>NC_140498.1:53901004-54517670 GCF_964271855.1 Acomys minous
TCTGCTTCCCAGGCCACAGGCCAGAACTGAGCATAAAGCCCAGTATTTTGAAACTGCCAGCTGACTGGCAAACAAAACAACACTTAAGCATAGTTAGGAATACAGGATCTTCACTGGTGGGATTTGGGTTCACACTCCTACTAACCACCCGAAGAATTAAGATTTTTCTCATTAGCTTTATGATTTTCTCCTTCTCCTTCTTATGCCTCCTTCTTCTTTTCCTCCTCCCCAGTGCCCCCCCCTCCTCCTTTTTCTTTCGAGAAAGGGCTTCTCTGCGTAGCCTTGGCTGTCTTTCGCTTTGTAGACCAGGCTAGACTCAAAAATCACAGCGATCCTCCTGCCTCTGCCTCCCAAGTGTTGAGATTAAAGGCGTTCACTGCCACACCCATCCGTGATCTTCGTATTGTTCACCCGACAAGGTAAGTAGCTTACCTGGAACTCAGATTTCCTTATATGTGCAGGTGGGATGCAAGCAGCTCCATAAACCTTTTGCGTCTGACACGAGTAAGAGTTCGTCCTTGTCGGCAGGACTCAGTATCTGCCAATGTTAATGTTTTCTGAATCACAGACAGTACAAGATTTAAAGAGAAAAACAAGCTTGTTTCTGATCTGTTCCATATCCTGCTTCTGATTGGAATATTTGAATAATCGAGGAACCACACTGATGACGACATAGGAATCAGAAGTAGCTATTATTTTTCAAGGGAGGCAGTACGAAGCCTTTACTTTTTAGAGCAGAGATCTCGGCACCCTGTCCTGTGGCCTTAGATTTCTCCAGTTTTCTGTGCAGTGTGCATACAGTGAAAGTTCATCCAGGAAAGTCGTGCATGCGTGCTGCATCTATCTGTCTGTCTGTCTGTCTGTCTGTCTGTCTGTCTGTCTCCCCCCCCTCTCTGTCTCTATCTCTGCATGGCTGTGTGCATGCATGTGTGTGTGTGTGTGTGTGTGTGTGTGTGTGTGTGTGTGTGTGTGTGTGTGCATGCATGCATACATGCATGTGTGCCTGTCTGCCTATCTGTCTGTGTGTGTGCACCTGTCTGCCTGCCTGCCTATCTCGTGTGTGTCTATGTGTGCATACACACATGCACACACATGCACACACACACACAGGAGTGCACAGGCACAGTGAAGCTAGCAGAAAGAGGGAGAGTGGGAAGCAAGTGGAACTTACTCCAACAAACACTCACAGTCCCACCCTCCCCTCCTCCCAGGACAGGTGGGTCACAGGAAGCACAGAAGGAAATAAACACCATAACTCACCCAAAGTGTGATCTCTCCTCTCACTGCAGGGACTCACATCAGCACTCATTCATAAGGATTGTGTGCAGTGGGCTGTGTGGGAAAATGTTGCCAGCACTCCCTGGAGGAAGTTTTCAAACTCAATTTGAAGATGGCCTGGTGACAGCCCCTCGTCACAGCCCTCAGCTACTGTAACTTATTCTTCCTCACGGGCACAGGTTAGGGACATATCTGAGATTCTGTCTCTGGAACACTGTTGACTACAAGCCACCACCTATGCGTTCTAAGCACACTTCTCTTCCAAAACGTTGTTCGTTCGCCCATCCCCCCCCTTAAGTAGCAAAGGAGAACTTTACTTTGATCATTTCCGTTTGCTAGAGAACATCCTTTTTGGTCTCTTGCCTGTGGAGAAAAAGCCTTTAAAGGAAGTGCTCCTGGGGGAAAACTTACGCCAGCACACATCCTGTTGCTTTTCTTTCTTTCTCTGTTGACTCGATTCCTTGTTTGTTTTGTTTCCCCTCTTTGTACCTGCTACTTAGCACACCATGCTCTGTGGTTCTCCAGTTCTTCATCTGTATGCTGGGAGCCAGAGACATGAGATGCCCTCTCCGGTGCCCGTGATGAGCTTGAATCATTACTGTCTCTTTCAACCTCTTCTGTGAGTTGCTGAACATCATCTGCACCGGCTATTAAACAAATTAAAGATGGAGGTTCGTGCATGCCTCAAGAGGGTTGGGGAGGGAGACCTGTCCTCAAACAGTCCTCCTAATAGCACTTAGAGAGAGAAAACACAAAGAAATAAAAATGGTAAACCTTTGACAAGAATTCACAGTGAATATGTGACTGATTCTTTTATCCATACAGCAGGTGGAAGCTTGGTGTGTTTTAGTTTTATAATGATGTAAAATGAAAACTGATAGCGCGGCCTCTGCGGTTTGGTACCCAATGGACTGTGCGTTACTGAAGGAGCGTAGCCTCAGGCTCCTTGAAGAGTGATGGCCACTATGATGGCGCCATGTTAGGACGCATTCTGGGATTCATGCCTGTGCTCTGTCTCTTTATTCACCAGATACTTCTAGCTCATTACTTTTCTTTTCAGAAAAGGGTCATGGCAGCTGCAAGTTAATCAAAGACAAAGTATGCTGTCTTGATACTATTCTTAATGTTAGCACGAAGATCGATGATCTGAACGTTTTCACAGCCTTTACACACTTATTTGCCAGGTATTCCCTTGGCCCTTGGCTTCTGCCAGAATAATCCTAAAAATGATTCATTTTGAAATATCATAATTCCCAAATAATCATTCTTAAGTGTACACATGCGCGCACATTCATAGACACAGATATACACATGTACACATGCTTATGTTCACACACACACACACACACACACACACACACCACCTTAGTCCTATCATACCAATGTGTGATCTTGGCTATAAAAGTTCACAATAATGTAAACTCCCAGATCCTTATTTAGAAGAATCTGCTCACAATTTTATTTTAAATTACTTAGGACTTACTTTTACTATATGGATATGTGTAAAGGGATGTGAACGTATGTACATATATGTGAGGTGTCCATAGGGGCTTTGTTTTGTTTTGTTTTGTTTTGCTTTTCAAGACAGGGTTTCTCTGTGTAGCACTGGCTGTCCTGGACTAGCTGTGTAGACCAGGCTGGCCTCGAACACTCAGCGATCCTCCTGCCTCTGCCTCCCACATGCTGGGATTAGAGGCGTGTGTGTCACCACACCTGGCTTACATTTTTTAAACTTATTCCATTTACTTGGCAGTTCTTGCTGTTCCACAGGCTGAACTATTATGCTGGGATCACCTGCCTGACTGTATCCAGAATGGAAGAGCTACACAGTGGGTTTCCAAAGCCAGCATTAAAACGTGACTCCTTTCAAATACTCTTTTTTCCCTCTCTCTGGCATCATGACTGTAGTAGTGATGGTGATTACAGACACAGTCTGTCTCCAAATGTGGGAGACATACATCTGAGTATGAGGATGCTATCCACCATCTCTCACTCATAAATGCCCTCATACTTACACACATATTTTCTCGGGCCTATTATAAATCTTGATTGCTGTTTTGTATCTAGCTTAATATTTTGTTTATTTTTAATTTATGTAGAATTGTTGTGTATTTGTGAGAGAGTTCTTTGATAGATACATAGGTGACATTTTGTACTGTTCAGGCCAAGGTAAACACAACTAGCTTTCTGACAGCTTAAATGAGATCACTTCGTTATGATGAAAACGTGCGTTGAGTTCTAGAGAACACGGAACCTCCATTGCTTTTCTACCAACCGTCTGCCATTCTTCCTTCCCTCATTCTCATGACCAATAGTAACCGTCATTATTGTCTCAGTTTCTCTAAGCTCAACAATAGATTAGATGACGTGTAAGTAAGTGATGCCGTGCCACACCTGTCTTTCCGCAGCTCAACACAGTGACCTTCAGTTCCATCTGCATTTCACTTTCAGTATTATTGTCCTCAACTTGAGGACAATGTATAGTAACTACACAGCACATGTTTGTATGTTACAAAGCTGGGAAAATAATGGACGTAAAAGACGACGGAATAAGATTGAAAAATATTCTGCCGTATTGGAAGAATAGACCTGTACAACATGACGAAATTCGATTAGAAAAGTAGGGCATGCCAGAGCCATCAGCAGGCTGCTTTAAGCACTCAAGTCTTCTGATAATTTGAAACCAGGACAAGCTTAACCTTGCAAGGGTTGACTGGGGGAAGTGACAAGGAGTTGAGAGCCCTGTCATCATGATATGAATCTGAGGCTTAGTGACTGGGAAGAAAAGGACATGTGGAGAAGGCATTCTCGACTTCTGTGCAATCTAGTGAAAATCCAAATGGCTTCAGAGGTGTCAGCAGGAGCCAGGGGCAAGGGTGTCCATGGCTCTCAGGAACAGACTCCTCTGCGATTTTTCCATGTTCCATGACACTGTAGCAGTCGCCCACAGGCAGCCTCTCTCCTCACCTGAGTCAAATGAAGCAGAGGAATTGAGAAGCAGGTAGCTGGGTCCAGGGTCAATCAGTCGGTGGGTAAGTTACTGTTTTCCTTGTTGTAAACAAAGGCCTGTCAGAAGTAACTCAAGGCAGAAAATGTTGCTTTGGGCTCCTGGCTTAGGATCTGAGCCCCTCATAGCTGGGAAAGTCCGGCGGCAACTGGGGCCCCTAGATGCGTGGTAACAAGAACTTTACATCAATACTTACTTGCTTTCATCTTAGCAGAGCAGGGAGAGGGCGATCAGAGCCAGAAGCTGAGAAAGGACAAAAGCTTTGGGGATTCCAGTGACCCCTACAACTGGCCAGGCCTCACAGCCTCATAAAATAGTGCTGTGATTTGAGGGCCAAGTATGTGAACACATGAGCCCATGCAGGACACTTCAGAATCAAACCACTCCCTACAAGAAACATTGGTGAGAAAGAACATATATAATTGGCTGTTCAAAACCTGACTCTAGATTCACTATGAAAAATGATTTATAAGTGAGTAATCCAAAGCAAATGAACCTGAGAGAGTAAAAATGCAATTTACCTTAGAATGTTCTGCCCAAGTTTATGTATAGCAATCCCTGCACTCGCCGAGATGGTATTCTCAGTGGGAATCTTGTGGCTGACTGGTGGTTAGGTCACAGCAGCAGGACCCTCCTCAGGGGTGAGATTGGTGGCCTTATAAACAGTCCACATGGATAGACCTGGTTCCTTCCACCACTGAGGTTACAGCAGAGGTTCTCAACCTTTTTAGGGATCAAATGACCTTTTCACAGGGGACGTATATCAGATATCCTGCATATCAGGTATTTATATTACAATTTATAACCATAGTAACATTACAGTTAGGAAGAGGCAATGAGATACTTTTATGGTTGGGGGGTCACCACAACATGAGGGTCACAGCTTGAGGAGAGTGGAGAATCATTGGGCTAGAGGAAAAAGCATTCTCTGGGGAAGTTGGCCCTTACCAGGCACCATACCCAGCCTCCCAGCCTCCGGACTGGAAGAAATGTTCCCACAGCATATGAGCCACTTATGGCTTATCTATTTTGCTGTGATACCCCCAAACAATTCATTGTTAGGGACACATCTCGAATCCGGTATTTAACCTTGGTTCCTTCGTCTTTTATTTCTTAGAAAATTACATCTCTACCAGTATCTAACATTCACCACCAAACTCTTGAAATCCATGGAGGGTCTGAAATTATATCTCTCTTGCAAGTTAACAAACCAACTTGCTACAAGCCTTTAGGATGTAGATAGAAGGCTCACATTTCCAGGGTCTCCGAGATAATGAGCTTCATTCACCTGGCAATAGCGAGGCAGATGGGCATCCATCCACATTCTCTCCTGAGCTCCATTATCCATGGCCAAGGCCTGCTCACGTGGTGCAAAGGCAACCTACATTGGATGAGCCTAAATGTTATAATGGGTGGTAAGTATGATTGAGAGTCGGACTCTACCTCTCAACACTGCTTGTTACAGTCATTTGGGAGGAGGGAGAAGGAAAAGAGTCCAGGGACAAGTGTGGTCAGCATGTGCTTTAAAGCCACGTAGAAATGTGAAAGAGCACTGGGGATCATCACTCAGCATTTGCCACTCACCAGTTGCCCCTGCCTGGTGTCGCGGAGTTTCTGTCTGTCTGCTTGTCCTCGGTAACAAGACAAAAGGAAACCATGAGCAGACTTCTCAAACATTCTGTCTACATAGCTCTGTGGCCTTTGCCTTTCTGTTGCACAAGTTGCTGTCGTTTCTGCCTCCTAAGTTTTTGTCTGTATCTCCGCAACTCAGCGTGCCATGTGCTTCAGCAGGAGCTGCCCATCCCCTGCCTTACTTCAGACCAGGCTCCTTGACAGACAGATGAAGGATTGCAGGGCTCATCTGACCTGCTTCCTCCTGCCACTCTCCCTCTTCAGTGCTATTTCCTTTTCAATGTCTGCAACTGATATTTTATAACTTGGGTCCACTTATTTATGATGATTATAATGCAGGTACCAACTACCCTATTGCCAGCTCTTCTCCAACAGGGCCCAGGCCCATGTCCTTTTGTTTGTTTATTTATCTTCCACCAGCTCTGGAACAGTTATCATAATTATTGGTTGTTAAATTGTAGAGACTCAAAACTAACTTTAGTTTCACACCAAAGGTGTGACAGAATGATGTGACAGTTACCCCGAGAACAAAGGCACTCCTCCTCTTTTCTTCTGTGCTACAAGGAGTACAAACTACAACCCAAGGCTGATGGAGAAAAGCCAAAAGGTAAAGAAGGTAAAAAGGTAAAGGTGAAGAAGCCTTAAAGAAAGCATGGCCCAATTGATACCAAAATCCTTCTCCTTACTCAGAGTACGTGTTGTAGCTTTAAAAGAAGTTATAGTTGACCCCCAGTACCCACAGAAAACTGACCCCTAGACCCTCAGAGATAACAAAGTCTACAGATGTCCAAGTCTCTTAAATAATATATGTGGTATTTGCATATACCCCTACACAATCCTCCTGCATATTTCATATAATTCTATATTATGTATAATATGCAACCTAAAGTAAAGTTATGTCAATAGTTATATGTTGATTTGTTTACTGAATATTTTTCAAGTATTTTCCATCCAGGGTTGTTTGAAGCCATGGGTGGAAGGAATGCGATTTCCCTTGGGGCAGAGAATTGCAACTATTCAACCAGGAGTGGTTTCTGTATTTCTACATATTCCATAAGTGACCTTTCTTGCTTATCCTAAGCTCAATGCAACCCTACAGCCTGCTAGACAGCCTTTAAGTTGTTTAGCAAATTCTGATATCATTACCTGCCCTACCAACCGGTCACCTCTCTCTGTCTCTCTGTCTCTCTGTCTCTGTCTCTGTCTCTCGGTCTCTGTCTCTCTGTCTCTGTCTCTGTCTCTCTGTCTCTCTGTCTCTGTCTCTCTGTCTCTCTGTCTCTCTGTCTCTCTGTCTCTGTCTCTGTCTCTCTATCTCTGTCTCTCTGTCTCTCTGTCTCTGTCTCTGTCTCTCTCTGTCTCTGTCTCTGTCTCTGTCTCTCTCTGTCTCTGTCTCTGTCTCTGTCTCTGTCTCTGTCTCTCTCTCTCTGTCTCTCTCTCTCTGTCTCTCTCTCTCTCGTGTGTGTGTGTGTGTGTGTGTGTGTGTGTGTGTGTGTATGTGTATACAGTAACTTTCTTCTTCCCAGATCTATTGTGTGGTGTCTCTATATTTTTAAATATAACACCCAGAAAGCACAGGTTATGAAGAGGCTACAAGCAGGGGAAAAGGGATTTCCTGCTACAAACCCTCATGTATTTTAACAATAACTCAGGGCTGCCTTAGTGCCGTGGGAGAGTCAAAAGGCAACACACTCACTTACTTTGCCAAGTGTGTTCTAAAATGAATCAAATACCCAAATACTGGCACAGCAGGGAAACTTTGGTTTGCCCCCTGCCTTTCTCACATGTGGCATTTCATCCATCTTTCCATTTTATTCCCATGGTAATAATTATATATTGAGAACTTTATGATATTATGTAACTAACTTGTAGTGTAATAAATGAGTGCGCTCAATCCAAACTGAATTTGGATTGCCTTTTTCAAAAATTGTTATGGGGCTGGAGAGGTGACTCAGCAGTTAAAAAAACTGTATAGTCTTCCAGAGGTCCTGAGTTCAATTGCCAGCAACCACACGGTGGCTCACAGCCATCTGTAATGTGCTCAGATGTCCTCTTCTGGAACACAGATGTACATGCAGGCAGAGCACGATAGATAGATAGATAGATAGATAGATAGATAGATAGATAGATAGATGATGGATAGATAGATAGATAGATAGATAGATAGATAGATAGATATAGATATAGTAAATGAATAAATCTTTAAAAAAATATCTTTGTTACTTGTTCAGTATGTGTATGAAACTTTCACATTATACTAGTCCATTTTACTGGGATATATGTTTTCCTGAAAGAAGGCCTTACTATTGCCTCATGCACACAGAATTCACTCCTGGGTGAATTGTCATGTCTCCATGGTTACGACAGGGAGGCACAGAGTGATGTCAGGTAGACCTGGGTCAGGATATTCAATCCAAGTTGCACAATATCCTGTTTTGTAAAATGAAGTTAATAGCACTATGACACACAGTGAGTGAACTCGTCTTAAGCCTCCCTTAGTGTCTGCCACTGGGTGAGGATTTATGGTCAGTTGACATTGTGACTGTGATGACTATTGTATTGTTATTTTATTAGTATTCTTAATTACGTAGGAATTTAGTGGGTAAGGCGTTCTCAAAACGTTAATCTCAGCTGAGTTCCTTCACAGCCTTCAAAAGCATGCAGACTTCCTTTCCTACTTGGTGAGAGCGATCGGAGGTCGGGAGCCTTACCAAGCTGCCCAAGAGCCAGCAGGCAGCAAGAAGCTGTCCACATTGTACAACCCTGTGCTCTGCCCACTCTGCCCACTCTGCCCACTCTGCCATGCTGCCATTGTAATCACCTTCCTGCCTTTAGGGATACCAAGAATCCCTTTCTTCAACTTCAGGTTGGGTAATCTAACCTGGCCTTTACAAACCCTGCTTCCCGAGGATGCATCCCCTGCCCCGTGTGCCCCAATATCGGCCCTTTCCCGGGCTCACACAGTTCTTGTTTTAGATTTGTTTCTGAGGTGCTTAATGAGTAGCGCTTTGTAAGATGCAGTAGTAGCCTGCCTAAGCATTGGCAAGCCAGTCTTTCAGACAACTCTTTTCTGGGCTCAAGTGCAAACACTTGCGGTTTACCTCTGCAAAGCCAGGCCAGCATTTGCATCAAGAACTCAACAATCACGTCTTTGTTCCAGTGGATCTCAACGTTGTTATAAAAGCTCTTAGGCATGAGCCCGAAGCCTTTCCCATATTGTGCCCTACAAGTGAGAGACAAAGGGCTTTGGAATAATTAAACAGAGCACAGTTTCTACATTCCATTTCCTCGGGACTCTAGCCCATAGTCTTAATGCCAGTAAATGGGAGATAGTTGAGAGCCTACACAAGGCTTAGATTAGATTCCTAACCTGTACTCAAGAAAGTATTCCTGCCAATTCCTATGTGGTGGTATTGTAGATCCCTTTTCTTCTTAATTAGCCAGAATATGGATATGTGTTTAAATGAATTTAAAACTCTCTGACGACATTCATTCCACCTCATCAGACTATTTAGAACACAGCCAGATGGATCGAGCATCCTTCACGTGCAAATGAGATGCAAGTCCATTCTGTAGAATATTTGGCTGGTGAGCAAATATCTGGCGTACGAGTTTCTTAGTAAATATGAACTAACTTACTGACCTGTAGGCATGTCTATTTGACCACGAGTTGTCCAAGCTTCTCCATCCACTTCTCCACCTACCCGGCAAAGAAATTTAGGAAAGAATTTACACTAAAGAACCAAGTGTTTGCTCTCTGTCCACATTGGCAAGAACTGGCCCATTCTTGAAAACAATTGCTAGGGTCCTAAGCAATAACACCCCTGCATGGCTTGTTTTGCCGCTGGCTGGGTTCTTTCCAGAGACTTCTGAGCACTCAAGGTTCTTCTTTAGTGTCCTGCCAGGGGAGTCTTGCATCTTGTATGCAGAGTGTGGTCCCTCTGAAGACAGAGGCCACAGGCAGTCACTGTGGAGCTCTCTGGAGCTTTCAGACCAGTAGAGGATAAAGGAGTCAACATGGTGTAAGGTGCTGATGTGCATCTGCAGCTGGTAACTGACGGCTGCCGCTTCCCTGCGGCTTCCTGACCCGAGCATCTTATCAGAGACTCTGCAGCCACCTTCGCAATAGCAAAGAGCCATCAGCAGCTGCTCCCACCATACCTGCAATGGGCTTCTAAGTGTATTTAAAGGTTTAAAATATTTCCAAATTTTGTGTTAACATAGCATGTGCTTTGCTTGCCCTTGGCTTCCGTTCTGTGTTCCCTTCCCGTTTCTCTTGCTGCTCTGGCAGCTCTCGCCTACAAAATGCTGCTTCTTACAAACGAAACACTCTGAATTGTCTCTCAAAGTAAATTGCAGGGCTGGAGAGATGGCTCAGAGGCCAGGAGCACAGTTTGTTTTTCCAGAGGTCCTGAGTTCAATTCCCAGCAACCACATGGTACCTCACAACCATCTATAATGAGATCTGATGCCCTCTTCTGGACTGCAGGTGTACATGCAGGCAGAGCGCTGTATACACAATAAAAAAATATTTTTTTAAAGTAAATTGCACAAATCCCAGTCAACGATGATTTTGGTAAATACAGTTAATGCTAAAAGATTAAACTCATGATACCTGACTTCCTTATTGTTAAGAATTTAAAGTTATGTTTTTTATTTAGCTAATTGTCAACCTTTTCCTTGCCCCAGAGTACATAATAAAAATAATATGCTTTATCTAGATGTGTTCCATTTCCTGAGATACAGCCATTTATTTTGATAATTTAATGAAGACTTTTTATATTTTAACTATAATCCAGACTGACACTTTCTAGTCACCGAGAAGGGAAAATTCTTTCTGTCAAACACACATGCACACATACACACACACACACAGTAAGCTACATGGTGATTCAGAACATCCGGGGTCTGCCTGAGTGATTAGTGACCTAGAAATGAACTACTAACCTAGCAGATGTGCAGAAGTCCCTGTGAGGATGCTACGTGCAGACACATCTAGAGCTAGGAAAGGAACACAGAGATTTCCCTAATGTTTTCCCTCTGGCTTGATTGATATTCAAGATGAAGAGGACTTAGCTGGAGACGGGCTTTCCATCCTTTTAGCTGCTGGAGCTAAAACTTGGAGGCTTAAGCTTGTATTATTCGCCAAAGGGGCTGGAGTGAAGACTTCCATTTTCCTGCGTCAGGATTAAAACTTGTTGAACGTGTGCATTGCACTCCTGACACATGCACATGCGTACTTTGAATTACACTTCCAGTGATCCTGACAAGTGTGCACTGATTCCCTTTTATGGCCTAGTTTCTACTCTGCAATGAGTTATAAGTTTATAGAGGCGTTAGACATACATGGTCTTTCCCAAGAATGGGCTCGTCATTCAAAAAGCCATAGTGCAGCACTCTGGGGTCCCTGGCATCTTATTCTGACTTTGGAAGCAACACTCAAGTTCTCCAGAAACTCAAGGTTGACAATAAGTGCATCTTATAGAATTGACCCTATTGCTGTTTAGTGGCAGTGCTGGTGTCCTGTGACTCTTCCTTGGGGAACACATGATCAAACACCTATTCTCCCAAGATAGAATGCCCAAGGCAAACCAAAAAAGTCATTGGCAACCTTAGGGATGGGACTGCCAATATCCCAACTTCCTGTGCTTCCTGCTCTTTCTGAAGGTTTTTTTTTCGGCTTCTGTGGTCTTACAAGGCGGCCCATCCCATCAAAGACGAGCCGTTTCAATTCACAGGAAACAACTATACAACATCTGGGTGTCTGTCACCTTCTGAGGGACACCTTTTGGTTCTGACCTTAGGAATGAATTTCAGCTCAGTAAGTATGCTGTTCTTTAGAGGCATCAAGCTAATGGTAGCCATAGCTTACACAGCACTCTTCGTGATGACATAAAGACGTGTATTATTGAATTCTCTGGGTGTCTTGTCTTTTTCCAGACCCACTGTCTTCTGCTCCCTTCTATTTAAGGTTTAAGGTTTAAGGTTTAAGGCTGCTGAAACTGGCTTCCACATCTTTATTTTTGTTAGCAAGAACGGTGGTTCATGCTTGTTTCTGTTTCTTCAACCGAAATTTTAAAATCAATAGAGGTGGAACTCAAAAGTTCTGTGAGTCTTACAGACTTCTACTGAAATAAAAAAATATTTATATGACAGTTTTGCTACCTAAGCTCTAAAGTTCTTATCCTTAAAGACAATGAATGAAAGTAATTAACTGTGACTAATACAGTTGATTCATTTTACTTGTAACTCAGATAAACAAAGTAAATAATTACATAACAAAAATGGTAGTCAATTTTATATTTTATTAATATGTGTAATTAAATATGCACATATAATTTGAATATCAGAGAACAACTCATTTCTCAGATGACTTCACTGAATTATCCTTTTATAGTCTCTATAGTTTATGACAGGAGACCTATTTGAAAGCCCCTTTCAATATATTTTGACAGCCATAGTTAGTAAATAAAACAAAATCATGGTGATACTATGGTTAGAAGTCCTGGCTTAGCCGTCCCCTTACCATCGTAACCTGCACACTTACCATCACACTCTCACGAGACGGGGAAGACCTCTCTTCTCCTTTATACTATTTAATCAGTTGTTTTACTCTTTGTTAGCTACCAGCTGCAAATGCTGTTCGTGTCAGGCAACCACTGAAGAGTTAGTGTGCTGGAGCCAAAACAGAAGCAGTGTGGTCCCATCGGCCACTGTAGCAGAACTGGCACGTGTTCTTGTCTGCCATAGGCTACTGATGTGAGGATTGATCTCTGACTCAAGGGCAGATCTCAGCCTGCCAGGCTGCAGGGCAGAGTACCAAGTAGGTTATTCCAGGTCCATGTGCTTGGGCAAGTTAGGGTAGGGTGTGTCCACAACGGGTACTAACAATGCAGGGCAGTGCATTATCACCAGCTTCAAAGGCTGTGTAAGCGGAGAGGACACACACACACACACACACACACACACACACACACAGACACACACACATACCAAGAGATATACCTTAGCTGAGCTCTGGAGATAGGCAGAATTTAAATGATCCAGCCTGGGAGGAAAGCAGAAATCACCCCATTATCTCTGGATCTTCCTGAACAGCTTTCACCACTGGGGCAGCTCAGCCTATGGCCATCTCTATGGGTCTTAAGTAACGCCACAGCAGCTAAGAGCTATTCCACACCTCCACACCTTCTGTAGGACACAGCCACAGCTCACACACCCACACCCCTGCAGCCCTGCTCCAACACCAGGTCTGAGCTGCCAGGGGAAGACATGCTGCCCAGGACGGCTTTGTCCAGGCAGTTGGTCCCAGCCTCTGCCGTTTACACTCAGCCCTCTCTCCTCGGGTCTCTCTTAGAGCTCACCACCCAGCTTCCATCTTTGTTTCCAGCACTGGCTCTGGGACAAGCCATCACACAGCCTCTGAGGCCTGTTGCCCTGGTTTCCAGTCCCAGATAACTCTGATCACCTTGTGGCTTTTATCATTCCGCATGGTCAAGGATCAAAGACGCCCGTGTCTCTTCTCCTCTTCACACAAAGGCACCCTCAGGCTGTCACAAGTGCCCTGTTTTTCTTTCTTGGTCTCATAACCCAGCACACACTTGAGTGTGCAAAGTATACTTGAACACAGGACAGGGAGTTTACCCTCTCCTGTGGTGCTTGAAACCACCCACCACCATGTTTTCTCCTTGTTTTGTTGGTGGTTTGGGTTTTTTGTTGTTGTTGTTTATTTGGGTTTTTTTGTTTGTTTTTTGTTTTGTTGTTGTTGTTGTTGTTTTGGTTTGTTTGTTTGTTTGCGTTTTAATCCCAGCAACGAGAACACGGCCCAGCACAAAGTAGGGACACAGTGGATGCTTCTGTTACCCACAAGCCCCCAATGGAGCACAACTCTTCCAGTCAGTTTCAGCCGCAATTCTCAACTGTTGAGATGACGACATCTGCTGCCAAGGGCCTCCACCCATGCCCCAACTCCAAACCAAGACACCCACGGGCCTCTGTGCTGGCCCGGGAGGGTGATTTAACATCGCCACTTTGACTGAGCTATCCATTTCTTCTACCTGTCTTCACGACCTGAAATCCCATCTTCATGTCTTCTCGTCTGTTGGTGAAGCTTATCGCCGATGTTTTTATTTGACGTCCTGAACTTTCATTTCCAGTTTGGATTTTCTTAATGTGGTTTTATTTATTTTCTTTCTTTTTTATTTTAATGGTATATATATATATATATATATATTTTTTTTTTTTTAGTGTACATTGGTGTTTTGCCTGCATGCATGTCTATATGAGGGTGTCATATTCCCTGGGGCTAGAATTACAGACAGCTGTGAGCTGTCATGTGGGTGCCGGGAACTGAACCCGGATCCTTTGGGAGAGCAGCTGGGCTAACACTAAACCACCTCTCCAGCCCCAGTTTGGATTTTCCTTACAGAATCTATTTCTACTTTTATGTCTTGAAGGTCTTTCCAGCCTTCAGCCATTTGTTCATCTCATCTTTGAGGTCTTTAAACATATTCATAATTGTTATTTTTGTCTTGTGCTAAATTGTATTTCTCAGGGCCTGTTGTAATTGGGCTTCCAGAGGAGGCACATTATCTTGGCTGTTCATGGTTGTGTTTTTATGCTGGGATCCAGTTATCTGGAGTTAGGATGTCAGAGGTGGATCTGGTCTTGTCTTTGTTGGGGGGCAGGGGGACCCATTCTTTGGTTGCCATTGGCCCCCTCCAGTGCTAAGCAAGTGTAGTGGCTGTGCATCCCTGGTCAGCACATGACACAGATGGGGATGGCCTAGAAAGAAACACTGAGAAGGGAAGTGGTGAAGAGAGCTAGGGAGACACCAAGAGATGGAATCCCCAGAAAGTAGAGGGACATAGAGGGAGGGAGGGAGGGAGGAAGAGAGGGAGGGAGGGAAGGAGGGGCTTCTGTAGCAAGATATTTCTGGACTAAGTCTGGAGAGATCAGAATGAAACAGCTAGGGGAACCCTGGGTGCCTACCACATGAGGAAGAGAAGTTTCAGAGAAGATCCAAGCTGAGAGGTGTGAGTCACTGGCTGCTAGCTTATGGTTTGAGGGACCACATCTTGGCTCCTTCCTTTCGCCCTGTTCTGTAACTCCCGGCTTCCAGGATGCGAACTGCCTTGCTCTACCATACCCTCTCCAGTGTGACAGTCCAGCAGACCTGGAACCATGAGATCAGATACACATACTTCCTCCTTTGAAGGTGTTTCTATCATGCGTTTCATGGTGGTGATAAGAAAAGGAACCAATCCAGATGCCCTCTGCTGCAGTTCACCTTCTCCGGCCTTCCCGTGGAGCCCTGGGTGCATTACTGACTCCTAGGGCGGCAGGTAGAGGGAAAGGAGAGAAATTTAAAAAGCAAGTAGGACAGATGCACTTTTCACGTTGAGTCCTCCTGTTGTTTGAATTCACTGTGTCCCTGAGGGTGTGAACTCCTAACCCTCCTAATTTTGCTTCCCATGTGCTTGGATTACAGCCCTGAGCCACCAGTCCAAAAAGGATATTCTCACGTCTATTTTTATCCTTCATCATTACTGAACTGTTAGAATGATGGGATTTTTTTTTTCTCCCTTGCTATGTGATTTACTGGTAGATTTAGGTCCTCTGCAGTTGATGGTATTAAATAAATTGACTGAAAAGCATGTGCTTTCTTGGACCTGTGGACTTAGCACAGTTCTACACAGTATTAAGATATTGATGCATCAGGGCTTAACAACCTGTCCTGACTGGTCTCTTTTGATGCAACTTACCATTGTCCTCCCCAGCTTGTAGCGCAACCAACAGCAGAACTCCTAATCACTGCTTTAAGAAACTGACTTCTGGGGGCTGGAGAGATGGCTCAGAGGTTACAAGCACTGGCTTCTCTTCCAAAGGTCCTGAGTTCAATTCCCAGCAACTACATGGTGGCTCACAACCATCTATACTGAGTTTTGGTGGCCACTTCTGACCTGCAGGCTTACATGCAAGTGAAACACTGTATCCATAATAAATAAATATTTTTTAAAAAGAAGAAAAAGAAGAAAGAAAGAAAGAAAGAAAGAAAGAAAGAAAGAAAGAAACTGATTTCCTGTTGTTTCCTTCTTTGAATTCTTTGTATATTCCAGATATTAATCTTTATTTATCATATGTATACCTAACCAAAGCTGTCTCTTCCTTCACTGTCTCCTTGGCTATAAAATCTGTTTGATCTCATGAGGTCCCATTTGTCAATTGTTGGCCTTTTTTTATTTTCTGATTGACTAGAGTCATATTGATAAAGTCCTTGCTTATCCCTATAACTTGAAGTATTTCTCCTAGTTTTTCTTAGAGGCTCAAATCTTACATTAGGGTATTTGATTTGTTTAGAGTTGATTTTTCTGCAGAGGGGGAGAGAGAGAGAGAGAGAGAGAGAGAGAGAGAGAGAGAGAGAGAGAGATCTGTAATTTTTGTGGAGTTTGCAATGAATGTGTAGACTAGCCATTCACAGTATTAATCTATCGTACCCATGAGCATGAGTGATTGAAGTCTTTCCCCATCCTAATGTCTTCTTCAATTTTCATATAGTATTTTTAGTTAAATTTGTTCTTAGATAAGTTCATACATGTACAAGAAGCATACTGCCCACTCTTACCTTCGACCCTCTCCAAACTCTACACCTCTGTCCTCCCTCTTCCCATGAACCTCTCTGACATCCATGTTTGTTTTGTTCTGTGCCCCACTGGCCTTAACCAGAGCTGCAGGGGTGACCATGGGATCAAAGCTATCCTTTGGAGGCTAGTTGGCACAACACACAGTTGTGTGTATGCAACTGAAGACGTGCTACATAAACTATGATCAGACCTCATTGTGCAAGACATGGAGTTAGGGTTTAAAAATAAATAGAGAGACACAGAGAAACTGATATGGAGAGATTTATTTGGGGGAAGGGAACAGAAGAAGAGCTGGAACCTGAGTGGGCCATAGGGGTGTGCCTCAGACTGGCTCAGTCAGGTATAGGTCCTTGGGAATGGTAGTTCTCGAAGCATCGGTGGACAAAGATAGGCTAGTGACAAACAGAGACAAACCCAGAGGTAGTGTTTGAATCTGAGTTTATTTTACAGGCAACCAAGCTAGGTTTTTATACACATTTTTTAAACGGGGGTGTTTTTCTTGGTTACACTTTTTCCCCATACAATTCAAAATACAGGATGCAAAGTAATAATGTTGAATCATAAATCTTTTTTCTTTTTCTTTTCTCTCTCTCTTTTTTTTTTTTTTTTTTTTTTTGGTTTTTTGAGACAGGGTCTCTCTGTGTAGCCTTGGCTGTCCTGGACTTGCTTTGTAGACCAGGCTGGCCTCAAACTCACAGAGACTCGCCTGCCTCTGCCTCCCTAGTGCTGGGGTTAAAAGCGTGTGCCACCACACGCGGCTTGAATCATAATTTTTAAGTCAGATTGGTATCAGTGCATGTGTCCTCTTTATCAAAAGTCAATGTCTCTCATTAAGTCAAACATCTGTGAGTCAAGACAGTTTTTTCTTAGCTCTTCTGTCACTATCTGGAATTTTCTTAAACACTTTATTTATAAGTTATAATATAAGCTATGATTAATCCTTAGCTATGTTTTTATTAACAAGTGGAGCAGAACTTGGTAAAACCGCCTGAATGACCCTTTGCCAAGTTAGGGGTCTCTTAGCAACACAGTTACGTTAGAAAAGTTCTGATAAGAAAGTAAAAACAAAGGCAGAATGTTCTAAAACAAATTAATAAGAAAAAAGGAGCGGGCCTGCAGTCAGTTACTCCTGGCAGGAACATCAGACCCGAGGGCTCTCCCCGGGCAAGGGTCATCGCCTCGGGTTGTGTAGTATCATTTTTCACACAGACTCCACTGGAGGGGTCATGACAGGAGTGGGTCGGACAGAAAGGGTGTGTCCTTAGAGAAAATGCAAGAGAAAGAGGGTCAAAGTAAGAGAGAGAAGATAGCAGGTCAGCCCCTTTTATATAATGGGCCCCTGGCACACCCCTGGTGGTGGGCTGTGATGATGTCAGAGGTTGCTAAGCAACCTAGAGGCAGGTATACGAACACACGATGCTTGAGATTCTCGTTTTTGTTTTAGAGAGATGAGAGGCAGGCCAACTAGCTTTGCCTCCTATGGATCATTTACCTACTAGATGACATGCTTAGCTTCCAAAATCTCTCAACAGCCAGTACTTTGTTAGTAAAAGGCAGAGACCATGAGCCCACCCATCTTTCATAGGATTATGTATAGAGTGGCCTTGTATGAACCCAGTGCAGGTGACCATAGATACTGGGAATTAATGATTGCGGTGGTTTGTAGACTTGAGAGTCTAGAGAGTGGCATTTTGAAACCCTCATTCTGTAGTCTAGCCCCTAGAAATGTCCCATTCTCTCTTTTGCAGTGTGCCCATGGTAGAGGTCAAGAACCCAATCAACAAATAGGTTCATGAATAGGCAATAAGTATATGGAAACATGTTTAGCCTAACTAGCCATCAAAGAAATGGAAATCAAAACTGTATTGAGGTTCCATTCCAACTTATTCAGAATGGCAGTCAGTTAAGAAACAAGTCACAAGAGATGCTGGGGGAGGGTATGGGGAACTCTTACATGCCGTGGTGAGAATATAAAATGGATGTTCCCTAAGACCCAGCAGGCATTTACCCAAAGAACTCCAGTTCAACATATGACAGAGACACTTATGGAACCAATCTGGTGTCCAGCAGCAGAGGAATAGATAAGTAAAATGAAAAAATTTTCAACCATAAAAAAGAACAAAGTTCTATCCCTTGTAGGAAATTGAGTGCAGTTGGTAATTCATATTCAGAGACTCAAGGCTCAGGAAGACAGTATATTTTTCCTCTTGTTGGTGCTTCTTATATCTTATAACATAAAATAATGTAAAATGTCTAGGGTGAAAAAAGGGGATTAATGAAGAAGTATGGGGTGAAAAAATGAAGGACCATCATATATTATATGCTAATACAAAAACTAAAAAAAAAAAAGCAAGTAGTTAGAAAAACGAAACTGTAGAACATCTCCTCCTTCTAATTACAAAGTGACAGAACAGAGAGGAAGTGGGAAGAGGTCATATACCATTGCTTGGCAGATTAAAAGCGTATGATCTATGACCAGACCAGATTCATGGTGTAAGACACAGAGCTTTGCTTTAGAACTGGAAAGGCCAACTAGCTTTCTCCCAGGGACTCATTTATCTCCCAGGTGACACGCTAAGCAGAACCATACATCAGAGTTTGAATGGCAGCCTGCATTGTCTTGGTGGGTCCAGTAAAATTGGACATCAGTACAGTGCTCTTCGTGTTCCTTCCAGGGATGGTGTTCCAGGGTGAACACAGCTTCCAGGGGATCTTGCAGCATGCCTGTGTGACAAGCAGAGGTGAAGCAGTCCAGGATAGAGAGTGCCTGGTCAGAGAGAGAGAGAGAGAGAGAGAGAGAGAGAGAGAGAGAGTGTGTTTTAAAGTTTTCTTCAACACATGAGCTTAAAGCAACCCAGATCCCTTTGGGCCTCTAAACAGGCAGAACGCTCTTTGGGGTTTAATGTTTTCAATGCCACAGAATGTTGACTCAATTAGAAGGAGTTTGAAAGACCCATGGGAATAGTAAAGGAAGGGAGGAGACTGGTTCATGGGACAGATTAAAGAAACAAACCATGAAGAGCAGACAAGTGAAAGTGAACAGGAAACACAAGACCTTTAAAGTATATAAATGACATGGAGGATTGTGATACCCTGTGAAGAATGTCTTAAAGAGAACCTAAACATCGAGAAAGTAAATTAACAGCAAGGAAATGTAGGCTATTTAGTTTTTTTTTTATTAATTCATTCATATTACATCTCAATTGTTATCCCATCCCTTATATCCTCCCATTCCTCCCTCCCTCCTGCTTTCCCCCTACTCCCCTCCCCTATGACTGTGACTGAAGGGGACCTCCTCCCCCTTTATATGCTCATAGGGTATCAAGTCTCTTCTTGGTAGCCTATTATCCTTCCTCTGAGTGCCACCAGGCCCCCTTCTCAAGGGGACGTGGTCAAATATGGGGCACCAGAGTTCATGAGAAAGTGAGTCCACACTCTCCACTCAACTGTGGAGAATGTCCTGACCATTGGCTAGATCTGGGTCAGGGTTCGATGTTTACTGCATGTAATGTCCTTGGCTGGTGCCATAGTTTGAGCAGGACCCCTGGGCCCAGATCCGCCCATCATAATGTTCTTCTTGTAGGTTTCTAGAACCCTCTGGATGCTTCTATTTCCCCATTCTCCCATGCTTCTCTCACCTAAAGTCCCAATAGAATGTCCTCCCCTCTGTCCCACTTTACTGGTAAGTGAAGACTTTCATGGGACCTGTCCCTTGGCCTAGTGACCAGATATAAGTGAGTATATACCATTTGACTCGTTCTGCTTCTGGGTTAACTCACTCATTATGATCATTTCTAGTTCAATCCATTTGTCCACATATTTTGGGAATTCCTTGTTTTTAATAGCTGAGTAGTTTTAATAGTAGTAACAATAGCTAACCTTTAGCCCCCCCCCCCCCATAAGATAACTAAATCAATGGAACAGCATTTGGATCATCAGTGTGTGGTGATGTGGTGATTTGGATGTCCCACAATTGGGGACATTTGGGCACTGGATCTCCAGCTGGTGTTACTCGGGGAAAGCTTAGGAGGTATGGCCTTGCTGGAAGAAGTGTGGCACGGGATGTGGGCTTTGAGAAGTTAAACTCTCACCTCCTCTCTGCTTCCCGTTTTGTGGCTGAGGTGTGTTCGCTCTGCTTCGCACTCTGGTCAGCGTACCTGCCGCTTGCAGCCACGCCTCCTCGTCGTGACGAATTCATCCCTCTGGAGCCTGAAACTAAACTCCGTTCTGTAAGTTACTTTTGTCAAGGCATTTTTATCCCAGCAACAGAAAAGTAACCCACACAGTGTGGATGGCATTCGGTTCATCTTTCAAGTCTAAAGCTTCCTAAAAACCAAGGAATAAGGTCCGGCCTCTAATGAATTCCTGAAGTCTTCCACTCCTCACTCCCTTACGTTAATGAAGTTTTAATGTTCTTTAATCTATGATTGTTTAACGTTGGTGTGGTGCTGTCCTTGTTAGTGCACCTTATCCTCGGGCCATAGATCACCTCTCTGCATCCTGAATGTGCTGCTCTTCCACCACCCTGAACCCTGCATCTGCACCTTCTGCCCAGAAAATCCTTGGTCTCTCTTTGTCCCCCTTTACCCTGCTTTCAACCCGTGTTTGTCAATAGTGTATTCTTTCTTTAGAATTCAGTACCCGCCTCTCTGAACATTTGATATTTCTTCTAAGACAGCACTGCAGCATGACACTTCCCTTGGCTGCTTCCCTGACCCTCTCTTGCCTCTGCCTTAGATTGTGTATTTTTGCTTCAGGATAGGAAGGGACTAGTCTCATATTGGTCTCTTGTCTACTAGAGCATCCTGCACAAAGAAAATGCATATGACAGATGGCCATGGGGGTACATGCTGTTAATACCAAAGGCAGGAAGAGGCAAACTGGAAGTTGAAGCCAGCTTGAGCTACATAGTAAGTTCCAGGGTAGCTAGGAGCATACAGCAGGGCCCCGACTGAATGGAGGAGTCCATGATGATGGTGGAACTTGAGATTGTGTGCCTGGGATGATGGAAGCACTTTCTACAGTTTATATAAATACTGTAAAACAGAGGAGGTGAAGGGAGGGAGGGAGGGAGAGAGGGAGGGAGGGAGGGAGAGAATGCAAACACTCAAACACATACAATATAAAGTTTAACAATAACAAAAAAGATAAGTCTTGTACCCTGCTTTCAACCAGTGTTTGTCAATAGTGTATTCTTTCTTTAGAATTCAGTACCCGGCTCTTATCATTGCATCTGTCATAGACTACCAAAATGATGTGCCTTTAGGAATTATGTCCTCATGTGTAAGGACCTTATTGTGGTCTGTTTCCATTCTTGGCCATTAGCACAGAGCATGATGCTAAATATCAATAAATGGTTTTTCACATGGAATGGAGCCAAGCTCACTGTGTCATTCTCTGCACAGCAGAGTTAGTCAGGTACGTGCCAAGTGCTAGGTCATATGTGTTATGAATCTATTTTTTATTTAGTGGGGACTTTTCCCTAGTTCTCACCGTGACTAAACTATTCTGTGTTCTCACTATCCATGCATAGAATTCCAGTTTTCCCACAACCTCACAATGGAATAGAAATTTTGGGTCCTCCGTAAACTCAGTTGTGTTAGGTAAATGTGGTTTTGTTTTAATCCCAAGTGTAGGATTTCAGTTTGAGCTTTAGTTTGTCCACAGCTGTTAACTGTCTCATGCAGGGCATGGCTTTTGCCAGCTGCTAAAGCCTTCCTGGTCCAGCACAGAGAGAGGCATGGCCTAAATGAGAGCCCAGAGAGGTGGTCTGCAGTGTTGGCCTGTGGCATGTAGCAGCAGAGACCAGAGACAGACAGTGTGGTGGTTTGGAGCAGACAGACAGAGGGAAATACTTTGGGGCTCAGCGGCTTGGAGGAGACTGCTGCCTGCATCAGCTGTTGGTGGAGACTGGTATAGACCCTTCCACCATAAACAGTCTGGAGAAGTAAAGGTTCCCCCTCTCCCCAGTAACCTTCTCTCTCCTACATAGGGTTGGGGTGTTGGGAAGAAGGTCAAGGCCTAAACACCCCAAATAGATGAGAGTTTAAAGAAACAAGCACTACATTAACATTTACCACTTTCTGTTTTTAATAATAACAGTCTTGGGGTTGAGTACACGAATGCTGTTATGGGTTTGATCTGAATCTTGCACTGATTAAGGCTGTTGAACTTTTCTGTGTGTACTTACTGGTCATTTACATTTCTCTAGATCAGCATTTCTCAACCTGTTGGTTGTGACCCCTTTGGGGATCCAAGGGGTCACAAAACAAATGTTTACCTTACAATTCACAATAGCTGCAAAATTAGAGTTATGAAGTTGCCACAAAAATAATTGTATGGTAGGGGGTCACCACAGCATGAGGAACTGTGTTAAGGAGTCACAGCATTAGGAAGGTTGAGAATCACTGTTCTAGATGAATGTTTATTAAGCCTTTTGTGCTTTTTTTGTTGGGTGATTTTGTTGTTGCCTTGAAGGGGTTGTATCAGACACACTGTATAGAACTTTTCTGGCACTAGATAGGCTTCTGTGTAGCTCCAACAATAAATACCATAAGCAGTTTATTTTATGTCTAATATTGAACCTTGAAATGCTAGTTAGTTTCTCTCAACATATATATGATTTTATTTTAAGTATGCATATGTGTGTATGAGGAATGTGTGGGTGTATGCATGAGTGCAGTGCCCACCAAGACCAGAAGAGGGCATAAGATCCACTTGGAGCTGGAGTTTCAGGTGGTTTTGAACCACCCCATGTCCCTGCTGGGAACTGACCTTGCGCTCTCTGAAAGAACAATACATACCCCCTCAATACTGCACTAGCTCTCCAGCCCAATATTTATGCTTTCAGTTTAATTCAGAAACAATGCCGATGCACACTGTGCTTGAGCTGATGATGAAGTGTGACAAAATAGAAATTAAGTTTGTTTTAAAGGTGTGAGCTACCAAGTCCAGAATTGAAAATATCTGAATGTAACTATGAACACTTCAATATTCATATCTTGTCTGGGGAGGCAAAGGGAGCTACAAAAACACACCCTAACAACTACTCGCCACTGAATTTAGAATCATAACTGGGCATGATGGCACAGGTCCTTAATCCCAGCACTCAGGGAGGCAGAGGCAGGTGGATTACTGTGTTTGAGGCCATCCTTGTCTTCAAAGTGAGGCCAGAACAGCCAAGGCTACACAGAAACCTTGTCTTGAAAAAATAAAAAGATTAATTAATGAATTAACTAAAATTAGAATCTTGACTCTTCTACAAAGAGCCTTTCAACATTACTGTTTTTCAGGAAGAAAGAAATGAAAAAAAGTCTGTGGGGGCTGGAGAGCTGGCTCTGAGGTTAAGGGTACTGACTGCTCTACCAGAGGTCCTGAATTCAATTCCCAGCAACCACGTGGTGGCTCAGAACCATCTATAAAGAGATCCGGTGCCCTCTTCTGGAGTGCAGATGTGCGTGTAGGCAAAGCACTGTAATCACAGTACATAAATTCATTTAGAAAAAAAATACTTGCAGGGCACTAATATGAACATTTCATTTCCCCAATTTAGCTAGGAGCTGTTCTGTGATCAAAATTAGAGAGATGAAAGAAAGTGAGTCTGAAAGAAGGTTCAGGAAGGGCGTTTATAGGACTGCATGACACACCCTGAGCGCTGGATCCTGCTGCTCTCCGCAGCCAGAAACATCACCAAGGTTGCAGCTATGAGTGAGAAAAGCACACGAGCCTTTGTGCACGGTGCGAGGAAGAGCTTGTGTGCTCACACAGTTCCTGAATTGTGTCATTTGTCTATTGGACAATCCAGGAAAGTGCTGGAAGATTGCATTTGAAAATTTGCTTTCCCTTTGCCTCCTCATACTCTAGCCCTTTAGCCCTGTGGTTTATTTTTAGTTCTGGAACTCTCTCCCACAAGTTATCATTAGGTCATGGAGTCGCATGGGTTGTGCTCTGCTGTCACCATGTGTCCTCTGTACAAGCGTTTAATGGAAACTCTGATTATCATAGATGGTTCCATTTGAAAGGATTATATTAAACCTCTGTTGAGTCATTGCCACAGCATCCTAACAAAGAGTTAGTGTACATTTATTTTTAACAATAGATGTTCAGACAAGAGAAAGTCACTTAGAAGGCTTATGAGATTGCCTTCCTGCTGTCATTTTTATTCTGAATTATGAAACAACTTTAAGAGAATTTTAGTGCAAAACAGTATTGCTTCATGACTGTAACTCAATGACAGAATTTCTACTGGGGATTAGTGGGAATTAGTAACGGTTCATTCATGCACATGTGTAGGTGTACTTAAAGGGTATGTGTGGGTATATTAACCTCAGTCATGTCTAGCTTTCTGCTGTGAGTCCCTCCTTACTCAGTCTCTGACTTACGGTGAATGATCCACTTGGAATGAACTCTCTGTGGCCTCTCAGACACAGCAAACCTATAGGTTTCCCTATTGTTCTTACCTCCTGCCCAAGCTGCGGCAGAATCACTAACCTTTGTTTGCAGTAGTTTATCTGATGGTCTATATTTAAAAAAAAAAAGAGGTACCTGGAAGAAGACAGACTGCAATGCAGTGATACAGCAGATGCTTGTGTAGACTAGTCCCTGGCCCCTGAGTTCTCTTCCTTGGCTACCACTGGTCAGTCCCTTAAACTCACTGTCCCTCAATTGTTTCTTCCTTTGCAAAGAGAAACAGAACAGAAATGATATGGTTTCAAATACATGTTTCCCATTTTCAACTTAAATTTGTGTATTATTGATATTTCCTATTTGCGAGCTGATAACTGGGATATTATAGTCACAAGAAAAGCTTATTTCTGTTCAAATTCCAGTTAAAGCTCAAAGAAACATAAAACAAAAGACCCTGTCTCAGAAAAGCCTGCCATTTTTTATATTCAATATTCACCCAGTCAGAGGCTCAAGACCAATACATCACTACCTTATATTTCTATTAGTGTTTAGTTTCCTTTAACATAAATAATCCCATAAATCATCAAGTGCAATATGAAAGTAGTATTTTGTTTCTCTACCAAATATTGGCACTCCCCTTGCTTCAAACTTTGTGATGAAAAAGATCACTTGAAGTTTCAAACATTTCAAAAAGATCATAAAGCATCGGTGTGAAATCCTTAACAGCGGCAGTCTAAAATTAACAATGTTGGGAACATGGGCACAAGGAGAACACTTGTTAGTTTTTCAGGAAAGGTGGAAGAATTAACAGATGAGGAATCAAAGCAGATGTAGGAAGGGAGGAGACCTTCCTTTTCCAGAGTGCACACTCAGATGCCAAAGTCATTTGACAGACTTTGATAGCATTGCGAAATGCCCCTTGCTGAGATAGCAGGGGTGCTACCATTTCAGAAGGGGAGATGTCAGAGCCCTCCTGTTGAGAAGCTGTGTAAAAGTGGGAGTCATATTTCATGAATAGTTCATCTAGATGTGGAGGGAAACTGTCCTGTGCTTTTGAACAGATATTTATATGAAACTGTTTCTTTGGGATTATTCTCGTTATAGTTTAATGAGATAACAGTTAAGAACTGAAAGAAGTTAAATGTAATTTTGTTCTGCCTATGACCCAAAACAAAACAAAACAAAGATCGGTGGTGGATCTATTACATTATAAGCAAACACTAGTGTCTTACTTAGGGTTCTGTGGCTGTGAAGAGACACTCTTATAAAGGAAAACATTTAACTAGGTCTGCCCTACAGTTCAGAGGTTTAGTGCGTTGTTATCATAGCCAGGAAACATGGTGGCATGCAGGCAGACATGGTGCTGGAAGGGGGCTGAGAGGTCAACATCTGGATCTTCAGGCAGCAGGAAGGAAGAGTGAGCCACTGCGCCCAGGCTGAGCTTCTGAAGCCTCACAGCCTAGCCTCAGTGACACATTTAACAAGGCCACACCTACTCCAACAAGGCCATACCTCCTTATAAGCCTGTGGGAGACATCTTCGTTCAAACCACCATATTGCACTCCCTGGCCCCCATAGGCTTGTAGCTATATTGTAATGCAAACCTGTCTTCAGTCCAACTTCAAAAGTCCCCATAGTCTATCACAGCCTCAACTCTGCTTAAAAGTCCAAAGTCTCTTCAGAAACTCATGGCCATCTCTTAACTGTAACCCCTGTAAATGCAAAATAAAAAAAAACAGACTGCATGCATCCAACATATAATGGCAAAGGATATACATTACCATTCTAAAAGGGAGGAAGGGGAGCACAGGGAGGAAATACTGGACCAAAGCAAGACGAAAAACCAGCTGGGCAAATTCCAAACTCTGCATCTCCATGTCTGATGGGAAAACGCTCTTCAGATCTCCACCCAACTCCTTTCAGCTTTGCTGACTGCAGCACACTTCTCTCCCCTGGGCTGGCTCTACTCCCTGTCAGCAGCTCTCCTTGACGGGCATCCCATGATTCTGGCATCTCTAATATCGTGGGGTCTCTCCAAGGCAATGCAGGCTTCACCTCACAGCTTCACACAATGACCTTTCTGGATCTCTGCACATGCCTGGCCTCAGCAGCTTTTCTTAGTCTCAGAGGGATAGTCCATCACCCATTTCTTGTACCCTTGACTCTAACGCAGCCCCACATGGCTGAAGCTGCCAAGTTCTGCTGCTTGTGGGGCTGGAACATGGCCCCCTCGTTCGATGGCGTTTTCCCTAGCTTTCTGTTTTCTATGGTTCCCTTCACTGCGTAAGCTTGGCTGTCCTGGAACTGGCTCTGTAAACCAGGCTGTCAGCCTCTGCCTTGTAAGTGCTGGGGTTAAAGGTGTGCGCCACTATGCCTGGACCTAAGCTTTTCTTTAGCTCCTTTTCACAAGTTCGAGCCTGTGACCCAGGAGGGGTTTTGCTCTGAGGTCACCTGGCACCAGGCTTTTCCCGAGTCTGTTCGCACTTCGTGGAGCTCCCTGTCTCCTCAAACTGCGCGCATTTCCTATTTTGCCTTGCTCGGCTTGCTCCCTTTTCGTTATAGATCTACCACTGAGAGCCACACAACACAGTCCTTTACCAACGCTGTTAATCCAAAATTCTTCAATTTAGCCTCGGGCGTATTTTTTGGACAAGGGCAGAACTCAGCCACATTCTTCACCAAAATATCACAAGAAAGAGCCCTAGGCCACATGCTAATAGTCTTCTCTGAGGCCCCTATGGCAGGGCACCCCAGAGCAAATTGTCCTCCGCGCAGCTGTCTTCCATGATCTTACTGTTAAGCCCGTTATGTCCCGCTTAGAGCATCCAGCTCTTTTTCTAACCCTAAGTCCAAATTCCTCCAAACGAAGGCATGGCTAGGCCTAGCAGAGCAACACCCCAGTCTGTGCTACCAACTTCTGTCTCAGTTAGGGTTTCCATTGCTGTGAAGAGACACCATGACCACGGCAACTCTTTTTTTTTTTTTTTTTTTTTTTTTTTTTTTTTTTTTTGACCATGGCAACTCTGACTCTTTAAAAAAAATTATATGGGGGCTGGCTTACAGTTCAGAGGTTTATTCCATCCTCAGCATGATGAGAAACATGGCAACGTGCAGGCAGACGCAGTGCTGGAGGAGGAGCTGAGAGCTCTACATCGGGATCCTCAGGCGAGAAGAAGGAAGTGTGAGCCACTGGGCCCAGACTGAGCTTCTGAGACCTCAAAGCCTACACCCCCCCCCCAGTGACACATTTAACAAAGCCACATCTCCTAACAGTGCCACTCCCTATGATCCTATGGGGCCATTTCATTCAAACCACAACTAGAGTTTAAAATAGTACTATTAAAATACATAGTAACAAATAAATAATTGATAGCTTAAAGCATTTAAAAGTGTTTACTATGTGTTGATTTGCTGCTGCCTTTCTGGTATAAATCACATGGCATACACCATCCTGGCCTTCATCCAAAATGCAGCTAAGAATGAGGAAACAAGTGAAGTTCAAGCTCAGCTAAAATGATGTTAGCAAACTTTTGTGCAGTATTAATTCTCACTGCCTTCCTGACACTAACTGTGCTATGAACAAACATACATACATACATACATACATACATACATACATACATCCATACATCATTCCCAGTTATTCAAATGAATGGCATGATGGTGTCACTGGAAATTCTGAAAAAGTATCCCATAATACTCAAATCCATTCCTACTTCCAGGAGAGTCCAAAGAGGTGAACATAGATATTAGTATTAGATTAGTATAAAAGAGTTGACTTGATTGACAGCTAAGTGTGCCAGGTCCTTTTCCAGGCACCTTATGAATATAAGCTTGTTTAGTCTAATACTCCCACCTTCATTAAAAACTCATTTAATAAACATACATGCAAGCCTTCAGTTTCTTTTCCCTCAAGAAGGGCTGAAACTAGTAAACAAGTGACAGTTGACTGGAGGTCAGATCATGTCTGCAAGTTGTTTCCATGTGCATTGAACAGTTGGGTTTGTTTCCAGACCATTAGCTGCTCAGGACAGATGAATAGCTGCCCATTTAGAAAACTTCCTTGAACATGCAGACTTTATTGGAGTAGGTCTGTGTGTGTGTGTGTGTGTGTGTGTGTGTGTGTGTGTGTGTCTGTCTGTCTGTCTGTCTGTCTGTCTGTCGGTCTGTCGGTCTGTCTGTCTGTCTGTGTCTCTCTGTCTATGTGTGACTCTGTGTGTGTCCTCTTTCTGTGGGTGTGTCTGGATGTCTCTCTGTCTGTATCTCTGTATGTCTCTTTCTCTGTGTATGTGTGTGTGTGTGTGTGTGTGTGTGTGTGTGTGTGTGTGTGTGCCTGTCAGTCTGATTCTCTGTCTTTCTGTGTCTCTCTGTGTGTATCTGTATCTATCTGTGTGTATGTCTGTCTATCTCTGTGTGTGTCTGTATCCGTGTGTGTATGTGTTTGTAAGTCTGTGACTGTCTGTCTGTCTCTCTGTCAGTGTCTCTGTGTGTGTGTGTTTGTATCTCTCTCTGTGTAAGTGTGTGTGTGTGTGCACGCACACGTGTGCATACACAGACTTGTCCATGAGCTTGTGTTAGGGCAGAGTCCATCACATCTCTAACAGAGCGTTCAGGGGCTTCCCCTGTGGTTTAGCTATTCCCATCAAATTCGTGTGGAAAGTTCATTTCTATTGTACGGTAGTGAGAGCTGGGACCACACTGGCCTTTTAAGAGGTCATTAGGCCATGAGAACTTTGTCATTTGAGGATTAATGGGTTACCCCCAAAGTGGCCCTGTTACAAAGGCCAGTGTGAGTCTCTCTCACCATCTGGACCCCTTTCATCATATGATGCCTTAGGCCAGCTTGAGACTGCAAAGAGCCTCATCAGCAAGAAGGCCGGTCTCACCTTGGACTTTCTAACCACCGTTGGCCTGTAAATCCTTATAAATCTCCCATTATAGCAACAGAACATGGACTAGAAAGCCCTCCAGTCAGAGACTGGAATGTCTTGTCTGCTAACCCATATAAAGACAGGAAATGTTGGGGTGGAGCATCCCTCCTGTGAGGCTGGTGGCCCACCCATAGCCTCCACATAATCTCTGTCCTGAATGGCTCTCATTATCAAAGCTTTCCTGTTCTGCTCTTATGGCCTTTCATGACACAGGTTCCTAATGCCTCTGTTGCTGCCCCCAGCACAACACGGAGAACCCAGGATAGCTAATAAATGTTTACTGTGCGTGAGGGTCCTGCGGGCTTTGCTGTCTGTTGTTTTAGCTGATGCTTCCTTCTACTAACAGTGAAGAGGAAACAGGATAAATGTGTTCCCTCCTAGACTTCATTATTTCTTTTAATATAGAAAAGCCCAGAGAGAAAGGCAGGATTACAGACAGTGCCACTAAACTACATGCCTCCTACAGTGTTGGTACACACGAGGTGCACAAAGGTGAATGGTTCCACACACAAGATTTATCTGCAGTTCTCAAGTGCCATTTCACTGGACTTCATCTACAATATAGAAGCTGTCACGGGGTCGGGGAGGAAGGCTCATTCCACACCACACAGCTGGGGACACACTGGAAAGAGTTGTCAGGGAGTCCTAGGAGGAAGTGGGAGCAGATATTAGCCATGGGACTTGCTCTCCTGAGATAGAGGTGTTTGAAGTGGAGACAGATGCCTGCAGGACCAAACAGGAGGAGGAAGAGGAAGGAAACCCCAGACCTTGTTATCAGGAAAGGGGGAGGCGGTTTCTCACAGCTGCCTTTGGGCTCCTTCCCTAAAAGCCATATATCTGGAAGTGACAGGATCACTTAGTACTGTGCTAGAGATTACACTGTTCTTAAAGCCACAGAAAACTACAAACCTTCTTAAGTGCTGTGAAGTGCTTACCACACTCTGCTGAAGTACTGGCTGCAGGCTGGGGGAAATGGCTGTCTGTGAGAACCGAGAGTGCCCCCCAGCACTCTCCAATTGATATACATTAGATAACAAGGCGAAAGCTTATTAGCCAGGCAGCCACCTGTCTCTGACCTTTGACAAGAGCAGAAGTGAAGACTTGAAGGGAAATTCAACAGTAAAGCTCTTCAGACAACTACATTGTAAAGAGCACTTCTTGAAGTGTTTCTGGTTTTCCTCTCTGAAGCCTTTCATCCTTTTCAGCGCACCTCATCTTTGGGAAGTGGTGGCCTGAATCCTTATCAACCTCCTTTGCAGTTTCCTGGAACACAGCTCTCATAGACTGAATTTAATGGAAATCAGCTTTTAGACAGCATTGATTAATTCTTTAAGGCAGAGAACTGTCTTCAGGCTTAAAACACAGCTGTACATTTTCACCAATATATATGCTTTATTGTAAATAAATTTTAAAAAGATCCAGAGGGTGTTGGAAGCATTCCTTTTTTATTTATAGCATATGCTTTATAAAAGAAAAATGGCTGAAAACTAAGTCCTTTGGACTATGGTGTAGATCATCTCTGACCTGTTAAAAAGTGTGCTTTTTCTCCCAGTCTTAATATATTATTGCCATGGTGACAGGAGGATGGCAAATGTGCCTGCTGTTTCTGCTGTCATTTAATCAGATAGCTGTCTGCCAGTTTCAATGTACTTTTAAAGGCGGCCTGGAAGACCAGATACTTAAATGATATTCTTCTTTCAGGCCCCAGCAACCTCTTATCATAACCTAAAAGACCCTCATGGGACTTCTCAGGAACTCATGAATTTCAGGAACTGGAGAGGCAGCTCCGTGGTTAAGAGCACTTCCTGCTCTTGCAGAGGACCTGAGTTCAGTTCCCAGCACCCACATAGCGGCTCACAACCGGCTGCAGCTCCAGTTCCAAGGGGCCCATCATCCTCTTCTGGCCCACATGGGCACTGCGAGCAGGTGGCACACATCCATAAACACAGCAAAACATGCATACACATTAAAATGAATAAATATTTACATTTTTTTTAAAAATTAAAGTTTGCATCCCAAAAGTCAGGTTTCATAATAGTGCATTCACCTTTGGACCTGCAACCTTAAGCTCCTTTCGAGAGCTGTTGATATAATACCAGAAGGAATCCGTGTTGGAGGCTTATGAAATACACACAACACTGGGAGAGCCCTTTCTTATGAGGCATTAATCCAGAGATCCAGTAATATGAACAGTGGGGTTTATCTTGACAGGTAAGTCAACTTATTGCTGAGCAAAACAGCCAGACAATGCTGTCCCTGTTATGGAGCCACAGGTGTTTGAAAAGCCGAGCAAGGAGCGGCAGGAGCATCCGGCAGGAGTGGATTGTGACAAGGAAGCACAGCAGGGTTAGATGGCAAGGCAGGTACTTCGGAAACTGAAAAGAGAAACTAGAAATCTACAGTGAAAAGCAGCTGCTCAGTTACGGTTTTTATGGCCCACTAGAATTAGACATAACTTCCTGTTAGTCACAGAAGAGCTTATTGTTTTCTTTCTTCGTTCCTTTCTCTCTCTCTTCCTTCCTTCCTTTCTCTCTTTGTTGGTTTGGTTTTTGTTTTGTTTTGTTTGTTTGTTTGTTTTGGAGACAGGGTTTCTCTGTGTACCTTGGCTGTCCTGGACTCAATCTGTAGACCAAGCTGGCCTTGAACTCACAGAGATCCGCCTGCCTCTGCCTCCCTGGGTGCTGGGATTACAGGCGTGCACCACTGCACCTGCCTAGGAGAACTTATTCTAAGACATAGTTTTTCAGAGGATTTGAGATACACTTCTGCTCTGAAAGCCCATCATGCCCAGATGAGGCACAGGGAAACTGTGTCATCTAACAGGAACACCTGCTGTCAACCTCAGAAACATGTATAAATCCATCCAAAGATCTATAGCAGAATTCGGTCCCATATTTCTTACGGTGCCTGCCACATGACCTTACGAATTATTATATGGAAGTGCTCTTAACTGGTGTAGCCAAGTGGTATAAACGTGGATTATACAACCATTTACTCCCTGAGCAGTGTTTCGTTATTCTGTATAGCATCACCTGGAAAGGGCACAGTACACTTGTTCCCACTCCCTTGTCCACAAGAAATTTTCTTTTCTTTTTTTTTAATATTTATTTATTATTATGTATACAATGTTCTGTATGCATGTACACCTGCAGACCAGTAGAGGACACCATTATAGATGGCTGTGAGCCACCATGTGGTTGCTGGGAATTGAATTCAGGAGCCGGAATAATAGTCAGTGCTCTTAACATCTGAGCCATCTCTCCAGCCCCACAGAAAATTCTCTAATCTATCCAATGGACCCCTAAACCTTCAGGCATATATTCAGATCCTGTGTGTGTGTGTGTGTGTGTGTGTGTGTGTGTGTGTGTGTGTGTTGGCCTATACACACGTAACTCTAATAAAGCTGAATTTGCAAATTGGACACCACTTTTGCAACTTGGTTGACAACAAGCAGCAGGGAAAGGAAAGCAGGAGTAAGGAGATACAACTATGACCCTGTGGTGAAATCTTCTAGCTAAGAGTGTAAAAAAAAAAAAAAAAAAAAAAAAAAAAAAAAACTTGCTGGGAGCCAAATCAGTGACGGATGAAAATTGTATCACATGTTGCTAATATCTTAGTATTTTTTCATGGTTGCACCAAGAAACGCATTCTAGGTGCAGAGCAGATAGGCGTACCAAAGTGTTCTGTTTGACAGACGACCCTGTGTAAGCGGACTCTGTTGTTCCCCCTTGGATGGGGGTGGGGGGCAGGTCATAGACGGTGTGATTTGTTCTTAATGGTTTTTGAGGTAGAGGATTGTCACTTGCTGTTCTCTCACTCTACCTAGTCACCCTGTTAGCCAAGAAGCCTTGGGGACCCAGGCTGAGGAGCCAGGGGAATCCCAAGCCTTTAAGCTCTGCCTCGTCTTCCCTGGGCTCTCGCTGTAGTGGCTCTCCTAGCCATTTAAGCCAACCCACATGGCCTAACCTCCTAACAGTGTAGAGAGAGAGATGCGGAGGCACTAGCTCTCTCCTGTCAGGGTCTTACTCCAGGGAGCTAAGGTCCTTTCTGTGTGAGGTCAGCAGAGCCTCAACCTCATCAACTCACTCTGGCATCATCTCTCACCAAGGTGGGAGGGGTTCAACCAGTTTTACCCCAGCGTTCTTACTTCATGTAGCCGCCTCTCTCCTGACCAAACCCACGCAGGTCCACTCTTGTGCCAGCACCGGAGGCAGCGCATGGAGAGTCCACTGTCCCTCTCCTTCCACTTCACTGTTCACACCTCGCTGGCTTTAAAAGTCATGATATTATTATCATATTCTCCTTTAAAACCACACAAGTCTTGCTCAAAACGATGTTATAGTTTTCCTTTAGAAAAGGCACTATATTTTAAATATTGCATTCTCATTCAGATACATTTAAAGACACAGTACTCTCTTACATGTCAAACACAACCCAATTAACTTTCACTTTTGAGATACTGTTGACTCTAATTTTACATCTACACACACACACACACACACACACACACACACACACACACACACACAGCTCCAGGCTCCAGGCTCCAGGCTCCAGATATGGCTTTCAGGGAGCGAAGGACTTGTTTTCTGACAAGATTAGCATTCTGAAATATGAAATATAGATTCTAGTGAGGAGGGGGTTTCTAACCCTGTAAAGGATCAATCTAATCAAATACTTCAAAACGTTATTCATCACACTGAGCCGCAACTTTCCTGAAATGCTCCGCCGATTTTGGCTATTTCGTTGGTTATAATGTAGAGCTTAGATGTCTTTGGCACAAGCCATGATTTCTGCCTTTTAAAATGGTCTGTTCGCTATTTCGGCATTTGAGCAGGAACACCAGCTTCCTATGTTCATCCTGTTGCCCCGGTTTTCAGGTCCTCAGTCAATTATGTATTGAGCACTGTATTACAGTACAGCCTCCCTTGATTTCCATGGGAAATGATGTGTCAAAGCCCCAGGTTCCAATAGCTGGGTGAAAGCACAATAAATACTGTCTAAACACACATACACACACACACACACACACACACACACAATTATTAGCAACATATTATAATGCAAGTTACGTAAACGCATTTCAGGACCTTCTTGTACTGTACTCACCTCTCTCTCTCTCTCTCTCTCTCTCTCTCTCTCTCTCTCTCTCTCGTTTGTTTGTTTTTTTTTTGTTTGTTTTGTTTTTTGTTTTTTTTTTTGGTTTTTCCAGACAGGGTTTCTCTGTGTAGCTTTGGCTGTCCTGAAACTTACTCTGTACACCAGACTGGTCTCAAACTCACAGAGACTCACCTGTCCCTGCCTCCCAAGTGCTGGTATTAAAGGCGTGTGCCACCACTGCCAGGCTAACTTGCCATTCTTACGACGAGTTAATGATAACATGCTTAGGTGGTGACATAAAGTGACATAGACATAGCAATATGTTGGTATCATGACATCATGCCAGGCTCTTCTCTAAGAGCTCCTTGGCCACAAGCCCTGGGAGCACTCCACACCACATAACTGAGATGAGAGCAAAGCAATTGGCAGCTGAGCAGCACATTCTGTGTGGCTGCAGTGAGCAGAGGGCAGAGGGCTGAGGAACATCCCAGACAGGCACTTGGTCACATACTCAGAATGGCAAGTAACTTAAAACATATGAGTTGTTTATTTGCCAAGTTTATTTTAATATTTTAATGCTTTTTAATTTAATATTTCCAGTCTCTAATTGGCAGGGAGTACTTAAAGCTGTAGAAAGTGAAATCAAGAGTAAAGGAGAACTAGCTCATTGCTCACTATATTTGCTTCTTGGCAGGTAGACATTCAAGGAAGTCACCTCCAATTGAAGGACGAGACTATTGCTTTATACGATTTGACTAGACCTTACAAAGGAAAGAGTCAGTGAGCCCTGAACAGAAATAACAAGTGCAGAGCCACTGGCATAACAAGGCTGGGATTCTTTGGTTTCCTATGAGGTGCCAGACAAGCAATGATGGTGAGGGTGGCTGACACAGCATACGTGAGCCTTGGCAAGCATGACTGTGTTCTGAGAGTGCTCCTTGAGGTGGCCCTGGAAAACAGGGAGCAGAGGAGCTGCAAATGGCTACACCCGAGCTTGGTGCGGCAGAGGCGTCTCACTCCATCAGCTCTGTATCATGTCTATCTGGTTCCAGGACTGGCAACGTGTGCTGCTCTGGCTGTAAGGGCAGAGATTAGGGCCTGCTAGACAGGAACAGGAGCTAAAATGGATTTGTGCCATGGCAAAGGTCCTAGTTAAAGGAAGGGATAGTGTGACACCCAACAGAGGGGCTGATCTAGTACAGTGAAAGTAAAGGTTACAGGACAAGGTGAGGAATGGTAGAAGGACACAAAGTCCTCAGAGAAACTGAAATAAAGATTCAAGATCTCAGGAGCAGGTTGAGTGGTGACTTAGCCTAACAAATGTCTTGGGGATGGGTAGGTGAAGTGGAAATAGACTTCCCAGAGCTGTGAGTGGGAGGACCTAGGCTCAGAAGGCACCGAACAGAATTAGCACTGAGGATGTCAAGCTCTGGTGTGTGCCCTGTGGGGAAATGGTGTACACTAATTCATCAGGTGTGTTTATTGGGCACATGTTTCACTCCAAACTCTGCTTTGGATGCTAAGTCCCTACTCCCTGGGAATTTTGATAGAGTAAAGAAGTAATTCCAGGAAGAGGGAGAAACCAAGCAGAACACAGTGCCCCATGGCGTGTGTCAGTTCAGGGTTAGTGAGGTTTACCACAAAGTACAAAGTGATGGCTCTTAGCTTAGTGATGGGGAACGGCAGCATAGGAGAAGGTGGACATGGGAAAGCTAAGGAACTTGAACAATCTGTTGTTGTTGTTGTTGTTGTTGTTGTTGCTGCTGCTGCTGTTGCTGTTGTTGCACTACAAATAATAAAGGAAGATATAAGTAGGGCCCTGCTGTACAAATAAATAGAGGTATCGATTAAAAAAAAAGGTCCAGAATGATTTCCCAGGATGCCAAAGAGGAATTTGGTTTTTCCTAATCAATATCACGTTTTTATTCTAAAAGATAACTGCAAAATATTTTTTAAAACAAATGTCCAAAATATAAGATTATCAGCTGCAGATGGCCAGTGGAGTACAGATGATCTAGCAATAAACTGGTAATCTATTTCTCACATGGAAGGAAAGCTGTTCATGAAAGCAGAGGCAAGGAGAAGACTACACATTAAGTGACTAGAGCAGCTGTTGCTGCTCCAGAAACAAATTCGGCAATTCCCTCTAGGCTTACCATGCTACCAAGGGCACCAAAAAGAAAGAACTTAATCAACATTAAAAGATCCTTTTTGAAGCTGGGCCTGGTGGTGCACACCTTTAATCCCAGCACTAGGGAGGCAGAGGCTGGCGGAGGATCAGTGTGAGTTATAGGCCAGCCTGGTCTACAAAGTGAGTCCAGGAAAGCCAAGACTACATAGAGGAACCCTGTCTCAAAAAAAAAACAAAAAAAATTCTTTTGAATTAATTTTGGCAAAGAAAAGTTGGAGACTCCATATTGAGAATTATTTAAGGCATCAGGTCCTGTTAGTAACAAATGTCACAGTGTGTGGGTAGAACACAATCTTGGTCCTCATTAGTCTTCATGCTATCTGAAAATTTATGGACTAAAGGACGAGGAATCGTACTGAAGTAATTCTTCCACTAAAATCTCTCTGCTCAAGGCATACTTGCAGGAAACTGCTCTTTTCTGAGGGCTCACTTACACATTCATACAAGTCAAATCTAGAGGGACTTAAGAATGGAATGGGTTTACTCTCCTCGGTGACAAAGATAACGTCTCTTCAGTGTCTCTCATGGATTGTCTACCAGCCCACAAACTTGTACAAACTAGAAAGGCAACAAGTGTACTCAGTTACAGGGACCAGAACTCTGAAGAGCCATCTCAGAGGTGTTAGGGTCCTCTAATGGACTAGAGGAAGGCAGGCAGCATTGCTGAACCACCTCCTCTGCCAGTCTCATGTCTTTAAGAGTTAATATTTTAAGAAGGAGGAGGAGGAGGAGGAAGAGGAGAAGCAGCAACAGCAGCTATACCTAGAGTTTGTTTTGTTACATTAAATGACGTGTACAAACTGCTTTATCCACACATACACTGCTGTAGTTGATACAAGCTTAAGATTAAGTACTGAGATGGGATGTTCTGCTGAAATGGCTCTGAAATGCTTTGCTCTGGAAAAAGAAACATGTGACCTTAAAGATGGCAATAGGGGCTGGAGAGATGGCTCAGTGGTTAAAAGCACTGATTGCTCTTCCAGAGGTCCCGAGTTCAATTCCAAGCAACCACATGGTAGCTCACAACCATCTATAAAGTGACCTGATGCCCTTTTCAGCACTGTATGCATAATAATAAATAAATATTTTTAAAAAATAAATAAAGATGGCAAAAAATATTGTGGAATAAATAGATAAGTAAAAGGGTTGCCTCATGGAAGGAGGGGTAAACACAGCCCTTTCTGTTAATACTCGACACCTCACTAACCTTAAATCCAGTCAGCAGTTGGAACCCAGGACCATGGGAGGAACTCTGTGCCACTTGAGGATAGAGACCTCCACTGAGTGTTTTGAATTCGAATGCTTCAGATACGAATTCCAAACCCTTCCTCTTGTCTATAGTACCGTTCCCCCTGGGTGGCACTTAGAATCTATAAAGCACCCTCTCTTGTACTCTCCTCTTGTAAGTGTGAGGAGAACAGAATGTTCTTCTCTGCATTTGACCCACAAGGAACCAAGACAGGGAGGTTACATGTCTCTTAAATTCCCTACCTGTCACTTGCAGCTGAGGTTTGAACCTTAGTTAGCAGAATGTTATTCTGACTTAGCTGAACCAAGATGATGTAAGAAATGCAGAAGTGGCTTGGGTGAAATGATGATGTTGATGAGGAGGAGGATGATGGTGGTGGTGGTGGTGATGATGGTGATGGTGATGATGGTGGTGATGATGATGGTGGTGGTGATGGTGATGATGGTGGTGATAAAGGTGGTGGTGGTGATGATGGTGATGATGGTGGTGATGACAATGGTGGTGCTGATGATGGTGATGGTGGTGATGATGATGGTGATGGTGGTGGTGAGGATGATGGTGGTGGTGATGGTGATGATGGTGGTGATGACAGTGGTGGTGGTGATGATGGTGATGGTGGTGATGATGGTGGTGATGGTGGTGGTGATGACAATGGTGGTGGTGATAATGGTGATGGTGATACGATGATAGAAGCTAACAGTCAATAAATGTTAATTATTTAAGATGCACCATCGGAATTTATTTATGTTCCTGCATTTTATCCTTGCCAAAAACTCCATGAAGGAAACAACATGATCATCCTCATCTTCTAAGTGCTGAGATTGGGTAACAGAAAAGAGAGATAATTTGTCAAGACTGCAGAGCCAGTAGGCTGCCTACTTTGCAGCCGCCCTCAAATCCTGCACTCCTATGGTGCGACTGGCTTTCACAGCATAGTATTATTGGTGTATATTTTCCCATCTCGTATCTCCAAAGGCATGGAACCTGAAATCGCTCTATTCTGGGCCTGTCATAGCAGAACAGATGAATATCAAGGGGCCGGTTTACTTATATCAACGTAAGAAAGCAAGCTGTGTGCTGAGCTCAATTGATTCAACCTTTATGAAATGGGCAGGCTGAAGAATGGCACGGGTTCTCCGCAAGCAGGTGCCAAGATGAATGCAGACACTGGCATCTTCTTCAATAACCTGTGAGACACTGACTCAGTCTCTCCCCATTTGGTAATGTTCATTCCTAAAAGTACACAAAAACCATATGGGAAGGAGGCTGGAGGTACAGCTCGGTTGGTAGAGGGTTTGCCTTGTATGCACAAGGTCCTGGGTTCAGTCCCCAGCACTGCATCAGCCAGGTATGGAACTGCATACGTATAAGCTAGCACTCCGGGGCAGAGGCAGGGGCAGCAGGAATTCAGAGTGACTTTCTGATGTACAGTTAAGTTCGAGATCACTCTTGGAGGCATGAGACATTATCTCAGAAGCCACTGGAATAAAGGCACCCAATTAGGGCTACTCCTAAGAATGTGCAGTAGAGAGAAAGCAATTATCCCCCGGAGTGTGACACTAGGGGAATGGAGAGGAGAGTTGGAAACAAAACTGACCTAAAGGCTTGCGGAGAGGGTCATCGTCGTGATTGCTACATTTCTCTCTTGGACACTGGCAGCTTTGGTTGGGCAGCACGGGAGACACAGATTAAAAAAAAAAATCAGAGCTGCATTTCAGGTAAGACAGCAAAGCAGAGCCAGACCTATGCTTTATAAGTGTTAATTGAGCATGACTGGGGCTGGGGGTGGGGGTGGGGTGCTGTTCCAGATACAAGGATGCTGCAGTAAATAAGACAAACACAACCCCACTGTCACATCTTCCCAAGAGCCTGACAACAAACAAAACATCCAGAAGTGACAAGTGCTCTTAAGAAAATCAACCTGCTACCATGAGAGAGGCCAAAGGGGTTATTTCTATTGGATGTCAGGATAGTTGAGTAGAGGGACTCAAGAAAGACTTGGGCCAGGGACAGCGATGTAATAATATAGTATTACGGTTGGCAGCGTTGAGTGAATGCTTTCCACGTGACAAGTGGCTAATGTCATTGCATCCACAACCCCATCCTCGAGAGAGGCAGAAAGCTGAGCCAATGGGCACTCTGCCTCCAGCCATATCTTGAATTCATATAGTTTCTTTTGGTACCAACTTGAACCTTGAGACTAGCATTGTGGGGCCTCCAGGAGGATGTTGTGAACATGATGGGATTCTGACAGGAGGATGTTCAGCATCCAATGGCCTGAGTGCTCCAGAGAGGACAACAGCTATAGACTGACCAAGCAGCCATTCTAGCTGACACGAGCTGGGTGCTTTAGTGAGCCAAGGAGGAGGCAAGAGCGCCGTGCGGATCAGGGAGACCCACATCCCAAGAGATAGGAAGCCAAGCTGCTCCGCTTTTCTAGCGGGGCTTCTGTTGGCTTCTGGCTTGGGTTGGCTAGAGCAGCAGAAAGGAGGACTTACAAGAAATAACAGGAGCCACGGATTTCCCAAGGCACAGGCAGGGCCAGAGAGCAAAGCACAGGGTGCGACTGGGTCCTGAGCAGGAAGAAAAACCTCTCTTCTAATGTGATAGGACAGGAGAGTAAGCTTGATGGCAGACAGGCCAGGGATTGCTCTTATCTGAAGTAGGTGACGTTTTATTTCCCCTGGCTTGCCACCCCCATGAGAGAGGAGGGCTTGGAAACAGACGTGGTGGAGGAAGAGCATGAACCTGGGTAAACTGAGCCACTCTGGGCTGTGGGGCTTCCTCCAACAGCAGCAGCTGGCTCCTACGGGGCTGTGCACACTGCGTGGTACAAGCTACTTGGGCAGCACCTGTCCTGAGCAGATCTTCTGGCTTCTCTGTGACAGCCCCAGTTCACGACCATCCAACAGGCAGAACTAGACAAATCTTCAGTGCCAGGACCTGTGTTCAAATCCATCATTTAAGAAAAACTCCTAAGGCAGGGCACACACACACACACACACACACACACACACACACTTATTAGGATGAGGAAAAAAGCATTAGGGTCCAGGCTTTTCACAGCTCATATATCACAGAAATGGCTTGGCTGTGTGTAGCTCTGTTCTACTCCGTGTATGTGATGTGGCACACTGGCTCCAGTTCAACTGGGAGCTCTTGAGGGTCAGCTTTTCCGTAATTGTTACGCCTTATTGCAGCAGCTGTAAGATGCGCAGTTATAAGCATCTCACAAGCACACAAAACAGAAGATGTAATCAGTAGGGTATTTGGTACTAGTCCATAGGGCAGTCTGGATTAGTCTGGTACCGGCTACCATAAATTCAAATCCACTTCTAGGCTATGCCTTCTTGCTTCATCTTCCAAGATTTACTAAGACCAAAAATGCTCAGCAAGGCTTTCTAGCTCATTTTGAAATGTGCTTCAACTGCGGACATGTTTATGTCTATTACAACGAAATGTGTTAATATAAAAGACCCTCTTTGCAATGGTCCCTCTCCCTGTTCCTCTAGGGCAGTATAAATCATTGGAGGGCGTGCCTTCTAAACAAGTAAGCCTCAGCAGAGGTTGTGTGGTTAGCTTTAATTTCCAATCTAAGTAATTTACAAAACTGAAAGATCAAATGGTTGACTTGAATTTTTAAGCTTCCCATGGGACATCTAGAGGGGGGAAATAGTTTGTTAGGCAGTTGGAAAGACACTTAGGAAGAAAGAGGAGAAACTAACAACTGCAAGAATCTAGGCATTCTCTGGCGAGGTGTGGTGGCATGTACTGTAACCCCATCACTGGAGAGGCTGAGGCCAGCCTGGGCTATATTGTAGGCTTCGGGCTAGCCTGGGCTACAGTGCCAGACCCTTTTTCAGAAACAAACAGAATCAGAAATTCTCTTTTGATGTACTTTGAGTTACATCAAATTTTATGTGGCTTGTGCTAATCATGTCATTGAATTATATCAAATAGTATCATAATTTCTCTGACATCCTTAAAACACTTTACAAATAAATCCTTGCAAGACACCCTCAGAGGGACAGGCCTTGGGTACTCTGGTCCTTGCCTGGGATTCTTTTCATTTTTATTTTATCTACCATACCTAACAATCTATGTACCTACATTTACTGTATGTATGTATGTATGTATGAATGTATGATTGTCTTGTTTTAAGAGAGCAGCTCACTCTATAGCCCAGGCTGCCCTCACAAACTCCAAATTCTCCTGCCTCAGCTCCCTGAACGATGAAATTACAGCCGTGATCCACCAGCCTTCTTGAATGAAAACTTTGAAGTCCAGGAAACTTGGTCAGTCATCACCTCGTGGACAAGTGAAAAGACGATCGTTTTCCTAAAGGCCATGGTATTTGTTGAAAACCAGCACAATTCATTCGCTCTCGCTTTCATGCAAGAATCAGTGTTAATTTCTAATTTTATGTCTACTGTGTACTTTTGGTTAAGAAAATAAAAGTCCTTCTAGTTTCCATTTTCCCTCCTTATAATTCCTATTTCTTTGGCGGAGTACAGATATGTTGGCTCACCAGTCCACTTCATGGTCACTGTAGCTTGTAGCTTGAACTCTGATAATTATTTCACGCTGATGGAACCAGGAAGGTACTGCATAACTCAAAGAAACAGTGGTCAGCTTGGCTCAGTGCTTAAACTAAGAACCCTGAGAGACTTGGGCACTAACTGCTTAAGTACCAAAGCTCTCCCTGTCAGAGTGGGCATGGCGAGCGATGGGGAGAGCAGGGAAACAGGAGGACTATAGCACAGTCCCTAACTTTGGGGTGAGAGGGAAAGACCTGGGGCGGGCTGTCTTGCTGTGCTAGGGTGTAGGGAGGAGTCGGGGGAGGGAGGGAGGGAAGGAGAGAGGGAGGACACAGCAGGAAAAGGGAGAGAGGGGCAGCCGAGCGCAGAGGCCGCCTGGCAGGGCGCCTGGCGGGCGCACCGGGTCCCGCGTGGACGAGCGTCCCAGCACTCCCGGCGGCGTGAGTGGCGGCGGCCAGGTTCTTTCGCGCCATGAGGACGCGTCTGAGATGAGCAGTCCACGCAAAGCAGTGCACAAGCCGCTCCGGAGGTCGCTGAGCGAGCAGCTGCGGGACTCCACCGCCAGAGCCTGGGATCTGCTGTGGAGGAACGTCCGCGAGCGGCGGCTGGCAGGTCGGTCTTGGGAGTCCCTCGGTGCGGGTTTGGACCAGCCGGGTCGGGCACCGTGCCTGACAGCTGGGCTGTGCGCGGACAGCAGGTTCCTCCTCCGCTCGGCGCAAAGGTAGCTGGTGGCTGTGCCCCAGCTTGGAGTTTCCACGTGGCTTATCCCCTGAGCACCGGCAAGGGCGGCGCGACCTGGCAAGAGTGTACGGTAGCGGCGGAGAGACCAGAAGTTTGGAGGTAGACAGGTGAATAGTTGGTGAAAGCAAACAGCTGCCTGCCACGCCGTGCCTTTGGGATTCAAGGTGTTCATACTGGGAACGTCTAGAGAAAGACTTAGCAAGGGGGGAGAGGCTGTGGTTATTCCTAGCCAATGGGTCCTTAAGACGCCACACCAAGCCCTTGGGTTGTGGCCTCAGGTGTGTATCAGCTCTACAAAGACCCATCAGCTCCTGGTGGGGCCACAAGCACAGCGAGTGCTTGTCTGGGCTCCCCTGCCCTCTAGTCGCCTCATTACACCTGTCCAGTAAGACAAAGTCGCTGATTCCACCGCCAGGCTCAGGGGCAGAGGCCTCCTTTGCGCGGTGGGGGCTGTGGGAAGATGCTTCAGGAATTATGCGGTGCGATTGGAAAGGTTTCTGAGATAATCTTGACTTGTCTTCGCCTGTAGTAGGCATCCACTGGAGCGGAAGAGAATTCTAGAAAGGAAGGTATAAAGCTTGGTAGAAGGAAAAGATGCTGCAGGTGAAATAGATTTGACCTTTGGACGCCTCCTTTCTCCTGTTTAACTTGCCGAATGGGTCTGCCGCTAGTGTTCTGCCCTCAGAACCAGGATGCCCCTTCCCCCCACTCCCCGACATTCCCCCCACACCCCGCCCCCAGCTAGTCTGCCCTCAAAGCCAGGCCACCACACGCTCACCCACTCTTGTAGCTGAAAGCCTCCTGCGTCAGATGCCCCACCCCACCCCCCAGCCCAGGTCACTTTGAGCAAAATGCCCTTATCAGACTAAGTCACAAGAAGGCATCTTGAACGATTCCGACACTCAGTGTAGAAAGTATTAAATGTTTACTCATGTTTTCTGTCCAGCCCAGTGGCTTCGTTTAGTAAACACCCAAGAAATAAACAGACTTTTCAGTCGGGGACCCAGAAATAAATTGTGGTCACCCGGTAGTTTTGACTGCTGATTTTTAAAGACCTGTAGGCACATGGCAGACCCTAGTGAGTAACAGTTAATAATACAACCCACCGTACCCGAGTGCATCTTGTTTTCATATTGTGTTAGACAATCCGTGGGATGATGGATGGTGTCAGGAAACTTCTGTGAGCCAGTGAGCTTGCTGCTTCCTAGTTTCTGAAGCTGTGCGCAATTGACTCTTTGATAGCATCTGTTGTTTAGCTCTGTGGAGTTTGTTAAGTCCGGGCTCTAGGGACCAAGAAGGCTCTGCAGGAGAGTTGCCAAGGCTGTTAAGTTTTTGTAGCTGAGACCAACCATCACTACAACTTCTCCAAAGGGAAAGCTTGGAAGACACAGTTTTGTAAAGACTTCAAAGAGCCTGTCCACACACATCTTAGACATTGCAGTTAAAGGCAGGCAGAGATTTTTAAGACCACGAATTTGAAGTTAGATATTAAGGCTAAAAGTAACACCAGAATGCTAAGTGTAAGAGTTCAGCCAGAACAGCGCAATTAATTTTTAAAATATTAGTATGAAGTTTAAAAATGCTTAATAAGTATTAATATCTGCTTGTGCATAATCTTCTTACCATTCTGTGAACAGCAAATGCCAGAAGATTATTCAGCTAGGACCAAACAATTCCCTGTAAACAGTGGACTTCAACTCCTGCTTCTCTGAGCTGTTGGGCTGCTTGGCACAAAACCAGGCCAAACCATGAAGGAGCTTTTAGATGCAAATCGATTGCCCTGGGTTTACTTGCTAAAGTAGCTAAAATATGGAACTTTGGCCACAAGACACTGAAATACTTCAGTTATTAATGTTGGCATCAGTTCCGGGGGAATGTGCTTTCCACTGGTGAAAGTCATCTTTACAAGGCTCAGTTTACGGTTTGAGAATGGCTGACCAGAGGGAGGTGCCCCAGAGAGCATCTACCCCGGGAGGGACACTGGGAGGGACACCAGGAGGGACACTGGGACCTCAGTCTTGCTTGTTTGCAGTTTGATCTTGCTTCCTTTCTTTTCTTTTCCATCAAAAATTTTGCACCGGCTTTTCTTTAGCTTGTTAGGCATTTCTCCTCCAACCTAGTGGACCGGTGCTGAGGGAACTTTGTAGCAAGACTTGTGTTGGTAGGCCAGAGTGCTCTTAAGGTACTGGAATCTAAGGAAACCCGTTTTCTTTTCTCTTTCTTTCTTTCTTTCTTTCTTTCTTTCTTTCTTTCTTTCCCCTCCCCCCAGACAAGGTCTCTTTGTATTAGCCTTGGTTGTCCAGGCTGGCCTCGAACTCACGGCAATCCACCTGCCTCTGCCTCCCAAGTGCTGGGATTAAAGGCATGCATCACCATGCCCAGCTAGGAAACCCGTTTTCTACTTCTGCGTTCTTCACGAAATGTTGTCCTGTCAACAGACAAGCAAAAAAGAAATACAACTGAATGAAAAAGAGAAATAAAAGGAGGGCATGACTGCTCCTAAGGGGTTGAGGTTCTTATTATAGACATTAAGGAAGAGTCCAGAATGAACAGGACCAGCTGGCTGAACAGGGTCACATGGGGAGAAGGAGAGAGGGAAGAGGCAGAAGCCAAAAGGCCAAGAGAAGAAAAGATCAAGTACCCAAAATGTCTGGGGTTTTATAGGAATCAGAGAAACTAAGGGAAGGGAAACCCACCCAGCCCCTGGAGAACTTTAGAGTAGGGATCAGGTTTGCCAGCCAGGAGGAGGACCCTGTAACAGGTAGGGACCGAAGGATGCTGGGAGAAGCTGGTGGCCAGCATCAGCTTTGATATGTTAATAGGCCCCTCAGCCATTTCTTGAGTTTGAGACCTAATACAATACAGTATAAGTATAGCAAAGCCTGAGGGTCTCTGTGCCCTGTGATCATACTTAATGAGAAAAGCACATTTCTTAACATAGGTCACAGTGATGTAGATGAAGCAAGTAATGAAAGCACTACTACCAGGGAGTTCCTTCCGGGGCTTGCCAGTTCTGTGGCCAGTAACAGCTGACTGAGCTCCCACTAGGCAGGCCCTTTTACCAATGCGTGCTTCCTCTCCACCAGAGTTCTGATTTCCACGGGACCTGCAAGAGTTCTCATCTGTCACATCCATATTCGTTACCGCATTAGTGGTAGTAATTGTTTATTTCCCAAAAGACGAAGTTGGTGTATTCAAAGCAGGATTCAAATTCAGATAATGCTAGAGGGCATCTGTGCCCATGTCCTTGGCTTTGAGAAAATATGGGGACTGGCTGAGACATTATGTTCCTGCAGTTGGACTTAAAAGCCTTAACAAAAACTTCTCTCCGGGACAAGCCAGGCTAACCCTCTGCACCTAACCAAGCTCGTCCTCAAATCATTCCACAGCGATGGCTGGTGTATTAGCTTATAGAGGCTTGAAACAAATCAATAGTCATACGGTTTGCATGTTGGGGCTCGTAAGTGTTCACCCCGCCCATCACCAGACCTAAGACAGCTGTAAACTCTAAATGAACTACCATTTCTTCCAGGTAGGTGAGTGACAGGGCCTTTGGGTCCCCAAGCTCTCCCATTAGCCACTGCGGGTGACTGGTGATGCCTCATCCCTGTGCCCAGAGCCTCATTAAGTTCTTTAAGGCAAAGCACACCCACTGCCCTCTGGCATTCCGCAGCAGCGTTTGAGCTACTTTTCAAATGTTAATGATTGAGGAAAATCCCAGTGACTTTTCCAAGGCTTCCTTCTCCTTCATACCAAAAGTCCACCAGTGTGTTTGAGTCCCTCATGTTCGAATGACAATATTTAGGTAGCTTGTGTGTTAATCGATACCAAGTCTTTTGTTTTTTGTGTTTTTGTTTTGTTTTGTTTTTCTAATAGCCTCGTGTTAAATCATTTCTCCGAGGAAGTTAAACTGCTGCCAAGAATATACTAACTTAAAACACTAAAAAGTTTCAGCTGTGTTACAAACCTTAAGTCCACCAAGTTTCAGTGGGTTCTTGTTAAGACAGGTTCCTCGAGTCTCAAAGTCAAGAGCAGTGTTCTGTCGTGATATGATGTAAACAGAGATTGGGACTTCAGTGCAAAGCCGGATGGAGAATAAAGCACGGCCCATTAAACGTCCCTTATTAAAATCTAACTGCGTGCCATGACATCACAAGGACCGGATGGCCCTAGCTGATTCTTTTCATGGTCTGCTGTCTTTCCAGACTCTCACTCCAGCATGAAGAGCTGGCATGCTGCTCTTACGGGGTTTTGTCATTGCTGTCACTGCTTGATCTTGGCCCAAAAATATCTAAGTCAAATGACAAAATCCAAAAAGGGCTTATCAGCTAGAGCACAGCCCTCAACCTCCACCGCAGCCTTTCAGAGCATCAGTACCCAAACCCCTCCCCAGGACCCTGTTTCAGATGTGGGACCGTGTGCAGCTGGGGGTGAAAACCACTGACTTAGGTGAAGTTCCCCACAATAATTCACAGACTGCGGTTCAAAATGAGCAGACTGAACCTAAAACTTAAAATCTGAAATGCTCCAACCTCTGAATTAAAAGAAAGAAAGAAAGTGTTGATAGGAGGCCATAGGTAGAACATGCTGCCTGTCCTCATACGATGCATGGCAGTCAAATGTATGTGCCTTACAACTTCCTCAGCATCCCTACGGGACGGAAGATTCTGGGCCCTTTTAGCTGTGACATACAGACTTTTATCAAGCATGAAATTATTAAACATTTTGTATAGAATTCTATTTAGGCAACACGTATAACATGCATATGGAGCATGAGAAACTTTTGTGTTTAGATTCGAGTTCCATCCATAAGATGTCTCATTGTGTAGATGTAAATATATTTCAAAATCTGAAAAAAATTTTGTTTGGCCCAAACACTGCATTTTGGCCAAAAGATACTCAAATTCCACTGCAAGCACGAAAGCAAAGTTTGCTTACGTGAAATGAGAATGAGTTCATCCTATTATAGAGCTAGAGCAAGCAAACAAGTCAGCAGCTGCTGCACAATAATGATGAAGAAAAAGAAAGAGGAGGAGGAGGAGGAAAAAGAGGAGGAGGAGGAAGAAGAAGAAAGAGGAGGAGGAGGAAGAAGAAGAAAAAGGAGAAGGAGGAAGAAGAAGAAAAAAGAAGAAGAAAAAGGAGGGGGAGGAGGAGGAAGAGGAGGAGGAGGAAGAAGAAGAAGAAGAAGAAGAAGAAGAAGAAGAGAAAGTCAGTGAGAAGAAATGATGCCATGATGTCACTCACATTGCCAGGATCAAGTTATAGGCTTAGGGTGGGCTTGCTACAGGGGAAACTTGGATTTGCATCTAAAATGGACCTTATGAAGAGAAAAAGGAGTAGTTGCTACCAACAGTGGAGCAGCTAAGACACAAACCAGGTAGGAATGAAGATGATGGTGGTGGAAAAGGATGGATGGAGAGGTGGTAGAAAGGGACATAGGTGAGGTGCCTCAGAGGTGGAGACGCCACTGTGGACCAACTTGTTGCTGGCAACAAGGAAGTGGGGACCTGTAGGGTTGGGTAGGAAAAGGTAATGGGGGAGACATGCTTCTGGCTGAGACAGGACCACTGCCAGGTTTGCAAGGACTCAGGAAGAACAAAAAGTTCTCTGCCATGCGTTGGCCACATGAACTCTGAAAAGCCAGAATTGGGTTGCAAATCCAGCTTTGAGATGAAAAGCAAAGCTAAAAAAATAGAGTTTATAATTTACTTATCATAAATAGCCTGCAATAGCACCTTCAAAGTATTGGAAGTAAGCCTTGTTTTGTAATTGAGTTGTGTGGGTACAATACCGCATATTAGAGTAGAAATATATATAATATATGTGAAGAATAATATTATATTTGAATTCTATGTATCTATACCAATGTATCTAAAATTAAACTTATTTTGCATCTATATACATAATCCATACCAGTGAATTAAAAATAACCTTGTAACAATTAAGGAATTAAGATGCAGAGTAGATTCATTAATCTACTTTTTGTCCTATCATCCCTATATATTTCTATATTCTCCTTTCTTTCTTTTCAACCCCTATCTCCAAACCTAAGAATGGGAGACAAAAGAGCAGAGAAACATCCCTGAGACCAACCTTGTTTTCTCTCTAAATCATGGTCATATCAATTACCTGCCTACTTTTGTCACAAGAATATACATCCTACGTGTAACAGATAGATATGATTCTATAGAAAGATAAGGTAAAATAGTTGGATAAGGTCTTCAAAAACCTCGGAGACATACAGAATATGGCATTTAAAGTTTTTTTTTTATTACTTCAAAGATACATTTACAATGAGACAGGTTAACTCCTGGCAACACCCAGCCTACCTCAAAGAGGATGATGAGCATCAAAGAGCCTCCTTATGGAGATGGCTTCAAATGTGGCAAACAAGCCACTGGGGAAAATGCCTTCATTTCTACCACAGACAGAATTCTGCCGAAAAATGGACAATTTTGCATGCAGACAGTCGATGGCCAAACTCTGCCAAGACGGAGTAAGCAAGTCCTCAATAGTTCTTGCCTCACAAATATGTCTGTTGGATATATTGAACCAGAAGGATGAAGATGATGCTCCAATGCTACAGAGAATTTTGGGTGACTGTTTAAGCAGCAAATTGTCTCTGTCATCTTCTCATTTGGGAAGCTGCTAACCTGTATTCCCTGTATACTCAAGTAATTAATTTTATTCCTTATCAAGTCTCTGATGGGGTTGAAGACCAGATAGTTTAGTTTTACAATTACCCTTAGTTGTTTAGGAGTTAAGATATTTTTTGTCTAGATACATGTTTTAAGTATACAGAGATAAGATATGATACATATTGATATACATTCAGAATTTTAGACTCACCAAGATAGGAAAGATGTTTTCTTCAAGGTTGCCAAATACAAATAGCCAAAACACTATCTATGTAACATTTATATAATTCCTGATTGTTTTGTGGTTCTTCTTGCTGTAGGTAGTTTATTGTATATATGTGTGATAATATTAATGTATATGTAAAAAGTTAATAAAGAAATTAAAATTTTTAATAAAAGAAATAGGTTTAAAGTTATCAACATCTCACTACTCCAGAAACCTGTGGAACTGGGCAGGGCTGCTTAGAAAGTGAATATTAATAAGTAGAGGGGCCATTCTAGGACTTTCCTTATTTAGAACAGAGCGATTAGATATGAATATACATGAGCAATACGTTCTTAGGGGCACTACTAGAACATTAGCAATCTTGTCCCAAATTTTTCATTCCTTCAGCAAGATGTTCATACTATAATGAATAATCTTTTATGAAAGATATAATCATATGACACTATAATTGTTGATAAATTTAAAAATAATATAGTCCTTTTAGTTGGCACACGCCTTTAATCCTAGCACTTGGGAGGCAGAGGCAGGCAGATCGCTGTGAGTTCGAGGCCAGCCTGGACTACAAAGTGAGTCCAGGACAGCCAAGACTACACAGAGAAACCCTGTCTCGAAAAACAAAAACAAACAAACAAACAAAAATAATATATATATATATATATAGTCTTTTTAACCTACATTTTATATTACATAATAAAATAAAACATTTTAAGCAATATTTTTTAAATTATCAAGAGGAGCCAGGCGTGGTGGTACATACCTTTCACTCAAAACTTAGAAGACAGAGACAGGGGATATCAGAATTTGAGGCTAGCCTAGTCAACAAAGCAAGTTCCAGGACAACCAGGGATACACAGAGAAACCCTATCTTGAGAAACGTGTGTGTGTGTGTGTGTGTGTGTGTGTGTGTGTGTGTGTGTTTATATGTATGCATTTATTATACCTATGTACATATTATATAATTATAAATATTAATCTGTTTATATGTCATTATTTATAGATATATAGATGTAGATATCTGAGGAGGAATGAATTTTTTTTTTTAGTTAGAACCAGAATTTTATTATAGTGCATACACTTCCTGACCTAGCATCAATATACATATTTTAAAGAGACACTGCAGATACTGACACATGACAATGGAGGAATGAATTCTTAAGCTCTCCCCCACTCTGCACTTATAAATTAGAAAAATATAGTAATGAAATAACAAGTGGTCTTAGCACCAAGCCTTCTCTCCTTGCTGTAATTTGTAGGGTCCCTGTGTAAAACAGGATGAGACTCTTATGCCAGATAGGAATAGTGTAATCAAAGTCCGGTTGGGATGACTTTTTCAATTCTGCATTCAATAATTGACATTGCCAGTTATACTTTATCCACAGAGATATTGGTAGAGACAAAATTTCTTGAAGGAAAACAGGTAGCCAACAGCCTAAAGTTCTGTTTTCAAGATTAGCTTAACTGGCCAGGCATGGTGGCGCACGCCTTTAATCCCAGCACTCAGGCGGCAGAAGCAGGCGGATCTCTGTGAGTTCGAGGCCAGCCTAGTCTACAAAGGGAGTCCAGGACAGCCAAGACTACACAGAGAGAACCTATCTCGAAAAACAAACAAACAAACAAAAAGATTAGCTTAACCTTGGCCTAGCTTGACTGCAATGCTCAGGCTAGCCCTTGGGGTGAACAGTGTCCTGCAATGGCCGCAGAGAAACAGCCACGCTTGTTGCTGGTCATATCTCTGAAGGAGAAACAGGGCCCAGATAATTGTCTGAAAGTCCTCCAGAAAACCATCCCACACGCCCTGTGGTGTGCATGTGTGTGACAGTCAATGATCTGTAGCCTCAGAACACGTTCTCTCCTCCTTTGGCTTTTTAATTTTTTATGTTAAACACGATACGCTTATCAAGGAAAATTTGCCCAGTGACCTTGTGGTTTTTCTGGAGAGTCATGCACGAGGATACTCTGTCCTTGTACAAATGTATGTACAGCATCACAAGGGCTGGAGAGACGGCCCGGGCCTTAAAGGTGAGGCTCACAACCCACATGTACGCTATTACAAAATGAAAATAGAAGTGGCTTGGACGGCATCACAACATTCCTGAGGCTTTCAGCCAGCCAGTGAAGCTGAAGGGCAAACGTTTGTGTCACTTCTGCCGTCAGCCAATAAGTATGTATTGAGCCATGACATCCTCGTCAAAGCACACGGGGACAGACTTACAGGATATGAACCTTACTCTATAGTTGCTCTCTTGCAAAGCCTGTGCACTTTATTCTGCTGATCAAGTCACTTACCTCATGTTTTGGCCAGAAGTGGAGTGAGCCTCCAGAAATGGCGAAGGATAGTATGGCGCTTGCAACAACTGCTCAGTATGGCGTCTGCAGACACCATGCCGAACGGCTCGTACTCTCGGGCCAGATCTCTCCTTAGCCACATTTTTAGCAACAGTATGGTTCTCTGCTGATATTAATGTTCACAATAGATTATGTTATCTATATTACATCATAGCATGTGAGGTGTTTTTGAACATTTCTTTCTTTAAATGAATAAAAACGTTAGAGCACTGGTTCTCAACCTGTGGGTCTAATAACTCTTTCACAGTGGTTGCCTAAGACCATTGGGATTCTAACAGCAAAATTACAGTTATGAAATAGCAACAAAAATAATTTTATGGTTGGGGGGTCACCACCTAAGGAATTAAAGGGCTGAAACATGAGGAAGGCTGACAACCATCAATCTTGGGGAACCCATACAAATGAGCGCGTTCTGTGACAGTTGCACCACGTTGGAGAGTCCTGGTACTTACTCTTCAGTCTCCCTCTGGATAAAGTAGAAAATTTTCAGATGCCTTGAGAGTGTTTTTCTGTGAAAATTAAAGTTTTATTTTTGGAACAGCCACCTCAAAATACAAATGTATGGTCTCACTTGGAAACTATAGCAAGGCTTAATTATACCCTAATCCCTCATGAGGATGTACGGGTCATCATAATAACCATGAAAATGAAGCCGCAATGCCCCCCTCCCTTCCCCTAACATGAATAATATTCATTACAGAGATCTTGAAAAGCACCGACAAACATCACACCTCTCCTAGCCACAACGAGCTATCTTTCTTCCTAGCCTTGGGATCTATGACAAGAGATATTCTGTCAGTGGCAAGAGAGCAGTACAAAAGCTGTAGAAGAAGAGGAATAGAGTGAAAATACATTTAGAGAGAAGCATTTGGTAGTTCAAGTAGGTCTTACAGGCTGTCTTATTCTTTCTGAAGAAAAAAAAACTTGGATTTCTAGCTCTTAAAAAACAAACAATAGTGGTGCGAGAACCCGACTTTCAATTCTCCAGAGCTGAGTCACAGTGATGGAAGAGGGACAGGAGCTGTCTGGGACATCCCACCCCAAGGCACAGCTGTATAGCATGTGTGAAATCATCACTATTCAGTTACCAGGCCATAGGATGATTTGCTTTAACTATGCCTGTAGTACTGGGAGGGGTGTTTGGTGTCCCAATATATGCTTTCCCCTCCTGGATCATAAAATGATGGAATGTGGTGTGGAGCAGTTGGTGGTATTGGTGTGTGACAGATCCTGGGCAACAACATCCTGTCCTTCTAGCAGCTGGTGGGGCTAAGATGACCTGAGTTTGAATTTTCTCCTTCTCCCGTCTCCTTTTCCTTCTTCTCTTCCTCCTCCTTCCCTCCTCCTCTTTTTACGGATTCTTTGTGAGTTTCACATCATGCACCCCAATTCCACTCATCTCCCCAGCCCCTAGTACCTTGCAACTTCCCCCCAAAATAAAACATACACACACACACACACACACACACACACACACACACACACACGCATATGACAAAAGATAAAAGACAAAAAACGAAGCATAGAAAACATCTCGTTGTGGAAGCTGCAGTGTGTCTGAGTTTGAATCTTTATTCTGCTAATAAGTTGTAGGTTTGGGGTCAAGTCACCTCAGTGGTCTTAAGTTTCTTTGTTGTGAAAAGGGTAGCTAAGCAAAGTACACACTTCTGCATTGTTATGAGAATCAAGTTATCTACAAAAAGAAAAAAGCCTATTCCATGTCTCCCCCTCAGTAGATATTACATAAGTGCTAATTTAAGGAAAAATATTATCTGAGGTATAAAGTGCCAGAGACATAAGAGCTTGGTGATAACAAGATTCTTTTACCAGTAACTGTCAGGCACCTTCCAGGTCAGTTTGATGCTGGATTCATCTGCTAGTTCCTGTATGTCTGAGTCTCTCTAGGACCAGTGGTTAAGGCTTAGTCTTCTTTTCCTTATCCTGACAAAGACTCAAAATAGTTAAATGCTAAATTTGTTGTCAGTGTGGATGGCAGCATCCTAATCAGACCCATTTTTATTTTAACATCCATTGATTGTGTGAGTATTTTATCTTTTCGAGTCATGATCATTTAGAATTGTCTGCAGAACTTACTATTGACTTTGGAAGTACGCAGCCAAGAGTCAGTCACATGCCCTTGGCTTAAGTGGAATTCGATGAAAATCTGATTAAAATGAGAGAGATGTTGAGCTAGATAACCTCTAAGGTCCCATTTAGCTTTTCAGTGAAAGTGTGTAACTAGGCTGAAGGGCTAAATAAGCATCCTATTTTTTGTTTAATCCCCCTGCTGTGTGGATTCTGGGGGATGGTCTGAGATAAGAGAGGGGAAAGGAGGCCAGAGGACAGCCCGGGCTGCCCATGAAGTCCATCGCAGGCAGTTCTTGGTCTCTTAGTATATTGCAGTAGAACCTCACAACTGGTACCTTCTAGAATGGGAACTCTGTCTGCCTAAATCAGAGAAAAAAAAATGAGGAGAGAATATGGCAGGGTCTCGGGCTTGAAAGCACCCTTAAAACCTGTACAAGTGGACAACAAGGCTCACAGGCCAAGGCACCTGCTGCAAGTCTGAGGATCTGGGTTCAATCCCTAGAACCCGCATGGCGGAAGGAAAGAACCCACTCCTGACAATTATTCTCTGCACGCCCCCTACCCCACCCCTGACACACACGTGCACCCACGGGCCCTGCACGGCGCTCATGCTGGGCTGCTTGGGCTCAGGGGCAGGTAAGCTTCCTATACAGAAATCTGTCCTGGCACCCCCTCCCCCAGCACACACACAGTCCCTGCCCCTTGGTGCTGCTGTTCACATTTTGAAACTCTTAAAAAAAACAAACAAACAAACTCAACTCCATTTTAACTTTGCATGAGGCCTTACGTGATAAGCAGTTGTGCACTTAGTGGAACACAGGCCCTTACAGAATGAGGAAGCTTTGCTTTGTAAGTCCATCTTCCAAAGACTGTTCCCTTTCAGTGTTGCTGAGTCTAGCATTGCCCTTGACTGTCACAGACCTAAAATGACTATAATTTATTTATTACATACATTGAAGCTAATATTTTAATGTCCATATTTAAAGCATATCATGAAATTGGGACAAAGCACAACCTTTGGCATTTTACACCTTCAGATATGTGTTTTGAATCGTCTTAATTAAGCCGCTTCTTGATGAAATATTTACTTATTTTTACAATGCCCATAACAGATTAATTCATTAAATCCTGTCTATTTATGCTACTGACGCTATTTCCTGTGCTGTGGTCACCTGTGGTGCTTACCCAGAAAAGAAAATTAGCGGCAGAAATAAAGCCTCTCATTTATCACCAGGGATTTTCTGATCTGTCTGCCAACAACTTAATTTTGTCATAATGCCCATCTGTCTTGGAAAGAGTGTCGATGCAGATGGAATCTGATCTCACACGTTGCATATGTTAAAACCTTCCTTTACCAATGGCAGCTATGCCTAGAACCACTTGTATAAAAAAACATGATTATTTCTGTCCAATTAAGAAAATCAGAGCTTGAGGATGAAGAGATGACTAAAGAAAGAGTGGGTAAGAACACTGGCTGCTTTTGCAGAAGACTGGGTTCAGTTCCCAGCACTCACACGGCGGCTCACAACTATCTGTAACTCCAGTTCCAGGAGATCTGATGCCCTCTTCTGTGTTTGCTGATTCCTGCATGCACACGGTACTAGTACATACAAGCAGGCAAACCACTCATTCACATAAAATAAAAAAATAAACACATCTTTAAGAAATAAGAGTGCAGGGGGCTGGAGAGATGGCTCAATGGTTAAGAGTACCGCCTGCTCTTCCAAAGGTCCTGAGTTCAATTCCCAGCAACTACATGGTGGTTCACAACCATCTGTAATGTGATCTGATCCCCATTCCTGGTATACAGGTGTATATGCAGGCAGAACATTGTATATATAATAATAAAAAATAAATCTTTAAAAAAAATCCAAGTGCTCTCTGACATGGTGCTTTCAAAAAAAGAAAGAAAGAAAGAAAGAAGGGTGCAGCCGGGCGTGTTGGCGCACGCCTTTAATCCCAGCACTTGGGAGGCAGAGGCAGGTGGATCACTGTGAGTTCAAGGCCAGCCTGGTCTACAGAGTGTGTCCAGGACAGCCGAGGCTACACAGAGAAACCCTGTCTCAAAAAACCAAAAAAAGAAAAGAAAAGAAAGAAAGAAAGAAAGAAAAGAGAGTGCTTTGTTTGTTCTAGGCCCGGATCATCTAACGCCCTTTGAATAGTCACACACACTGACTGTAGACATCACCAGAAAGGTGGCTAGTGGGACTATATGACAGTGGCTTTGTGAACCTGCTTCTGACCACAAGGGCAGTATGAGGTGTGTGGCTGCTTCCCAGAACATCCATAACACGTTTTATATTCCAGATGGCATGTACTAAGTCTATAGTAACTGAAATGGTCATAGCACTGTCGTCAGTGTTTAGAGCGTAAGCCACAGGACCACTGGTGGAAGGTCTCCTGGATTAGCGCTTGGATCCATCCATCTCCAGGCCCCACACTGTCCCCAGCTTTGTACCAGGGAATGCAAAAGATAGGCCCTGTGTTCTCATCCCGAGATGTGTTACTGGTATCATTCCAGTAACAGCTACCCTGCAGTGTGCTCTACTGAATGCCAAACACTATGCTAAACATTTCCCTTCCTTTCTTAGTTTATGCCCAGACATCCTGGTAGGAACCTCCAGGACAGCTGTTACTACGTAGAGACTTTTGCTGCCTTTTTATGGCTTTTTCACAGGCTGATGATGCAGGCTGAGGGAGACTATTTCCACCAAGAAAATGCAACCTCTGGGCATGAATATAATCTGGGTTTTGTTTTGTTTTGTTTGTTTGTTTGTTTTTTTGTTTTCTTGGGACAGGGTTTCTCTGGAACTTACTCTGTAGACCAAGCTGCCCTGGAACTCAGAGATCCACCCGCCTCTTCCTCCTGAGGATGAAAGGTGTGCACCACCGCTGCCCAGATGTAAATACAATCTAACCTGATGGGATGAGCTTTACTGAAGTTACTTTTCGGAGTATAGGTGAGAGGTTACTTAGAGGAACATGAACGACTTAAAGGCATGCCCACCTCAGCATGAATAATGGTTCATAAAACCCAGAAACAGCTCAACAGCTTGATGAACATATTTTTCAGGCCTCTAGGGGTATCTGAGCTCCTTATAAGCAGCTGATCTTCTGGTTCCCAGGTAGCTTGGCTCCCCTGAGAGACTCTCTCAAGAGCCTTTACTACATATATAAGCTATGATAGGAAGGGTCCTAGAAAATCTGGTCAGTTTCAGGGACTTCCTGAAGCTTTTGTGTTGTTTACTTCGCCTGACAGAATACTTCACCTTGCTTTAGAACATCCTGTTCCTTAGGAGCTTTCCCTTGAATATGGAGTTTTGTCTTTAGAGGAAATTGTTACATATCAGGTGGAGGCGAAGAAAATGGACAAGCCATAGTTGACATTTAATTAAATATCTTATTAATCTTCTGTCTAAAATGCAAACGTTTCTTGGGAGCCATTTTCTGGTATGATAAAGGAACTAGAGAAAGCAACATAGCTTTTTAAAAAATTCCCAAATTGTAACTGTATTCTCAGGATATTACCAAGGTTCTCTTTCCCTTAATTTATTCAGCAAATTAGCACCCAGCAGAGAAACATTGCCCCAGCTTATGGCCACTCAGTATTGAGCACAACAGACAAAAATCAGTGCCTTCGCATGGCTTCCGTTTGACTGGTTGAGATCGAAAACAATAAGCACATTGTGCGAATGTTATAAATATCACGAAGAACAAGAAACGTCAAGGAACTGGAGACCGGAGGGGCGCTGGTTTGAATTTGAGGGCTGGGATTCCCGGTTCCAAAAGTTAGATTCCTGGTATCTTGGGCAGTTTGGGTGGATAAACAGAACCATAGACTGGGTATCAAGACGGGAAGGAAAGACAGCCCAAGTCAAGAGTGTAAGCAAGAGACTTTGGAGCTCCCTAGAAATGCCAGCCTTGTGCAGCTACACACAAAATGTTTAGTTTCTAGTTTTAAGGCCTAGGGCTTGATGAAGAAGGAAAAAAAAAATGTTGACCAGTCCTTTGTTACACAATGGGAGAAATTATTTTAGCTCATTCTCTTGGAAACATCTTAAGTGGAATTAACTAAACAATTGGACTCCCAGATACCCCAATTGAAAGATTTACTCCAAAAGCTATGCTTAAACATAACAAGTATTGAATGAACATCCTGTGTCAGATCATCTGCTGTGCCCCTCACTGAGAATAAAAACGTGGAAAGGACACAGAGCCTAACCTTCACTGATGAGAATAGTGGCCTTAGGATGAGAAAGCCACTGAGGATGAAGAGGGTTTGGCAGAGGGAGAGCCTTAAAATCCCACTCTGTGGGCTGGAGAGATGGCTCAGAGGTTAAGAGCACTGTCGGCTCTTCCAGAGGTCCTGAGTTCAATTCCCAGCAACTACATGGTGGGTCCATCTAGATTTAGTGCCCTCTTCTGGCGTGCAGGTGTACATGCAGACAGAACACTATCTATGTAATAAACAAACAAACAAACAAATCCCACTCTGTGAAGGACAGGGTGCATGCAAAGAAAGACAAGAGGCTACATCCGGAATCCCTCCATACTACTAAGACTTAGGTAGAAGCAGGAGAGTAGGCTGAGATGTGCTAGGCAGGCCAGCCGTGGGTCTTACACTTCATCTTCTGCCCATAGATTTCCTGCTTCTTCTTAAGTAAATTTGGATCATGGGTGATTGGCAGCTTCATGGCTTTCTGGTGGTGTGAAGGTGACATGCCTTCACAGTAGAAACCACTCTACAAGTTTTGATTTTTTCCCTCCTCTTTTCCTGAGCTAGTAGCACGTAGGCTGACTCTCTCTTGAGATGCTGAGCATCAGCTATGAGCCGGAGTTTCCAGCCACACACACCATCCTGGGTGTGCAAACAACCCATCCTTGACAACAAGCTATTTCCAGTGTTGTTGGAGTTTGTTTGTTTTGCATATTGATACTTGGTGTTTTCTCACCTGCCATTTCTTTGAATTATCTGTGTGTGTGTGTGTGCGCGCGCGCGCGCGTGTATGTGTGTGAAATAGCCCTGACTTCATTAATAAACAGACTCTTCTTTATATTTATGCCCAATCGAACATATTTAAGGTATTCTCGATGCGAGCGTGATAGGCAGGCGAGGTGTATTACAAGCATTTTTAACTTAATGATGTTTTCAAACCCTGATAGGTCATTTGGACATAGCCCTGTGATCTCATCGTAAGTCAAGTTTATCTACCTGTAAATATGTGAATTTTTCTTTACTCTGTCATAAGCATCACAAGCTCATGTTAATTTTTATATCTATGCTTTTAGAAAACTGTGTGTGGATGTTTTTGCCTACATGTGTATCTGTGTACTGAGTGCACACCTAGTGTCATGAAAGAGTGTCAATTGTCCTGAAGCTGAAGTCACAGAGGGTTGTGAGCCACCATGGAGGTGCCAGGAATTTAATCTGGGTCCTCTGAAAGAACAAACAGTGCTCTGAGCCACTGGGCAATCTCTACAGGTTCATATCTATACTTTAAAAAATATTTATTTATTTTATGTATATCAGTGCTCTATCTGTATGCATACCTGCTTGACAGGAGAGGGCATCAGATCCCAGTATAGATGGCTGCGAGCCACAATGTGGTTGCTGGGAATTGAACTCAGGACCTCCGGAAGAGCCATCTCTCCAGCCCTCGTAGCTATACTTTTAAAATGACTTTGTTCAAGAACTACTTTCACATGGATCATGGCAAAGAGCATGGGGTCCTCCGTGGCTTGTAGAAATGGCTCTTACTGAATTAACATCCACACAGGAGCTCCCAGGGAGTCCCCTTTTGTTAGCTCAGGGCCTCTGCACTGCAAGCCTGGGTGCAGTTGCTTGGATTGACAGGGTTGAAGTTAAAGTGAGTGCCATGAATTCAAGCTCTGAACTACAGCAGCTTTGTAGACTACTTAATAGGACTTTTTGAACAATTTCTTGGGAGGCTTCTAGCCAATAATTACTTTTAAAAGTTCCCTTATTGAGCCAGGTAGTGGTGGTACATGCCTTTAATCCCAGCACTTGGGAGGCAGAGGCAGGTGGAGGCCAGCCAGCCTGGTCTGCAAAAGTGAGTCCAGGACAGCCAAGGCTACACAGAGAAACCCTGTCTCAAAAAAACAAAACAAAACAAAAAAAACAAAAGAAGGAGGAGGAGGAGAAGGGGGGGAGAAGAAGAAGAAGAAGAAGAAGAAGAAGAAGAAGAAGAAGAAGAAGAAGAAGAAGAAGAAGAAGAAGGAAGGAAGAAGAAGACAAAGAAGAAGAAGGAGGAGGAGGAGAAGAAGAAGAAGAAGAGAAAAGGAGATCTGAGCAATGCCTCAGCAGCTACAGGTATTAATTTGCAAACATTTATTAATAACCTGTATACTAGGTACTGGATAAATAAAAACAATAAGATAAAATACATTCTTCCAAAAAGTTGGTACTTGTTAATGACATCTTAAATTTATTATAAGGAGCTTTATAATCATATAATTTTACTATATTCCTAGTAGTGTTTGAATTTAATTATGCATTAGTTCAACTCCTCATAGAAAGCTGAATTAATGTTTGTAACATACTGACAAGAGTCCAGAGGAGGGGAAGGGAGGGGAGGGGAGGGGAGGGGAGGGGAGGGGAGGGGGGAGGGGAGGGGAGGGGAGCTAGAAGAAAAGTTCTCATTCATGGTGCACAGCTCCTACTCCACAGTCTGCACTGAACAGCTGCGGCGGAACACTCACCCTTTGTGTTCACATAGGATTGCTCTCTGGAGTCCTCAGACATCCATGGTCGCCCGAGGGCCTCTCAAATGTCACCAGGGCAATAACAACGTGACACACATGAAGTAGATGCTCTGTGGCGTTCTTGATTAGAAGCATTGAACGGGAGCATTGCATCACTAAGTATCTGCATATGAAAGGCAAGAGACTCATGGTAGAAAACAAGTGCAAACAATGTGGAGCTTGATCCCACCTCCACTGCTCAGTCACTGCGCACCCCTCCCCACATCTTGTTGTGACCCCCCCCCCCCCCGTTCTCAGTTGGGAATGTGGGAAACAGCCATGCTGTACTTGTGACCCCAAGGGAATCATGGGCTAAATTTGGGAAGCTGCTGCGATGATGGGAGAGACAACGTCCTGTCTGTCTCATAACATTCCTCTTACCCTTATCTCTTGGAAAGATGAATGGATTTGTCTTTGGGTAGCCAGGCCTGCCAAGCATGTCATCTGCATCAGTTTATTTTCCCCTAACGACCTATTGGGAGCAGTGCTGTTCACACCCCCATTTTATATGAAATCCTTAGACCCTACAATGTGATATGATTGCTGGCCTGGCTTCTTAAAGATGAAGAGTGCTATAACTTGGATTTAAGCCAGCTGATAAACTACTTCATAACAAGTCAGAGACTATGATTACACTAACCTCCCAAAAACCACAAACAGAAACCCTTTATTGTAGGAAAGAAACAAGCCACAGAACCCCGGAGAGGCCGCGTGTAAAAAGTAAACACGTAGGGAATTCAACAAGGTCCAGCCAAAACGAGACAGATCTCTAGAGACACTGAAATATTACATGCAAGTGACATCACAGCCTTGCCTTTCACCCTAACAGTGCGTGGAAGCTCCTCTCTGGGAACTGCCAGCTTTGAGCCATACCGGAATAGAGTTCTTACTCCATTCTGGTGTGATTTCAGTTTTTATTACCAAAGATTAGTTGCCTTCTTCCCATCTGACTTGACCTTGAGTGACGTAATGATCTTAAAGAAAGCCCAGTGCACAGCGCAGAGACGTGGCACCTTTACAATGTGGCTGAAAGGACAAGTTTCCCCTTTTTTCAAAATTCTTATTTATTCATTTCCAATGAATATGTTGTCTACTAAAAATCATCCATAGATACCACAGATACTTGTAAAATATACTCCAGAAAGCATTATGAAAAAGTTTTAAGCAGGGCATCAGTATGATCTCTGAAGAAAAATCTTTTTGATGGTGATAATGGATATATAAATAGCTATTATTTATGAAATATATTAAAAATATAACATTGCTGTACATTCACATATACCATGCAGTGCACTAAACCAGAAGCTCTCATAAATACCCAATTTTCTTACGCACACCATCAGGAATTATTGCAAAAACTGCTTTTATTTATGTATTTATTTATTTTTGCCAGCTGTGTACCAAGCATATATCTCAGCAAAAATAATACTTATAATCCTAGTGGGTCATGATTACAATCATTTTGTTTGTTTGACCCAGCCAACATTCCTACAAGTAGGGGAATCTGAGCAAGAGCTCATAGCTGCCTTCGGTAAGTCAGGCGTTGATAGGATGACAGAACTCCCATGAGTCCTCTGTATTCTTGGGTCTTGTATCCATGAATTCTACCAATCAAAGATTAAAATTACCAGGGGAAAAAAACCCATTTTCATAAAAATCTGTAACGCAAAATTTGAATTTGCTGCAAAGGGGAAAACTGCTGCACAGAGCCTTCGTGAATGAAAGGTTGCACAGGCCGACCCAGCAGCGGCCAACACAGCATCCCACAGACACTCTTGGCAAAATCCTTTTGTTGATAACCAGGTGTTAGTATAAAAGTAGCACGCTGAGATGCCTTTTTATTCTTATTTTATTTTTATGTTTTTAAAGATTTATTGTTTTATTATGTATACACTGCTCTGCCCACATGGGTGCCTGCAGGCCAGAAGAGGGCACCAGATCTCATTGTAGATGGCTGTGAGCCACCATGTGGTTGCTGGGAATTGAACTCAGGACCTTTGGAAGAACAGACAGTGCTCTTAACCTCTCAGCCATCTCTCCAACCCCTGAGGTGCCTTTTTAAAGCACACAATTAGTGAGGAGAATCAGGCAGGTGGAGGTCCAGGAGCCTACATTTGAAAGGTGTGTTTCAGGAAATTAAGAGATAATCAATCCAGTGTCCCTCTTCAAAAATACCACTTTATCCTAAACGGATGCTTTGAGCATGGTTTCCTCACGTTTTCCCGCGCTAATCAAGCACAGGAAGAAGCCAAAAGACAATAGTGTAAACCAGGGAACATGGCAGATAGACTTTCATGTCTGACTGACATTACTTTTTCTCAAAACAAGCCAAGATGAACTCTCAGTTCAAATGTAGCCTCTCACCTTGACCACCTCTTTAAGGCTTGGTGGACCCTGAGGTGTTAAGCTAAAGGGAATAAAGTGCTTTGGACAAACCTCTGCAGGCCTTTGCGAACCCAGGCAAAGAGCCAGAGTGGTGCCAGGTGCTCTGAAGGAGATTTCCTGTTTATTCGAGTTACTTATGTAAAATGGTGTCCTGCATCCTGTGACTCCCAGTCGCTCTGTGAGGGAGAGCGGGTCTGTGACCTCGCTGAGTACAGTGATGGTGTTCTCAGAGGAAAGGGAGGGGCACTGAAACGCGCACACTCTTCAGAAGTGGATGTTTTCTAATTCTGTTACCTTTCTGCTTCTCACAGTGTCAGGCTTCTCACAGGGGTGGGGTGGGGTGAGGTGGGAGTTGGGGGGTTGAGGTGGTGGTGGGGCGTGGGGGGGTGAAGGTGGAGGTGGGGGTGGGGGCGTGGCCTACTGAGGTCAGACAGTTATCCCAGGAGGCAGTGCGAGTAACCTGGGCCTCCATCGCTCTTCCCTGCATCCAGGCTTATTTTTCCCTTTGATGGTTAATATTTGCGTAGTTTTATTCCACTGATAAAGAGATCGAAAGAAAAGGGACGATAGTTAAATATTTTCTTTAAAATAACTTTAAATTTTCTTTAAAATAAACATACCCACAGGTTTAGAACTCGGGAAGGCAGGAAGATTGCTAGAGTTGAAGGTCAGCCTGGGCTAACAGTGAGTTCCTGGTCACCTGGGCTACAGAACGTGTCTGTCTGTCTGTCTGTGTCTCTCTGTCTCTCTCTGCCGCGCCCCACCCCGTCTTTCTTTCTCCTGTCTTTCTTTTTCTTTCTCTCTCTCCTTCCTTTCTTCTCTTTCTCCTAAAATAAAATAAAGTTCCTGAGATTTAAAAACAAAACAAAACTTTGAAAAGAGGAGTTCAAAAGCCCACACCAAGCTGTGGTTGAAAATAAGACGGCTGTTAATGTTTATTATTATAGCCTATAGTTATTGCGGCTGATATTTATTTAACCTCTTACCATATCAATAAAGGACAAAGACCTGTTAGATTTTTAATATGCCAGTACACTGGGCTGGGCAGAAACTAACCTCCTAAGCTACCCTTTATCTCCCAGCCCCACGCCCCATCCCATTTGCTTTAATAATTCCTAGGCCACTTTGCATCCAGTATCCCATAAGCACTTGCATATGTTTCTCCCCTGGGCTGCTTTCCTCTGTCACCGACCCTCGGAACAGGCTTCAGTTTCAACAACACCGAGCTGCGTGAGGTGATGGCGCATACCTTACAACAGAGAGACTCTGTCTCAAAAAATTAAAAGCCCACCTCCAACTAAAAGTTTCTATTTGTTTGATTTCTTCCCTATTTTATGTCTTCTTTTTGTATCGCATACTTGGGCTTCATTTCTGATGGTAGAACTGTCGGCTGCTGACAGGAAGCAGAAGACCCAAAAAACCCTTTTCCTGTTGGTTGCCAAAGCCAAGGCTCAATATAAGTTCAGCTGAGCCTTCACTTAAGCTGGTGATTATCTGCTGTACTGATAACACAGTCACTCCAGCTGATGCCGAGAGGGACAGTAAGCTGCCTGAGATAAGCAGCCAACCCAGAACCTAGACACAGCATCCTTCCCCTTGTAGGGGGTGGGGAGGAGGAGGGAGGGGGGGAGGATGAATGGCAGTGAAGCCAGTGTGAGGATACAAGAACAAAGGGCAGGTAGGAATGGCCGCCTTCACTCCACAGCCTGGAGAAGCACCCATATCCAGAGCAGCAGGTTTTAGGGGAAAACGCCGTGAGGATGTAGACTGAACGTCACCTCCAAGGCGCCTGGGAGGCACAGAACTGTAGATTTCAGGCACGCAGACACCTTAGTCCTCCGTAAACACACGCATTGTAGGAGTAGCTTGTAATGTCTTTTCCTTGAAGTGGAATAAAATCACAGGAAGTGGCCTGTGGGGAGGGTGTGTGAGCCTCCTCCTCCTCCTGAAGAATCCACCTGAGTATTTTCAAGTTGTTTTTAGGAAGAATTTGTAGTTTTGGTTTATTGATCTCTTTGACTTTGAATCTCAGATTCACTCTGTTCAATTTGAGTTTGGGGTTTGTGTTTGATGGAGTTGGTTCCGGAGAAAAACAGATTCACAAAAAATCCTGTTTCTAAGTTAGGTATGATGCCCCACCTTGGACATAGGGGGCTTTTGTTGTTGAAGCATGTCCCAGATGGGGCAATGCCAGGTAATAGATTCATACAGATGGATTTTCAAGAGTCTGCACTGTTCACACCCCTTTAGCAAATGCTTTTGAGTATTCTCGAGTAACATACTGACCTTGAAAACAAATGTGGATTTGCTCACTTTAGAGTAGTAATTATCACCATTAGTAGGGTGTAAAAAGACATGTTCTGGCTTTGCCCTGTACAGTGCTAAGTCCATGTGTCACGTGCTAGGGCTAGCCCTTTCACAGTGCTGTACACACATGGAAAGCACACTTTGACTCTGAGTGTGTCACGTGCTAGGGCTAGCACCTTCACAGTGCTGTACACACATGGAAAGCACACTTTGACTCTGAGTGTGTCACGTGATGGGGCTAGCCCCTTCACAGTGCTGTACACACATGGAAAGCACACTTTGACTCTGAGTGTGTCACATGATGGGGCTTGCTCCTTCACAGTGCTGTACACACATGGAAAGCACACTTTGACTCTGAGTGTGTCACATGATGGGGCTAGCCCCTTCACAGTGCTGTACACACATGCCAAGCACACTTTGACTCTGCATGTGTCATGTGGCGGGGCTAGCCCCTTCACAGTGCTGTACACACATGGAAAGCACACTTTGACTCTGAGTGTGTCACATGATGGGGCTTGCTCCTTCACAGTGCTGTACACACATGGAAAGCACACTTTGACTCTGAGTGTGTCACATGATGGGGCTAGCTCCTTCACAGTGCTGTACACACATGGCAAGCACACATTGACTCTGAGTGTGTCACATGATGGGGCTAGCCCTTTCACAGTGCTGTACACACATGCCAAGCACACTTTGACTCTGAGTGTGTCACGTGGCAGGGCTAGCCCTTTTACAATGCTGTACACACCTGCCAAGCATACTTTGACTCTGAGTGTGTCACATGATGGGGCTTGCTCCTTCACAGTGCTGTACACACATGCCAAGCACACTTTGACTCTGAGTGTGTCACATGATGGGGCTAGCCCCTTCACAGTGCTGTACACACATGGAAAACACACTTTGACTCTGAGTGTGTCACATGATGGGGCTAGCCCCTTCACAGTGCTGTACACACATGGCAAGCACACCTTGACTCTGAGTGTGTCACATGATGGGGCTAGCCCTTTCACAGTGCTGTACACACATGCCAAGCACACTTTGACTCTGAGTGTGTCACGTGGCAGGGCTAGCCCTTTTACAATGCTGTACACACCTGCCAAGCATACTTTGACTCTGAGTATGTCACATGATGGGGCTTGCTCATTCACAGTGCTGTACACACATGGAAAGCACACTTTGACTCTGAGTGTGTCACATGGAGGGGCTAGCCCCTTCACAATGCTGTACGCACATGCCAAGCACACTTTGACTCTGAGTGTGTCACATGATGGGGCTAGCTCCTTCACAGTGCTGTACACACATGCCAAGCACACTTTGACTCTGAGTGTGTCACATGGAGGGGCTAGCCCCTTCACAGTGCTGTACGCACATGCCAAGCACACTTTGACTCTGAGTGTGTCACATGGAGGAGCTTGCTCCTTCACAGTGCTGTACGCACATGCCAAGCACACTTTGACTCTGAGACGCAGCTGTAGGCCATTGTGAAGTATTGTGTTTATGTGTTTGTCTCTCTGTTGTTTTGTTTTGCTTCCCTTTGCACGATGTCCATTTCCATCAGCAGTAGGAAAAGCTTTATGAAATTGCCCAGAAGAATCCAAGGTCGGTTTGGTGTTCTTTGTCAGTGGAGTCTCTGAAGGCTGCGGAACTGTGCCGGGCCAGCCATCAGACAGACCGGGGCAGCTAGAGAGTGTTTCCAACTGCGCCATTTTGCAGAATCCCAGAGACTCTTGTAAACACCAGCCTTACCTCTGCCCACAGTTGCCCCCAAACATCATTTTTCTCGTGGTATTAAGCAAATTGACTGCCAGAGGATCTAGTTGAAAATGTAGAAAACTGAGAAAGCAGGCGACTGAAAGTGGGGCTTTGAAGTTGATATAATTAGAACGTAAGTTCGGGCATTTATTACCCAATGGGCCTCTTTAGGGAAAAGTATTTTTGCTGAGTTGTGTGGTATAGCTGGAAAGGAGTCTTCATCACAGTCCCGTGCACTCTGGTGGTACATTGCCTTCATGAGGTAATGAAATTAATCCATGTAACGATAATTAGTCCACCAACCAGTCCAGCTGGTCAGTTATTGGGGGATCGAGGGGGGTCGCAACCTGTACATAAAGACATGGGCGGGAGAGAGACAGTAGCTCAAGCGAACAATTGCTTGTCAAGAGCTCCTTTATTAAAGGTAAGGGCAGGCTTTTTAAAACCTGCTTTAGTGAGGGCGGGGGTACGCAAGGAGAGTAGTGGAAAAGTACAAAATCTTCTGGGTTGAGCCCCGGGAACATTAGCAAGGGGAGGGGTCTTTCAGGTGAGACAAAGCAGGATGTCTCTGTGAATATCTTAGGATCAGATCGCTGTCTTCTCAGGACTAAGCCGGATGCCTTGCATACCTAATGAGTGGCCCAGCAGGATGTTGGCTGCAAATACTGAATGGGTGGGAGTCGGCCTCAGGCCTTTTGGTCCCTGGCATATTCATCCCTTTTGTTTACTTTGGCCTGAGGGAGACCTTACAGCCCAGCGAATGACCTTTAGGAGGTCACCAGTCATTGTTACAGGATGGCGGTATATTTAAGAATCACTAATGTCCAATGTTTCAGGACAACAGTTATTCTGGACCGGCCAAATTCCCAAGGAGAGGGGGCCTCGCGATGGCCTGAGCCTGCTAGAGGATCGATGCTCAATCTTACCACGCCTATGGTCTGTCCTCCCACCAAGGACCGACCGACGTCTGATAACCGAGACTTATTCGATCGCTCCGTCTCTGACTTACCAGGCACTATCGCGGGTCAGGTCAAGGTGGGCTCAGGCCAAAAGATATAGGGGAGGGCTTGCACAGGTTTACCAAAGGCACCGAGGGCACAACCAGGCTCACCATCCAGCATTCTGCATCCTCGGGAACTGCAAAGGCCGCCCATAGGAACTGCAAAGGCCGCCCGTAGTTAACCGACTGAGGCGTAGGTGAAATCTCCTGGATGGAAATAGAAGTCTCATTTGAGTCCTCAGTCTCCAGGCTGCGGTAGTGAACCTGGATATTCTTGGTGGCAGCTTCAACCTGACTTTTAACAAACCCTGTAAGACGGTTTAAAGTCCATGGGCCAAAGGATAATAGAAGGAGAACACCAACGAGGGGCCCGAGCAGGGTGGGGAGAAGAGTAGTAAGCCAGGGGGAGGCAAGGTTAGGGTTGGGGAAATTCCCCCTTTCAGAAAATTTAAAAATGAGTCGGGGTCATGAATAGTAAAACGGGGAAGAAGAATAACAAGGACACACCAGTCTTTGGAGGAAAGGAAGGTAGGGGCATAGACGATCGAGGTTAAACCAGAGGAACAAGCAAAATGGGTGTTATTTGGCGCGAGAATGTAGGGGAGGGAGAGGTCGGGAATGACAGTCTGGGCGCGAACGTCGCTGAGGGGAAGAGGTTGGGGGAGGGAGCATATGGGGACCCAGGAGGCAAGTACCTATGTCGGAAACAGGCTGGAGGGTAATGCGATTGTCGGGAGCTAAGCCGGTGAGGGTGGGGTAACATTAGTAAAGAGCAAGGTGGAAAGAAGAGCAATACCCTCGTAAAAGGGCGGGGAGGGGGAGAAACACATCCAACATTCAGGAAATGACAAGGAGGAGTCATTCATTTTTTTTTTTTTTTTTTTTTTTTAAGGCCCATATGGAGGCATTTGTCAACTGGGGAATGACATCAGCCGAACTGGGGGGGGGGGCCCACGGGGAGGGTAGGTCGGAAGGGAGGGGGTGGGAGGGGAGGGAGGCATGGGGGTGGCGGGTTTAGGCGGGGGGGGGGGGGGGGCGGGTCAGGAGCAGGAACGGGAACAGGATGATGGAAAATATGATTAGGCCCAACCACTGCAGCGCCCTTACTGGGTACCTTCTTTCAGGAGGTGTAACCTGAACGTAAGTTCAAAATCGTACTCTGATTTATAAACACGGAGGCCCCATTCAAATCCACGACCCGTCCAAATGGCACGTTTACCGGGCTCAGTGAAGCGAATGGTCAGGGGGTTGCACCAGCCATTGGTGACTGAACGAGCTACATTGCAAAGGTCTTTAAGGGTCCCAAGAAGAGGATGGCTTCCAGTACGTGTCGCCAGTGGTCTCACACCCCCAAGAGGCACAGTAAAAATCTTGGGCCCCACCACAGCGATGAGAGGGTCCCGGGAAAACATAGAGCCCTCCGGCCCAAGCAATCCCATCTTGGTGTAAGGTTTTGTGGAGCATGATGCGCTCCAGGTCATTACAGCAGCCGGGACTGGGACCACCAACCGAGCGAGAGAAAAAAAAATGTCTTCCACGCCCCAAGAAGAGGGGCCTCCCAGGGCCAGGGCACAGAGGTCAACCTGTAAATCGAGCCACTGGGGATTAATGCCCTGAGAGGAGGAGGAACTAACAATATCTCCCGCTTGGTTAATAATGACCCAGATAAAATTATAGATTGTATAAGGCTGAGGTTGGCGCAGAAATGCGGCGAGAATCACTTCAGGGAGGCAGAGGCAAAGGAGCGACGTGGTGAGTAGCAACGTGATGCATCGGCGGTATCTTTTTTATCCTAAAAAAGAGCACAATTACATCTTTTCCTCAGGGGAGTTCCCTGGGAGAGGGGGGTTAAAAGGTTTGACTAGGCGCTCAGGTAACCAGCGCGCATTTTGTTCTTTCTGATCATAAATGCAGGCATGACCTTTGCCCCAAATAAGGACTGGGTCGGGTCCATGCCATCGGTGGGTCAGTGGATCCTTCCACAGAGCCTTGGCATAGGTGGAGGAGGTGGAGGAGTGCCAAAGGCGATCGGCCGCCGAATGGCCAAGATCATCCTTTTGTAGAAAATTTAGGATGAACAATGCATGATTGAGAAGCAAGCGAGGCCCTGCTGTAGAGGGATATAGGATTCCTTTGGAAAACTGTAATTTATTAAGCATTGCTTTAAGTGTCTGATGGGCCCTCTCGACAATTCCTTGTCCTTGGGGATTGTAAGGTATCCCCGTAACATGTTTAATCTGCAGTTGGGCACAAAAGGACTTGAAGGCAGAGCTTGTATACCCAGGGCCGTTATCAGTCTTTAAGGTAAAGGGTTTGGGGGCAACAGTAAGGCAATACAAAACATGATCAATAACATCTCTAGTAGACTCTCCATCGTACAATAAGGCAATACAAAACATGATCAATAACATCTCTAGTAGACTCTCCATCGTACAATAAGGCAATACAAAACATGATCAATAACATCTCTAGTAGACTCTCCAGCGTGCGGAGAGGCGCAAATAAATCCACTAAAAGTATCTATAGACACATGAATATACTTAAGTTTCTTAAAAGAGGAGAAATGAGTAACATCCATTTGCCAGACCTGTCCAGGCATGAGACCACGAGGGTTGACTCCCGTATGTGGCTCGGGAAGAAAGGTGACACATGCCTGGCATTCTTTAACAATAGCCCGGGCTTGTTCCCGAGTGATGGAGAACATGTGGCGAAGGCTTTGGGAATTAAGGTGGTGGAGGGCTTGAGCCTCCCTGGCCATAGCAACGGTGTCGCTGGCGGATGGAACGGCCAGCCCTGAAAGCAGGGGGCGCGTGGCTGAGTCCACCTGGGCATTAAGTGTAGTCAGAGGCCCTGGCAGGGTAGAGTGAGTGCGAATATGACCAACGAAAAAAGGCTGAGAGCGCAAAAGAATAAGCTGTTGGATACGGGAGAAGAGAGGAGAGGCATTAGTAGCAGGCTTAATACGAGGAACCGTCTCGAGGAGTGGAACAGAGGATGCTACATAGGCACTATCAGTATATAGATTAAAGGGAGTATGGGGAAGCAATGTAAAGGCGTGTGCAACAGCTTCCAGCTCAACAAGCTGAGCAGAGGTATGGGGGGTTTGTTTTTGCAGGATAGCTCCGTCCACAGAAAGGGCAGCAACCCCGGTAGAGGAGCCATCAGTAAAAACCAGGGAAGCTTGGGGGAGGGGTCTGGAGCGGGTGACTCTCGGGAAGATGACAGGTTGTCGCTGTAGGAATTGAATTAGTTTATCTGGGGGATAATGATTATCTAATAGGCCGCAAAAAGAAATACAGGAGACCGCCCAATCATCTGAATTTTGAAAAAGCCACCTTATTTGTGTGGCCGAGTAAGGCGTGATAATAGAGTGAGGGTCCCTTCCGAAAAGCCTGGTGGCCGCTTCCCGCCCCTGTCGAATGAGAGACGCAACCAGAGTAGGATAGGTAGGAAGGACCTTAGTGGAGGAGGAGGGGAGATGGAGCCAAAAGAGAGGGGTCCGTTGCCAGAGCAGTCCTGTGGGGGCAAAGAGGGAAGGAAAAATTATGAGCGCGAAAGGCTGGGTAGGGTCATAATAGGAGATGGACTGGTGGAAGATGGCGTCTTCGACCTTTTGTAGGGCCACTGAAGCTTCAGCAGTGAGACTGCGTGGTGAAGAAGGGTCAGAGTTGCCTTTTAAAATATCAAAAAGGGGTTTAAGCTCTCCAGTAGTGAGCTTAAGGTAGGGGCGCAGCCAGTTTATGTCCCCCAAAAGCTGCTGGAAGTCATGAAGTGTTTTAAGGGTGTCTCGGCGGAGCTGGACCTTTTGGGTCCTGACTGAAGAGGTCCCAAGTTCATAGCCCAGAAAAAGAAAAGGGGGGTGTAGTTGTATTTTGTCTGGGGCAATTTTAAGTCCCAGATGACCCAAACTCTTAACAAGTTCCTGGGTGACGAGAGAGAGCTCAGCCGTGTTAGGGCCAGCAAGTAAGATGTCATCCATATAATGAATAATATATAAATGTGGGTACCTAAGGCGTAGCGGGTCGATGGCCTGGGCTACATATTTTTGACAAAGAGTGGGACTGTTGGCCATGCCCTGAGGAAGTACCCGCCATTGAAATCTGGGTGAGGGCCCAACATGATTAACAACAGGGAGGCTAAAGGCAAAACGTTTGGAATCGTCAGGGTGTAGGGGAATGCAAAAGAAGCAATCTTTAAGGTCGAGAACAAGTTTATGGAATCCTTTAGGGATAGCTACAGGAGAGGGGAGACCAGGCTGCAGAGCTCCCATGGGCATCATGGTCTTGTTAATTTCCCTGAGGTCCTGGAGGAGTCGCCAGGCACCATTCTTTTTTTGGATGACAAAAATGGGGGTGTTCCAGGGGGAAGTAGAGGGCTCAACATGGCCTGCATCAAGTTGCTCCTGCACCAGCCTTGAGGCTGCGGCCAGTTTACGGGAAGGAAGGGGCCACTGATCGATCCAGACAGGAGAATCAGTTCTCCAAGTAATTTTATCGGCCTGGAGTGCAGGGGGAGAAGTGGCCCTTATAAAAAATTTTGTTCATATCCCAGCCCTTGGCGACTAATCCTAGGCATAGGGACAATGGGCTCGAGACGCCCCTGTCCCAGCTTGCCGAGGCCCTGGCCTGGCAAATAGCCTTGATCCAAAAGCTGATGCGTGACAGGAGAGGAGGGGCTATAGATAAAGACCCCCATCTGAGAGAGTATGTCCCGGCCCCACAGATTAACGGGTAACCCTGGGACAATGAACGGTTGCACCGTCCCTGTCTGGCCATCAGGGTCAGTCCAGCGAAGGACCTTAGAACTTTGAAGGGTATTGGTAGATATTCCGATGCCCTGAAGGTGAGTAAGGGAGGGCTGACAGGGCCAAGACGAGGGCCAAGAAGATTGGGACAGGACCGTCGAATCTGCCCCGGAATCAATGATGCCTTCAAAGGGGCGGCCATCAAGCCTTAGTGTAAGATGGGGTCTATCAGAAGTTAAGCGTTGGACCCAAAAGGCGGAGGGGGGCAGGGAGGGAGTCGGGGTGGCGGGAGGAGAGACAACAGAGTCAGCCAGGGTTAACGGAAGGGCCCAGGCCAGAATCTGACCAGGAGAGATGGAGAGAGGGCCCTGGGTAGCGGCGGCAAGGAGGAGCGTAGGAGAAGGGAGCGGGTGTTTTAAAACGAGGGGATAGATGAGTAGCCCGATAAGGGCAGAAGAGGCACGGCCGAGGACCAGGAGGGGAAGAGGGGGAGGGTTTCCAAAGAGGGCGACAGGCAAGGACAAGGTTCCATCCTCGGGCGTCAGTATTGTAGAGGTGGTGGCACGGAAGTCCAATCCTGTGGGGGAGGGCAAGGGGCCGCCGCTGGAATGGGAGGAGGTTGGGTTTGGGAGGTGGGGTAGGAGGTCTGTGGATGGAAGCGGGTCTGTAAATTGGGGGGAGCCTGTGACACCGGTCCCGACGCAGGCTGGAATTGGATAGGGTGAGGGGCCCGGGACTGGCCCCCAGAGGAGTTTCCCGAACGCGGGGGGAGAGGGTTACCCATGGCATCAACAGTGGAACGGCAGGTGTTCGCCCAATGACGACCTCTACGGCAACGAGGGCAGAGCGTAGTAGGGGGGGGCCGGGCCACAGGTCCCCGGGATCCAGTGGGTGGCGGAACGACCGGCGGCTGTCCAGCCTGTGAGGGTGGGCGGTTACGCTCATTTGGGCAGGCGCGGGCAAAATGTCCCGGTTGGCCGCACCGGTAACAGGAGGCCCCGCTAGGAAGGGCTCCGACGGCCATAATGGCCTTGGTAAACTTATCAGTTAGGGGATCAACCTCTCGGCAAAGCTGAATCATCTCATCAAGATCCCTGCCCTTATATTTGTGTCTAAGAACTGCTTTACAGGCTGAGTTGGCATTTTCAAAGGCCAATTGTGTAAGAAATTTACTGTCTGTCTGGCCAGGACCAAGGGATCTTTCTGAAGCCTCCAGGAGGCGCGCAGCGAAGTCGCTGAAGGGCTCCTGAGGTCCCTGAAGAATCTTGGTAATAGGGGACAGGGCGGAGCCCGTGGAAGCAATAGTTCTCCAAGCAGCGAGAGCGGCAGAACTAGAATGTGAAAGTAAGGAAAAGGGGAGTGCACGCTGTTTTTCGTCAGTGGCATATTTGCCCTGGCCAAGGAGTTTGTCAAGAGACCATTCACGGGTATCGCGATGTCCCTGCTGTACGTTTTTTCGGATAAGGTCACGGCAACGATCAGCCCAGTCCGCCCTCCAAGAAAGGAACTGTCCTCGAGTGAGGACAGTCTGTGTAGTGGTGATCCACTCGTTGGGCGTTAGATGACCTCCATCTGCCAAATCATCAAGGAGGGAGAGTGTGAACGGCGCATTAGGTCCGTAACTACGGACAGCCGTGTTAAGTTTTTAAGCAGTGGGGGTAGGGTCAGGAGCCGTTCCACCACCTTTCTGTTCTCCCTCCGAACCTGAGGAATCATGCTCACTATCAGAATCTACAAGGGCCGCGGACGACTGGGAGGGTGTAGGGGCAGGTGGGTCTCCCAAAGCAGCGCCTGAATCAATGGCCTCAGTTTTCGCCCCGCTCAGGGCGGGCTGGCTCTGGGAACGGGTGACAGGGAAAATAAACGGAGCTGTGGAGGAAATGCGCGTTGTTAAAAGCGAAAGCCGTTGTTGAAGCTGAAGAATCTTCGTCGCATGGGAGATCTGGTGTTGGAGATGAGCCTCCGTCTGGCAAAAGCAGTTTGGGAGGGAACAAGGTGGCGGGAGCCGGGAGGCAGGGTAGGGCTTAGTAAGGGGAGGGGGAAGAGTGAGCAAGGTAGAGGAGGGAAAGGTTGGCGCCGCGCGGAGGAGGCCATCATCGGAATGATGTCGAGCAGCCTCCTCCTCAAGGGTGGCAGCAGCATCCGGATCCAAGGGCTCATCTGGGGCCTGAGAAAGGAAAATGGCGGAATGGCGGGAGGCGCGTGAAGGGGGAACAGGAGAGGCTGGCGGACCGGATCGGACAGAGGGTGCCCTTTTTGGAGGAAAAACAGGGGCACAAAGTGGTGAACACCCGCGTTCCATAGCGGAAATGGGGTCCTCATGGGTGGGAGGAAGCGACGGATAGAGACGGCGGGAGGAAGGAGAAGGCTTGGACACAGGCGCAGGGGAAAGATTTTTTAAGGGCTCCGAGGATGTAGGAAGAGAGGAACCCTGCAAAGAGGAACAGGAAGGAACACGAGAAGGAGGGAGAGATTCGCGCAGGCAGAGTTCAGCCACGGAGAGGAGCTGCCTCTCTCCGCTTTCGTTTTCGCCGGACTCAATTATGTCCCGTATAAGGCCCCAATAAGAAAAAATACTGTTCGACACCGCTGTATTACCATCTTTTTTAATAAGTGCATTAAGCTCACGCCCCACCTTCTGCCACTTTTCAGAATGAATAGTAGGTCCATCAATCATGAACCAGGGACAGGTCTGGTCAATAAAAACAAAAAACTCAATCAAATGTTTCTTTTTTACCCTAATACCTCTCTCTCTGAGTACGTCCTTTAAGCCTTTTATGAACTTTGCTTCCTTGGACAGCGAATGGCCCATTCTTGAGATATGCGAACGGATGACTCACCTAATGACGGAGCCGGCCGGGCGAGCTCGGCTGGTCATGAAAACTCCTGTGGACCGGTCCCTTAATCCGTTCGGGGAGAAACCCGCACCTCGAGTCCCTTCGTGGTCGCCAGATGAAATTAATCCATGTAACGATAATTAGTCCACCAACCAGTCCAGCTGGTCAGTTATTGGGGGATCGAGGGGGGTCGCAACCTGTACATAAAGACATGGGCGGGAGAGAGACAGTAGCTCAAGCGAACAATTGCTTGTCAAGAGCTCCTTTATTAAAGGTAAGGGCAGGCTTTTTAAAACCTGCTTTAGTGAGGGCGGGGGTACGCAAGGAGAGTAGTGGAAAAGTACAAAATCTTCTGGGTTGAGCCCCGGGAACATTAGCAAGGGGAGGGGTCTTTCAGGTGAGACAAAGCAGGATGTCTCTGTGAATATCTTAGGATCAGATCGCTGTCTTCTCAGGACTAAGCCGGATGCCTTGCATACCTAATGAGTGGCCCAGCAGGATGTTGGCTGCAAATACTGAATGGGTGGGAGTCGGCCTCAGGCCTTTTGGTCCCTGGCAAGGTAAACTGTATCTTTCATTGTAAAGCACCGTAGAAGAGCAAGGTGCTGTGGCAGAGTGCACGGGTGTGCTGGTACCTACACAGAGCTGCAGGAGGCATCCTCGAGGAGCAGGACATGAATGTGAGTTCATCCTGAGGAAAGTCTAGAAAGAGCACACACAGTAGCGGCCAACATCGCTCTTCCAAGCTGGGCAGCACAGAAGCACATGGGCCAGAGCAGGGCTAGAAAGGGAGTGTCAGGCTCCGTCATCAAGAACAGCGAGAGATGAGATTGGTGGGTGGTTATGGGTTCAGGGATAGCTGCACACTGACCACTCCAACACCAGACTCAGACTGGTGAAAATTTATTAAATGCTGAACTAAAACTGGCTGGTCATCGACTCAGGGGCCAGATTATGATGCCAGTCTGTTTCTAAGGCAGGCTTTCTTATATGAAAAACGGTAACCAGGTAACCAGGTGTAGAAAACGAGGGGATGGGGGGGCAGCATTACATCATTTTGCCTAGATAAACGTAACCGAGTTGCTTCTGAGCACAACACGTCCAAGTAGCTAGACAAAGCATTTTAAGCTGATTGGCTAGCTGATAGAGGCCTGGGGACCTTCCAGTTCCCCAGTGTTCTAGGATAAGGGAACATAGCAGGATGTCGTGGTCTTAACTGTAATAGAACATACATTTAACTTTAACTGAAGCCAAACTTACATTTGTTATCTATTGTTTTACTCTAAGCAGCAAATATTGAACTATCCTGGTCTCAGGCACGTAGAGCCTTAGATACTGAACTTAATTTCACCTTATGATCAAAATGGAGACTTGGAGGAAAAATGGCTTCCGATATGCTAAAGGTGGCAGCAGGTGTTAACAGAGGAGGTACAGTTATGCTAAGAACTGAAGTAGGAGGGGCTATAGAGTTTAAGCAGGTTACAGCAGTAGAGGCCATTAATACATTGCAGATCTCCTTACTTCATACTTGGTGGGCTCCACATGGTAGTTCGAGGCCAAGGTATTCATCTTCTTCAGTTGGAAAAACAAAAATAGAAATGGGACTTGGGCAAGGGAGATGGATCATCAGGTAAAGATGCCTGAGCCAGCCTGAGGACCTGAGTGTGGCTCCCAGGGACCACATGGTGGTGGAAGGGGAGAGCGAAAGGACAGCTCCTGAGAGTTGTCCTTACCTGTGTCTGTGTCTGCGGTCCAAGTTTCATCTGAATCCGTGTGGAGGGGTAAGAAACTTATACTCCAGCTCCCCACAATGGGCTGGCAGCTGGAGCGAGAATTATAACTGTATATTATGCTAGGAACTGTGTCTAGAGATTGTGGGTGTTTTATTATTGGATTATTATTTTATTACTGGATTGTTAGCCAGATGACTAGGATTGTAAGGTATGCTTTATGCTTTTGTAGACGGCCATTTATTCCTTTTGAAGTAATGGGAAGCTTGATTTGTAAAGAGAAAATGCATCATGTCTTTGTCAATCAACATAGAGGGCTTTCCAGAACCTTCTGAACCTGGGCTGGCATTTCTGCAGCTTCTGCAGTGGCATCTGTGATGTAGGACAGCTGTCGGGGCCTGTGCAGCCCCAGCATTTGTTGCTCTTTTCAGACATTTGACATTTCTATGAGCAGGTGTAAATTTTTGTTTTAGTTTGGTTTGGTTTTTGGTTTTTTGAGACAAGGTTTCTCTGTGCAGCCCTGGGTGTCTGGAGCTCACTTTATATACCAGGCTGGCCTGGAACTCACAGAGATCCACCTGCCCCTACCTCCAAAGTGCTGGGATTAAAGACATGTGCCACCAACACCTCACTTAAGTTTTATTTGAAGAAAATAATGCTTTTTGAGCTACAAAGCATAATTCCTGGTTTATTTGCTATATTTTTTGATGTGTCCATGGCATTTTAAGGGTCTCAGCCAGACTATATAAGCACACTGGCAAGAGACGCCTTCACTGTGGCACTAGGCCTTACAGAGCGTATTGTTTCAAAAACTTTTGTTACTAAGATCCCAGGCTGTTTATTTGTACTCTGTGTACATTGTGAGGAAATATAAGCCTTTCTTGGTTATCACCTGGTTTGAATTATTATATAAATGAGGCTGTTGGGTACGGCCGTGAGTAGCTATGTAAAACTGGTTTAAGAAGTGTATTCTGAAATACGATATAAGATTTTTCTGGGAGTCACATACATGCTAGTCCCGACACTTTGACTAACAAGTGGTGAACTGATGGTGTCTGCTGCCAAACGCCTGCCTTACTCAGAACATTCTTCTGCTCACATGTCCTAGAAGAATTTTTTTTTTAATGTTAGAAGATGAAGCCTTTTTCTAGTAACGAAACAAAAGTTTACCTGATTTTTTTTTAAAAAAGCATTCCTTATAATATTTAAAAGGCAACAAAACTGACCAAAAAGTATGAGTAAAAAAGCTCTACACATTTTGTTTAGAATTACTGAAAGAACAGTGAAGAACAGCCCCTCACAGCAAGGTTTATAGGATACGTGGAAAGGAGGTAGGTAGGTCTCAGCTGAGAGGGAGGGGCCCTGTGGACCGCTGCCCACGGTGGCGTGCAGAGGGCAGGGAAGCCACGTCTTCATCTTTATCACCATTTGGCTGCCTGGCTCGGGCCAGGTGCTTCGTCACTTAACTCTCTTTCTTCTTCTTTGAAATGGAGATGATAATCCTTTCTGCGGGATAATATATGTAAGAGGACAGTAACAAGCTGAGTGGTGGCTGCGCACGCCTGTAATCCCAGCACTCAGAGGCAGAGGAAAGTGGATCTCTGTGAGTTCGAAGCCATCCTGGTCTACAGAGTGAGCCCAGGACAGCCAGGGCTACTCAGGGAAAACCTGTCTGGAACAAACATACAAACAAATAAGACAGTAACAGCATGGTATACATTGAGTGCTTAAAGCAAAGTCTTTAATATTTATCATCGCAGTTTATTTATGGAAGTGATAGAGATGGGGGTTCAGGGACAGGCCCCACTGTATTCAAAGCTCTTCTGGAAAGTGCCAGCCATGCAGGCATGAAGACCTTGAGCTGGATCCCCAGGACCTGCATGTGAATCTGGGCCTGGTAGTACGTGTTTGCAGTCCCCGCTACTGGGGGAGAGACACAGGTGTATCCCCGGGGCTCCTTGGCCGTCTTGCTTAGCCTGATTGCTGAGATCCAGGCTAGTGAAAGACTCAATCTCAAAAAATAAGGTAACGTGGGATTTATTTACTGATTTATTTATTTAATAACAAAAAACGTAGTGAAATCCCATGAAGTGAGTGCCCTTCTAAAGTACACACTGAAGTGGCTTTTAGTGTGTTCAGAAAGTTGTCCAACTGTTGCCCCAACTTCATTTAAGATCATTTCCTCATCCCCAAAGGAAATTCCCAGCTTTACATCTTATTTCTTATTTCTCAAACCTGCGAGGACATGAAGCTGCTCTCTCCAGAGGAGTGGGTGCACTACAGGCCACTCACGGAACAGCGCTACGGTAGACCCAAGTCTACTCTGCAGGTCACTCATGGAAACAGTGCTGCGGTAGACCCAAGTCTACACTGCAGGCCACTCATAGAACTAGGGCTACGGTAGACCCAAGTCTATACTGCAGGCCACTCATGGAACAGCGCTAGGGTAGACCCAAGTCTACACTGCAGGCCACTCATGGAACCAGTGCTACGGTAGACCCAAGTCTACACTGCAGGCCACTCATGGAACCAGTGCTACGGTAGACCCAAGTCTACACTGCAGGCCACTCATAGAACCAGTGCTATGGTAAACCCAAGTCTACACTGCAGGTCACTCATGGAACAGCGCTAGGGTAGACCCAAGTCTACACTGCAGGCCACTCATGGAACCAGTGCTATGGTAGACCCAAGTCTACACTGCAGGCCACTCATGGAACCAGTGCTACAATAGACCCAAGACTTTAAGTAGAACAGTTGGACTCTCTTGGTGGTGTGGCGATGCCATATTTAACTTTTTAAGGAACTGAGGTTACCATCTATGCTTTTCTTCTTCCCTCCCTCCTTTCTTTTCTATGCCAGCAATGGGTTCAACTTTCCCAACAGGCTAATGAGCACCCTCCACAGCTGTTATAGAGAGAACATGAACAGCGTCCTCCAAGGATCTGGGTGAAGGCCTCACTTGGGAAAGACTCTAAGTAACTCATCACGTACGCTGTACATGCCCTTTGAGGGATGTGCGAATTAAAAGTCTTTAACTTTTTTTCATCTGGACTGTTTGTCTTTGTTAATCTGTAAGAGTTCTTCTTGTTTCTGAGTTCTGAAGTCTAAGAGGATAACTTTCTTGTGAAGTTGATTTGTTTTCATTGACTTGATAATGCTCTGCTAGGCACAGGTTTCTTATTTTACTGAGGTCTAGTCTATCTATTTCTCTTTGTTTCTTTACATGTCATTTCTTTCTCTTTTTTGAGATTTGTGTGTGTTTAATTTAATTTAATTTTTTTAAATGTTTAAAATTTTTTTCATATGCATTTATATTATTACACATATATACAATAAACTACCTACAGCAAGAAGAACCATGAAACAATCAGGAATTATATAAATATTACATTCCTAGTGTTTTAGCTATTTGTATTGGGCAACCTTGAAGAAAAATTTTTTCTTATCTTGGTGAGTCTAAAATTCTGAATGTAAATCAATCCCCATCACATCTTGTCATTATTAGCTTAAAACTTCTATCTAGACTTTAAAACATCTTAATCCCTAAACAACTAAGCTTTATTGTAAAACTAAGCTACCTGGTCTTCAACCCCATCAGAGACTTGAGAAGGAATAAAGTTGATTACCTGAGTATGCAGCCAGTGCAGGTGAGTAGCTTTCCAAATGAGAAGATGACAGAGACAGTTGGCTACCTCAATAGTCACTCAAAACTCTCTATTATGATGGAGCATCTTTTTCAGCCTTCTGGCCCTATATATCTGACAGACATATTTATGAGGCAGGAACTATTGAGGACTCGCTTACCCTGCCTTGGCAGAGTTTGGCCATCAACTCTGCCTGCATCCAAGCTTACCCTTTTTAAAGCAGAATTCTGTCTGTGGTAGAAGTGAGGACATTTTGCCCAGTGGCTTGTTTGCCACATTTGAACCCATCTCCATAAAGAGGTTCTTTGATGCTCATCATCCTCTTTGAGGTAGGCTGGGTGTTGCCAGGATTTAACCTGTCTCATTGTCAGTGAATCTTTAAAATAATAAAAACATTTTAAATGCCACATTCTGCATGTCTCCGAAGTTTTTGAAGACCTTATCAAACTATTCTACCTTATCTTTCTATAGAATCATATCTATCTGCTGCACCTAAGATGTATATTCTTGTGATAAAAGTAGACCAACAATTGACATGACCATGATCTGGTCAGTTAACAATCAACTTGTATAACTTATCTATCCTAAACAGCCTGCAATAGCACTTTCAAAGTATTGGAAGTAAACTTTGTATTATATTTGAGTTATATGGGTACAATACCTCATATTAGAATAGAAATATGTACACATATATAATGTGTGTGAAGAATAAACTTATATTTGAATTCTATACCATGATAACCAGAATTAAACTTGTTTTGCATCTATATACAAAATTCTATACCAGTGAAGGAAAAATAACCTTGTTAGTGACAATTGAGGCATTAAATTGAAGAGTAGATTCACTAATCTACTTTTTGTTCTATCATCCCTATATATTTCTATATTCCCCCTTCTTTCTTTTCAACCCCTATCTCCAAACCTAAGAATGTAAGATATGGGAAAGAGAGACATCACTGAGTCTAACCTTGTTTTCTTTCAAAATAAGACCAATAATAACTTATAACTAACTCTCATTGATAATAACCCTCTGTAACCCAAGAAAAAAAGCAAAACCTACCCGACCCTCCCTTAAAGGAAATGGGGCATCATTCTCTTAAGGATTCTTCCAGCTGATTAGGGACGAATACTACCTAGTAGGGGCCCAAATAAAATTGGGGAAATGGTTAAACAAGTTAGGAATCACATTTGTGGTCCAGTTTCTAAATGTTGAGAAATTCTAGGCTTAATTAGAGTCCTGTGTGAGACAATCTGAAATGCTGGACTAATTGGGATTGGAAGCTTTCTTTGAAAGTGTCCTGGGAGCTGTCTTGCTCTGATGGGGAAGAGCAACTGAAGCCCTTGGTGCTGGAACATGAAGGATACAGGATGTCAGTGTCCAGCATGCTGAAAGGAATGGATCCTGTCAGGTCTGATCCAATGTCAGTGTCCAGTTCTTTTGTTCTGAAAGCATATAATTTCTCACAAGCATTATACAGTCCTAAAATTATAAGTGTGTGAGGTATGTATGATGCACAGAACAATTAAGGCTGGTTTTCTGCTATTCGTATGAGCAGAGGAAAAAATGACATCTGTAAATCTTCATTCATGCCGTATGAAGAATGGCATCTACTAGTAATTCATAGGGGTTCTGTAGCCAACAAGAAGCATTGTCTATGCCTAGGCATTCATGTCTCAGCCAGTCTCAGAGCTATTCCCATGTAGTGGGATTAGCAATGTAAGTTACCTGCTTGTTCTGCAGTGTAAATTCTTCATATCCTGATTACATGTCATTTCTAAGAAAGAAAAGGGGCCTAACCAAAGGTTGCCAGAATCTTCACTTTTAGACTCTTTGTCTAAGCGTTTCCCACCTCTGCCTCCCTGCGTGCTGGGATTCAAGGTGGACCACACCATGCCCAGCTGCATAACAGCTCGTTTTGAACAGATGCATATTCTTTTTGAACGTCTATTTGGAATACACACACACACACAATGAGAAAGATGCCAAGTAGGGGTCTAAATTCACTCTTTTGTGTATGAATATTCAATTGTCTTACACGGTGTGTTAAACTGAATTGTTCTGGCACCCCATCAACACATTCATTCTTACATTAAAATGAATGCCAATTCTTTATGAATCAAAAAGAGGGAGTTAATTGCTGGCTGTATTGTCTTCCAGATGGTTGGACTATAACAATATCTCTCTTGTTTCATCTATAAAATGAGGGTACTAATGCCTTATTGTATCACGTAACATATATATTATTTAATAAAGACAGAGGCCCAGCTCAGTTTTTTAAAAAGAAGTTACTGGTGTGTTTATCCACAAATAAGTACAGCACTTGATCTTAGCCAAAAGGCGGAGAAGCGATATAAGTACTAATATTATATATTAATTAAAAAACAAAGTCATGAGACTTATTCATTTAGTCACCTATCTATTCAAGAAAACTTACCACATGGCTTCATTAGAATAAGCAAATTAAAGAGATAAAACCTTTGCTCATATGAGGCTTACTTTGTACTAGAGAACCTATGAAGCAATAAGTCAATAAACATGTAACACAGCACCAGGAAGGATTAAGTGTAGGCAAAGGAAAAATAAACAGAGTTGTGAGTCTGGAGAATGAGGCTCATCAAGGCTGGTGATGTATGGGACGAGATCTAAATGACGGGAGAAGATGAGCCTCTGGCGTGTGGTGCAAACTAAGAAAGCAGTGCGGACAGGAATGGAAGCAGGCTGCTACAGAAATCACCCGGAGAGCAGCAGAGTCGAGGGCAGGAGTAACAATTGCCGTATGACCAGGCTGCGTTTGGAAAGCACCATCAGGTGTTTATTGGTTGGCAGGTTGCAGGATGACTCTTCAAGATGTGGTTTAAAAGATAGGCACATAATGGGGTCCATTTAAGGGAGAGACAAGCTTACAAAAGAATGCACTGGGCAGGTGGACACAAAGTTCTATCAGGGCATTGGAGAGCTAGTGGAGAAACCAGGCAACGAAGGTACAAGTCTGGAGGTTAGAGAAGAGCACATCATTAAATGATACAGCTTGGAGAAACTCCAGGATGTTCTTAGTTGTTAAAGTCGGGCCTGGATGAGGCTCCCTGGGTATCTAAGCCATAGAAGAAGGGAAGGACCAAGAAGTGACCCCGAAGCAAATCTGCCTCAGCTGGGGAGGAAAGACTCAGGAAGGAACCTGAGGCGATAAGAAGGGAATCTTAGTGTGATGCCACAGAGCACATGACATCCAGAAGCCAAGTGAAGAAAGAGTTAATTAAATAGGAAGAGACTGGTCTCCAGTATCAAAATTTTCTGAATGTTCTGTAAAGATAAGGAAAAAAGTGACTACAAAAAAAAAATGGCAAGATGTAGATTACTGGTGACTTTGGCAAATGGTGACCCTGGCAAATGCTGTTGCCTGACAAAGCAAGTTAGACAAGAGGTTGAAGAAATAAATTCAGTAGCTTCCATAGGTGCTGTGGCTCCCGTCAGTCATCATGCACCTGTAACTTGAGGTCTAGTTCAGAGGCAGCACAGTAGATTGAAAAGAGCTTAAGCTCTGGAGTCAGACAAACGTGTGCTCACCAATTCTTGTTTTTGTGACTGTAAGCAAGCCCCCGTCTAAGGGTGTAAGCAAGTCCCCGTCTAAGGGCTGGGCTTATTTTCTCCTGTGTGTTAGCTGCCGAGGCTAACACACATCACTCACATGATGTCGCCACGCCGATCCTATTCTGGAACAGCTCCCGTCACATACCTGCCACCTTATAAATGAATCACCGGGGGCTGGAGAGATGGTTCAGTGGTTAAGAGCACCCCCTGCTCTTCCAAAGGTCCTGAGTTCAATTCCCAGCAATCCTATGGTGGCTCACAACCATCTCTATTGCAATCTGATGCCCTCTTTTGGCATACAGGTGGACATGCAGGCAAAATAAATAAATAACTCTTTTAAAAAAATAAATAAAAATAAATGAATCATACTCTGCTTGTTTTACTGATGTGTAAAGTTTGTGCATGTGTAGAGGTTCCTGTGTGTCTGTGCACATGTGCATTTCCAAATTTGTGTGCCATTAGGTGTCTTCCTCCGTCGCTCTCTACTTTAGTTTTTGAGACAATGTCTCTCTGAGAGGCTGAAGCTCACCAATTTGACTAGAGGCTGGCCAGTGAGCTCCATAGAACTAATGGTCTTTACCCAATTGCTAGGATTATGGCACGGATGCCGTCTCCGGCTTTTATTGGGCTGCTGAGGAACCAATGCAATTCCTCCTGTTCATACAGCAAACACTTTACCCACTGAGCCACTTCCGCACTTGTGCTGATTTTATTTATGCCCCCCAAGCAAGCTTGCTGCTCTACATCGTTTATTATGGACAAACCCTTTGCTTTGTAGGAGTGAGAGGGCTTTGGGGAAGAGGAGACCCACCCGTGTTCTGACTGGAACTCTCTTGGGAAAGAAGAATTGAAGCATATTTCTGATAAGGGAAACAAACCATGTGTGAGTGATCTTGAGTGTGTCAAAAGGCTGCCTAAAGGAGTAAGAGGTGTCCACTGAGGAGAAAGATAGAAAATAAGATGTGAAGATCCCTAAAGTCAGTGTGATCTTTACATAACCTTCATGTAATTTTAAACGGTTTCTACTTAATTAAGAAGGAGCTCAGGGAAGGTAGATCTGTGTTTGAACAACCACAGTTACTAGCTAGAAGCAGTACAAACATGCAAGGCAAGTCCACAGCCCTAGCACTCATTTTAGAGATAAGTCCACACCATCTGCGAGCATAAAGCAATGTTGTTTTCTGCGTGGCAATTGTATGGAGCTCAGGACTCCACAGGGAAAATGTTATGTAAGTTTTCCAACTGACATTTTTTTCTTTATTATAAGACTTTTGGCCTTTCCCTTTTGATGATTAACATGTCTATTGCTTTAATAACATGATGGAGGTGTTGAATATTTTGACTTAGCAAAGTTAAAACATGTTAAATTTAAGTTTCATTCCTTTTTTTTTTTTTTTAAGAATATTCTCAGCCTATGAAATACTCCAGTGTGAAAGTCTGTGACTTAAAAAGCACAGCTTCAGCCGGGTGTGGTGGTGCACACCTTGAATCCCGGCACTCAGGGAGGCAGAGACAGGTGGATCTCTGAGTTCGAGGCCAGCCTGATCTACAAAGCAGGGTCAGGACAGCCAAGGCTACACAGAGAAACCTTGTCTCAGAAAAGCAAAATTAAAAACAAGGCAATTTTTTAAAAAGCACAACTTCTAAGTCCTACAAAGATTGTTTCACTTAATGGTAAAGATAACTATAATTACCATAGTTGTTCAAAGATGATGGCTTTGCCAACTAGAGCACTTTAGGGGTGTTCTGGTCCTATCAGACAGCCAAAGCTTCTGTTTACATAGACTACTCCAAGTCTGAGTTATGCAAATAAATTCAGAGCTGTGTTATTTAATTTTAACTCCTAACTTCTACGGAAAGAGGTCGACCAGATGCTCAAATCACTTCACATTGAATATTCCTAAAAGTCCTTCTCAGACCCATGGAAGGATTTCATGAATTGGATGAAGTAGGAAAGTGAAGTTTTACCAGGAACTTTTATGTACTGATTCGTGCTTCTGTAGTTTTCACATCGTATTTGTATTACATAGACAGGCATCCAAGGGGAGCTAGAGTAAGAGCATTTTGGTTGATACCAACGGAGATGAACAAGTCCGTTCTTTGGTAGAATGTTTTCAAGAATGTTTAATGCCATTTCTCTTTCCAAGAGTGTTATAGAGCACACACATCATCCACCTCTTGTACAAACATTTCTTTTCTTTTTTTTTTGTACAAACATTTTTAACTGCCAATGAGTAGCCATGCTCTCTCAAACCTTTTACAAAAGTTTTTGTTCATCACTTATTTTATTGCTATCTTGTTCTTTGACCTCACAAGTCAATAAATCATGTGTATCCTATAAGATATACTGTCAGATCGTGTGATTATAAATGACATAACTTTTGATCTCAAGAACTCCACTATTACATACTACACAGTAGGACATAAGGTACCAGTGCTTTACTGGAAGCATCGTTATTGGATAAATATACCAGCTTTTGGTGTTCTGGCTGGCCTGGGAGTAAGTTCTGCCTCTCCTATGTAACTTTATGATTCTCTCTTCATAGCATGGGAGTAATAATCCTGATATCACTTGGTGTTCGACTATATCACTGGTTGTTTTAATAACTAAATGGGGTACTGTTTTCATTCACTTATCAAGAGTTCACTAATCATGTGCATGAAAGGAACATATACAGCAAGGATTCTGGCGTGACGTGAGTTCTTAATCACAGTTGCAATCATGGCAGCTTTCATCCTGTGTCTTGATTCAGAGAACTGGCCTTTTGCCACAGTGCACTGTGATAAAGTCCTTATCTTAGTAATGTCTGAGCCTTTCTCCCAGGCTTATGACACGCCACCCATCGTGGAATAATACTCTCTGTGCCTGAGGGTAGGGTAGCTGATGACCCATGACTGCTTTGTCTATTGCCCTTGGGATTGTCCTTATTGGATTTTTGCCAGCCTTAGAGTTTATGTGGTGCCTCTGTGCCTACACACATGGGTGTCAGTACAGATCTTATCCCTTGGACTGGGTGTGGCTTGACGTATTTCATAATTCAATTTGTTCTTGCTGCATTCCTTACAATGGATTTTTTTTTCCAGATACCAGCCCTGCACCACGTCTTTGTCATATGTCCATGCTACAGTTTACTCTTGAGATCAACATACTGAGGGCAGGGCTGACTTACAGCTCCAGATGGGGTGCCCACAGCTACAAATATGGTAGAGATAACCTCCAAAGAGTGAAATATAAAAGTAGTAAAAGTGCATTTGTTAAAAAGACAGAGTTGGGTCAGCAGTCAGATAAGTGCTTGGGAAAAACAAGAGATTCTTATACCAAACACAAGTGAAAGGCTTCAAATGAGACAAGCAGATATGAATTCAGTCATGTGAGAAGGGTTTACTGGTCGCCCTAGAGAAAAAAGGATGCAGATGAGTGTCTTGACTTCTTATCATTGGTAGCGTCACTGTGGTCATCTCTCCCAGGGCCAGTGTTATTACTAATACACTAAAAAAGGAGTGGAATTGTACTGCATGCCAGCTGAATTTAAAAAAAAAATCAATGTGGGGCTGCGTGCAAGTCCTCTAAGGGAGAATTTGGACAAGTAGATGTGAAATGATCTTCAGGAGCAAAGTTGCTAAAAGCAAAACAAACAACAAACGTTAACTACAAGTCTATGAGAGGATGAGGTGGATGGAAGGAGGTCTTCTGGCAGGATATCCAGACGTGAACGTACAGGAAGCTGGGAGGCCAGCTCCAAGGGCTGCTGACCACAGACTAGGGTGTCAGGAGGATGTACATACAAATGTAAATATTCAGCACAGTCACTGGATTTTTTAAAAAAGATTTATTTATCATATATTCACACTGTTTTGCCTGCATGTAAACCAGGAGAGGGTTATAAATGGTTGTGAGCCACTATGTGGGTGCTGGGAATTGAACTCAGGACCTTTGGAAGAGCAGCCAGTGCTCTTAACCTCTGAGCCATCCTTCCAGTCCACAGTCACTGGCTTTAATCATGGGGTTTCTCTAACTTTTTATTACAAAAGCAAGTGTTTATTCATGTTCTATATGCCCGGTTTTTCTAAAACCTGATATGTCAGGCAATGCATTCATGAAAAGCTTCTCCAAAAATGACATCTTCGTGGAGAGGCCTGGTGGCACTCAAAGAAAGAATAAGCAGGCTACCAAGATGAGACTTGATAGCCTATGACCGTATAGTGGGGGAGGAGGTCCCCCTTGGTCATAGACCTAGGGGAGGGGAATAGGGTAACAGCAGGAGGGAGGGAGGAATGGGAGGATACAAGTGATTGGATAACAATTGAGTTGTAATCTGAATAAATTACTAAAATTAAAATTAAAAAATAAAATAAAATGACATCTTCAATTGTATTTCCTTTTGCTAGATGCTCATATGATTCTTAAATATGTTTGTTTCCAGATGCCTTACAGTGTTCTTGTGGGTGCAACTGCAAAGATGGTCATTTTAAAAGGCGAGTAAAAGCAAATCATAAGCTTGGGCTGAAAATTTAAATTCTAATAATTCTAATCTAAGCATTTTGGGATTTATTTAAATTGGCTAAGAGTCGTCACTACCTACAAAAGATGATATTGCTTAGAAAAGTTATTGACTCAAGCCCTGTTAAATTTGGCTCAACTGGGAAATTGTTCTTCATTCTTCGTGGAATATGTGTTGTTTATTATTATGGGTTTTGTTGTTGCTTTGATCTGAGTAGGGTGCTCCCAAATAACGTTGACTCCAAAGCTAATAACAGGTATCCTCACATCTCTTGTGAAGTTTTCGCGTGTTTTGATTAGGAGAGCAAAGCCATGTTGCCACATGTCTGCTCAAATGAATTAGCATTACATTCTGAGCTGACTCACACAGAAGGAATGAAGCCGCGTAGCAAAGAGCATCACATCTGTCAGAAAGCATTCCTGCACAGCACACTGGGAACCGCCCACTTTCCTATCTTATTGTTTTAAGGAGGCTGGCTCTTAAACTTGAGCTTAAAACAGGGAGCCCGGGTGGGACAGTGAGGAGGGGAAGTCAGAGGAAGGAGGGCAGAACGGAAATGTGCGTTTCTGATTCTCAGGACAGGAGTTTGGGCTCATAACATCCCTGCCAAGGGAATTGTGACTTGAAAAACTATCTTCCCCAGCACGGTGGCATCCGAAACTTGCATTGGCATTTGAGAGAACTCTGAAATTGGCATTTGAGGAAAAGAAAAGGGGAACGTGGTGTTTTCTTGTTAGGTCAAATGAGTTGTCGCTCCTTATGAATGCATGTCGTGGGCCGGCCAGATGACTCAACGAGTCAAGGCATTTGCTGCCAATCCTGACAACCTGAGTTCAAGTCCTGGGACCTGCGCAGCAGATGAAATCAACTCTCCCACGCTGTAGTCTGACCTCCACACATACTCATACTCTTGAATGAATGAGAAATGTAGTGAAAAATTCTCAAAACCTAGGTTTGGATACAGAAGTAAATAAAACCACAGATAAACAGTAAAAATGGTTTGTGATTATAAGTTATCACTGTATATGTGTATTAAGGAAAAAAATGTATACATCATGTGATGGCTCAAGCACAACTTTAAAAAGAATGACAACTATTTATTCTGGTTGGAACTAGATACGTTGAGTGGACACTTTCTTTTTGCTTTTTGTCTGTTTGTTAGTTCGAGATAGGGTTTCTCTGTGTGGCCTTGGCTGTCCCAGACCCTCTTTGTAGACCAGGCTGGCCTCGAACTCACAGATCTGCCCGCCTCTTTCTCCCAGAGTGCTGGGATTACAGGGTACAACACCACACCACACCCAGCTTTTTTTTTTTTTTTTTTTTTTGAGACAGGGTTTCTCTGTGTAGCCCTGGCTGTCCTGGAACTCATTCTGTAGACCAGACTGACCTTCAACTCAAAGATCTGCCTGCCTCTGCCTTCTGTGTGCTGGGATTAAAGGTATGTGCCACCACTGCCCTGCCAGTGGACACATCTTATACCAAGAACATTGAGTGTTTTTCAAGAAATTGGAGAACATCATTTTTCCTTCACCATGGAACTTTACACGATAATCTACATGCATGAAAAGCATAGCATAAACAATGTCTCATGTACAAAGCTGTTTCCCACCTATGTTGAGAGTGGACCCTGGCCCCACCCTAACCTATCATAGCATTCATGAACACTTAATCACTTTATCCCACAGCCCCGAAGAAATAATGTAGATATTTTAGACTAAAAGAATTAACTCAGACTAAAAGCAATAAAACATTAGTTTTATCAGATACTTTTCCATTCCTGTGATAAAGCACTGAGACCAAGCAATTTATAGAGAAGAAGGAGTTAATTTTGGCTTATGGTTCTAGAACTTAAGAGTGCTCATGGTGAGAAAAGATGGCAGCAGATGACAAGCATGGCAGCCAGACCAGGACGCTGAGAGCTCACATCCGTTACCACAACATGAAGCAGAGGCAGTGACCTCAGTGACAAACCTCCCCCAGCAAGGCTGCACCACCCAAACCTTCCCAAACAGTTCCAGCTGCTGGGACCCAGCATTCAGATGCCTGAGACAATGAGGGACACTTCCTCACTCAAGCCACTGCATATGCAGATAATTCCTGCCTAAATCCATCCCAGTCTGGGCTGCGCCCTTGAGGTGTGTTAGCACAGTAGGGACTGAGAGTATTGCATTCACTTGACTCAATTTTATTAGTGCTGAAGTAAGAAAGCAGCCTATTTCCAACAAGCTTGGAATGTTGACGGTCTCTCATGAATGCTCACATTCATTTGTTCTGTTATTCAATATAACGAAAGAAGAGGAACCAGCAAGGCAAGTTTGGTATCACAAAAGAATTGGCAGGATGTTGCTAAGTCTGCTCATCCTATTCAGTGTTATAATGACTACTGTGTCTCAGTATGTGCAACGGAGTGAACCGCTGCTTAGGGATGCGTGACTTTCCCTAATGGAGACAGAGATGAAAAGGCTGTAATCCTTGGGATAAGAAAGAACTTTTTGGCTTTTGTTTTCTGAGACAGAGTTTCACTATGTAGCCCTGGAACTCACGTTGTAGACCACATTGGCCTCGAACTCACAGAGATCCCACTGTCTCTGCCTCCCCAATGCTGGGATTAAAGGTGTGCACCACCACACCCTGCTATATAATTTTAAAAAATCATTTCCCCTTTGCAGTCATAAAATGATTTCTTTTCTTGCAATCTTTTTTCTCTCTTTCGCTTTCTAAAATTAGTTCTTTGAACCAGGTGTGGTGGCACATGCCTTTAATCCCAGCACTTGGGAGGCAGAGGCAGGCAGATTGCTGTGAGTTTCAGGCCAGCCTGGTCTATAAAGTGAGTCCAGGACAGCCCAGGCTACACACAGAGAAACCCTGTCTCAAAAAACAAAACAAAACAACATTTTATACTTTTTCCTGAAATAATTCTTTGAGCATTTCATGTAATGTAGTTTGATCATATTCACCCCTTCCCTCCCACTCCTCCCAGATCAATCTATCCCTTCCTCCAACCACCCAACTTTGTGTTCTTTTTTTAAACAGTTGGTGCTACCTGTTAGGAGTCTGTTCAGTCTGCCTACCTGTGAAGTCATTGCCTACCTGCCACAGGGGCGTGGCCCTGCCCAGTATATAAAAGGACAGACTCCCCTGCCCCTCCAACTTACCCACTTTCTCTCTTACTCTCTCACCTCTCTCCCTTCTCCTCTTTCTTCTCTCTCTCTCTCTCTCTCTCTCTTCCTCTCTCTCTCTCTCTCTGGGGTACCCCTCCCCTCTTTCTTTCTCTCCCCATGCTCATTTAATAAATTTCTCCATATAATGTCTGTTGCCTGGCATTTTCTTATCTTATTTTCTTATTAAACTACCCATAAAGTCTTGGAGTGTGAGCTTCTCTTGGACCATGACCAGGGGCCATGTCTTTCTCACCATTAGCTGGGGCTGGGACTTTGTGCCCACATCATGTCTCCGTGCTGGGACTTTTCCTGACTCTACCTTGTATAGGTTTTGTACATGCTGTGACAAATGCTATGAGTTCATAAGTGCAAGTCCCCTTGCAGTGTCCAGAAAACACTACTTCCTTGTAGTCAGCTACTTTCTTATGCTTTCATCTAATTTGTGCCTGGAAGAGCCACCAGCATTTTTGTCAGCAAAGGAAAAATTTAAACCATCTACACGTATAAGAGAGCCCAGCACTCGGGAGGCAGAGGCAGGCAGATTGCTGTGAGTTCAAGGCCAGCCTGGTCTACAAAGCAAGTCTAGGACAGCCAAGGCTACACAGAGAAACCCTGTCTTGAAAAACCAAGAGAGAGAGAGAGAGAGATCGTTGTCAACATAGTTTCCCAAGAACTAGACAGGCAGTAGCTGTTTGCTGTCTCTCCAACCTTCAGATGAAAATAACAGTTGCAGGGCTCGAGATGTGGTTGCAGGGCACAACATTTCCCTTGCATACAGAAGGGCCTGGGTTTGGTCCCCAGGACAATAGGGAGCAGGAAACAGTTGGAAAAAGCACTGAGTAGCATTATAGTCAGATGTCTGGCACTGAGGAAGCAAATGGCCTCTCTCTGCAAATCTACATACTCCCCCACCCCCAACCTTTTCATTTTCCTCCCCCTTCCCTGCCTCTTTCAGAGAAAATAGACCATCTGTGAAGATTTAAAATAATAAATCATTAGTAGATCATTTATATCTCTAGTTAATTTCTAGAAATTAGATTCCATATGAAGGAAAACATATATATTCAGGCTAGTGTTAATGTTATTTTTACAATTTTACAGTGTTTCTCAATTTCTCTCTTAACCTGAATGTCATACAAATAATTGAGACTCATATTATTTAAACAAGCTTCACAGCACAATAACTGAGCAGTATTAACTCTATTCTTAACCATCTAAATTAACCTGGCTTCCTCCCAGGGTACATTCCAGAGATACTTGTTCTTTTTAGCTTTTTTTGTGCCAGGTTTCTCTGTCCTGATACTTTCTGGACCTCTCCTATGGCTGAATCCCCTACTTCCTCCTCTAACTCCTCCTCCTGTGGCTGGCAGGAAGCAGCCTTCTTATTCTCTCGCCTGCTCAGTGATTGGCTGTAGGCTGCTTTGCTGACATACCAGGGGGCAATTGGGGAGCAGTGTTTATACAACATTGAGACAGGAGATTCTCAGAACAAGGACTGCAACCAGATTGCATGTCTGGGGTGGGGGAGGGGTTGTACAGAAATCATCATTTGCATAACACAGTAACCTTATGCCTACAGGCTAGTCAGAGCTTGAGAACACCTCTCTCTTCATCCCCTACTCCTTTACAGGAAACATTGTGTATGCACTGTGTGTGTGTGTGTGTGTGTGTGTGTGTGTGTGTGTGTGTGTGTGTTTTGCATGTGTACACCTGTAGAAGCCAGAAGTCAGAAGTCAACATTTGGTATTCTTTTCTCTCTCTCCTCATTTTCTATGTCATGTTCTCTCACTGAAGCCAAAGCTCTACAATTAGCTAGACCGACTGGTCTTAGGAATCCACGTCTCCATTCTATGGCATAGCAGGCACTTAGTCAACTGAGCCATTTACTCAGGCCAAATTTATATTTTTTGTGAGATGATTGGTGTTTTGAAAGACATTTGACTAAAAAATGAAAGCCCAAAGGTCATTTATAGCATTCACACACTTTAAAAACTGCAGACATGCACGTTGACAGGTGCTGTTCAATGCTTTAAATATATATTATAAGCTTCTTCAAGCATGTTGGCTACAGCATAACCTCCAGATATACCTGCTTGACACAGTGTCTGTATGACTCTTATCTACACAGGAGCATTTTTGCTAGAAGAAATAATCAACTGAAGATATAAATTGTTAATTTGGGAAATGGGTTGATTCTAGAATGAGTGATGATCATTGTCTGGTTTAATTCTCCTTCCTCTTGAGACAATCAATAAGGGGGTCTTGCCAAGTGTCCTGTAGTAAATGCTACTATGGAGCTCTGTATGCTGTAGGACTGTTGTTCCCCCAAATATAGCTCCTTGGTGTAGAGATCCAGGAAGTCCAGGGGCAGAATGAAACAATGGACTTCTGCGTGGACACATTTCTAAGGAGGCAACACTTTGATAAGAGTGGAGCAGCAAGGAAACACCACAAATGTTCTTTACAAGTCATTGTTTAAGATACTCTGTGGTAGCTTTCTGATAGAGAAGCTTCTTGCTATTGTGTGATTGCTAAAGGAAGAAATGAAGGGAACACCGTAAACACAGAGGGGTAACATAAAGTTTGAGCTCTTAATGTTGAATTCGGGCTTTATTAGACACTGAGTCTACTTCCAAGGTGCGGAGGAGAAGACCAGCGTGAGCTATAGACTACATGTAAACCTTTCTTTGAGTCCCCGCTGTGTGTTCTCCACAAGGAGGCTGACCCAGCCTCATGCGTCACTACATCATCATTTTAACTGAACAGTATTGCAGCTGTGGCAATTGTTGGCATCCTAAATTGAGGAAGGGTCGTTTTCTTTATCTCTTTATGTTTGGAGTTTGGTAAAGTCATCCTTTGGTATTCAGGGGAATCAATTTTCAGATCTTACTGTTGTCAAAATCCACAAATGCTCACATTTTAAAATGGTACACGGCATCAATGCCAGACAGAACACTGAAGTTGGAGACTTTCTTGATCCTTAGTGGGAATATGTAAATATTGGAGCTTTGCTTCCAGAGATGAATCATATAATTACAAATGGGACCAGCCAGAGTGGGAGAGCAGAGTGTGGTTTCCGCAGCATGCAAACAATCAGAAACAGTCACTCGCTTTAAGGACTGTTTGAAACGCTGACTGGCACGCAGTGTTCAAAGGGAGGAATGGGAGGATACAGGTGATAGGATAACAGTTTTGTTGTAATCTGAATAAATTAATAAAACTAAAATTTAAAAAACCATTCTAGAATCTAGTAAGAACTCAAAAAAAAAACCCTACTTACTTGAACAAATACAGGATCTAAACATGCACATGAGGACTTGCTGATTCTGAAGGCTCTCCCTGCCTCCCATCATGGACTAAAGATGGGAAATCCTACAATGCAGCACTGATGATGGAGCACCTAGCCATTGCCCAGCATGTACCTAGACATCGTTAGACTACTGAACCCATGTCGTGCAATCAAACTGAATATCCTTTGTAATATATATTCATTCTGTCAGTTTTGTTCCTCTCCAGGACTCTGATTAATAGAGATTGTGATTTTTAAAAAAGGGAAAAAAAGTTAACTAGGTGTAGAGATGTAACTCATAAGGAACAAACTGGCATCATGCTGTTGGCAATGTGCTGGAAAATGGCTACCGAGTGATAACTTTGGTGAACTAGTCACCTTTATTTCTGGCAATAAATATTCATCTATTCAGGCAAAAAAAAATGGAAGCTGCCAAATCTTCAGCATCTGGCAACAAAGGTGAGTGGTCCCAGTGTGCACTTGGTATATTTAACAAATACTATAGTCAGTTCTTTACTTGTAGAGTTTTCTTAGTCCAGCACTGAGTGCATGGACGATGCCTCTGGCAGGCTTTGCTGATGGCGCCATCCTTGTGTCTACTTCTCTCCTGCACGTCCCTACACATTTGCCTCTTCTTTTTCTCTCACCATCATCACTACCAGGGCAGGACAGCGCCACCCTTTGCCCTAATGTTGCCTCAGAGCACGCCAGTCTTACTAAACTCTATTCCAATTGCTGATGAGAAGTCTTCCTGAGCGCGCTCTCTGTAGGCTCAAATGAGTAGAGCTATAATCCTGAGAACCATTTTGAAATAAATATATGAGTCCAAGTTTTCCAAGGGGAAAAAATCAAAAGTGGAAGTCACAGAAGAATACCAATATTGGGGAGGGATTGACTGGGAAAAAAAAATCAGCAATCCTCCTAGCAGCAGAGGACCTAGAGGGACCTTCCAGAACTTGCATTAAGAAATTACAGCTGGTGTGTGTGTGTGTGTGTGTGTGTGTGTGTGTGTGTGTCCATATTTATGTGAGTGTTTGCGTGTGTGTATGCACATGTACACCTATGTACACGCCTGTGAAAGCCAGACTACATTCCACAAAGTTACTACTGTCTGGAGGCCTCACAGCAGCCTAGAGCTTGCCAAACTAGGCTGGGATAGCTAACCACTGAGCTCCATGCATCTATACACCCTGTATCCGCATCCCCACAACTGGAACTACAAGGAAGTGGCACCACACCATGTGCTTTTCATGCACATTGGATATTGAACTCACACAAGATTAATTTCCACCTCTTTTTTTAGTCCTGAGTTACAGTTAGATTTTGATCCACTTAATATGAGCAGTGTCGGTAAATGTGCACATTGGTCAGGTTACATGTGCATGTGCGCATGGGTATGAGCATGTTTGAGTGCCTGTGTGCATGTATGTACAGATGTCTAAGCTTGTGTGTGTGCGTATGAACCATTTGTAGGCGTTTGTCGTGGTCGATGGTTTACAACAGCAGAGCAACAGGAGCAAAAGCAGCGTTGTTGAAGTGGTGTCATGAGAAGCCAGACTTTCTCTTGGGTTTAAGGTGGGTGAGTGCGTAGGCAACTAGACACAGCATTGTCAGTCCTCCGGGCAGGGGACCCAACCCCTATGGGATGGAGGCAAGCTCGCAGGAATGAACGCACATGGCAAGAGTTTGGAAAGAAAAATTAGTAGACTCTGTTTTCCCTTCCCTGGGTATTTTGAACACTGGGACTAGGCTTAACTGTGTCAGACACTGAGGGGCTCGATCCCCGAAGGGCAGTGTGTGCAGTGAGCTGATAGGTGTCTTTACCTCTCTGCCTTCAATCACAGCCAATGCTGGAATTGCCTGAGGCTGACGCGTCTCCTCCGCATCCTCTAGTGTGACTGTTAGTTCCGCATCATCTCCCACCACCCCCTCAGAGACAGGGTTTCTCTGTGTAGCCCTGGCTGTCCTGGACTCACTTTGTCGACCAGGCTGGCCTCGAACTCACAGCGATTCACCTGCCTCTGCCTCCCGAGTGCTGGGATGATAGGTATGCGGCACTGTGCCCAACTTCGGCTTTATTTTTTCATCATATGAGGAATGTAATTAGAATGTCTGCAATGTGGAAATCTAAGAAGCATAACTCTGTCATTATGTTTTCTTTATACTTTTATACTCTACATTTTATAATCTAAAAACTCTAAACATTGTGTTTTCTACACTGCTTTGCCTCCTGAATGTTTCACTTACAAAGCGTTGATTAATGAAACACCAAAACTAGGCCCTCTAATGTAATCCATACTGAGAAGAAGGAAAGCCAGGGAGAGCCCCTGAGATACCCCCCAAAGGCTAGGAAATAAAAGTAGAGATTTTAAATTGATTGTAAATCTCAAGCATCTCCCGGGGATGTTCCGTCCACATTTTCGGTGCTCATAAGCACTCTCCTGTGATTGATGAGTGATGAGTCATGCTGGCTGGGGCGTGCTAAGGAAAAGGCAGCTATGCCTGGTGATCCGCGCAGTACTCATCTGTTTAAACAAGTCTGTACCATGAGACTCGATATGATTATGGTGGAGCTCTGGGAGGTTGTCCAGAGGCCACTGTGCACTCCGATAGTCACCGAGTTCTGACGCTTTAAGAAATCTCAGGAGAAGCTCTACGTGTTCATGTTCTCTAATAGATAAGCATTTCCCCAAAAGGCCACACAGACCCACCCAGTGGACAAACCTGGAGGACACTGCACTAAGCAGAAAATAAGCCAGAGAAAAATGCTGAATGATCTCATTTGCGTGCACAATCTAAAACTGGGCTCACAGAAGGAGAGAGCAGAGCGGTGCTCGCTGGGGACTTGGGAAGGGGGATGGGCAGACTGTGAGACATTGATCAGATCACGGGGTGAGACTTCTCCATCACAGCCGCATAATTTCTGAAGATCACTGTGCAGAGGCGACTATAGTGAATCACACTGCATTGTTTACTTAAAATTTGGTAAATGTCTTAGTTAGGGTTCCTATTGCTGCAACAAAACACTGTGACCAAAAGGGAAATTGGGGAAGAAAGGGTTTATTTGGCTTACACTTCCATATTGCTGTTTGTTATTGAGGGAAGTCAGGACAGGAATGAAAAAAGAGCAGGAACCTGGAGGGGGTGCTGTTTACTGGCTCCCCATGGCTTGGTCAACCTGCTTTCTTATAGAACCCAGGACCACTGGCCCAGGGGATGGCTCCACCCACAGTGGGCTGGTCCCTCCTCCACTGCTCACTAATAGAAAAAATGCCTTACAGCTGAGTCTCATGGAGGCATTTCCTCAACTGAGGCTCCTTCCTCTCTGATGACTCTGGCTGTGTCAAGTTAACACACAAATCAGCCACCACAATAAGAATCAGATTTTGAATGTCTTCACCTCAGCAAGCATGGGTATTGGTGGATATGTTCATTTGACTGTGGTAATTAGTACAATGCACATTCATAGCAAACCATTACACCACAAACCTAAAATACGTACAGTTCTAGATATTTTTCTGAATGCCAGAAATAACCCTTTTTCCTAAGGCCAAGGAATGTGATTAGTGGCTTTCAAAGTCACCTTACCATTACCAAACGCACAAGGTTGGGTGGCTTGTAATTCTGAAAACAATGTTTCTTCTCTGTCTCTTTTCACCTTACCAAATGCACATACTCTTTGATTTTTGTATCATAGGTATTTTTGCTTATCAGGGAACAAACTAGGTAAAATTAAATCACCAGAGACAAGAATCATGAATTGAAACCATCTCACAGATTCCAAAAACTTGAAAGTCTTATCCTTGAGTTCAAAGTTGTTGCATACAGAGAACACTCAGTTAATGGAAGATATTAGGCGAATACCTAAACACCACAGTTTTCTATCAGCCATAAAACTTTTCGGGTCAACAGACAAAGCCTCCCACACAGCACTTAAGGCTTAGTGTAATAGTGGTTTTTCTTTTACATCGTCTTTGACAGAGTCACTGGCAGGCAATTACTTTCACACCTACAGCAGTGATGCGCAGGCTGAACCCACAAATACGTAAATAGACATGAAAACAAACAAATCTTCCCATAATGCCCCACTAGGTTGCAAAAAGGCAAACCCCTGATTCTGTTAAGTGTGCCTACTGCAGTAATGCTGCAATGCCCGGCCGTGCCTGGGGTTCTGAACTTAGGAGAAGGGCCTCATTTTCAAAGGGATGGTGGCAGACTGAGGTAAATGCAGAAGAAAGCAAACAGCTTGAGGGATGGTTACGTCCTGAGGTGGGATGAGAAGAAATGTCTAGCCTACAAAGACTCTTACAGATGGCATATAATGGCTGAAAGCATCTGAAGGACAGACCTCCGTGAGAAGACAGAGATTGGTCCTGCCTCGTTCCCCGGGGCAGAATTAGAGCCACTGACTAGAAATTGTACAGAAGAACCATCTTAAACAGTTTGGGGTTCTCTGTGAGAGACTGTGGGAAGTATGGGAAGTCAGGGACAAATAAACCCCAGCCTTACACAGTGCTCACAGCAGGTGTAGTGTGCACATGGATTAGATATGAGCAAGTAAGAGCCTTGTGTAATTAACATGTCATGTGACTGCTCACAAGCCTGACTAGTAATAGAGACTAGTCATAATAATATTTCAGAAGGCAATAGGGTGTTTCACTGGTTTGTTTGCTTTTGTTTGTTTGTTTGTTTGTTTGTTTTTTCCAAGACAGGGTTTCTCTGTGTAGCCTTGGCTATCCTGCACTCACTTTGTAGACCAGGCTGGCTTCGAACTCCTTTAAAAAATTATTTTATGTGGATGAGTGTTTTCTCTGCACATATGTACATGCACCATGTGTTTGCAGTGTTTTGGAGGCAGAAGAAGGTGTCAGAGCCCCTGGAATTTGAGTTACAATGGTTGTGAGCTGACGTGTGGGTGCTGGGAACCAAACTCAGGACCTCAGAAAGAGCAGCCAGTGCTCATAACTGCTGAGCCATCTCTCCAGCCCCAGGATCAGCCGTATGAACAGCAGAGGAGAGGACCTCTGACCCACGAAGGAAGTGACAAAAGTGAGATTTGGTTTGGCTGTGCTTGGGTTGTGGTACCAGAACAGGACAGACCAGGTCACTGGCTATCTGAACTAGCCCTGGTGCTTCCCAGGTCCTCCGAGAGGCCCATCTAGGGTAAAGTGACCTCTGGCCGTGCTCGTTGTGGCAGCATCTGACCTCAAAATGGGAGCCATGGTCTGGAGCTCGGGTTCTGATCAAAAGGATCCAATAGGATGCCTGTCATCAAGAGCTGCACTCCTGGGGGCGGGGGAGTGTTGGCACCAGTGGCTTGCCAACACTGGCTTGTGGTGTTGGTAGACTTGGAAGGCCATTAGTATAGAAGTAGGCACAAGTTAGTGTCAACCCCGTGGGAAGGCTCCAAAATGTACCTGCAACCTATGGCTTCACATGATTTTAAAAGCAGCCTTTTAAATCAGTTTTGCATTTCTTTTGCCTCCACTTACATCTCAAGCACTCCCCGCCTTGGCAGCAGCACCTTGGCTCCCTCCACACAGAAGGCCTGTTGAGGAGGATGGAATGTGTGTGTGAAGGAGCCACAGACAGAGGGGGCGTCCTGTGGCTTTGGTCAAAGCTCTCCCAGCTAGCTCTCTGCAACACATGTGCAGGATTCCAGTGACTGCTAACCTGGGGGCATCTGTCAAAAGACGCAGACAGTTTAAAGATCCCAAGTGTCCGTTCACAGATCAAATTTCAACGTTTTGACTGCATCTGGAGTGTTTGCCTTGAGAATGAACAGCACAGCGAAGGCCAGGTCACTGCACTCGGCCTCGAAATAAGCCGAAAGCAGAGGACAAGAATGTGGTGACACAGTGAGGAAATCGTTCTACCCCAGTGTCATTTGGCAAAGCAATGAGTTTACTGAGGTCCTTGTATATTAGAGCCTGGGCTCCAATATAATACCTTAGGGGCATTGCACATGGCGTGGAGGACATGGGGCTCGTGTCTTTGGATGATCTTGTTAAAACAAGGCTGGCTTTGGTGATATCAGCCTTTATTCTAAGTTATATTTCTTTCAATCAAGGATCCGCTCCCTTGCCGCCACCTCTTCAAATTGAGTTTGTGCTCACTGTGGCCCATCCATACCATGTGTTTTCATGCTAATGTGTTTACATGCCAAATAACACATAGTTATAATCTTGATATTTTCAGAGTAAGGTAACCTAGGCTTTCTCAAAGTACATTTCCTCATTACACAAACAAGGAGACAGGACAACATTGTCCCGTTCCCCCCTCCCTCTTTTTTTTTTTTTTTTAACTATAGTGCTTCTGAGGAAGAATCATTCCATTTATCTTTAAAATGTAAGCAAGAAAGCAATGTGCTGCCATTGGTACTTGAGATGCCCAGCCTTTAAGGGTGACTCATAGGTATAAAATGACTGCACACTATTTCCTGCCTTTACTTAGCTTCTTGGAACACAAACAATATTTCTAAACCCCATGCCCTTCTTTCTCTCTTCCTCCACCTTCTTCCATCCTGGTTCAATGAAAAAGTGATAACTACTCACATCTGGCTTGATGCCCCCCACCTCTCCCCCACACCCCATCCCCCACCCCCTCCCACCCCCCCACTCCCCCCACCTTCTCCCACCTCCCCTTCCCCTCCACCCCCTGTTGAACTGTCAGGCCTTTCAGGCATGCCCAAAGCAGCTGGCAGTAGCGCGGCAGTTCTACAGCAGCGAGTGCTGATTCTGTGAGCTTGGCTAATGGCATCTGATGCTGTTTCACAGAGTTTAACATTTCTAGTGTCCAGGCCAGGCTCCTGACATGGCAAGCCTTACATATATCTAGCCTTCTACAGTCATCCCAATTACAAAGCCCATGAGCTGATCCCGTAACTTTTTCTCTTTTTGTACCTGGAAACTAGCTCGCCTCTCTTTCCATCATCACCAGCTGAAGCACTTTCGCTATTGCCATGAGAGCACAATATAAAATCAAGGCAGCAAAACTTTGCTCAAGGAAAGGCACCAAATGCTGATGAGCAGCAGTATGTAGCAACAGTAATGAGAAGTGAGCTCTTAACTGGAGTCTCAAACTTTTAAAAAATATTTTTATTTATTTCTATGTATATGCCTGTGTGCACATGTATGTGCGCCACACAGGTGCAGTGCCCACAGACACCAGAAGAGGGTGTTGCCTGTGTGTATGTATGTGCGCCACACAGGTGCAGTACCCACAGACACCAGAAGAGGGGGTTGGATCCCTGGAACGAGAATTGCAGGCAGCTGTGAACAGCTTTGTGGGTGCTGGGAATCCAACTCACATCCCCTGGAAGGGCAGCCAGTGTTCTTAACCAGCTCCCTGTTAAACTTTTAACTGCAAATTTCTAGTTAACAGCCGGGCTACATTTCGAGTCAGCCAAAAGTAAAAACAACCTGTGCGTGAGCTTCTCAATCCGAAGAACTTTATTCATTCCGCTCCAGGCTTACGACTCTGTAAGTCTTCTGTGAGCTTTTTTGTTTGTTTGACATCAAACACTTCTGTAGAGAAAACAATGGGGAGGAGAAATTCTTATTACTTCCATATGGTTCCTCAGCTATCATGTGACTTTGGCCTACACAACCTGGTTCCTAGACTGCATGCATATGAGTACAGGACCCTCCTGCAAAGAGAGCTCTCCCCAGCTTCTCCTGTCAGAATTTGCAGACTCTTTATATTGTTTATTCTGGGATTTGGGGTCTTTTCTTTTTTTTTTTTTTTTTAAGCCAATCTCTCTGGCTAGGTCTGGCTTGCTAACATCACTCTGAGAGCCAGAAATACTGTTGTTTAAATGCCATTGTGTTTCTCTCTCTCTCTCTCTCCCTCTCTCTCTCTCTCTCTCTCTCTCTCTCTCTCTCTCTCCCTCTCCCTCTCCCTCTCCCTCTCCCTCTCCCTCTCCCTCTCCCTCTCCCTCTCCCTCTCTGTTTTGAGACAGGGTTTCTCTGAGTAGCCCTGGCTGCCCTGGAACTCAATTTTTAGACCAGGCTGGCCTGGAAGTCACAAGAGATCTGCTTGCCTCTACCTCTTGAGTGCTGAGATTAAAGTCACGTGCCACCAGTCCCAGCTTCTTTTTCTTTTTTGATGGTAAGGTGCAATTTATTTCTTCTTCTTCTTCTTCTTCTTCTTCTTCTTCTTCTTCTTCTTCTTCTTCTTCTTCTCAAATAAGTTTTAATGAATATAGTACAGAAAGTAGTTTTAAAATTAGTGTAAGAATATTGTACCTTCAGTTTGTGGAAAGTAGCTTCTTTATATATAACAAGAAAATGTTACATGAAAGAGACCTAATATAATTATTATGTTAATTATCTGTGTTAGTTAACAAAATTAGTGGATCTGGGCAAGATGCTTCTTTTTCTTTTTAAATTGAGACCACTTTGCATGTGGCCATTTACTATAAGCATTTACAAGCATCCCCTATGGAGCAGCAGGTTCTCTATCCCCAGTCTGCAAGGGCACCTGCATCCTGTGCAGTGATTCTTGGCAGTGGCTTCATTGTAACCAGTGTTTTGCATTTGTTTAGTGGTGATTAAAAATCGGGGAAGTAGAAAAATTAAAGGAGCAAGGCTGGGTGGGTGTTCTGGTCGTCTTTTTAGGCCTTTTCTGTAAGAGCGCTGGATGCTCCATTGAAGGTTGATTGGAGAGTATTTACCTCCAGTGTCAACATAGGATTAAAACGTTTCTTTTTTCTTTGGAAATTTATTTTATTAATTCAGCTGTAATAAAGGCTAGCATTTTATACCCAGCGCCCCGTGCTTTTTTGAAATGGTTTATTTTAAGACCCATAACACAGTCACCTTTGTTTGTTTGTTTGTTTTTAAGCCTAGTTGCAGCTAGCTTTAAGGAAAGCCAAAAAGCTTTCCCTAACTTTCATAACCTGGAAGGTTCCTATGCCAGGGCCTATTTGGCACCTCCTGTTTTCTCTGTGCGCCTACTCCTCTCTCAGTTCTGGGGTTCGGGGGGTGGGGGGAGCGTGTTTGTCAGCCCCAGGGCACTCCCAACCCTCTATTAGCTTGAAGTACAGTGAGGAAGCCCTCAGCTGTTGGTACAGCCGCCCGGCCCGGCTTGGGGTTGACGGAACACGCCCAGTACTCTCTCCTCCGGCTTTGATTGGCTCCCGAGGTCACATGAGGGCCCCGGAGGCTTGGAATTCTGAGTTGTGGCTTTTTCTTTTTTAAAATCGCTGGGTCTTTGGCTCTCTCCTGGGGCTGAGTGCCTTTGACCGAGGCTGGAGACAGCTGCGGAGAGCCACGGGCAGCTGAGGTGGCAGTGGAAACTCTCCCGAAATGTTCAGCCAGGTGCCCAGGCCCCCGGCTGCAGGCTGCTGCTATCTCAATGCCATGACACCTGAGAGCCAGGAGATGTACTTGCGATTTGATCAGACTGCCAGGCGCTCTCCCTACAGGATGAGCCGGATCCTAGCACGCCATCACCTAGTGACTAAAATTCAGCAAGGTGAGTTGCGGCCACTGCCAAGGTGCCGCTTATTTCTGTTGGCTCTGTCTTGTGCTACGTATGTAAACTTACCGTTCGCGCTGTACACCGCACGGATTCCCACGCCACGCTGCGTGGAACTCTTCCAGATAACTTTAGACTTCAGTTTTAAGCAGTCTGTGACAGCACCGAGCGCCACATAACTCACATGAATCATGCGTTCCAAATCCTCCGCGTGTCAACAGAAGAAATGAGTAAGGTTTACTCAGTGCGTGTCTTGGGGAGCTTTTCCGCAGGTAAAGTCATACTTTGGTCACATTTAAAGGAGAACAGTTGTTTATTTAATTAGAGGTCTGGAACTAACGTAGTTTGTAGGACATCGTCAGTGAAGGGGACCAGCGAGACTCTAAGATTAACCGCCACTGACAACTTGAGTTACATTCTCTTCCTGTCTGTGTGTGCGCATGGACCGTCGCCACTGATTTGTTGATACTGTTTTCTCGCTTAAGGATAAATGTGACTCTTGACCTCAAAACAAAGCCTGTGACTACACACTTAAGAGCACTGGCTTCCTAAGGAAAGGGGGACAGTATTGGTTACAAGGCTGTTAAGTGATCCTTTTTTATTCTCAAGGGGGAAAAATTAAAAACTCTTTTATCCTGAACATTAATAAAACATTATTTTTTTAAGCCTTAAAGCTTAAAACATGCTCTGTATGGGACATATCCAAAGAATGTGAAGGAAGCTGGTGACCCTTTAAAAGACAGACACATCTATCCAGAGCCAGTAAATAGCCACCTCCCTCCTGACCACACACCTAACCAAATCATTAACATTGGCCCTACCAGGAATTTCAAGAGCTATTATGAAAATACAGCTCCCACTTAGATAAATGAATTTGAGATTATATTGAATTTTAGAGGGGAAGTTAAGGTCTGTAATCTTAAAAGATCTTACTGTAATGTCTCCAAAAGGAACAATACATATTCTAGCGGCAGCATTTAATGAGATTGTTTCCTTGGAAATAGGCATTTGTTTGTCAAGGTTCAGGAACTGGCTATGTGTGAAGGATACTGGGGCTGCATACCAGTCTGATTTCAGGAAGGATATTAAGTCACTCCATGGACTATGTGTGCAAGTCACACTTGAATAGAAGCAAAAGTGTTCCCTGTGGCTCGATTTAAAGATACATTCAACTGGGAATAAGAACCGGCTCCGTTTTCGGTTTAGAAACATCTGACCGTGGTGGGGGTGGGGGCTGGAGGGTGGGGGTGGGGCATTAGGTGTATCATCCTATGCACACTGGGACTTAGTGATTGGAATCTGTCATCTGCAGGCTGTACTTGCCCTCCATGTGCACAGGAAGAGCTTATCATATTAGAAATAGCATGTAGACCTAGCTGAAACGTCCTTCCACTCCTCTTTGTATGTCTTATCAGTCATTGATTTACGTTATTTTGGGATAATGGTTGTTTTTGTTGAGTTGCCATTGAACATGGTTGATTCTTAAATATGTATCTCTGTTTTATTTTGCATAATTAGAAAGTGTGAGGGGTCCCTTTGTTTTATATGGGGGAATGGGATGATTGGCGTCAATGGGTTCCTAAAAGTTAAAAACTACAGTTAGGAAACAGGGACGAATTCCTACCCTTTAGTGATTCAGAAACATTATGGGTTAGTATTATACAGTGTTTAGTGAGCAGACACAGGTGACTTTTATCAGATTGACTATACTGATAGATTGGGTTTGTTCTCACAGCACAGAACATTCGTGGAGCACTTGCAGCATATCAGGCTGTGAGAACTGTGAATGCTGGTTCATTTTTCTCTCAAAAGAGCGCTTATAGTCTGGTGCCACTTTGGAGCCATTGTGAAGATGAGAAAGCAGAAGCTCGCGCTGTTGAGGGTCGCACAGTGGAGCTGCCATTTGGACACAAATCTGAGACTCGTGCTCCTCAATGCTCTGTACCATGTTTTGATTTTTTTTTTTTTTTACTTATAACAAATGCTAGATACAGTGCTGGACCTGTGGTGGGGTTTGGGTTCTATAACACACCAACGATCATGTAACTAAAGACAGCAAGGGCTCCTTTCCTCATCCCAGCTGGCTACTCTCTGTGTGACTCCGGTTAGATTTTGTTTCCGTAGCGGGAGCAGCATCCTGTGAATTTCGGAATGTTTGAATGGTTAGTACCTAGTAGTATAGGATTCCAAGTTATGTTACTAACAACGTTTAATCATCCAATTACAGTCAAGTACCTATAAAGTTAATATAAGCATTATATTTGCATATCAGCATCTTGAAATGTCCGCCACAGCAGTAAAATCACAGCGTTCTCCTTTCGATCTTCCAAGGGAAGTTTTGCATTGTGTCAATATCATGTGCAACACCGTGACTATGATTTCGTGTGGCTCGTAGGAAGAGTACAGAGACCAGTAAGTTGCTCTCCGATGACCTCATTCTAGTGAGCTAATCACTGAATGGCAGGGACATGATTCAGCGGCAGATAGGAAGGAAAACAAGGGAAAGAAATAATGGACCCCTTTGATGATGCTTGAGCTCAGAGCCGTTACCCAAGCCCGAGATGAATCCAGGCTTGCTTGTCTTGTAGCACACTCCAAAACATGCACACATCATTTTACACGACTGCTCTGAAGTTAGTTCTAGCTAAAAGGAGAGAAGTTAAAAGTTGGGTGCCATCGGGGCTGGAGAGACGGCTCAGAGATTAAGAGCACTGCCTGCTTTTACAAAGGTCCTGAGTTCAATTTCCGACAACCACATGGTGGCTCACAGCCATCTATAATGAGATCTAATGCCTTTTTCTGGTGTGCAGGCATACATGCAGGCAGAAGACTGAATAAATAATAAATAAATAAATCTTAAAAAAAAAAAGCTGGGCATGGTGGTGCATGCCTTTAATCACAGCACTTGGGAGGCAGAGGCAGGTGGATGGCTGTGAGTTTGAGGCCAACCTGGTCTACAAACTGAGTCTAGGACAGCCAAGGCTACACAGAGAAACCTGTCTCTAAAAACAAAAACAAACAAACAAAAAAAAGCTGGGTGCCATATAACAGAGTGAGAACCCGCCAGAAGTCACACTGCTCCAGACTCTGCCCTTCCAACCTGTTCTTACTTGAACAAATTGGGAAATTGTTGTGAGAGAAATAGAAAGGAAGGAATATTGGCCCTCATGAGGGCCTCACTAGTCATCCTCCTCACTAGGGGGCGCTGTGGGTAGAGAGAAAAGAGGATGTGGGCGTGAGGGTCTAGTTAGGTCAAACTGGACTTGTTTTCTAATTTTCTTTTTTTTTAACTTTAGTTTTCTTTTTTTATTTTCTTTTTTTATTAATTTATACATATTACATCTCAATGGTTATCCCCTCCTTTGTATCCTCCCATTCCTCCCTCCCTCCCATTTTCCCCTTACTCCCCTCCCCTATGACTGTGACTAAGGGGGACTTCCTCTCCCTGTATATGCTCATAGGGTATCAAGTCTCTTCTTGGTAGCCTCTAATTTTCATTATAGTGAAATATATACAGCTTAAACTTACCATGGCAGCCATCTTTACCATGGTGTCTGCAGCCACTGTTACTGTCTATGTCCACTGCTTTCACGGCTTGCCAGAACCCCTGCTGACCAGCATCTTGTTTCTGGTCTCCATGCACTTGGCTAACCACACGCCTTCAATATGTGGGCTCACACAGTATTTGTCTTCTGTGACTGGATGATTTCCTCTGACCCACTGCCACTTAGGTTCATCTGAATTGCTGCATTTTCACACAGTTTGGTTCCATCTGAATGCTAGGTAGTATTCCATTGTGGGTCTATACCATATTTCCTATTTAAAATGTAGCTACCATAATCTATGTGTCATAGAAAAATCAGACTTCCAATGTTGCTACCTTAGGATATCAAAACATCGTGTTTTCACACCTGTGCACACACTATTTGAATAAGCTAAATCAAAGCAGATCCATAATGGTCATTGTTTTTTTAATCTGTCATGAATTTTACTTGAAATTCTCAAAAAACCGTCATGATATGGCCCAGATTTCAGTAAAATCTACCAATGAAAGGAAAAAGAGTCAGGGCCGCAGGCTGAGCTCCCTCTCCATGGTGGCAGTTTCCCAGTCGTCACTGGACCTTTGCTTCTGGGTGAGCAATCTGGACAGACTGTGATCGTGCCCACTGTTTCCGTTTTCATAGTCTGTGTTCGCGTCAGGAATTCTTTGGCTACGAGTAGAATGACTAGAAGGACTTAAATCCGACTTGAGAAAACCCATAAAAGAGCCACAGCATCCGCCATGTGGAGTCAGCCAGTGGCTTCTAACTTTCCTGAAGAAAGCAGTGAAGCAAGTTCAGGTTTTATTCTGCCCTTATTATTAAATGCTCCAGTATTTTGGGAAAGACAACTTCTCAGGAATTTATTTCATACAATAAGGGTTTGGATTAAGCTCTCTGCAAAGGTCCCTTTCAGGTCTGAAGTGGACAAATCCCCTGTTGAGAAAGACTCTTCCTCCCATCATCCTTAGCGACCCTCAGCATCTGCCTGTGTAGGCCTGACCTGAGTGATTTTGTTATTCATGTCCTAAGACCCTGAGCATGCGAGGTCTGTGGTCTATTTAAATGTTGTAATTACTATAATTATAGAGAAACCTTTTTTTTTTCCCTCAGGGGTGCTGGCCTTCACATGAAGCTGTTGTCCTGTGCGACCGATGTAGGGGTGTAGTGGCTTGGGTGTGTCTGTGTGTGGCCCCTGTGCTCACCACAAGGTTTCTTTGCTTGATAAGAAAGAGAAATTCGAAAATCTCACTGCTAGGGAAAGTAGTGGATGTTGGGCCTTGACCTTTAATCTAAGATAATCTTTAAAGAGACAGAGCACTCAAGTGTCGTTTGCTTCAGTCCCCAGCTAATTCAAGCGGGTGTGAGTGAATAGTCTCTCTCTCTCCCTCATTACTCTGTCAAATGGCATCTTGGGAATTTGCCCAACCTAAGTGGTGAGCATTGCCCATCCCTGGTGAGTGAGAACCCCCCACCCCCACCTCCCACCAACTGCGTAGTGTCAGCCTAAATTAAACGATCATGTGTTCCTCTGAAATGTTTGGTCCTTTCATACCCAACTACTTTCTAAATAAGAGGGCGAACATGTTGGTAAAAGCACAAAGGAAGTACAGAGGACAGCGAACACAGCCATCGCCATTGCCATCCGTGTGGCTCAAGATCCCTGAAAAAAAAAAAGAGAGAGAGAGTGTGTAGCAATTGGCACCAGTCATATTTTCTAAATCAGAGCCTGTTTTTCTTCGGTGTGGGTGACTAGAGGGCCTGTTCAGAAAGGGTACTGTTTAACCAAAGTCACAGGCAAACAGGTCAGGGGCTTAGGCCAAACAACTCCGGGTAATGTTTAAAGCCTTCCTGCGTAGTAAAAAGAAAAAAACGTGAAGAGTCGACAAGTGTACCCCAGGAAGAACTTAGGGAAAGAGAGATCGCATATGAACATAACGGCATGTGCCCATAGCTGCAGGTTGCTGCTCCTACTGTCTGATTCCAGAAACACAACTCACATCCAAGCACTTCTCAAATCTGGATTCCGTGGCAGTACTTTAAAGAAGGGTTTATTCTCTTATCCTTTCTTTTCTTTTCTTTTCTTTTTCTTTTTAATTGATTTCCATTCAGAATTTTATTTTCTTTTTTAAAATTTTTTATTAATTCATTCATGTTACATTCTCTTATCTTTTCTATCCCCCACCAACTGTACTTTAATTCCTAGTAAAATTCACAAGTAGTGGCCAGCTCTTAAAAAGTAAGAGTGCTCATTTTTCTGGATAACTTACTTATGGGCCGAGATAGAAGCACAGATTACATCCCAACCCACCCCACCCCAACCCGACATTGGTGGTCCCAGCGAATGTCAACTGGTGATCCGAAATAACTGAGCTTGCAAAGAGCAAATGACAAGTGAACGTCAATAAATCTCCTATAAAGGGGAAGGTAGGGATGGGGCTTCAACAGAGAAATGTCATTTAGCCAAGGTACACAGCTAGTTATGAGACGCCAGCAAAGACTATACAAGAAGACAAAGCCAACCATGAATCACACACAAGGTATTTGAACACAATGCAATTCAAATTGAAAATCATTTAACGTTTCCTTGGGGACAATTAGAACATGAGTTGGTGTGGGGAAAGGCATCATATGTTAGTGTGGGTAGCTTATAGAAGAATATGCAACTCAGTAAGATCTTAAAAGGAAAAAAAAACCCGACGGGAAGAAAAACACTAGTTAATATATAAGATAAAATAAAAAAGCATTATTACACAGAAGTGTAAAATATACAATCCCCTAAATAGTTATTAAAAATGGGCCACAACTTGGACTTCAGCTTTATGTATCATATATATATATATTCACAATGTATATCCTTAAATGTATAAGGAAGAAAGCACAACCAAGAGAGTCTGTACCAGATCATAAGCTTCTCCTGGGACTTGCTGTTTGGAAGATAGTTTCCTCTAAAGACTCTGTGAGAGTAGTTTCCCACAGCACCCCCATAAGGAACTCTGCAGGGCACCGTGTCCAGCCGCTGCCACACTGATGCCCCCAACAGTGTCACTTCCTTTACATTTTTAAAAATTTACTTTATTTTATGTGTGGAAGTGTTTTGTCTGCATACCACATATGTGCCTGGTACCTGTGGAGGCAGAAGAGGGCATCAGCTCCCCAGAAACTGGCATCGTGGACTACTGTGAGCCACCACGTTGCTGCTGGGAACTGAGCCCAAATCTCCTGCAGGAGTGACAAATGCTCATAACCGCTGAACCATCCTCTCTGGGCCACATTAATTTCTTACACCTGGAGGTGGGTTTAGGACTGCAACAAGTTATAACTCAGAGAAAGTATCTGGGAGAGGGGGGAATGGATGAGTCTTCTGTGCCTAACAATTTAAAAACCAGCACGGAGACCTCGTGCGAGCCCCCAGGTCATCACTATAGGACAGAACCCCACTAGATGGGTGTTCCAGCAGGAAATACTAATGTAGTTAAGTAATTTGGGAAATGATGTGTCTTCTTCCCTTTCTTGAAGCTTTACACACCATGAAGGCTCAGAGAAACTCTGCTGTAGAAAGCAGCTTGCATTTGTTTAAACTGCCATTCTTCATCATGAAACCACGTCCCACCAGATACCAGAAAGTGACGTCTTCCAAAACCAAGGCTCCCTGGGATGGGGTGAAAATGCTGATTGAGGAAAATACGTGGCCTGCGGTTTGTTCAGATAATTCTCTTTGTGTTTCTGGTATGAATCAGGCAGTACCTGGTTAGAAGTTTCATTTTGTAAGGGTGATATTGCAAATTTTTTGTTTGAGGAAAATGGCTGATTCCCCATTTAAAAAACATTTTTTATGTAGTATATTTTCATCTTTTTTTTTTTTTTTGCCTTCCCTAAACTCCTCTTAGACCCTGTCCCACCTCTCCCTACCACCCCCTAATTTCATTTTCTCTCTTTGGAACAAACAAAACATCGGGTCAGTCGTGGTGGTAGATGCCTTTAATCTCAGCACTCAGGAAGGCAGAGGCAGGTAGGTCTCTGAGTTCGAGGCCAGACTGAGTGAGTCCCAGGACAACCAAGGCAGTTATACAGAGAAACCCCCATTTGGGGGTGGGGAGGAAAAACAGACAAACAAGGGGGACAAAAGAAAGTCAAAACAGATAAACTAAAAAAAAGAGAGAGAAAAGAGAATTCAACGGGGTAGAAGCCAAGTGGCCATCTTTTATTTTGTTTTGTTTTTAAATTAAAATGATGAAATGAAGATTCTGTTCTGAGGCTAATTACCGCAAAGTTACAGCTAGTCCCAGAAAAGTAAAACCTAAGTACTGATTGCCTGAAGTGGGGAAGGGCTGCTTTCCGGCTTTGAGTTGGTCTAACCTGTGGTCTAATGGAACTCTTGGGTGAGTTAGGAGAGGAGTCTGGCATTTCTGTGGCTAACTGACAATATTCTAGAACCCACAGGGAAGCTGCAGGGCGCCCTTAAGCAGTATCCAACTTTCCTTCACTTTAGGTGACAGACAACTCTCGGAAGCCCAGACACTAATGGGTGGCACTTTTCACTTTCTGACATCATGTTCCAGAGCTCTCTTTGGATGCACTGAATGGATGGGCCCTTTGTGATCTCAAGGCCCTCTGTGTAAAGGAGAAGAAAGTGTTCTCAGAACAGCGGAAGAGAGTGAACTGGGCAGAATACAGGTCATTTTGATTAGTGAGATCTGTTGAACTGAATTTATAAGCAACTTGTAAATTCCCAGGAAGCTTCCAGATACATTCTTAATATATTTCCCTCTGCTGTCAAAGACATAGCATTTGAACACTTGTATGATGCACAGTCTTTTTTTTTTTAACAGAAATTCATAATATATCAAAATCCTGCAAAGGAACACAGGAAATATCTTCCTAGCTGGCCTCAGGCTCTTTTATAAAGTATATCAGGCCATAACAATCAGTGAACAATGAGACCATCAGGGCAGGACACATCGCTGTGAAAATTCATGTGCCAGTGTTCGAAGACACATAAATTCTCTCTCTCTCTCTCTCTCTCTCTCTCTCTCTCTCTCTCTCTCTCTCTCTCTCTCTCTCTCTCACACACACACACACACACACACAATTTAATATCTAAAGAAATTTAAGCAAGAACTTTGGCTGAAAAAGTGACTTTCAAGTTACAGAATATGATACTTCTATTAGATGAAGAAAATAAATGGGAATAAATCCAAAATATGTGGCCGTACTAACACAAATGATTCCTCATAAGGTATGGGAATATATTTTAAAGGTTTTCACAGAGGCAGGGTTGACTAAGATATGACTACTTTGTGTTATTCTGCCTGCCAAACAGTCTCCTGACCACTAGAGTGAGATCATGTAAAGAGGAGTTGGCCAGTCACCATGTATCTGACTCACATCAGTCTTTTGGGGTACATTCCCCTTCTGGGTTAATTTTGAAACACCACACATAAGAATGGTAAGAGCCTTTGATTAGTATTCAGTTTCTGTAAGTGAACAGTGGCTCTTCACTTACATTTGATTCACAAAATAATACACCAAGGACCGATTGAATAGCCATAAAGTCCTATCTTCCTCTTATATGAAATTTTTTACAGTAGTTTAAGTTCTAACCTAGCATTGGTTTTCCAAGCGCACCCATCCAAACAAAGCTGGCATCCTTTCTGTTTTGGGTTTTTGTTTTTTGTTCTTTGTTTTTGTTGTTGTTTTGTTTTTTGTTTGTTTGTTTTAAAAGATTATTTATTTTATGTGAGTGCTCAGTCTGCATGTACACCTGCAGGCCAGAAGAGGGCATCAGATACCAGTATAGATGGTGGTGAGCCACCATGTGGTTGCTGGGAATTGAACTCAGGACCTCTGGAAGTGCAGACAGTGCTCTTAACCACTGAGCCATCTCTCCAGCCCTCCCTTTTTGCTTTTCTTTTATGTATGTGGGTGTGTTGCCTGCATGTATGCATTTGTGCTATGTGTTTGCCAATGCCAATGGAGGCCAGAAGACTGTGTCGGAGGATCCCCTGGGACTGCAGTTACAGATGGCTGTGAGCCACCATATGGGTATTGGCAAAAGAACACAGGTCCTCTACAAGAACAGCTACTGTTCTTGACCATAGAGCCATCTCACCAAACTGGAGTTCTTTTTGTTTTCCTTAAAGATTCATTTATTTATTACATGTACAGTGCTCTGCCTGCAGGTATACCTAGAGGCCAGAAGAGGGCATCAGATCTCATTAGAAATGGTTGTAAGCCACCATGTGGTTGCTGGGAATTGAACTCAGGACCTCTGGAAAAGCAGTCAGTGCTCTTGACCTCTGAGCCATCTCTCCAGCTCCAAACTGGAGTTCTTAAGAGAGAACTATAAGGAACCCACCCAACACTTTGAGAGACACAGAATATTTCCTATTAAATTCATTTCTCAAAATAGATGATGAAATCCACTCCAAAGCCCTTGTCCAGGGGACTTCTGTAAACCGTTCTTGATTATCTTATCTGTGGTCATCAGACTGCCTCCTTCTCTGCCATTAGCGTCCTGGGTCAAAAGGTCTGCTACCCTCCTTCCTCCGTGCAAACCCATGCACCTGCTGTGCTTCCAGGTCTGCGGTGTGTGGCAGACAAAGCTGCTTAGATGTTTTTATGGCTAGCTTCCTAGAAGAAGGCTGGGGAAAACCTTGGCAAGAAAGCACAGGAGTCAGCCTTACAGGATGTCCTGAAGATGCTTTTGAAGGCTTTGCTTTCACAGGAGCTCCTCTGAGCTCTCCCATCCATTCAATGTAAACTCCCAAGTTTTCAGCACCTGTAGTCTGGCACCCTTGCGGGTTTGGGGTTGTGTACCTTGCGTTGAATCTCTCCTCTTACACCTTCCCAGAACAGTGACCATGATGAGGCTTCTTACAGGTTCGGGTAGACAGAGTGAAGCTCCAAACTGCAGCTAACTTACTGAAAGGATTAAATGAGGGAATATTAACCACAGAGCATCGTGCCTGGTGCATAGTAGACGTCTGACATAAGGAAATATGTATGGAACATCCATGTACTAAGAAGTGGCAAGTTACGATCAAAGGACCTGCCGTGATGACTATGGCAGTCACACACAATGTCACAGTTTTGTGTGTCCTCAAAGAGTGCCTGTCCTAAATTTTGAGTTATAAAACAAGAATTTTGTAGGATCTCTGTCTCGCTGTCTCTCTGTCTCTCTGTCTCTCTCTCTTTCCTTCCTTCCTTCTTTTTTTCTTTCTCCTCTCCCTCCCTCTCCCTTTCCCTCTCTCCCCACTTCTCTCTCTCTCTCTCTCTCTCTCTCTCTCTCTCTCTCTCTCTCTCTCCTTTTTTAAGTATAGCAAAAACTGTTACCTCTCCCAATTGTAGTTTTCTTGGCTAAATAGTGGTTCTTTCTCCAGTGCTCCAAACTGGCCTGAAATGACTATTGCAAACCATGTTCCATCCTGGCAGACAATAGCAAAGCCTCTGGGCCTCCCTCCTGGGTAGTGACAGCAGCAGCATTATTTAATTCTAAATGTCCCTAACTTTTGACATTGCGTGGTGACAAATTCTAAGGCTGGGAGAGGTCAGGAAGCTCCAGGAATGGTGCTGTGACAGAGTGAAGGGCTGAGGGGTAAGGAGACAGAAGAGAAAACTCAGATCAAGGCCTAGGGGGTGGGGTGGGGATCACTCATCAGTAACAGCAAGATGCTGTGCATGGGCATCTGGGGGTAAATTGCAGCATTCTTTAATAAAGATCTTTTAATGCACAACCACTGATACCCCTTCAGGGTCTGTAGGGTCTGCAGCAGGAAGCTCACCCAACCTGGATAAGGGATGGTGTGAGTCTTCAGGACCTAAATTTCCTCTTACAAAACTCAAGCTGTAAACATATCCCTTTGTAACTGGTGTTGGGAAAAGCTATACATATGGATTAGTACCATGAGTCATATAAACTTATAGAATATGCTGCTGCTGTCGCTGCCACTGCCGCCGCCGCTGCTGCTGCTGCTGCTGCTGCTAATAGACTGTATTCATTTGGGGATGGCCGGGAGGCTGCCATAACCAAGAACCACAGACTGGGCCATTTAGACAGTAGAAATTTGTTCTCTCACCATTCTGGAGTCTAGAAATCTGTGAGCAAAGTGCTTTCTCTCAGGTCTCTTAGCTTCTAGATGGCCATCTCCAACCTCAGCCTTTATAACATCACCTCTGTCTGCCTGTATTCTAATCTTATCTAATTAAGACAGTAGTCAGATTGGACCAGAGTCCCTTTGCTATCTCATTTTATGTTTACTGTCAAGCCATCTCCAATTATAGTCATATCCCAAGGCCCTGGGGCTTAGGACATCAGCATACACATTTGAGGAAGACATAGTTCAGACTAAAACCTTGACCAGGTATATATTTTCCAGTTCCATCTGTTATAATTCGTAGAAGGAAAAGGCCGTTTTAATTATCGTGTGTCTATAAGTCTCCGTGACTAGTTGCTTCTTTCCTCGTGCAATACACTGAGCACCCCTAATCCAAAGGTTTGAAATCTGAAATGGTCCCAGGATCTGAAGCTCGTTGAGCACAAGTGGGAAATTCCTCACCTGACCTCGAGTGACAGGATGCCATCAATGTGGCCAGTCACTAAACACATTGTATAAGACCGCCATCCAGCAGAAGAAACATAAATGAATCTCTCATGCACTAAAGCCAAGGCCCCGTCCCCAAAGATATCTCATGATGCATACATGAATATTTCAAACCCTGCAAAATGAATGGAAGTCTGAGATACTTCTGGTCCGAAGCATTTCCAGTAAAGGTCACTCAGTCTGTACCCCGGGTTTTCAAAGGAGAACCCTGTGAACAGTGGCTCTAAGTTGAAGACAAAGGATGAAGAATAGATCTTTAAAATTTCCCTGACCCCCTCCTTCCAAGTTGGTGTGATTTCCTGAACTGACAGAGCTCTCAGGCTTTTAATCTTACAGGAACTTTCCAACTCCAAATGTTCCTGTAAAGAAATAGCTGGGAAAGAACATGCGAAAATGAACGTAAGCTTCACTTTTAAAATTTCGTTTATTTTTATTAATTTTTAGGCCAGCATAAAATGAGGCCCCCCGCCTACTGTCTGATCATATGTATTGCATTGCTCTCTCTGTGTCTTGCCTTCCTGAAGATCTTGTCCCTCTCCTCCTGTGGGCTAATCTGTAGTTTCAGCTCACATACATGCAAACATACACTCATACACACACACACACAGACACATACATAAGCACACAAAATACATTCACACATACACCTGCACACACTGCACATACATCACACATACATGCACTACAAGTGTACACACATATACACGTGCATACACACGCACACCTTTACACAGTCCCACATACACATATGCACACTCGCACACATACACTGCCTTTCACGCGTATATACGTGCACGTGCTGTCTTAGTCAAGGTTACCATTGATATGATGACATCACAATCAAAGCAACTTGGGAGGGAAAGGGTTTATTCAACTTACACTTCCATATCACAGTAATCCATCAAAAGAAGTCACTGATGGGCAGGAACCTGGAGAAGGAGCTGATACAGAGGCCATGGAGGGTGCTGCTATGGCTTGCTCCGCAAGGCTTTCTCAGCCTGCTTTCTTATAGAACCCAGGACCAGGGGATGGCCCCACCCACAATGGGCTGGGCTCCTCTCCATCAATCACTAATTAAGAGACTGCCCTACAGTCTTGCCAACAGCCCCTCTCTTATGGGAGCATTTTTTAAAAACTGAGGCTCCCTCTCAGATGACTTTAGCTTGTGTCAAGTTGACATAAAACTACCAGCACATGGGCACACATGCACACGCTCACACATATACACGCCTTTAAATGTAGGTACCATAAAAGGAAAAACATGAGATTTTTTCTGACTCTGGCTTATTTTGCTTAATTGTATGATTTTCAGTTTTATCCATTTTCTTGCAAATGTCACAACTTTATGTGTCATTGCAGCTGAGTAAAAATAAATCCATCGTGTATGTGTAGCCTGTTTTCACTATTCATTCATTTATTAATGGATGTCTAGGCCAGTTTCCTCTTTTTATGTCTGTGAAGTACCTCTGCTCTATGCACACATGGAACCCTTTGGACTGTGACCATAGAGTCACATGGCAGTTCTCTCTGTAGTCTCTGGAAGGCTCTCCAAACTGACTTCCATAGCGACTGCAGCGGTAAGAAAGGGTTCGCCTCTCCACACATGCCATTGACAAGAGCCACTCCTCCTGGCCTTGGATGGAATCTCAGAGCCGTTTCACTGTGCATGTCCCTGGTGGTTGAGGATATTGAACGTTTTTTTCAAGTATTTATTGGCCATTCATATCTCTTTTGAAATTGGCTAGTCAGTTCATCAGTTTGTCTATCGATTGGAGGATGGTTTAGAGCTTTTGCTGTTTAATTTTTGCAGGTTTTTTTTTTCTTAAACCCTAGCTATTGGTCCCCTGCTTAATGTATAGTAGGCAGAGACTTTGGCCTAGATGACAAATTAAAAACTAAGCTCTCTGTTTTCCATGCTAATTCTAATAAGTTCTTTAAAATTTTTAATAGCTCATTTCTCTTAATGGCTTCATCCCTGCTAATTGAAGACTATCTCTTTATTTATTGACTCCTTCAGCTATGAAAGATGAAACAAGAATAAGACAGTTGTTGAGATTCATTCTTAGAAGTAAAAGTAGTGACATTTTTTTTGACAGATAACACTCATTGATTTTGTAGAAAATACAAACTTTTCTTTTGTTTTGTTTGTATTTTTGAGGCAGGGTTTCTCTGTGTAGCCTTGGCTCTCCTAGACTCGCTTTGTAGACGAGGCTGGCCTTGAACTCACAGTGATCCGACTGCCTCTACCTCCCAAGTGCTGGGATTAAAGGCGTGCGCCACCACCGCCCGGCAGAAAATATAAACATTTAATCCCCTCTAGATAGATGTCCCTAGGAACAGAACAGTGGGTACCACCTTCTGCACGCATTATAGCACAGTGTTAATTTTGAACCTTGCAGAAGCCCTGTTTTATAGAATGCAGTATTTGACATCTACATGTGGCATATAATGAGTCCTGGAAGGCTGAATTACTTCGACATGTGAATGTGTCCACGTGTGGACTGGTTCCACTGTCACTGATTAGGAGGCCTTGCTCCCTACAATATGCTTTTCTGAGACATGACAAACCATAAATAAGTGTTCCTATTTTGAAATATTTCTGAAAGCTAGTACGTAGGGTGGAGCTTCCCAGTCTAGAACTCAAGTGTGTAGTGTCTTCAGCAGTGGGGTCAAGTTATGGACAGTAACCAGTAGCACTGGCAATCGCCTGCAGTGTTTGGGGGACCAGTGCGACGCCACTGACCAACAGCCCCCAAAGAGGTAGCTCACTCCCAGCGCTGGTATTTTTTTTTCCTTGTTAGCCTGTATCATCTAGGAGGGGGCACTGCTGCCCCATGTCAGATTTAAATGTCCCTGGTCTCATTTTCCCCAGATCACTGCTTTGCAAATGGAAGTCTGAGGAGTGGAAAAGCGCACTTCCCTGATTGGTTCTGTGGCACACTCTGTATGAATTCACCTGGTAGAATAGGGAAGCCAGCGCTGGCAGCTGCAGCGGTAAAACATTAACTAACTACTAGAAGAGAGGCTGTTTCCCCGCCCACCTTTTCTTCCTCCCTCCCCTCCAGCTTCACAGCTCCCTTCTGCAGGAAGCTCTTCTATTTCTCTTTCCTTCTGTCTTCTTTTTCCTGACTCTTTGGTCCCTTCATTATTGGTTACCTTTTCAGAGCTCAGCCTGGACACTGTAACTTCTAGGCACTAAAGCCTCCTGCTTTGTTATGTAATGCTAGGAACCGTATAGGGTGCAGACAAGCTCATCACCAGTCAGTCACTCTTTCTCAGTCTGTCGGAGCCTTGCAGGTGGACCCGTAGCCTGGGGTGAGCTAGCTTTGCCTCACATTCCCATGACATCAGGCCAGTAAAAAGGTTTAGGGTCCCACTTGTAGAGACAAGTGCCTTGCAAAGTTTTTTAACATCTGTATGCACGAAGATGAAATAGTCAGGCCTGGGTTAACCAGCTGGTCTTTTTATTTCTCATCATACTTCTTTTTTTTTTTTTTAAGATTTATTTATTTATTATGTATACAATGTTCTGCCTTCGTGTACACCTGCACGCCAGAAGGGGACACCAGATCTCATTATAGATGGTTGTGAGCCACCATGTGGTTGCTGGGAATTGAACTCAGGACCTCTGGAAGAGCAGCCAGTGCTCTTAACCTCTAAGCCATCTCTCCAGCCCCTCATCATACTTCTTAAGCGTTGGAGTGTGTATCACTTTTAAGCATAGCAGCCGTATGTTTGTTTTTTGAGACAGGGTTTCTCTGTGTAGCCTTGGCTGCTCTGGACTTCGTAGACAAGGCTGGCCTCAAACTCACAGAGAACCACCTGCCTCTGCCTCTGCCTCTGCCTCAGGAGTGCTGGGATTGAAGGCATGCATGGCGCACACACCTAGCAGCAGTAGTCTTAAGGCTTTCTAAAGCCTTGCCCAGGATAATCTACCAACTGGTTTAAAGGAATCTTGCATAATTGGATATAGTCCTCCTGTTGAGTTTTCATTAAGACCTGCAATTACCCATCTGGAAAATAGGCATAATCTAGCCTCACGTCTTAGGCTCACCCTGTCCCTTTCTTAGGTGGGTAAACAAAGGCCCCAAGAGTGTTACATGAACTTTCCTGTTGTCCCACAGCCAGTGAGTACTGGAGCTGCACTCTGAACTCAAGCCTGGATGAGCTAAGAGCCATGTTGCTCACCACTGCCAACCCCCATCCTTCTCCTTCTCCTAATTATACGTCGGCATTGTTTCCTCAGGCCCAAAGATGGTTTCTTTTCTGTCATTATAGACACAGTTGGCTCCCTCCCCACCCCTACCCTCCCCTACCCCCGCCCACCCCTGCCCCCTATAGCTGGAGAACACTGTAGCTACAACCAGCTGCTTGTGAGGATCCTGTACTAACACCCTCTGCCCTCCCACTGCCTTTCCAAAGCTGGCTGCTCTTTATCAAGAACTCTGTGTCCAAAGTAAATGTCAGGGCCCCAGGATTTCTTGCCAGAGGCCGGAATTTAGCGTGGTTAGGTAGGCCCTGGCCCAAAAAGAGGGAAAGGAAAGATTTTTCTCCACCCTTACCCTAACTTCCCCTCTTCCGGCCCTTTAAAATGCAGCCTTTCTCCCTAGAAAGTGCCTGGGTGAAGTTTGCAGCCTCCCCCACACTTCCCAAGGGCTCCAAGGCTCGACCCACACACCTCCACAGTGGGTCTTTTCAGACAGGAGCTGGTCTCTGGGACTTGTATTGGGCCTGCTCTGGGGACAGTGGCTTCTAAATCCTCAGCCCTGTAATTCCAAGAAAGAGCGAGTTTAAAACGGGGTCCTGGTTTATGTGAGCCTTTTCATCATCCCCCTTGTCCCGCCCCTGTGTCGTACACCTCCCACCCCCACCCCAGCACATTGGACAACTCCAACCTTAGACCAGAATAGTCCCTGCGGTAGCTGCCGAACAGAAGCCGTAGCTGCTGTCAGAAGAAACGATTCGTGCTCTGCCAGCTTTGGCTGTTTGTGAAACTTTGCCAGAAGCAAAACAGGGTCAAAAAAATAATAAACAGACCTCCTCTCTTGCTGCACAACTTGCTGTTTATGTTAGGAGACTGGGGAGCTGGCTGTGCTGGGGAGCACTCAGGGGAGTCAGGAGAGAGTGTTAACTGGGAAATGGGTGGGTGGTGTTTGGCCGCAGTGCGCCCGCACTGCATGCAGTTGGACATTTTTCCAGACTAGTCAAGGCTTTAAAGAGAAAGACAGCATTAAGGAATGTCTGTCTTCCAAACACAAGCTACACGTAGCCACGAAACATCCACGGGGTGGGAAACAAAAGAGTGGAGTGAACCTCTAGGAGGATGTTTTGGGAGGAAAGCCTCCGCCAGTGAGGCAAGCTCAGAGGGGGGCGGGAGGCCTGGGTTTTAGGCTGGCTCTGCCTTAGGGAGGACTCCCCAGTGCTCTCATTTCTTCTCCCTGTGCTCTGGGAGCGGGAGTGGGTCACGGGAGGGGGAGGGCAGGGGCGGAGGAATGGGGGGCAGAAGCTGGGAGGGGCGGGGGCGGGGGCTGTTAACCACAGGGGAAGATGAGCTCCTGCCTGTCAGCAGTATTCCAGAGGGGTGGTGAATGAGAAATTAGCCGAGATGACTCTGGCGCTCTAGCTCTGGGATGCTTCTGCACCTGGGTCTTCGCTGTAGGGATGACTGGATGGACGCAGATACAGAAGCCCCGGAGAGCGAGGCTCCATTCTTTGCTGTCCTGGGTTAAGCACAAACTTGCTTCTCTTCCCAAAACAGTGATTCCTAGTGCTCCCCACGGCCCTGGCAAGAGTGCGCCCCTCTGGCTTTGGTAGGTTTCACATTGGCTCCCAAGTCTATTAATCCTCAGCTTTTTAAAAAAATTTTTTATAGACTTGGTGTGCTATGAGTAATAGTGTCGCGCACTGAGGTCGTTGCAAATTCTAATTTCCCCTCTCGTTTTTCATGAGCTCCGAAGAGTCAAGAATATTATTTTGTACTTTGACTTGAGTAAGCATTGTTTCATCCTTAATGAATAATTTCCTGTAGCCATGAGCAAAGCAAAACCTTGTAAAGTGGAAGATCCTGCGTCACAGCTTGAGGGACTGTGTGACAGGGCAGGGTGAAGGCGGGCTTCGGGAAGGCCGGCTTACTGCCCAAGGCTAGATTTTGTGCAGTTACCTGTTCCTTTCTTAATGATAGGCAGCCAAGGCCATCCAAGCTGGAGGCCCTCAGGCACAGTTGCTTGTAGGACTTTGGCGGGACAAAAGGAGGCTGGTACCACACTCCCTGATGGTTTGATGCCTTCATGCTGTACTCCTAGCTCGGGTCTCAGGAAAGAAGAGTAGAAGGCAGCGAACACCCACTGGGTAGGTGCCTCTCATTACGTACTCTGTTTCCATATCAGAGTTATTTTTGTTTGCTTTAACTATTTGCATGCCTGACCTAGCGGGATTTCAGGAGACAGTACCTGCTTAGCAAGAATGAAGTCTTTAAAAACGGCTCATCAACCTGTGCATTGGCCATGGTTCAGAAAGGCTGTGTATCCTGAGTGGAGTAGAATTGGAAGGAGGCCATGAATGAAGACTAAAGGGGACTGTTTGGTGGAAGAATACCTCAACTGGTGCCTTGCCAAAACCACTTACTGGGCCACGAGTGAACCCCGGGACTTTGCTGACTTCTTCCCTACTGTTGAGAATAGCATCCCTTCACATCCGCAGAGGTGCTCGGTGCCTCTGGGTTTCCTAACAGCCTTTGTCTTGGTGGAATACTAAGTTGCTGGCTCTGCCTGGTGGATAGCCATTTAAATAAATTAGCATTGATGTTGCTAATTTGCCTTGGGTGTTATGAAGACTTCAGAACCTTGATTTATCAGGCAGTTCTGAGAGGCTGAACATTTTCTGAGATTTTCAGTTCATAGGCAGTATATGTAGCTTAGACGTCAGCCTCAAGATGTGATTCTCAAGACAGGAGTTCAAATCCAAACCTTAGTGTGTGCCGTGATCCTTGCACACTTGTCTCCACACCCAAACTACACAGAATAATAATTACGGCCACTCCGTGCAATGGTGAGAATGAAGTATTCCCATTTGTACAAATTACTCAGTGCAGAGCCTGCACACATATGGATGTAATGTAAAAAGAAAAGAAAATACGACACTAACAATAAGCTATAGGGCCTGTTCTACTGTGGATTAGCTGCTTGCATCATAGGTCGAAAGCCAGGCTACTCATAGCTACCTATGGTGGACTTCAGACCCCAGTCACGGGAGACCTAAAGTTAACGTGTGTGAAATGCCCCCACGGGAAGCAAAACGAGTACAAGAACAATTTAGAAATTGCACTTTTAAAGAAAGAATTTTCTAATCAAGTGGATTGATCTCTGAAAGTAATAGCTAAATAAATAGTAAGTAGTTAAAATTGGCAATGTTTTTTGTGCTTAGACCTTGTAAGTGCAGAGCTAAACTTCAGCTCCGTCATGACGACAACAGATGAATACTTAACATTTGAGAATGGTTCGTAGATGAAACCTAACTTCCTCAAATGAAGCATTCACCCCCTTAAGATATTTACCTAGTTGGTTTAGAACTCAAGTACTATTTGGTAGGATCAGACCAAGGGAAGTGTGTCACATCTGCTGTACCCCACTTTCAAGTAGCTAAAAGAGAAGAGAATTCCTGGCTAGCATCAACAACGCATCTTCAAAGCCTAGAATCCCCTTGGCTTGTTTTCAAAGGCAGCCTTTTAAGTCTTGTGTGTTTACCAAGTTCTGCTAAACTCAAAACATTGACTATCTGTGTTGTAATGCACTCCACTGGCTTACCAAGAAATGAAGTTTGTTTATTGTCTTTTCATTTTTGGATAGGGTGCATAGCTAGTCACTCATTCAAAATGGCTTATAAAATGCCTACTTTGAGCCAAGTGCCTTGGTTTATAATAAGCCATCCACATCGCTGTCTAGGTGAACCTGGGATGGGTTTCATGCCGTGTTCCCAGTGTTGGAGATCATGGAGTCAGCCATTTTGCAGAAAGCATCTATTCTGGCATTACTGGAGGACATGGAAAGATTGCTCCTTCCCAGCTGTCAGGACATCCCTCAGATGAAGGCTTCTGCAGATTGTGCCCCATCCGTTGGCCATATGTCTTCCTTAGAATCTAGGTAACTGGGCTCCAGTCCAGAGAGATGGACTGCCCCCACTTCTTTGAAAAGCATAGTATCCTTGAAGACTCAGAGCCTACCCTCACTAGACAGCTCACCTCCGTGCAGACAGTGTCGCTAGACTAGCGTTTGTATTCCTCCTGGAAGGGTTAGCATGGAATAACTTCTCATGAGATCCATTTTAGTCGTTTCAGTAATGAGCACAAAATGTAATTGTTTTCTCTATCTTGTATACTGTTGCAGTGTGTAGTAATTATCACTGCAACCAAATAACCAACAGAAACAACTTAATGGAAAAATGATTGACTTGGGCTCCACATTTCAGGGCTTGTTATAAGGGGGGGAATGTCACAGTGTCTATAGCTTGTGGCCGAGGAAAGCCATTCAGTCAGAACAGGAAACAGGGAAGGACAGGAATGGCTCAGAGATAGCATGCCCCTGGGTCCTTCGTCCACTGACCTATTTCCTCCAGCTCTACCTTTTTAAGTTCCTAGAACATTTCAAAATAGCCTCTGCACCCGAGGACAGACACGTCACACATAGGCCTGCAAACCCTATTTCATTTTCCACACGAAATGTTTTAGAACCCTCTTGACCAGAGTTAACTAGGTACAAGATGTTGGCTGGTATTGCCCTGCCTGATGCAACAGCCACACAAAGGGATTACTGCTCTCAAGGAGATTGCCACCGAGTGAGGTAGGGCATGTGAGCTGCCCTGAGTATAGACAATCCATGGGAGGATATGGTTCCTGGTGACTAATGGGCTAACATAACAGGCATCGTTGAGGTAGAAGTGTGCACAATCACCAAAGTGAAGAGGTAAAGGTGAAAGGTCACTGGGCTGAGCTACGGGAAATAGCTGTATTGACATTGGCCAAAGATCGCAGGGTGTTCCCACAGCAGGACGGCAGGATGGCCAAAATGTATGGTTTGAGTAAAATCTGTACTGTGGGCTAAATTCAGCGCAATACTCATGATGAGGCTGGGTGGACTTACGTGAGTTCACAAGGGGGAACAAGTAAAAGTGCTGGAGTGGACGAGGACTAGAAAGACCTTAGCAGGGTGGATCCGGGTACACGCAAATGACATTGTCAAGTTAATGGACTGGGCGTGTATTTCATAAGCACGGTCCTGTCTAAGCATGGGAAATAGCCATCTTATCTAAGCCTCCTTTATGAAGGAGGTTCAAGTCATGGGTCAAGTTCAAGCTCAAACAACCAGCAAAGCCAGAAGTCGACCTGGTTTGTGTGACCAAAGCCTGTGTTCTTCCATTGCGAACGGCCACTTGTCATTGCTGCTCACGTTGATCCGCCACTGCTCGGCTCAAGTATCATGAGAAAATGGATCTGAACTGTGGCAATAAATTGGGCCGGGCATGGTAGCACACACCTTGAATCCCAGCACTCAGGAGGCAGAGGCAGGTGGATTGCTGTGAGTTTGAGGCCAGCTTGGTCTACAAAGCCAGTCTAGGACAGCCAAGGCTACACAGGGAAACCCTATCTTGAAACCAGCCCCCCCCCAAAAAAAAGAGGTAATAAATAGGGGCTGGAGAGGTGACTTAGCAGTTCCCAGCAACCACAAGATGGCGGCAACTATAGCTGCAGGGGATCTGATGCCTTCTTCTGGCTTCATGGGCACTGCATGCAGCAAAACACTTCTATGCAAAAAATAAAGTTAAATAAATCTAAGGGTGTGTGTGTGTGAATAAACCAAAGCACCAGCAAAATTGGCCCAACTTACTTGAAATAGCTGGAAACCATAAGATTAATTTGTAAATACACCAATAAACAAATGTCCCTATAGGAACCTGCTCTTATTTACCAATTTGCAAACAGTTAGTCAGCATTTTATGAAGAATTTCAAATGTGAACTCTTTCAGAAGTCCTTTCAAGATGTTTAAATATGTGGTGAAGTATGAAATTATACCTATTAGCCTCAGGCAAGCTGTCCTGCTGATGCTGATACAGAAGAAAAATATTCCTACAGGATTTTCATGAGAGCTGTTAATATGGGGTTTTCCTGCTCTAACCGAATTTTAATTTGTATTTTGAATCTAACTGCAGGTTAAATCCAAATTAAATGAGATGACTGAAGAGCCTTTGGAGCGACAGAGTTTGTATGCTTCAAGGGAGAGGCAGGCACATTAGAGAATTTGAACAGCTCGGCTTACGATACCCAGAAGCTGCTGAATTACCCAGTGTGCACTGCAGCCTCTCTACCGTTAGCACTCGTTACCATTTTCTCAGCATACTCTAGTCTCTTTCCTCTTATCCTGACAGCCGCTTGTCACCACTTTCCTCAAGCACAGGCCGTTTTAGCCTTTCGTTAAGACAGGTCTGTCTGTAGAGTAGTGGGGTCTGTTGAGTCAATGGCTCCCTCCTTAGGCAGGTCACAGCCGCACTCATTCTCTGAGTAGGAAGAGCTATGTACGGGCCACTGTAGGTGGTACCCGAGGGAGGGCTGCTCCTTAGCCCCCTCAGAACTGCTTCTGAGGGTCCACACCTTAACCACGGGAGTGTTCTCTCAAGGCTCATACTTAGCATTCTTCTCCATGCTCTTTCCTGCTGTCGGAGTGCTCAGTACTTGAGAGACACCTAAGAAACCACACCTTCTGCACCTCCTGTGTGCGCATGCGGTGGGCTGATCACCGATGAGGCAGGTTCCCTGGGAGCACGTTTCAGGCAATAGGATGCAGGCAGCATGTCCAGCTATGCGAGAAACCACCCCGGACTTAATATTAAACGTGTTATTAAGCTCACAGATTCTGTGAACCAGAATTGGAAGAGATGGTCCATGGCTGGTCTGTCCTGCATAAGGTCTGTTTCCTCACGGGGAGCCGGTGGGACCCTCCAAAAGCCTCCCTCCCTCCCAGCTCAGGCAGTGAAAGCAGCTGTCAGCCAGGTGCCCTTGTAGCCTGTTGCTGCCTCGCGGGTTACAGGAGCCCTTGCTGACCGCTTAGTTGGCTCTCCTCCCCGCTTCCTTTCAGGAGTGAACCACTGGAAAATATATGATCTGGCCCTGGAGTTCCGTGGGGTATTTTCATTACATCCTACTTGTCAGCATGAATGTGAACAGCATCTGCCCTTCTTAAAGGAAAGTGACACGGACATAATGAACCCCGACTCTGCCGTGAAAGGGTCAGAAAATCTGTGGGTGGATGGTAGACCCTCCTTGTTCATAACTCCACTTTTGCAATGTCAGCTATTTCCAGACAACTGTGATGCAAAAGTATTAAACAGAAGATTCCAGAAACCAATAGTTCCTACATTGCAAATAGAGAAGCCTGTTAAAAATCCAATGCTGTCCTGCTTTGTGCTCTCTGGGCCTTGGTGCAGGGTCTACATGGCCCCATCTGTTACGCCACTAAAAGGATATCTCAGTTAGGACAAAGGAGGACCAAACCTAGGTCCTTTGCCAGAGCAGCCGATGCTCTTAAAACGATGAGTCATCCTTCCTACCCATGGCCTGGTAGCATGAGAAAGTGAGGCTCAATGCAGGCAACTTGAATGTGCCAAAACTCCATAAAGCGTGCGCATTAGGTAAAGAGGTGAAAGTTCAATGGAATGCTTTGAGAGATACAGATTGAAAGAACCTGCATTCAGCTGGGCGTGGAGGTGCAAGCCTTTAGTCCCAGCACGCTGGAGGCGGGCAGGTGTCTCTTGAGTTTCAGGCCAGCCTGCTCTACAAAGCAAGTCTAGGGCAGCTAGGTCTGTTATACAGAGAAACCCTGTCTCAAAAAACCAGGAAGGAAGGAAGGAAGGAAGGAAGGAAGGAAGGAAGGAAGGAAGGAAGGAAGGACGTCTATTCACGTAAGTTTTATTACAGTGGATAATTGTATAACGATTCCATTTTTATTGGTAGCTGTTATCTCATAGTGTGACTAATTTATAAATTAAACCTTATCAAAGGCAAACACAAATAATGTTAAGAGTCCTGTACTGCCCATGGTTCGGGCATCCACTGGCAGGCCTGAAATGTAGTCCCCTAAAGCCAGAGGAAGGCCTGATACCATAGTTCCTAACAGCTACAAGATGTGTTTGACACATTCCATTGCTCTGGGTGCTGTCCTTTTTGCTGGCATGCGGCTGGTGCCTGACTGATTCATCTGAGTGCTAGTCACACAATGTGACTTTGGCCCCAGATGTGAAGAAACTGCCTGGGCAGCATTCCACGCTCCCTGGCTACATGGCACTAATTCTTTGTGGTTGTGTGAGCACTTGTAGATGGCGTTCAGTGACCTGTTAGACATCCTCTCATTAAGCACCCACAAGGCATGACGCAGAGTAGGAGAGCTTGCCCCGGCCCTTACCCCCAACCAGGATCCAAGCAGAGTCTAAAACCTGCAAGGCTGGTGGCCGAGGAAGGCTTTCCAAGTGGGGACCTAGTAGTTCATATTTTTGGCCCCAATTCCTGTTTTCTACCAGTGTGTCTCTCATTTCACCCACAGCTATTTTTTGAGTGGGCGATGTTCTGTTGAAACTTTCAATAATGCCGGGGTCTTTCGTGTTCTCAAACAAGGATAAGTTTCCCTTCGAGGAGATAAGAGCAGTATTTGCAGGTATTTTGAAATATTGCAGCTGTGGAGAACGGGTGTTCCTGGCATCCAGTGGGTGGAGGACTATAGTGTACCAGATTGTACCCCCTCACTCCTACCTGCCCATCCCTCACCCCGCCGCCACCCCCACAGGAAAAATTATCTGAACCAAAGACTCTCTGTGGGAAAACCATGCTTTCCAGGAATATTATAATCATAATAAAAGCCGGGCATCTGGGCTGTAGGAGCCTGAACGGCTTCTGCAGGATTTCACTAGTAAGCAATTAAAACCAGGTTTTGGACCCGTCCCGTTTTGAGTCCTTGGTCACCTTGACTTGGTTTCCTTATGGAACTTTCCTTTGCTATGCCGCCTGCTCCTAGAGTGAGAATTTGCAAAGGGAAATGGTTTTTCTACTTGAACCTGGCAGTGTGGTGTTATCACACAATGACATCCACACCTAGGATGTGCACCTGCAGTTTTCTTTGCTGTTTGGGAGACAGGTGCAAGGCTCACTCAGTATAGTAAAGACTGAGAAAGCCTGGGTGGGAACTGGACTCTGGCCTTTCAGATAGAACTTGTAAATTACACCTGGAAGACCAGAGGGGAGAGCAGAGCAAGAGTGAGAGCAAGAGAGAGCGGGGCAGGAGTCAGGTAGGTGGGGAGGGGAGAGAGAAGAGAGAGAGAGAGAGAGAGAGAGAGAGAGAGAGAGAGAGAGAGAGAGAGAGAGAGAGAGAGAGAGAAAGAGAGAGAATATGTGTGTGTTCAAGTGTGGTAAGATCTTATCCTATAGTGACAAGCAAACAGGTAATTACTTGTTAATTTTGGAGGCAAATGTTTTCTCATCCAGAAAATTCAGGTCACTTGCAGATTGTCAAAAAAAATCCACTCCTTGTCCCCTGAGTGCCCTGGTTAGACAGCCCCACAGCACACAGGTAGCAGCTCAGTGTGAGGCCCCTGTATGGTCAAGAAACCAGAGAGACAGTGATGCAGAGCACTGGACAAGGCAGCCCCAGGGTGGGCACTCCCACTCCTGTCCACCCGGTGGAGGAGATGCTCTGTGAGTCACCCCTGTCAATCACTCTGCGTGCCCCATCATCGCAAGAGTGGCTTCGAGTGAGCCTTGGACAAATGGGCTTTGACATCATGGGCGGCACACGCCCCAGTTTCAGGTGGTCCTCTCGTCTGTCCCAAAGGGAAGGATGCGCACCATGCAGATTCACCGTGTCAATGAAATGCCTTCGCTCCTGTCTTCTCACCACCCGTGGGCACAAGTATCCCAGGGAAAGCCTTCTAGAGTTGAGCAATAGAACAAAAGAAAGGCCTGCCCTGCCTCGTGAACCCCGGGCAGCCCGCACATAGTATTTAACTGTTCCAGAAAGAATGAAGCATTCATAAGCCATTCCATCTTCAAGGGGGAAAAAAATTCCGATGACATTTTAATCCCCTTTTGTGCCGGAGCATATTTAGAGTTTTTGCCTGCCAGTCATCTCAAGTGTTTTGTGTCTTTCCCTTCTAGCTGAATTGCGTATTATGAGCTGTGACCCGAAATACAACATAATGCCACTGTAACTGATCAAAGTTTCCTTCTTTGGGTTATTCTGGGCTACGTACGGGTCAGCCTATAAATGGTGACCCCAGAAAGTCCGAAGATGTTACCCAGTTGAGGCTGAGAGAACAAAAACAAGCTGTGAGATGAAGATGATCACCTGGGATCTCCAATTTAATTTTTTTTTTTTTAATCTGTAATAGACGTTAGTGAGTGCTACAACATTTGCCTGCTGTGAAAGCTCGCCGTGCTGTGTGCTCAGGGCACCTTCTGTGTCTGGATTGGCTTCCCTACCTTGCCACTGTTGACATTTTGTGTTAAGGAACTGTCTTTGTGTGGGTATCGCCGTGCGCATTGTGAGGTGCTAAGTGGATTTGTGGTTTCGACTCTGCAGCTATCAGAAGTGTCCAGCCACCCAAGCTGCTAACCCAAAGCTCAGAACTCCACCACAGTCTCCTCAGAGAGCAGGGCCCTCCCTGCCTGCCGAGTGGGGTCCTGCCTAGAGGAAAGTGATTGGAGGGAAGTCACTCCTTTGTTTTTCCCTATGAACAAAATAGCTCTTAATTGTTGCCCTATTGCAGCTCACAGGCACGGCAGATACTTACCTACATGGGTACATCAGGGCATCTTCTGACAAGGTCAGTGAGGACTTGCAGGTCCAAGAGAAGCAGGCTTAGTTAGCTCTGCTTCAGAGCCATGAGAGCTGCTTGTAACCTAGCTTTCCATTGATTCCAAAACGTACGTTATATTTTCAGAGGGAGAAATTCACTAGCACCAAGTTCAAAACTAAACATAAAGTCATTCACAAATGTTTGGGTAGTGTTTTTTTTTTAATCATTGTACATTTAAATAAGTGTGTGTATGTGGTGCTTGTGTGTGGGCACACATACCACGACACACGTGGACGCTAGAGGACCTTGAGGTCGTTGGTTCTCTCCTTCCATTATATGGGTTCTGGTGGCTCAAACTCAGTTTGTCAGGTTTTGCATCAAGCACCATTACCCACTGTACCCAGCAAGCCATCTCTCTGGGCCAAACACTTTTTTTTTTTTTAATGCCCCAGCTCACACATGAGTTGTTGTGTAGACTGTGCACATGAAAGAGTGTGAGTAAATCCATTGAGCATGGCTGGTTCAAAGGACTTTGCAAATGCTGAGCTTTGGACACAATCCAAGCTGGGACTAAGGCAGGTGTCTGTTTTGCATGGAGGTCACAGCTCAACCTTGATTCACATTAACAAATGAAAATAGAGCATTACATTCCTCAGGGGCTCACGTTTGACAGTGCCCTCAAGAAGTACAGCTCCAGAGGACTTCCTGTAACTGTTAAAGCAGCGCTGAGCACAGCTGCCCGTGTACGCTATCGCAAACCCACTAGGTGAACGTCCGCATCAACTACTTTCCTGTTCCTGTAATAAAAAGCTCACAGCCAAAACCACTTACAGAGGAGTTTCATTTGGCTTACGGTTCCAAAGCCAGAGTCCATGATGGCGGGGAGGCAGAGCAGCAGCCTGGCTTGCGTAGGACACTGAGAAATCACATCTTTAGCTACAAACATGAGGTGGGGGCGAGGCTATAAACTCTCAAAGCCCACCCTAAGGCTTTGCTTCCTCCACAAGGCTGCACCTCTTAAAGGCCCCATAGCGTCCTCAAACAGCACCGTGAATAGGGGGGGGGGGACACCAAATGGGAAGTGCCCAAGCCTCTGGGGGTCGCTTCTCACTCAGACCACCACGGCACCCTTCCTTTGTCTTCCGTTGTGAGTTAGCACACAAGGGATGCTGCCTTCGGTCCATACAATCATTATTTCCACTGTGTGGGACTCAAGCTGAGGGATCAGAAAGGCCTAGAACAAAACAAGCCTCCATCCCGACGAGCTGGCTGGCTCCCAGATCCAGGCTCTGTGTTGTAGATCTAACAGAAGGAGAAGAATAAGACCTTCCTCTAAGGATTGCCCTTAGGGTACCCTTACTGCCCAACCTAAGTCTTGCGACACAGTGGTATGTGTCACACCCCGGCGTGCCCACAAGCATGTGGTTGAAGATCTTTTTAAAGACAGATGGGACTAAGACTAGGGGTGGACATTTCCAGTGCAGCAAGGGTAAGCATGGGTGGAGTTCTCGTTTGACAGAGCCCTCTCCTGTGAAGGTTCTTGCCTGGATAACCTCCCAAATGTGGTTTCTATTCGTTTTCCTGTCAGAAATCTTAGAACTGGGCTGGGTGTGGTGGTGGCAATGCACCTTTAATCTCAGCACTAAGGAGGCAGAGGCGGATGAATCTCTACGTGTTCAAGGCCAGGCTAGTCCACAGAGTGAGTTCCAAAACAGCCAGGGCTACAGAATAGAGAGACCTTGTCTCAAAAAACAAAACCAAAAATCTCAGAATGTTGTCAATACCCATGAAAATGAGGACCTTTTATAAACTAGACTTCCTTCTCAAAGGATTGCTTGTGTTATCCGTTCCCCTCGTTTATTCAATTGGTGGTATATTCTGGTTCTGTTATAAATGGGGCAAGGCAAAATATGGCCCCCAATGCCAATGAGCTTTCTTTGAAGGGGGGAGGAAGAGAGTAGTCTAGAGCTAATGATGCCAGCCGGTAGGCATTCAGCAAGTACACAAAGTAAATGGCGCCCCAGAGCCTCACCACTCTACACTAAGAGGTAGCAGCAGCTAACACTTACAGGGGGTCTCCATGGGGAGTTAGAAGGAAAAGATTTGGATGGTACTTGGAACAGGAAGATGTTTGTGGGAAGGAATGCTCCCACGGACTTTGACAGAGAAGTTGGGTGAAGCCTCAAGATTGGCTTGCAGAAATAGTCTGCTGTTCTGCATTTAGAAATTGCCTTAAATGCTTTGTCACCACCTTGGTGCATTCCACAAAGACCTTCCTTTGCCCCGTTATTTATTGGGAACCCATTAATCACTAGAATGGTGACCGGACCAATCTCTGATAATAATATGTTTCTTTTCCGTTGGTCTTTACAGCTATTCGATAATTCTAAGCTTGCTCTCTTTTGCTCTTCAGTTGGAAAGCTAGACCAGCTGCTCTCTGCCATGTCTGGTGTTTTGGGAAAATAATTATAGAAACACTTAGTCCAGTGACATTCGTGCTCTCTTGTTTTACCTATGCTAGATTTGCCCCTCCCCCATCCCAGACCATGGACACCAGTGCCTGAGGAAGACAGCTCGAGAGGCAAGTTTTCACTGGAAGGAAATTTGCTTAACTTAAGAAACTGGTAAAAGGGGAGCTGTCCACTTAGAAATGAAACCTTATCACATTTGTTTGAAAATGTTTAAAAGAGGCAGCTGGAAGAAAATAATGGTTTTAATTGTCTTCTGATAGCCAAGGGGCTCTCACCAGCACATGCTTACAGCCTGTCAGTTGCCATGTGCCATGACAATCTTCATTATGAGTCTCAGCTGTTACAAATTGGACAGAGTACTTACAGCAATGATCTTTTCTCGTTAAGTGCAAATTCCCCAAGATGTTCAAACTGCGATTTGGTCCCACCACGTTGTTTCTGTTACCCTCTTTGGTGGAATTGAAACGGCTGGAAAATCTGCTCACAGGACCAACCTCCTCTTCCATAATCTACGACTCTCATTATGATGCTGTGAATCACAATTCTTATGGAGAAAAAGTAAAATCTTTTTCAAGGGTCATAAATAATGTTCCTGTAAAGTGAGCAAAAGTCACTTTTAATGGTGATGTACGTTAGTTTCAACTCAGCCCGGTGCTTTCTCAGGCTGCTCTTAGTCTCCTTCATCTCAAATGGATTTTGAAGTCCAAGGCAGTTGCTATGGAACCTGTCACTTCCCTGTGTCCTTCTATAGACTGAGGGATGGAAAGATAGACTGCTAGGAAGGAAGGAAGGAAGAAAGGAAGGAAGGAAGGAAGGAAGGAAGGAAGGAAGGAAGGAAGGAGTGAGTTCCGGTTACAGTTACAGATACGCACACAGCCACATCTCTGTATGTAGTACTTGGCCTCCATTACATGCTATTTTGGATGAGCAGAAGGCGTGTGCAGCCACTGGCCTCCCACTGTTTGTCCCCTTGCTCTGACCTCATTGGTACCTCATTTCTCTGCTTCCTGTGACTGTTTCACTGAGGGCTCTCAGCTCCGTTCCTCCCATCACACTGATGTCCCCTCCCCAAGACTGAGCACAGGACCTCTATCTTCTGATTTAGTGGATGGCTCTCAAATCGATGTCCACAGGTCAGACTCTATATATGTCTTCCGGCTCCAGATTTCGGCTTTCCTTCATAAGAGATCTGCAGCTACACAGTCATTGTTGCTTCCCAGGAGTCTAATGACTGAATATATTTTCTTCTGGGAAACGTTTTCCTTTTTAGAGTTTTGTTTGTTTCCACCATTTTTTTGTTAACAAATTTATGTTTTCTTAGCTTTGTATCTATAGTCAGCCTTTAAGGACTACACATCGAGACTGAATTGTACCTTATTTTTACTGCAAACATTGTATTTTAAGTATAGAGAGTTCTGTGGTGACTTCCATTATAAAACATTAATACCTGAGCAGTTTACACTCTGCCATCCTCCTTTGTCCCCACCAACTGCCACAGGGAGTACTTGTGGCAGTAAATCATTATTTTAGATTCTGCCATCACCTTTGTGGATGAGCTCATCTCGTTTAACTGGGGAGGGGTTTGATAGTCTCATACGTGCAAAAGCAGCAGTTGTTAAAAATTCCAAAGCGGTTCAAAGTTATAGGACAGAGACAGGAATCCCATGACTACCATGAAAGGAGAGAAAAATCCTCTGCCTGTGGACTTGGGAAAGTACGTGCGACAGTTGTTCCGTGGTTAAATGCTGCAGGCAACTAAAGGAACCTGAGAAATTATGTGTTGGTCTGATGTATTTTGATGCTAATTAATAGAAGACCTTCACACGTGGGCAGGGCAAATGAGATAGGCGTGGCTAAGGTTCCCGGAGTGGGGAGACAGAGAGAATCATGGAAGGAAGAGAGGCAGGAGGGAGGAGGAGAAGAAGGAAGGGCACCATGGGTTAGGTGGAGGAGAAGCACGTGGCCAGCGTGGATGGAGACTTGGCCCAGATGAGGACCATTAGCAAGTATTTGGGATTATGGATGGGAGGTAGCATGATAGAAATTATTAGAAGCAGATGGCATGGGATTGGGGCAGGCATCCCATACCTGCCCCACTATGGGAGGTAGTTTAGAGGAATGTCTGCCCTGCCCCAGGTTAACTAAGGCTATTTTAAAATAAAACTATTGTTTTTAAATTTTACATGTATTATCTATAGGCCCGGCTAGCAATCAATCAAGACACAGACACTTGTTATATTTTAAAATACACAGACAGCAAGCAGTAATTAGCATCAAAATACATCAGACGGTCCCCCAACGTATAACAGGTGTCAGCGTCTTGATTGATTGATAGTAGGTTAGAAAATACTGTTGTAATAATAATTATGGTCCTGATACTAAACATTACTAGGCCGTACTGGTAAATTAACAACAACTATTATGTACCAAGTGAAGAGTTCATTGCCCAGGTGCCCAGCGAGGAAGTGAAAGAGAAAAACTAAGGCTGGCCCGGTGTCAATAGCACCAAATGGAGACGTGGAGGAGGAGCCTTCTGAAGGAGGCTGAGCAAGCAGGACCAAAGATGTGCACTTCGGATGAGGAGAAAGCCAGAGGTTCCACACTTGTAGAAATCCACATATCACCGTGGTCATTACTCAAATCTAGTGACGCACCTGAGGCATATTCCAGAACTTTGATACTCCGCAAAACCAAGTTTAAAAATTATTTTTTGCTGTTTTTGTTGTTGTTGTTGTTGTTTTATTTTTGAGACAGGGTTTCTCTGTGTAGCCTTGGCTGTCCTGGACTCTCTTCGTAGACCAGGCTGGCCTCCAACTCACAGCGATCTGCCTGCCTCTGCCTCCCAAGTGCTGGGATTAAAAGGCATGCACCACTAAAAATTCTTTTTAAGCATGAATGCCCCCTCGGCTTCTTTAATGTCTTGGTGGGCTGAGCTAACGCAAACAAAAAGACAGTTAATACAGATGAAGGCAGTGGAACTTGTGTGTATTTGTTTATATTCTCATTTGTACTTGGTATAAAAAAAAATGACCTTGGTCAATCAGTAAACCATCGTTTCAGATGTCAGTCTGGGCATACCATACATCAGTGGAAGGTCCATTGAGGACTTCTTCGGGTCAGTAGGAAGATACTCAGAGGGTGTTTGAGTTGCTAGTGGCTGAAAATTAGCATGGAGGCCTTTCGTATGCAACACTTGTTTGCACCCCCATCTTGGAATACTGCTCTCGTTCACTCTAACAGCATCCCCCCACCCCACCCCAGCAATTCACCCCTGGGGCCTCACATGGGTGTGTGCAAGTATGTCTGTCTCCCTGTCTCTCTGTGTTGGTGGACATGGACTTTGGAAAAGAACAAAGAAAGACGATTCATATTTGTGCAACAAAGTACTACCAGGCTTCCCTGCCCCGTCATTCTTACATAGGCGTAGGGACAGTGCACACAGGCGCAAGTCCGTCCTAGTAGAGCCCACAAGCTCTGAAGGAAGGTGTCTGGCCTGAGTTCTGGGTGGTGTGTTTTATAGAGTGGTAGACTGATAAATGCCCAGCCTTAGGTTATAATGCTAGAAATCAGTGCTGTTAATTTGAGAGCATCTCCATCCCTTACCGTACACCAACATGTGTGCTTAGGTCCTTCTCTGTGTAATACCCACAGCAATGAGAAGTGTGCATGAGCTTTCTAAAGAGGCTGCATGCTGAGGACACTTTCAAAGATTAGATATGGGTGACACCCATGAAAGGATTGAGACACCTTGAAAACATAAAATTAAAAAAAAATCAATAATAATTTAAGGGGCAGTAAGACAGTGATGACCTCACATTGTCATGTCCTCATTCTCTCTTGACTTCCTCTTACGTCCAAATTTGCCTTTGCTGTACGTTGACATGACCTTGTGCTGTGCTAGTCAGCTGGACAGTCCAAAGCGTGCCAAACCTAATGCCCCACCTGCTAGGGACCAATTGGCCCTTCTCACCTGAGAGTTCCCTAGGACACTAGAGTGGCTGGTCATTCTATGCTTGGCAGAAGTCATCTCAGTAGTATGTACATTTCAATGTAGCACTATATAATTTACAGGTTCGTCATCACAGCAGCATACAAAGAGGGACTCTGGCAGGCTGTTGAAAATGCGTGTTTAATTTGGTCCGGTGCTCAGTGAACTTGGAAGGAAGCATTTGCGTTTCCCTGCACTCCGTCTATAGTCCACACACATTGTCTTCTGTTTGGAGACTTGAGCCCAGGTCTTGATGATGACCCTACAAATCAAAGGAACGTCTGACATAAATAAGTAGAACTGGCCGTCTGTGTTGGGGTGTCACAGTCAGACCAGGGACCCTGGCAAGTAAAGAGGCTTCAAAACTGTCAACAGAGCTGGCCAAGCAGGCCACCATCTCATGCAGCCCAGGGCCTGCCCATTAGCCCTGCAGCTGGAGCCAAATGCCATCACAAAGTTTAAAAAAAAAAAGTTCAACATCTCTGAAGAGCCCTCACCTAGCACTTCACCTAAGATCCTCACGATCTTTGGGATAATGGCATTTCCCTTGAATGAAAAACTCTCAACATCATTATCTTCCACCACACACACACACACACACACACACACACACACACACACACACCCATCCCACAGCATGCTTGCACTGTTCATTTGCTTACTAAATGTTTTGGAAAGTGTTTGTACATTAAGATCTATTCCTAATGGGGCAAGAACAGTGAGCATAATGGCATCCGACCATGACTGACAGAGCAAGAGAACACCGAGAGCAAAGAGGGACGTCACTAAGGTTGGTCCTGAGGCACCTGTGAAAAACCACCAAGGGCATCTGTCCAGCAGACAGAACTTTGAGGAGCACCAGCAGGGAGCTGGTTCAGAGTTCCCCAGATGTGAAGGAAGGTTCTTTTCAGACCTTAAGGCATACCGTAGGACACTGACTAAGGTCTGGTTCATGGAAGCATTGTTTGACACTGATCTTTCTGTCTGTCCTCAACCGGTTTAAAAAAAAAAAAATGAAAGGACTGGGTCAGAACCTCCTGGATGCCAGGTCCATGCTTAGGGAAATTTCTTGCCTGGGTTGGCAGCTTACTCACATTTTTTCTTTTCAGACAACTCCCTGGGGCAAAGGAAACACATTTCTGTCCTTTATAGCCCCATCATCCTGCCCATGGCACCAACGGGCCATAAAAGTTTTATGACCATTGGAGAGTCCAATTTTATTGAAAAAAGTACTTTCAGATGCAAATCTCAAGAAATGATTTGATGTTGGAAAAGTTAGGAAGCCATCTAAACATTATTTGCTCATTCTACTAATTGAGTTTTTGTTTGATGGTGAACTGGTTATGACTTTCTGTAATTCAAGTCAAACACATATTTGCTGGATAAAGCCACTGGTACTAACAGCAGTGGTTTCCCCCCGGCATGCCAGCTTGTGCTGAAAGCCTGGTGGGTGGACATTTTGGCAGTTGGGGTTTAGAAAGTCACTTGGAAATATGCAGAGAGGAGGATCTAACTTCAGCCACCAAGTGAGGACCTTCTCAGACACTCCATGTGATGAAAACAAGTGACAGGGGATCGCTGTACAGCTATTTGAGTTCCAGATGGAATGTCTAGCATTCTGTTATCTTGGCTTCCACGGCAGCCTCCTGAGGCCCTGGAGAACTCCCAGCTAACCTCACCCTGTTCCGAAAGCCTCCTTGTCACTAGGGGTGTGGCTATACACATGCAGGGTTAAAGGCAGAGAATTCCAGAAAAAGGGGGAGCGGGCAGCTTCCAGAGACATCAAAACTACTCAAAATCTTGGGGAAAGCATATTATTCAAGCAGAAGAAACTGGTTTAGAGGGTGTTCTGGCTCCTTTTTCTAGCACCAGCGGCCATTATGATCCAGAAAACACTGAAAGACATGAGTATCATATTCAATGTGTCTCTAGCCAAAGCTCCTTATTTTGATTTTTAAATTATTTAAAAGTTAAAATAAATCGACATTTATTTATTTATTTATTTAGTGTGAGGGGAGGTGCTAGTGCATATGGAGGTCAAAGGGTCAACTTGTAGGCATCTCTTCTTTTCTCCCTTAAGTGGGATCCAGGGATCAAACTCATGACTTGAGGGTTGACCTGCCCCTTGCTTTTGATTTTTTTTTTTAAAGCTATATCAGAAGTTTGTAAGTGTAGGATCTTTTTTTAAAGCTCATCTGTTTTGAAAAGAAAGGAGTTTTATTGATTTTATTTTGTTTGTTGAGGCCTGTTTTTGAAACTGTGTCCAGGGTTCAGTGCTGTGTGTTTGAGTAGCAGCATTCCTGACGAGCTGATTAGGGCTCTCCATCTGAGGCTCAGAGCGTGGGTTTTCAAATTCCCATAAAACATAAAAATGTGCTTCATTATAGCTTTCCATCCGAGGAAGGAAGAACTCCAGCATATAGTGTCTGCACTTTCCCCAGGCAGTCAGTCATACCCATATACTTTGCTTTTAATAAGCAGAGAAGCGTCTGGAAATGCGACGTGTGCATCCACTTAGAAGAGACCACCAGCCTCTTATGTGAGGCCAACATGATAGTGTCTTCCACGCTTTCTCTCTTAAAACACAAAAATCAGTGTCCCTGAGACCAAGTGGTCTGTAAATCGGTGACTACTCGGCTTTTAAAAGTGAACCAAGTGTGTGTGGATTTCTGATGACTGCCACAGCTCGGGTGGATAATCATCTTAACCCAGCCAAGGTTTGGAGCGATGGAGCACGGAGGGTTGCCCGAGGTCCAGACAGCAGAGCGCCCTGACGTGGCTCAAGGCCACGTTGTCTTGTTTCGTCTTAACGTCGGCATGGTGGTTGGGTGATGGACCCGTAGGCGATCTGTCAACCAACGGTCCTGCCTTCTGCCTACTAGATGTTTGTGCCTACAGCCTCCCTTACAACTCATAGAGCAATCCTGTGTGGGTCTGTTTTGCAAATGCAGATTTGAGGCTCCTTGAAGTTAGTGAGTGACAAGCTCTAGCATCCTTAGCATACAACGCTGCGGTCTCTCTTGCTCTGACCTGAAGTGCCCTCCCTCCCACCCTCCTCTCCTTGCTTCCCTGCTCCCATTTCTCCTTAGCTACTCTCTCCAGGGTCTCATTAGCCCAGGCTAACCTGGAAATTAGCCAAGGCTGGCCTAGAACATGTAGATACCCACCTGCCTGTGCCTCCTGAGTGCTGGGATTAAAGGCATGCACCACCGTGCCCATGCCCACATTTCTTTAATCTTTTACTGTTTCCTTTCCCCATGCAAGCCCTGTGGAGGCTGAGAAGATCCTTGTGCTTGTGTATCTTGTAAACTAGCCCCCAGGAACAGAAGTGTTTTCATATCGAACACTTGGGGGAAGTGTTTGGGGGAAGGAGCGACACACGAAGGGAAGGACAGTTAACCTATTGGCTGTGCCATGGGAAGCTGAAAAGAGCATACAAGATGAGGCAATGGTCCAAGACCTGGGCTTGAAATTAAGCAAAAATGGGCATAAAGCCTTTCACTGACTTTTATAAGTATATTGTTAGAACACTGGCCTGCACTTTTAGGCCTGACATCGTCGCCCGAATCAGGCCACACTTCCCTGACACTCTTTCTAGGACACTTAAGATTCAGTGTCTGGTGGCGCATGCCTTTAATCCCAGCACTCGAGAGGCAGAGGCAGGTGGATCGCTGTGAGTTCGAGGCCAGCCTGGTCTACAAAGTGAGTCCAGGACAGCCAAGGCTACACAGAGAAACCCTGCCTCGAAAATTTAAAATTAAAATTAAAAAAAAAAGATTCAGTGTGTGTGGAGCAGGGTGTGGTGGCGTACACGTGTGATCCTAGCACTCGGGAGGCAGAGGCTAATGGATCGATTTGAATTCTAGGCCACCCTGGTCTATGCAAGTCCAGGACAGCCAAGCCGGGTGTGTGTGTGTGTGTGTGTGTGTGTAATATATATATATATATATATATATATATATATATATATATATATATATATATATATATATATATATATATATATATATATATGCTATGCTCTAACCAACAACTCTTCAGTTTATGGTACCTGGCTCCTCCAGGCTCCCAGTCATGTCATGTATGTTTTATTGAAGTAAATCATGTGATATGAGAATTTCTGCAACCACTAAAGGATTATAAAAATTCTTTTGCTCAGGAATTGATCCGAGACACTCCACCTATCCCCTCTGACATCACGTCTCCCTTGCTCTGGATTCCCACTGCTTTTCAGGTTCTTACTCTCAATGAAGCTCCTCTCTGGGCATTAAAGGGGTGGGCATTAAAGGGATAGGCATTAAAGGGGTGGGCATTAAAGGGGTGGGCATTAAAGGAATGGGCATTAAAGGGGTGGGCATTAAAGGGGAGCCTCTGCCCCCCTCCATGGTCCCATCATGTTTAGATCTCCACATATTATGTTTTTTCTGTCTAATGTGCTCCCTCCCATCTCAAGGCCCCAAGATGGTCTTGAGGCTCTCTCCTTCTAATAAACCTCATCCACTTTAAAAGTTAACCTATTCAATTTATATATTAATCAAATGACATATCTTTTGTATGGGGGTGGAATGGGGTTTCAGGACAGGATTTCCCTGTGGAACTCTAGCTGTCTTGTACTCACTTTGTAGACCAGGCTGGCCTTGAACTCACAGAGATATGCCTGCCTCTGCCTCCCTGAGTGCTGGGATTACAGGCCTGTGTCACCATGCCTGGCTGTGACATATCTATCTTAAAAAATGAAAGAGATAATTTATTTCAGAAACAAAACTGTATCTCTGTAGCTTTTGCACACACAGAAGACAAAGGATCTTTCCAGTGAGACAGAATGACAAATCCACTTGTCGTGGCTGCTCGTAAATTAGATTGGTGACATATTATCTGTTGAAGAAGAAACTTTATCTTAATGGCTACCTTTTGGGAATCAGTCACCTGCACTGCACTCCTGCCCCACTCACAAGCAGGGAGCTTTCCACAATTTGTACATTTCAATTAGGCTGCCGTGAAAAATGAGTCGCTCAAGGGCATTAGTTCATTACTGGTACCCAGCCACGTTTTTCTTGATAAATGACATTCTGAAAGCCTCCATCCCAAGCATAATCACCTTAGGGGAACCACAGAGTATGGCCCCAGATGATTCAATTACAGCTAAAAATGCTGCCTTCCCAGTACAAAGACTCCAGAAACCCTTATGCAGCCTTTGGCATTTGTAGGTTGTAGGATGTCTCTCTCTCTCTCTCTCTCTCTCTCTCTCTCTCTCTCTCTCTCTCTCTGTCTCTCACAATCCTACAAGGATGCAAATGCAGATAAAGATTACTTTCTGTCTGTCTTCTCACTACTGATTTTTTTTTCTTCCTCTCTGATTATCCTTCTAAAGCACAGTGTCATGCTTTACAACAAATGAGCCCAATTTACCCAAAAGTGAGTATATAAATCAGCTGACTCCAACTCGTCCTCAAAGACCCAGCAGTAGAGGGAGGGCCTTGGGTGTCCTGCTAACGCACAGTAGCCTACTGTTGCCCACAGAGCCAGAAGACGGATCCCAGACCTGGAGTTACAGATGCTGCTGAGACAACATGGCAGAGCTGGAAGTCAAGCTCCGGTCATGTACCACAGCAACTAGTGCTCTTAACCACTGAGCCATCTCTCAGGCTCCTCATTCTGTTGTTTTAAACATTTTATTTTCAAAGTCTTCAAGTGCCATGAAATAACTTAGGTCTTTTTCAGTAGCAGAGGTCAATTGACTGTAGAAAATCTATAGTCTTTTGTTTGTTTGTTCCTGTTGTTTGTTTGTTTGTTTGAAGATGCGGTTTCTCTGTATAATCCTGGCTGTCCTGGAACTTACACTGTAAACCAGGCTGGCCTCAAACTCAGAGACTTAACTGCCTCTGCTTCCCGAGGGCTGGGATTAAAGGTGTGCACCACCACACCCAGCCTGGCTGAAATAGTTTTAAGATAGCTTCTATAATAACTTCATAGGCAGGAACTCCTAGGTTTCTCCCAAAATCTTCATAAATAAAACTGAACATAATCTCATCGTTTATAATATGATGTCAATAAAAGCACCCCACATAAGATATCCAATGGAAGGATGTGAACTTAGCTTCTGTCTAAAGATGGTTTGGTTGCATGCACAGAAAACCTAAGACTCTGAAAAAAACCCCAAACCCTTAGAACCACTAAACAAAGTCAGTGCAGTTATATTATATATAACGGCTATTCAGGTATCAGCTATGTCTACACGTACTGACGGTGACAGAAAACGAGGCTAAAATGGTAGACCAATTCCTAATGGCAAGCAACAATCTAAAGTAGATAGGTCAATGGACAGACAGCTCCTGCCACACATGAAAAGACATACTATCACAAATACCCACACACCCAAAGCTGCCAAGAGACTTGGGGCAATCCCAGTCAAGGGCCCAATGGCATCTTTTGCAGAAATAGAAAAAAAAATTAGCGTGAAATCTAAAAGGATCCCCAATAACCAAAACAATCTTTTAAATTAAACTGTATCTCTGTGTCTGTCTGTCTGGCCCCTCTCAATGTGTGTGTGTGTGTGTGTGTGTGTGTGTGTGTGTGTGTGTGTGTGTGTGTGTGTGTGTGTCTGTGTGTGTGTGTCTGTCTGTCTGTCTGTCTGTCTCTGTATGTGTGTCTCTGTATGTGTGTCTGTGTGTGTCTCTGTGTGTGTGCACGCGCACACACTCATGGAGTCTAAAAGAGGGCATCAGATCCCCTAGAGCTGGAGTCACAAGTGGTTTATGGGCTATCAGCCAACGTGGGTGCTAGCATGAGAAGCAAGGGCTCTTCATTTCTGGGGAATCTTTCCAGTCTCTAAAACAACCTTGAAAAAAACAAGTTGGAGGCCTTACACTTCCTAATTTCAATATATATTATAAGGCTATATTAATCTGTATAGAGTGGTACTGGCATAAACACAAACATGGAACAACGGGATGGAGAGCTCAGAGCCTAGAAGTCAGCCCTTGTGTCAAGGATATATAGGTACACAAGCAGAGGAAAGTGAGCATCAGGCTGTCGGGAATTTTCAGTGAGTAGAGCACTTGTCAGGCAAGTGTGAGGATTGAGTTGGATGCCCAAAGCCTTTGTAAAGCAGATACGATAGCATGCACCCATGACTCCTGTGTCCTGTGGAGGGACAGGAAGCTGAGACAGCAGAATCTCTGAAAATGTGTGGCCCTGTGAGCCTGGTACACACAGTGGTGAACAAGAGACCCTGTCTCAAACATGGTGGAAGGCAATGACTGACACCAAGGCTGTCCACTGACCTCTACAGGCAGTATTGGTTCCCTCCCTCCCTCCCTCCCTCCTCCCTCCCTCCCTCTTTCTGTCCTGCCTTCCCTCCCTCCTTCCCTCCTTCTCTCGCATGGAGAGGGAGACAGAGACCCTTCAAATTTTTTAAGTAGAAATCAATAGAATATGAAACACTAAAGAAGCCTGAAATATTAGGGATAATCCAGTGAATTTCTACAGTCAGAAGATGACTATAAGTTAATTTCTAAAAATCAGCATTCGGTAACCTAGCAACCCATCAGACAGGTAGTGGGTAGCTGTCGCGGGTCAGATAGTGGTTGTAAAGCATTATTCTCTGGGTCCTTAAGGACTAGGTAACCTCCAATGGGGCTTAGCTCGCTGGCATCATTCTATTGTCAGAGTATTCAAGCCAACAGAGACCTCCCTTCCACTGTATCCACATAAATGTGCCTTCTTGGCCCCTTCCTAGTGCTAAGCTCTTAAGCCGCCATATTGCTAAGGAAAGAGGGTGGAGTTGGGAGCACTCCTGAAGATGCTGTAAGCATCTGCCTTAGTACTCAAAGCTTTAAAAACGGCTGCAAATACACAAAGGATGGAGGGGGATGAGGTGCTGAGATGTGCTGCTCAGCCCAGGCTTTCCTGGGGTTCCCCTGCACCCAGACACCCCCACCTCAGGCGGTCCTTTGTGATGCAGTCAGAAGAAGGCTCAGAATGGGTGTGAAGTGCATCTGCTCATTGTCAAGTCAGGCAAGAATGAGGTTCCTCTCAGAGGTTTCGGATCCTGCTTTCTTGGCCGGTGCAGAGAAAGATTCCTTGTCCGTGAGTCAAAAGGTGTCGTAGGTCTTCAGGAGGCCAAAAAGAAAATACAGCGTAGATTATTCTTAATTTGTAATGTAAGGTCTGATTTTAAGATTATAAGATGAGCCCTAAAACAGGAAGAGGTGTGTGTGTGTGTGTGTGTGTGTGTGTGTGTGTGTGTGTGTGTGTGTGTGTAAACTAATGCTTGAGGGGTTTCTTTGACCTACTTGGGTCACTCAAGCTAAGAGACAGCCGTGATGTCAGTTTTACAGTTAGACACCCAAAGGTTTAAACACACTTGTATGTTTCTAAATTTTTGACTTTTGAATGTGTATTAGAGTCCCACAGATCACTTTGCGTCACCACCAGAGCGTCCAAGTCGCTCAGTCTGGAGGAGGCCGAGCACATGCATCTGGACCTCCCCAGAGAAGTTTGCAGCTGCTTTGGTTCCTGGTGCCCTCAGTGCTCCTGCTGCTCCTTCCACAGTCCTTCAGGCAGAGTCGCCTCCCTCACTTGGGACCCCATTCTTAGGCCAAAAGAAGTATCTATGAAATTGGGTCAAGCCACTTAAGATGTACTTATGTCTTAAAACCTTCGAGACTTCTTTAAAATACCCTTAAATCGGAAGAAAACAATAATAGTTATCTCCTAGTAGCCCATAGGGGATTTTTCCAGAACCCCCTTGCAGATTTCCAAACCTCAGGTTCCTGGTATTAAATAGAGTGACATTTGTTTAGAACGTATGCACAGACTTTGGCTTTAATACCCAATGTAACATAAATACTGTGCGACCAGTTATACTAAAGCAACCACAAGAAGAATGTCTGTGCATATTCTGAACAGGCAAAGTCATTTCCCAGTGTTTCCGTCCAGGCCTGGCTGGATCTGCAGGTTGGAGCACATGGCTATGGGGAGGGTTTCTTACCTCTAGAAACGGTATCTTCCTGATTTAGAGACTGAGCGCTGGGAGGATGCTGCAGGTTCCATAGGAAACTGGAAGCTGATTGGCTGCCGCCGCTCTCCTTTGCTGCAGCATGCTGATTTTCATGCTGCATCTGCCCTCACCAAGTGTGGCCTCAAGGGAAGGGCTGTCAAGAGGGTCTCCAGTTGGAAGTGCCAACTACTTTGAATTCAGTTCGCCAGTATACCACAGCATCCTGATGTGACTGTGACTCTCTATGTTTAAAATATTCCATGGCACCCCTATGGGTTTGCCACAGTGACCCAAGTGCCCTGGAGAGTTCAAATGTCACCATTGAATCTTTTTTTTTTTAATTAAAAAAATTAGTTTCATGTGCATGGGTGTTTTGCCTGCATGTATGTCTGTGGAAAGATGTGGCATCTCCTAGGACTATAGTTAGACGGTTGTGAGCTGCCGTGTGGTTGCTGGGAATTGAACCCTGGGTCCTCTGGAAGAGCAGTCAATGTTCTTATCTACTGAGCCATCTCTCCAGCCCTCAAATGTACCCATTTCTGTTTAAGTCAGTCTGCTTTGATATTCTCTTTGAGACTTAAGGAAGAAAATTTCTGAGCTTTTTTCCTGCACTTTTTGTAGCAATAGCTAAAATGCGTAGACTATAGGAAAGTAAGAAATAGGGATTAATGCTCACAGGTGGGTGGCACACACCTTTAATCCCAGCACTCAGGAGGCAGAGGCAGGTGGATCTCTATGAGTTCGAGGCCAGCCTGGTCTACAGAGTGCGTTCCAGTACAGCTGGAGTTAAACAGGGAGACCCTATCTCGAGCAAATAAGAAATACAACTTTGCCACTCTTGAAATAAATGATGTGTTCATTTCTGTCGCAGAAGATGTGGATAGGAAAGAGCCTATCCACATGGCCACCATGAAAAGCTGTCATGCAGAAGGTTCCTGTGTCACTGTGGGTATGAGCTATGCTTTTCAGTCAGTCCTGATGAAATCCAGCAGTTGGTTGACAATTATTGCTTTCACTTTACACCCAAGAAGCTGGTATGTCAGATTAGGTATCATGGTTTATATCCAAGAAAACTCATGTTGTTGGAGGCAGAATGCTAAGATCACAAAAATTGACCTATCTTTAAGGAAAATGGTTTTATGAAACTGGACTCTCCTTTTTTTCTAGTTGAAAAATTCTATCTTCATAGGTAATTTTCCCAAAACTCACAGCTAAATTTCCCCCAAAATACTGAGTAGTTATTTTGCCAAAGATAAATCCGTGGCCAGTCATGAGGAGAGAAGACAGAGTGGGGAGTTTAGTGACACTGGAAGGAAAGCTGGTAGACAGTTAAAAATAGGTGAGTCGCCAGTGTCCTCAGGAGCATGTTCTCAGAAGAATAAGTTCAGAGTGCGTTGAGGACAATGGGGACAGAAAAGTCAGCACAAGATAAGAACAGTGTAACCATGTGGAGTTCATGGCAGGAAGCAGATGTTCAGAATCTGCTGGTCCAGACGGCATTTCAGAGGTCTACTCAGATGAACCAGGCTAGTCCTTTTGTTTCTGAGCACACGTACTCAGAAGCCACACGTGCACATAAGCACTCCTGTATTCACAAAGACCCGACCCTGATTCCCTTGCACACTCAATAGTGGTCCACTTATTAACCAAGTGCTTTTCTCCAACATGCAATGGGGTGTGTACTGTTGAATACACTAGGCTGTGGTCTGTGTGATGGAGCAGGGCCCCCCCCCCTTACCTGTAAGTCTCCTTTCCTTGGTTTTAATTGCCTAGGTTCTGTTGACTAACTGCAATCTGAAAATAACAAAGGGGAGAATTCAGAAGCAAGCACAGGTGCCATATATTTTTATTATAATGTTTTAGCGTAGTTGCTGTTAACCTTTTTCTCGTTAAATGTTTATCCTCAGTCTTTCTTGGAAGTCATCCTGGGACACAGGGTGGGCAGGGGGCCTGAGATGACCATGAGTTGCGTGATTGTTCAGACAAAATTCTGAAGTCTCAAAAAGAAAGTCAGAGAAATACCACAGGGCTAGGAGTCGGAAGAGCCATCTGTCACTCGAATCTCACCAGAACCATTCTAAGGACTGGGTGACTTTCCTTTCTGTGGGCCAACTTAGAGTTCAGTGGGGGGGAAGAGGGGGGAGGGGGGAATAAATGAATGAACGCATGAATGAATGGTGGGAATTGTTCATGCTGAGACTTTTAAATCCAGTCATTCAGGGTGCAGAAGGCACTTTCCCCGTGTGTGACCCTCTCTTGCTCACCATGGTGGCCAGCTTTCCAGGGCCCGGACATTGGCATTGTCAGTGAAGCCAGCCAGAGGGAGTCCTGGGAGGCCCTGTAGAACTCTTCAGGCTGTGATGTCCAGCCACAGAGAGCTCTCAGCCACTGCCCCTGTGGCTCCTCTGCTCTTGAGTTGTGTGCTACCAGTGCCCCTCCCATTGCTGTCCCTGGCCCACTACCGTCAAGTTTCTCTTCCGCAGAGAGAAATTCTCTGTCTTTTCTAGCTAGGGGGTTAGGATGATCCCTCAAGGGGGTCTTAGGGTGAAAACCTTTCCATTTCAAAGCTGTAGATCATCCCCCGCCCCCATGGTTGAACCTCTTGCAAATCAGCGTTGCAGCCTCTCCAGTAGGAAATGCACTGGGCTTTTTGTTTTCTCCTCTTCCTTAAATGCCCGTGGAACTGAGAGTTGGCCTCTTAGGCCTCTGTGATTCTGGAATGCTTTCCCCAGATCTTCTTTGCCGTACTCTTGTCATCACACACCTGTGATGTAAGTGAGACTGTGCTTCCAGTGTGTAGCTGGCACCTCTGCCGCCACTAGACCTGAAAGTACTTCCTGTGAAGGGAGGACCTTAACCACTTAGATACAAAGGGGCAGAGGCTGACCTTGCGTACCCTAATGGACTAACCCAACCCCTCTGGAGAGGAGATAATGCAGCTCTCAGATGAGTCAACACTAGGGTAACAGGAAGTAGGCTGGGATTTCAACAGAAGGGAATTCTGTGCATAAAAGAACAGCCCTTGACCGGAAGGATGCTGAAAAGGGGGTGGGGGTGGGGCAGTGGCTGTCGCTTTAAAAAGATTACGAAATCTCCACTCTCCAAAGCACAAAAACGTCAGTGTCTTGGTTTAGAATGAGGGTTTCTCTGAAATGAGAGAAGGTGGAAGGGGGTGATGCTGGAGGCGGTGCTCAGGCTGGTGACGGTCCCGCAGTGAGTCCTCCACACAGCCCCACTAGGTGGGCCACACACGGTAAGATGTACGCGCCCTGGCTGTTTTGTGCCGGCATTGAGATGTGTGAGATGGAGGGGTCACGGCTTAACTGACAGCATATAGCGACAGCACAAGGACAATGGTGCTTTCTGTCACCTGGGATTGATCTGGGGACACTGACACTCCATGAATTCTTGTCACAGTCTTCACTCAAGGCCCCCTCTTCGTGGAACACCACCATCTGCTCAGAATAATCGCACATTTACTCCAGGATCCCATGAACTCTTGCATAGATTCACAACGTCTGGGGTGAAGGCTGCTCTCCGTAGGGTGCCGGCAGGGTCACCTCAACAGCTGTAGGATTCACTGGGGTTTGTCTCTGCTCTGATTGTGGCAGCAGAGGACACCCCCACCCCCAGCCACTCTCCAAAAGAGCCTGCACATTGTAAACCCATTAAGGCTGAACTCCCTGGGGACAACAAAGAGAGCCCACTGCCTTTTAAATGCGCGCTGTGTGGGGATGGCAGAGCCTTCTGGCACCAGGGCTTGTCCTCAGTAGGGAAAGTAGGGAAAGTTACAGGCTTCCGAGGGGGTATTTTCACAGGTTCTCCAAACAAAAGGCCCTTTCTTTCCTCTCTGTCCAACTCTCTTGTTAATTAACTGAACCTAGTGGAAAGCAGGCCACTTCTGCAAATAGACCCACAGCCGTGTGGTGTGTGCACGTGTGCTTCGGGAGTCCTGATGTTTCTGTTTTGTTTGTCTGAGGAGGCACTAAGAATGCCCCGTCTGGGGAGCGGGCGGCAAGTCTGCCTGCAGGCTGTCACAAGGCGCCTCATTTCTTCCAGTAATTTTCCCCATATGCACGGCCCAGCGGCTAGGCCCGCATGTCAGACGCATGCGCACTTTGTCCCAGTCACCCACTCCCCGCCTGCAATGGCTCCAGGCTTCACCTTAGAGTCCTTTCAGTCCACGCCTTCCTGTCGCAGGCCTGTGTCGCGTCTCAGTGGCTTCTGTTTACTGCTTTGTTGTCGCTATTTAAGAAGTCCCTTCCGGGCCCATCTGTCTTAAATCACTGTACTGTTTACTGTTGCGCTCAGGCCCCCCCCCCTGAATATTTTTCTTTTTCAGAATGTGACGGAGCGCCTGGAAGCTCATATAGGCTACAAACGAGTTTTCTTCCCGTTCTTTTCCCCCTTGGCACACGTGTCTGCTTAGTCAAAGTTTGCCCGACCTGAGGTTCCACCACCCCCAACCCCCCACCCCGCACCCCACCCTCCTTGTTTTGCAATGTTTAAAACTCAATATCGTGGAGTTTTGAAAGAGTCTTGAATTTTGTTTGTTTTATCCACCAGTATGGCCCTGGCCACGAGGTCACATGTAAATTCGATCTGACTTAGCAGTATTGAATCCGTATTTCTTTCCTGTGTTGTTAGGCCTTTGGTTAAGGAGAAGCTCTTCACAGGCCTCTAGTGGACATAGGCAGCAGAGCCGTTGAGCTCTCGCCACTTAAAAATGCGTCGGACCTCGGTGTGGCCCAGAGAACCAGGCACCCACAGACATAGGTTCTTTGTTGGTGGCTAATTTAAAGGCAGGTAATTGCGTTTAACAACCAAGGGAATGAGAGTGGTGGGAATAAAAGTCATGTTTGCCGTTGGAAGACCACTGCCTGGGAGTCAACTTCCGTCTACTCTTTATTTACTTTGCCTTTCATTTGTGTATATATGTGTTTTGGTGCCTGTGTGTCACAGAGTATTAAGTGTGAAGGTCAAAGGATATAGACAGGCGGATCACTGTGAGTTCGAGGCCGGCCTGGTCTACAAAGTGAGCCCAGGACAGCCAAGTCAAATACAGAGAGACCCTGTCTCAAAAAAACCAAAAAGAAAAAAGAAAAAAAGAAAGAAAGAAAAGGAAAAGTCAAAGGGTAACTTGGAGGAATCAGTTCTTTCCTATCACATGGCTTCTGAAAATAAATAAATAAATAAATAAATAAATAAATAAATAAATAGTGACTGCTCCTAGGTAGGTTGGAGGAGAAGATTTATTGTGCCTAAAAGGGAGAAAGAACATAGTCAGAAGCAAGGCTTTCTGGGAGAGTCCAGGGTGGCCATGACCGTGAGCCATCTGAGGAGAGGGGGCAAAGAGGGGAAAGGAGAGGGAGACAGGGGAGCAAGGTACAGCAGCCAGGAGGCGTAAAGGGACAAAAAGAGAGCAGGTACACAAAAAGGTTGGATTGTGTAGGAAGGGCAGCTAGGGGAAGGGCAGCCCAGGCCCGGGCTGGAGAGTTTAGGGTAAAGTGTCGTGTGTGCCAGCCTGGAGGGCCCTGTAACAGGGAGGGACTGAGGGACGCTGGGAGGCCAGCGTCTGCTTCGCTGTGTTAAATAGGCACCTCTGCCGTTTGTCTGGGGTTGTAAACCTAACAGGTTCCAAGAGTGGGACTCAGTTTTTCAGTCTTGGCAACAAATGCCCTCGTGCCACCCCCTCCACCACCCCAACCCCAGCCCTCAAGCCTTCCCCCCAGCCCCATGCAATTATTAACTCAACTAAATGCTTTCCCTAGAGAATCCATATAGATTAATAGTCTTATTTCATAAAAAGCAACTTGATTTTAACTTCACCTTATAATTTCAAAATCAACTGCGGCGTTATTTCGCTTTGACGAAATGTACCTGAAGAGTTTGAAATTCCTGCTGTCTTAGTAGACTCGAGGTAGGACTGCCTCACGGGGCCCTGGCAAGACATCCCTGAAGAGCCATTATGCAGAGGTGGCTCCGCCCTTCCCTGAAGTCTGAAGCCCACCCCCAGCATACCTTGAATTTCCCTGACGGCTTCCTGTGTTTTTCTTGCACCCGCGCCTCACTTTCACATTCTCTTCTCTTGAGTAACTCCATCCTTCCAACACATACCCACCTGGCCAAGCCATTCGTAACCCGACAGAGCCAAATGAAACGGCAGACACACACACACACACACACACACACACACACACACACACACACGCACACTGGTGGATTCTGCTTCATTATTGTACATTCAATGTAGTTTATCAAGGGCCTGTTTCTTTCTGCTGATGGGCCTTGGACTTAACGTGGACTATTATGTTATATTTTGTCAAATGATTATTTTCACTATGTCCTGTGTACCCTGGCATTTAGTCAAGGCTTTTGTTTTTTCGCTCGTTTGTTTGTTTTGTTCTTTTGGAGTTGATCGATGTTCTATGGGGTGCTTATCTTTGGTAAATAGGGAAAAATGTTACATCTCATCTTTGTGTGTGTGTGTTTGTGTGTGTGTGTGTGTGTGTGTGTGTGTGTGTGTGTGTAAAACCTGTGTACAGATGCCCTTGGAGGCTAGAAGAGGGCATGGGGTCTCCTGGACTGGCGTTATAGGCAGCTGTGAACTGCCTGCCGTGGGCGCTGGGAACTGTGCTCAGGTCCTCTGAAGGCGCCGCTTGAGAATGCTCTCATCTTCTAGAGAGGCAGGCAGCGCTCTCAAACCTCGAGCCAGCTCTCCAGCCCACACACCTGGATTTTAGGGTCGAAGTCCATGTGTAGCACGTTACTTCCTCTGCTCGCTGCCTTCCTCCACAGCCATTTCAAGTTTACAATGATCTTAAGGGCTTAAGTTACATTCCGTGGTAGCTGTGACTGAAAGCTTATCTGGAATTGGAAATGAAGTGGATTTTCCTTCACACTGGGCAAGAATGAGGATTCCAGACAACTGCGCTGGCGATACAGTTCTTGGCATAATGGAACGCTGGCATCGCAGACGCATCAAAAGCCGTCTTCTTTTGTTTGTTTCTATCTTATGTGTTTGTATGTTTACCTGCATGTAAGCCCGTGTGCCGTGTGTGTGTCTAGTGTCTGAGGAGCCCAGAAGGTGTCAGATCCCCTGGAACTGGAGTTACAGATGGTTGTGAGCCGCCATGTGGGTGCCAGGAACTGAACCCAGGTCCTCTGCAAGAGAAGCCAGGGCTCTTAACCACCGAGCCATGTCTCCAGCGCTTACATGTATTTTCTGATAACCCTGAAGGCTGGAAGACTGAGCTGGGGAGCCAGCATGGTGCAGTTCTGGTGAGAGTCTCCTTCCTGGATTACAGGGAGCCACTTTCTCTCTGTGATCACCCATGGAAGGAGGGAAGCAGGCTCCCTGGTTTCTCTTCAGATGACCCCATGTGAAACTGGCATGTAACCACAGGCTTATCCACTGCACCCTGGCTCCCAAATAACGGCTCTGAGACTTGTTATTTATGAATAGATGCCTAGGACATAAGCTTTGGCCCGTTCTCGGACTAGCTCATAAAGTATTTTACCTGTTTATTCTATTCTATATGTGCCACATGGCTGGTTACCTCTCCTCAGTTTCATGTATCCATTTCCCTCAGAGTCTGGGGTGAATCTCTATTCTGACCCTATCCTAGATGGAGTTCATTGCTCTCTCTGCCAGATCTCCCGCCTTCTATTTCCTGCCTCAGCTAATAGGCCATCAGCTTTTTATTGACAAGTGATGCTTCCATGCAGTATCCAAGAGATTCTCTACACTGGTGTGTTCCTGATGAGGCCACTATGGCTGCATCACACATGGATAGGTAGAGCATGCATAATAGGGAAGGCATACTTTTACAACAGAGCCAATCCTGTGACAACCAGTTACCCCACCAGCTCATTGGGTGGATTAGTCATCTACCCCTTAATTCCCATGCCTGCCATCTCTCAACACTGCTACACTGGGGACCAAGGTTCAAACAAATGAAATTTGGAGAACACATCAAATCGTAGCAAAAAACTTGAGAAGCTGTTTAACTGAAAAACCAAAGGTCCAGTAAACTACATATTTGCACTTAACTCAGAAAGTGGGGGTTTAAAAGGAATGGACAGACAGGATGCTGTTTTATATTTTATATACAGTGTTATTACTGTTTGTGGTACTGTTATTACAGTCAAGCTGCCTCCACTACAACTTTTTTTCTGGACCCTGATGAGATTGATCTAGGGATGGTCCTGTGTCTCTCTGTTGAAAAATACAAGTAGCTGAGTTTGCATCCAGGGAGAGGTTCTAAAAGCCTGTGTATAACTGTCCTGTTGCATTGCCACTGCTCTGGGGGCTACTAAAATCAAGTCTTCCTCAATTGAAGTTGTCCTGGAAGAAACGAGGACAGTCTAAAAAGGCACTTGTCTCTCTCACTGAAACAGAGGAATCCAAAGGAAATAGGAGCTTCTCCAGGAGTGTCCTGATGAGAGGAGAAAACTGCCTCTACCCAGAGGGGTGGGGGAAGGGCTTATCTTTCTGAAGCAGATTTCACACAGGATGCAACTAGAGCCCAGACAAGGATGGATCAAGAGTGGCTGGACCACACCTTGACTGAGACTGTTTAGATGTATTTATCATTGACCTCTAAACTGTAACCTCACTTCAGAATAGATTTGGGGAGTTCTCTGAATTTCTTTGTCACTCTTCCCAATGTGGCCACTTAGGATAAATTTCCTTTTTAGTCCTCCTTTCTACTTTTAATTTAGTTCTTTAAATTGGCTTATTGAGGACAAGTAGCTGAACCTGACTTGGGGCACAGGTTATAACCCCCATGCCAAGTCTGATAACACTGTGACACTATGAAGGACTGAGGTGGGCCACACTCTACTGACAGTCTTTGGTGAACAGAAAGAGAACTGTGCTGTCACTGTGTTAGCTCAGGACTTACTTGTTATTGAACTATAACATGGCCCATCCTAATAGAGGAGAATATAAAAAGAACTGCTTCCAAGATTTAAGTCAGAGGAAAAAAAGATATGATAATCCCAGCACCTGGGGAGGCAGAGGCAGATGGATCGCTGTGAGTTTGAGGCCAACCTAGTCTACAAAGCAAGTCCAGGACAGCCAAGGCTACATAAAGTAACCCTGTCTCAAAAAATAAACAAAACAAAAACAAAAACACCCCAGTCAGCCAAACAAACAAACACCTGAAATAGAAACCTAGGAAGATCAAAGCAGTATCTCCAAGCCATGAACAAACACTATTTCCCATCTTTATTTCCATACAGTTTCTGGTCAACCAGTTTCCTCTACTTTAGCACTTTATATGTTATCATACATAACTGTTAACTTTTCTCCCTACCAAGAACTCAAATGTACTTTGGACCACAGAATTATAATTCCCCAGAGTGGAAAATGTGATGGCTTCAACCAAGTCTATGTGGGGTATTTTTGGCTCAGTTGTCTCTATGGACATCAATGAGCAAATCTGAAATCTATAAAATTCTTAACTCTAAGGAAAATACTGGTCCACATTTAGTGACCATCTGATATCCCCAGGCACTCTTCTAAGGGCTTAGATGTGTGAATTCATTCGTTCCTACTTACATGACATAAGTGTTGCCGCTACCCCTACTTTACAGGGAACACACAGGGAACATTGCCCACAGTAGTGAAGGCCAGACGTGAGCATAGGCAGCGAGGCTGAGGACCACTCTCTCAATGTCTCCAAACAGAATTTTGAAAGACATGCACCATAGATGAGCTTCTGAGATGTTATCTTCACCTTTGTTTTACGGCAGCAACAGAAAGCATCATAGTGGAGGAGGTGGAGGCAGAGCTCGGTGTCGCCAGGCACTGTCTGAACTTCTGTCCTCAGATAACTTAATCCGGTTCTCCAGAGTCTCAGCACTGCCAGTAAGAGCCGGGTAATCGAGGACGAGCTGGATGACTTCCACCCAGCTTTTCTTTTCTTTCTTTCTTTCTTTTTTTTTTAGTTATCAGATCTGAACTTAATTAATCTATGGTCTGTTTTCCGAAATGAAATTCTCTCGTAACCCCAAGTAGAAAATGGTTTCCTACCCATTTCCTATGAAAGTTATTGTATTTACAAATCATTTAATTTATCAGTGTTTCACAGGCCAGTGACGACCGTGAAATTAATTCCATCTTAGAAACAGTCAGCTTGGGAACAAGGGACAAATTACAGCAGATAGACTAGGGGCTGTTTCTTTAGAGTACCAAAGGCAGTTTCTCTGTGATGTTATCCATTACCAAAGAGGAGTGCGAAACGTTTTGTTAGTGGCTAAGAATTTCAACGGGCTGAGACTTTTTAGGGCCTTGCTATTTATATGTAGAGGGACAGCACAGATGGCTGCCTTCTCCCTTCTTCTTCATCTGTAATACAAATCTATGAAGACACAAGAAAGCAAGAGCACTATAGAAATGAACAGAAGTGGGATCAGAAAATGCTCTGGGGATGTTCTGTGTCTGTTAACATTATGGGCTGGCTCCCTGTATACACACAAGGTACCCATAGGGCGTTTATGGCCTCGAACTCAGAAAGGTCTGGTCTTTGGTTTCCACCTTGAAAACACTTTTTTAATTTTATTTATTTATTTATTTATTTATTTATTTATTTATTTTACTAATTGTGGTAAAATACAGGTAGCAGAAAGTCATCTTAACCATGTTCTTTTCAAGATTTATTCTGGTTTTATTTGTGTGTAGGTCCAGTGCTCATGAAGGGCCAGACGAGGGAGTCAGAGCCCCTGGAACTAGTGTTACAGGTGGCTGTGAGTTACCATGGAGGTGCTGGGTACTAAACTTGGGTTCTCTGCAGGAGCACCCAGCATTCTGAACTGCTGAGCCATCTCTCCAGCTCCTACTCCATCATGTTTAACAATGCCCGTCAGTGCTGGTAAAGAAATCCACATCCTTGGGGAAGAATCCCCAGAACTCTTCATCTTACATAAACTGAAACTCCATGTTTCCCAGTCTCCTGAGCTCCTAGCAAGCGCCATTTAACTTTCTATGAGTTTGTGGCTCCCAGTACTCCGCGTTAAGTGCTCTTCTGTGATACAGCACGGTTGGAACGTCTTTGCTATTTACAGCTAGATGAGGAGATGGGGCTAGAGTTCCCAGCATGTACAGGATCTTAAGTAGGGGCAGTTCACTGACTGATAGAAGGAACCACGCCCTGTCTTTGTACCCAGCACAGTTTCTGAGCTCATAATTTTTTCATAAAAGCTGCATTAAGGAATTTAATATGAGCACTGTCTGTTCTTGACAAGGACATGGGTTCCATTCCCAGCACCGACATGGTGGCTCACAGTGCTCTGTAACTCCAGTTCCGGGGGATACAGCGCGCTCTCTTCTGGCTTCTATGGAACATACACATACCCAGTCTCCTTACATGCACACTGGCAAAACACTCAAACCCATAAAATGGAAATAATAAATCTTTTTATAAAATTAGTGTTTCATTTATAATTATATTAATTGATATGTAGATTTTTGGGTTTGGGGTTTTTTTGTTTTGTTTTGTTTTGTTTTTAACAAGGCTACTTAACTGTGACAGTGCCATCCTCACTTTCCATGGGAGGGTGCATCTTGGTTCAGGTGTCCACAGTACTCCTTAACTTGCAAAGCTGTGAGGACCGGGTCTCTTGTGAGTATCAGTGTCTGGGGCCATATATCCAGTGGTGTCACACAGTCATTGTGCTTCTGGCTTGGAAATAGACTCTCTTCTTGGCATGGACAGATACACAGACTATTTGGATGAGCTTCCAAGAAGCCAACCAGTGGAGATTAGAGGCTCTCATACCCTGAATGGCAAGAGTAGGGTAGGTCACCAGCTCTCCAAGTGTCAGATCAGTATCCAGTTTGTAGGTGTCCTCAGCAACAGTGAGCCAGGTCCATAAGAGAGAATGTCCCAGATTTATTTATTTATTTATTTATTTATTTATTTATTTATTTTCTTCTTCTTCTTCTTCTTCTTCTTCTTCTTCTTCTTCTTCTTCTTCTTCTTCTTTTTGTTGTTGTTGTTTTGTTGTTTTTTGAGAAAAGATTCTCTGTGTAGCCTTGACTGTCCTGGACTCACTGTGTAGACCAGGCTGGCCTCAAACTCACAGAAATCCACCGGCCTCTGCCTCCCAAGTGCTGGGATTAAAGGTGTGCACCACCACTGCCCAGCTGAGTGTTCTAGATTTCAAAGCCCACAGGATAGGTGGAGAGTGGTCAACTATGATCAGCCACATTTCTTGGTCCTGGTGGCTGGCACGTGTGTGATTTAATAGAAGTGATGGTCTAGCCCTATTTAACATGGCTAGAGGCTGATATGTCTCCTCTTTCTGTAGTCTTCCACGCCAATAACTCTTAAATCATATCTGATGTATGTAGTAGCCATGTCTCCCTGTGATGAAACCGTCCCTATCTATTGATGGGCACTGTGATGTCATGGCTTAACCTCTGACTATATATAATTCAGGTCAAAGTGCCATCATGTTTGGTTTTAAAAATAAATAAATAGTTCACAAAGCGAAAAAATATTTAGGACACCGTAGATGGCTACTTGGACTAAGCTATGGATTAAAATAGACGAATTCTTGCTGGTTTGGAAGCAGTGAAGTAGATATTAGCTGTAATGTTCAGTTCTCCACTATCATAATGAAATACCAGAGAAGACTGGCTTACAAAGAGAAAAGGTTAAATTGGGGCTCACAGTCTTGACAATTTATCTTCATCAGGAAGCTCCATTGCTTTTGGGACAAGCTGCCCTCCTTACTACACATAGGAGGCCCAAAGAGAGAAATGATAGGATCCGAGCCAAAGCATTTCAGTGATGTAACTTCCTCTAACAAGGCCACACCTCTCGAGAGTCCCATCATCTCCCACTGACACCATCGGAAAAGACCAAGCCTGTCTCGTGGAGCCAGGACAGGCTGGGACAAACAGGTCACGCCTTGATCTCAGGAACCCTTTAGTGAGAGTTAGAGTCGGGGTCCAGACCCTTGGTGCAGCCTCGAGTGTTCTTTTCCCTAGCACACTCACTCTGCAACTGTGTTCCCCACCCACGCACCTCTGAGCTAGGCAAAGTGTCTTCACGCTCCAATACTGCTTTGCAAGAAGCAATAGTCTGTATGCCGTGAGGAAAAAGTCTACAGTTAAAACCCAAGGCTTCGTAAAGGATCAACAGTGGTCTTGTTTCCCTGCAAAGCTCTGCCAGCTGGAGGTTCCTACTTCTCAGAGCAGAGCACTGGCTCCTGACTCTGATGGTGAGGACCCCCGAGGGACTCAAATCCTCTGAGGTGTTTAGCAGCACAACTCCCTTTAAAAGTTTAACAGGCTCCACAGCCTCAGCCATTGTAAGAGAAGGAAAGAACAAGGGTAAAGCTATGGAAAAGCAAAGCTAAGGCTTATGGTGAGTTCTGAAGTCACGCAAGGGTCGTGGGAGCAGGCAGCTGCTGCTGTCACTCAGCGCTGATGTTCTGCCTTTGAACTGCTGGGACATTACAGGAGAGAAGCTAATCTTTTGTGGCCGTGCAGCTTGCCTGTGTTGATAAGTGTGATTAACAACGCTGAAGTCAAATACATTAGCGAATGCCTCATAGCTGCCAGGAACGCTCATGGCCACCCACGTTTCACAGCTAAATAAGAAACACAAGTCTCAGGAGCCTGGGATTCCTGAAACTGTTGTATGTACATGCCTCCAACTTTGATTCTCAAGTTGGTTTCAATCAAATCCGGGAGCGCTATTGTTAGAAAGCAGACAAATATAACCCCCCCCCCCCCCCAAATGAGGAATGTGCTTTTCTGTTTGTGAGATTCTGGGGTGGGGGTGGGGGTGAGGATGGCAATGTTTGCTCAAGTTTCAGAGAATTCTAGAGTCTGCAGGCTTCTCCAGATTTAAAAGCGAATTTTAAAAGAGGTGGAAACTTCTTTGCATAACCCAGTGCTTGAGGCTAACTAACCCTCAAGGCTCCTTAGGAAACTGGGTGGAGCAGTAAGTCAGCGACAAGGGCCCTGAGAGGGCTTGTCTCTTTCTTATCTGACTCCATTGTCCGGATCTATTGGCATGTTAATTGAGCAGGGCCTGTGCCTGGTATCATGGAATTCTTATTTCTCTGCCCAAGATAAACGGTATTACAGCTAAATCTTTGTTTGTTTGTTTGTTTTTTGATTTTTGGTTTTGGTTTTTTGTTTTTGTTTTTCAAGACAGGGTTTCTCTGTGTAGTTTTGACTGTCCTGGACTCACTTTGTAGACCAGGCTGGCCTCAGACTCACAGTGATCTTCCTGCCTCTGCCTCCCCAGTGCTGAGATTAAAGGCGTGTGCCACGACTGCCCGGTTTACAGCTGAAATCTTGAAGGAATATAAAATCCGATCCTTACAAGTCCTGGGTCACTAGACAGTATGGTAGGGGAGGACCAGACAGAGTTAGAACTGGGGTAGCCATACCGGAAGGAAAGGGCGCAGGTTTCAGGAGGGGCTGCTCCCATCTCATTGCCACAAACACTACACAGAGCCTGGCTTGCTCAGGCGGCCTTTACTCTTTCTGCTTCACTGTGGACTTTCCCTGCGCTGGGCAGCTGAGTGTCAGAGCTTCAAGTGCATTCCCTGCTGGGAGGCAGCTAACAGAGAAATGTGCCTCCATCAGCACCAGATTGTATAAGGGACGGTGACTTGATGGACAGCGTTTGTTTGTTTGTTTGTTTGTTTGTTTGTTTGTTTGTTTTTGGGACAGGCGTTTCGAGACAAGGTTAGCGTTGGGTATCCTGGACTCACTTTGTAGACCAGGCTGGCCTCGAACTCACAGTGATCGCCTGCCTCTGTCTTCCGAGTGCTGGGATTAAAGGCATGCACCACCACACCCTGCCCTTTTTTTATTTTTAATCATCATATATACTTTGGGAACTTTTGAAATGAAAAATATATATAGATTATTTTAATTTCATGTGTATGAATGTTTGCCTATCTATATGAATGCCTACCATGTGTATGCAATGCCTGAGGAAGCCAGAAGAGGGCATTAGATCCCCTGGAACTGGAGTTACAGATGGTTTTTAGCCACCCTGTGGGTGCTTGGGATGGAACCCAGGTCACCTGCAAGAGCAGCCAGTGCTCATAACCACTGAGCCATCTCTCCAGCCCCATAAAGTCATCCTTGTACCATAACGTTTCATTTTCTGACTTCCCATATGTACTGGCTCTAGAGTCATTTGGGAAGAAGAAGCCTCAGTTCAGAAGATACCCCCAATGGATGGCCTGTACTGTGTTTGTTGACTGATGGCTGATGTAGGAGGATCCAACCCACAGAGGGCAGAGTCACCCCTCCACAGGTGATCCTGGGTTGTATGAGAAAGCATGCTAAGCGAGTCATAGGGAGTAAGCCAGTAAGCAGCATTCCTCCTTGACCTCTGTTGGAGACCCTTCCTCTAGGTTCCTGCCCTGACTTTCTTCAATAATGGATTTATAAGCCATAAAGTGAAATAAGCCCTTTCCTCCCCAAGTTGCTTTTGGTCATGGCGATCTGTCACAACAAAAGAAACCTTAGGCCCCCATGCCACTCCCAAGGCAGTCGACTTTTTGCTGACAAAAATCATCTTTCATGTTTCTTTTTTGGGTAATATAAGCCTGCATCTGTTGGATAGCTTGTGGAATTTTACACACATTACAACTGAAAATGTCTGTGTCCAGTGGAATATCCTGCAGAGGCACCAAAACAGTGCTGCCATGTCCAAACCACAGCTGCTGTGGAGTGAAGGCCCTGCCATGCTGCCTCCGTGTACGGCCACCATCACTCCGCCATCATGCCCCACGGCCTCCGTGTACGGCTGCCATCACTCTGCCATCATGCCCCACAGCCTCCGTGTACGGCCGCCATCACTCCGCCACCATGCCCTGTGGCCTCCGTGTACAGCTTGCCATCACTCCTCCATCACGTCAGAACCTTCCTGCGGCAGATGTGTGCGTCTGGTTTTCCTTACAGAGTCTTTTTAGGAAAAGGAAGTTAGTTCTCTATAATGCAAGTGGCCAAATACATTACCTTGATTCACCTCAAAGTAAGAGCATCGTGGGCATGAAGGATGGATGGCTTTGAGGTGGAGCCAGAATGGATCAGGAAGACTTCCCCTTATATGTGGGAGGCCAGACGGGGCGGGGCCTGGAAGAGGTCCTGCATGCCCACTTGTGTGTGCGCATACAAGGACAGAGGTTGGCGAAGAGCATCCTCTTTATCTCTCTCCATCTTGCTTTCTGATCAGTGTTTCTAACTGAACCTGGAGCTACCCCTGTCAGTTAGCCCAGCTGCAGTGAGGGCCCAGGATCCTCCTGTGTCTGCCTGCACAGTCCCCCGAGATCAGTGCTGGGGTTACACACTTGCGCTGCTTTCCCAGGCTTTAACACGGGAGCTGGAGTCTGAACTCAGGCCCTCATGATTGCTGGGCACACACCGTGTGTCAGAGCTTGCCCATGGTGCAACTTGACTTCCAGCCACCACAGTTCTGTGCCTCCACAACCATCCACGGGAACAATGTGACAGCAGAAGATGAGGTGTCCACCTTGAAGTGAGATAGAGAACAAGGCAAGAGCAGTCTGTCGCCTTTGGAAAGTGAGTGAATTGACGGGGAGTCACGTATGAATCTGTGTATTTCCCCAGTCATTGTCTGGTCACTAGGATGTGGGTCTACTGGAGAGCAGTAGCAGTGTCAGATTGCCAGCTTCTGGTAATCCCACTCCAAAGAGGCAGGGGCTTGCTTCTGATGGCACTGGGGAGCGGCACGGCCTCCTTGGCCTGACTCCCCAAGATCCGCACTCAGACTAAGATAGGTGCTTAACACCCACGGATCCAAGCTATGAGCTTGCTTGTTTGTTCATCTGAACAGCTCGGAGATTTGTTGTCCAATAAACAGTAAGTCTGAGAACAGTTAAAAAACAAAAAACAAAAAAACAGATCCTATTTAGGTGGGAAAGAATTCTTTTCCAGGCACATAACGTGTGCACGCGCGCGCGTGTGTGTGTGTGTGTGTGTGTGTGTGTGTGTGTGTGTGTGTGTGTTTGGTTGGTTGGTTTGGTTTTTCAAGACAGGGTTTCTCTGTGTAGCCTTGGCTGTCCTGGACTCGCTTTGTAGACCAGGCTGGCCTTGAACTCACAGAAATCTACCTGCCTCTGCCTCCCGAGTGCTGAGATTAAAGGAGTGCGCCATCACGCCTGGCTCTTGTGTGTGTGTGTGTGTGTGTGTGTGTGTGTGTGTGTTTATGTGTATGTTTTATATACATGAAATATGTGTTTATATGGGACATCCACAGGCAACTGCACATTTATATGAAATAAATTAAGGACATAGCAAACTTGTTTATGGAGGAAAAAGGAATTAGCAATTATAAATAATAAAAATGGGCTGTTAAATTTTCTGTCTATATTCTGCAGTGTTGAGAATGTAAAATAAGCATCATTTTAGCATTGAATATTGTGTGTACTGGTTTTATTTTAAAAGATTCTAAAGAAATATTTCAAATCTTATTTTATTGGTTTTCAAATGTGCCTGATATTCTTTGAAGATAAAAATAATTTATTAAAAATGAACAAATCCATCCTATATAAGAATTACATCTTTACCGTAAACAGCAGTGTATGGTATATTTCTAGCTTTTGTTTTATTTCACTAATTACTTAGCATCTAAAAATCTAATTATGATCAAAATTAACATCTCTCTTTGGGCTCTCTAGTCAAGCAAGCCGGAACTTCTTTTTCTAACTCCCTTAGGTGTCCCATAGGCTTCGTGCCCTTTCTGTTTGCAGTGGTGAACTGAAGTGACCAAGCCGGTCGCACACAGCCAGCCACCCGTGAAGAAGTGGTTAGGGTCGGCTCCGCCATCGGAAGCCTCACAACCAAATCATACGGCTACCCAACAGGACCAAATCCCTTCAGACACAAAGACACCTTTGCTCCTTTGTTTGACATGGGTTCTTGTTCTATAGCCTAGGCTAGCCTATAGCTCTCTTTGTAGCCCAGGCTGCCCCGGGGCTCACTTTGTAGCCCTCGAAGGCCTGAGACCTGCAGCAGTCCTGCTCCAGACTCCTGTGAGCTCCCATTCCGGGCCAATCCAGACTGCAAAGGGACTGCGATGTAGCTCAGAGTGGGGCCACAGGAGGTCCTGGAGTCCATCACCAGCACTGGTCAGAGTTCATAAACAAACACATACCAAACCAGTTCCTATGAGCTGTGTGCAGGCTTGACAATGCCCCAGCTGTTTCCTTTTTGATGTTTCAACCCCAGCAGGAGGCCAACACCAGGGGCAGATTTTGTTACCTTGGTGGGCAGGATCAGGCAAGCAGAGTTTCTTAGACCTCGTGGCTGGGCAGAGACCATTAGGATATTTAGGCAAAATCATGATTGTCACCAGACAGGCAAGGGCTTCCCCACACTTTTACACTGCAATGCTTTTAGCCAGTCGGTATTTCTGAATACTCCAATTTTGAATACTCCAACACCATCCATAGTCAAGTGTTCCACCCATCAAAACCTATTTCTGAAGCTCAGAATCCTGCTTGTATGGGGGTGGAGTGGGGGAGGTGTTGACAGAGAGATGGTGACCGCAATGCTGGTAACACCCTTCTATCCAGTACAGAGTCCATCTGTAGACAGAGTCGCCAACTTGGAATGCTTGGGCAGATGCGCCTGGCACCGTGAAGGAGACTAACATGACTTGACAGAACAGGTGCTCAGACACTTAGACACGCTTACACACAAGCACCGCAATCAGCTGTTCCTGCAGAGGATCTGCGGGTTTGTAAAAATTACAGCTTGAATCAAATTCAGTTCTTTTGGTCCTAAGTGAAGTTTCTAAGATGCTGCCAATGGCATAGCGAACATCGGGTGTCGGGTGCGTGGGCCAAGCTCCGCCACAAGCGTTTCCCATCTAGTGACCCACTTACCATGTGCAACAGTCCTACTGGGGCCACCGTTATCGCCCACTAACAAAGAGAGACCACAAGTCACTTGTACAATGTCACAGGACTTGCCTTGCTTTCCGCGTCGTCGCCTCGGTCCCTCCTTCCAGTTTGTCCTCCTCAGTCAAGCGTGCTGATGCACACAAACGCTTTCTGGATTCTCCTGTTCCCCACCAGAGTTCCTGGCCCCGACCCGCAGCCCACTCACTCTGCTTTCTTTGCAGGCCTCTGTGTTCTCACGGCTTGCTTTTGGATAGCAGCATGTTTACATCCATAATCCAGACATCCAAAGTCTGAAAGCTTTTGAGTGTCACTGTGATAGAAAGTAGAAAGCTTTATACTGTGAACCTGTGTCTCCTGCACAAAATTGCCAAAAGTATTACATAAAATACTGACGCCATTACTGGAAAAATAAATATTGTTGGAAAAAAAAAACACTTTACTACCAAAATAGCCTTTAAGTTCAATGCAATCTCTATCAAATTCCAATGAAATTCTTCAAAGAAATTTTTTACAAAAATATGCCCCCCCAAAAAAACCCTGGAGGCCACGTGTATGACATATACATGAGACATAAGTGAAATTTGCATTTAGACTTGGCTTCCCATCCCCAGGATATCTCATTAGAAATGTATAAAATACTCTAAAAGTCCTGGTCCCAGATACTGAGTACTGCAGTTGTCCTTGTGAACCGGCCGTTGTAGAGAGCCATTGCGCTCACGCCTCTGTGGTGAATATGTGCGCTTTGTACATTATAACCAATCTGTTGGAGCATTTTTTAAATCCCATATTAGAATAGCCCTTTAGATTAGGAGCAAGAGACCACATATTCGACGTCCTGATGGAGAGCAAGAACAGACACCACCATGGGCAGTGAGGTGCCATACAGGACAGGCAAGCAGGCACCACCCATCTCTTCTCCTTTCTCTTAGCCTGGAGTCCACAGCCGCCCAGATCCCAGGACACCGCCCTCATATAGGAGGGGCCCCTTGACTCAGAAACTCGCTTCTTCTTAGCCACAAGCAAGGGCTTGTAACACCATCTAGGGACATTTACCCAAAAGGTCCATGTGTTTTCATTCAAGGATGTTTACAAACACCCTGGTTCCTGACTCAGACCCTTGTCAGCTGGATGACTTTCTCCAAGAGGAAGTGGGCAAGGGGGAGGATGGGGTGAGGAGAGAGCTAGCTGGATCAGATCAGGGAATCGAGCCCTAGCCTGTCTTCTTTCCAGCGGAGAAGCCACTCTGCTGGCTGGGATTCCAGTTTCAAGCCAAGGTCCTCACCTTTATCCATACTCCAATGCTTGGAGCCAGGAGCCCTTATCTAACCCAATGGGGAGCCCACCCGTTCACCAGCTGTGTACCTCTGCCCTTCACAGGCTTCCCAGACAACCGGTTCTAGGATTCCATTGAGTGAGATTGAAGAAACTGAGGTAACAAAAGTTTTCTAGTCAGGGCCAGGGAGCTAGCTCAGTTGGCAACGTACTGGCTTTGCCATCATGAGGACCTGAGTCCAAGTCCAGAAATCACATGAAAATACCAGGCACGGCATCCATTTTTAATCCCAGCACTGGGATGGAAAGCTGGGTGGATCCCCGGGACCTATTGGCCAGGGAGCCTAGCCTAGCCTACTTGGGAGATTCTTGGCCAATAGGAAAGAGCCTTTTTCTCCAAGAAAAGATGGTAAGCGCCCAAGAAACAGTACCCAGGGTTGTCTGTGGCGTACACGTGCATACCAGCAGTTCACTGTTAACTGTTCTCTGTGCCCAGCGTTTGCTGTATAGTTTCTCCCTGTAGAAGTCAAATACTGAACCTGAGCATGATTCCCACCACCCTTTTATCTGTTCCTCTCTTTATCTCCGCCTGTGATATGTAGTTTGCCTCCATCCCTCACCAGATGAAATATTCATGTTGATTTAATAATCTCTTATTGAAAAAGGACAATATGAAGGCTGACTGGTAACAACAAAGCCCTGTGTCATTGTCATTTAATCTTGCGGTTGCCTGTGTGATCGCTGGTTATTACTTCATGCCTTTCATTTTCACAGACACTGAGAAAAAAAAAAAACTTCGACACAATAACCAATCAGTGCGCTTGTCCCTGGGGAAGACTTTTTCTCTGAGCCTGCAGTTCTTTGTCAGAGGGTTGGGACCTCCCCATTTCACGTTCACAAGCCTGTTGTTGTCCTTGTCCAGCTAGTGACTAGGCAGCCTTATCAGTAAGACTTATAGGTGTAGCTTCTGACAGGACTAGGAAACAGTCGCTCGCAGCCAACTCCCTCTCTGCCTCTTCCAGAATGATTCTTCCGCCTTAGGTGTGTGGTACATGTTCTGGTTTGTGCTTAGGTGGTGCCAAATGGTCTTTCCTGAAAGCATAGATATACAAATAGCAGTATGCCAGCAAAGCAGTTGTATTAATGTATTTAGGAATACACACACACACACACACACACACACACACACACACACACACACACGCAGCAACAATTGAGGAAAAAGAGGCCATGATTTTGAAAGAGACCATGGTGGTTTGGGAGAGAGGAACAGGAAAGGGGAAATGGAATGATTAGATTATAATCTCAAAATATATATGCATATATATGTGTGTATATATGTGTATGCATGTATGTGTGTATATATATATATATATATGTAACTTAAACTTAGTTCTTCTCACCTGGGATTCCTACAGAATTTAAATGTTCCATCTTAATTTCATAGCACTCACATGGGCTGTCTGTGTGGCCATCCTTATTAACTATACTTGCTAGTAACTCATCTGGCCATGTATTCTCTTGACCCAGAGACCTCACTGACAATGTAAATATTAGCAATGCTCTGCCTGGGGTATAACATCACTGCCTGTCAGCAATGACTTGGATTTGGGATAGACGGTAGATGATATATGCGACAATGTTGTCATGTCTGATTTTAGTCTGTCCCCCTTTTCCATCTTGTTTCACAATATGAACATGTCACGGGGTGTGTGTATGTGTGTGAGTGTGTGTGTGTGTGTATGTGTGACTGTGTGTGTGTGTGTGTGTGCACGCGTGTGCGCGCACTCATCTTTTGAGGCTCATAAAACTTGGCAAAAATTAAACCTGGTTTGAAATGTGTCTCCTCATTCTTATAAAGTTTTAGGCTCACTTGAATGCGATTGGTTGGGTAAGGAGCCTGCTTGGCCTGATGGCAGGGGACCTGGGATAAGGAGCCCACTCTTGGCTTATGACAGACAGACTGGCAGCATTTCCCATTGGTATGTGCAGGGTGGCGGAGCCAGTTTTAAAAGAGCAGATTTATAAAAAATCCAGCTGTGAGTTTTCTTTCTTTTTTTTTTTTTTTTTTTTTTTTTTCTCCTCTTAGAGCTGGAAGGCGGGGCCAAAACCAACCACAAACTAGGCACTCCATTGATCAGGTTAGAGTGATGTGGGCCCCGTCTCACAGACAACAGCTAAGCACAGAGGAAATATTAGCTGGCAGAGATAAGAAGAGGAAGCCGTGAGAGGCGGAGGCTCCATCTGTCAGTTTCTGAGCGGCAAGTTCTCAAGACAGCAGACAAGGAAAGGAAGAAGAGAGTGGTTTTGTTCCAAAGGCACAGCACAGCCTAAGGACATTTTCTAACAAAGTAAGTTTGTGCCGTGTTCATTTGAAAAGGAGGCTGTGGTGGTGGGAAGAGAGCGTCCTTCCCATCTGGGCTGCGAGGGGATTTGTTTCGGGTAAATATGAAGTTTGTTCCTCTGGTAGATCTGGCCCCAAGGAGAACATTCTTTTGCCAAGAACTTGATTTGATGCTCACAAGCAGCACTTGTGGTCCCATTATTTATTTTAAAGACATGTAAAAGCGACAGAAGGGTCTACTTTATGTTTCAGATCTCAGATTACAGACATGGACTTCTGTCTTTCCTTCTTCTGTGTCTCCCCTTCCCACCTCTCCTTCTTTCTCTCTCACTTGCCCCCCCCCTTTTTTTTTCTTTTTTCTTTTTTTTTTTTCCCTGTTTTTAAACCTCCTGGAACTGGGAACAAGATTGCTTGTATCTTTCCTCAAAGATAATTTAGTGTGGCAGTAGCTCACCTTTTAGAGTTTACGGGGCTGGCAGAAATTAACCGTCGGTTCGCTCAGTAGATGAACAGATCGTTTAAACCTCCGACTGGCCTTCCAAATTGTGCAGTTGTTGTGACACTGGTTTTTGAAGGCAGCTGTTTTCTGGGTCTTTTTGCAGAACACAAACGGACTCATGAGATAATCCTGCTGTTTATGTGTGGAACATTTTCAGCGTATTCGTTTTCAAGCAAAGCTAGACTGTATGGTTCTGGGTGGCTGTTTGTTACCTCCAAATGGTTCATATTCAATGTCAGATGCCATGTGTCTTATTAGGCATGGATTTGTCTAATTCCAGTGGGAGATTAAAATAGTGATTTGAATAGCAGATTCTCTGAGGGGGGAAAAAAGAAAAAGGCACGTTGGAACCAAAGATGATCTCTTTTTAAGCCACATGGGCAACAAGAGACTTGTGTGCGTCTGTGTGAGCCGGCTCTGTAGTATAAACGAAGAGTGGCAGCACCGGCTGTAAACTGGCAGAGGCGGACACCACTCAGGGTTATGGCCCAATATGGATGTCAGAGCTCTGTTGCATGTGTGGGAAAATGGCCACAGTCCAACGTCTGGAATCATTTATCTTCCACCAGTGCCTAGAAGACAACTGTTTTAATGCATTGTACAAAAATCCTCACTGACTGATTTCATTTATCCAGACGGGGCTCAGTGACGGATGATGGGGACAGCTCTCCGTGGGAGGGGGCTGTGCTGACCTCTTTCCCATTCCCTGACACCTCCAATGACATGGTGCCACTGCCAAAGCCAAGTGGGTTTCCATACACGTTAGTCTGTTCTTGTTGGGGAAACCAGAAACCAAATGTTTGATCTCACTGTCCTTTCTCTAGTGTCTGTTTCCCATAGTGTAGCTCTGAAACAAATCAGAGGAAGAAAATGTCAGTAGGCAGGGCCCCATGGAAGCTAGATAGGGTTAAAGTTGGATGTATGATGTTCTTAGGCAAATACTGGAAGATTCGGGTGTGTGTGTGTGTGTGTGTGTGTGTGTGTGTGTGTGTGTGTGTGTGTGTGTGTCTGTTTGTTTGAGACAGGGTTTCCCTGTGTGCCCGTGGCTGTCCTAGACTGGCTTTATAGACCAGGCTGGCCTCGAACTCACAGTGATCCACCTGCCTCTGCCTCCTGAGTGTTAGGATTAAAGGCGAGCGCTGCCACACCCAGTGCAACATGCAATTGTTGGTCTCTGTGTCTGTGTCTGTCTGGGGGCATCGTTGATATGCCAGCCGGTGTGTTTGATTCTGTTATTAAAAGTTTCTTATTCTTTGAAGGTTTCAGTGTATACTGCTCTACATCCTCCCCACTCCAAGGCCCTCTATGTCACCCACCCTCCTACCTAGCTTCAGGTCCTGTTGTTGTTGTTGTTGTTGTTGTTAATAACCCAAGTCCAGTTAGTGTTGCCCATGTGCACATGGGTCTGTGAGCAGCCACTGTGCAGAGGCAATGTACCAGGGGCCATATCCCCAAAGGAGAGTGAAGCTTCTTCCCCTAGCAGCCTTCCATTGCCAGGAGGTCCTCCACAGGGGTGGGGCCCTAGACCTTTTCTGATCCAGCCAGCCAGTGTGTTTTACCTACCTAAGTTCCTATGAGCTAACATGTGTGTCCCATGGAGGAACATCTGGCTGGTTTTTGCCCCCCATGTCAGATCTTATAGGGATACTTAAAACTTGTTATAAACACCAAGCCCATTCAGATGCTTTGGGTTTTAGTCACAACCGTTGTGTTGCATAAAAGACACTTAACCCCTTAATAAGCGTATTTCATTGCTTGTAAGTGGAGTGAGTGAGTTTAGCCATCTCTCCCAGAGGAACTTCAAAGTCAGCAGAGTGTTAGTTCTCCGCACAGAAGCCGCGTATGGCCTTGCCTTCATCTCCCCAGACTGACTCAAAACTAAAATTGAGTGGTCACATGTGGTGATGGCTCTCTCCCACTAAGTGGACTTTTTCTTTTATTTACTCCTCACAATTTTCTAGCATTGTGAAAAACCAGTCATTTTCTTAATTAGCTTTGAAGTTTTAGAAATTGGATTAAAATTGATGCAATAAGCTCCCTAATATAAAGAAACCAGGTTATAGTGCCAGTTAAGATCCCTAATATCGGCCAGGTGGTGGTGGTGCATGTCTTTAATCCTAGCACTTGGGAGGCAGAGGCAGGTGGATTGCTGTGAGTTCGAGGCCAGCCTGGTCTACAAAGCAAGTCTAGGACAGCCAAGATAACACAGAGAAACCCTGTCTCAGAAAGAAAAAAAAAAAGAAAGATGCCTAATATCTTTGTCCATTTTACAGACCCAACTATATACTGTGTAGAATATGTCCATATATATGTTTATTATCAGGTAAATGTATATATTATCTTCTTGAACTGTTTCATTAAAAGTGGTTATGTATAAAATACAAAGCAATGAAGATAGCAGGCCTAAGTGTGCTGTGTTTTTAAGCATTTTCATTTGGCGTGATATACAGGTAAACAGCCATTAGTGCTAAGGAAATCAAAAGTCAGACCTCCCTGGGCCTTTTCCACTTGGCTGCCTCTAAATCATGGATATCCTTTAGCTAGGACAGAGTGCACTGTGGGAATTCTGATGGCTCTGTGAGCCACCCACTCAACTGTATGGCCTTAGGCCATACTGGGTCCTACAGGCCTGCAGCTCTGCTTCTGCATTACGGGTGTAAGAGTGTTGGCCTTACCCTACGAGGCTGTCTTGAAGGTCAAATGGCACCATATGCATAGAAATGTTAAACCTCTTTCTTTCTGGAATATTCCATACCCCACCCCACCCCTTCTTACCTCCTCAGAGATATCTTTCTTTCAATGCTCCGCATCTCTGCCAGAACCAGCCAGCTCTCTGTGCCAGGCCCCTCGCATCCAGCAACGGCCCCATCGCAGGCCCCCATGCTCTGTATGGTCCTGTTCTGGGCTCCACCAAATATTTTCTCTGCCATGTTTTGGAGGGTTCTATTTTATTTTATTTTTATGTGTGTATATATGTACTTGTGTGAGTTTGTGTATGCCACAGGCATGCAGAAGCCTCTAGAGGCCAGAAGACCGCATTGGGTCCCCTGGAACTTGAGTTACAGGCAGTTGTGAGCTGCTGCGTGGGTTCTGGGAACAGATCCCAGGTCCTCTGGAAGAGCAGCCAGTGTTCTTAGTGTCTGAGCCACCTCTCCAAGGCCCTTTGCTACCCTGCTTTTGAAAAACTATTTCTGTACTTCTATCTTTCATACTTTTACTTTTGCTTCACTTTTGTATTTAAGTTGAAAGCTTTGTTTTAGCTCCTGCCTTAGACTAAGTCATTCGTAATCGCTCTTTTGGCTTCTGGACCTAGTCTCTAGTATTTTTTTTCCATTATCATACTTTTTTGCTTTGCACTTTCCCTCTGTCCTTCCTGCTTTACTCTTTGCCTCTTTACACATTCCATCTCCTTGACCTTTTTAGTCATTAATATGCTTAGATGTAAAATGTGCTTAGTTTTATTTTCAGTTTCACATGTGAGTACTGTACTGATGTCATCTCCACCTCTCCTCCTCTAACTCCTCCTCACCCCCTCTCAAACCATGGCCTGTTCTTTAATTACTGTTCCATATGCATATACACACGTTTCTGTGCACAGTCAGTCACATAGGCACGGTAACACACACACACACACACACAGCCACACACACAGCCTGATGAGTACATTCAGTGTTGCTCATGTTGATATTCGTTTAAGGTTGCCACCTTGGGATGGGATGATCCATGGGGCGGGGGCGTGCCTCTGGAGAAGTCTGACTCTCCTCTCCCAGGATCCATCAATTGCATGTAGCACTTCATTTAGGGGTAGGGACTTATGCAATTTTCCATGTTGGCATGTCAACTGGTATTGTCATCACTCAGATCTTGTTTAAGTGACTATTGTTGACATGTCATGGGTTCAGCATCCCTGTGATATACAGAGGAAATAACCTCACAGCAGACATCCTGGTCCTCAGCTCTTACAATCTCTCTTCTCACTCTCTGTCATGTTCCCTAAGCCTTGGCTGGAGGGGTTGATGAGGGGTGGGAGCTATACTTATCTGTGACTTTAAGAATTATTTTGCATACAGTTATAGATTACACTGACTTGGCAGTAGTGGTGTGTGTACTTTTGGGGAAGCCAACAGTAGAGAACTGAGTTTTCATGCTGCCCTGAGATTCCAAAGCTACTTTAAATATCACTAGTCTGTGATGCTTTCTTCATTCCTGACTCCCTTAGTATATGTTTGAATCACGTCTTTATCTTGTTCTTTCTTTATTGATACGATAGCCATCACTTGGAGTTCTTTGTTGATATGTCATCTGTTACTTGACTGTCTGGCACTCACTGTTGTTTCTCCTAACTACAATGTTGGTGATCAAGTTATATTTGTTGCATAAATGAAAAGAAAGTGTTGCCCGGCAGTGGTGGCGCACACTTTTAATCCCAGTACTTGGGAGGCAGAGGCAGGCAGGTCTCTGTGAGTTCGAGACCAGCCTGGTCTACAAAGTGAGTCCAGGACAGGCAAGGCTACACAGAGAAACCTTGTCTCGAAAAACCAAACCAAACCAAACTAAAAAAAGAAAAGAAAAGAAAGTATCCCCTACCTGTTCCTTGTGGTATTTTTCCATTGTACACTTTTTGGGACACTCCAGGTAACCATGTGTCTGAAACTACTTGACCACTATGATGACCTACAGACCCTTTAAGACTGAAAATCTGCAGTTTTCAGTAGGCTTGAAGTGTTCACTACTAGATAAAATGCTAGCCTACAGGTCCTATCTCAGCGCTGCTAATCACACATTCCCTTTAATTTTGTGCTTGTTCATGTGTGCACACGCTTGTGTGTGTATGTGTGTCTGTGTGTCACATGAGTGCAGGACCTGTGGAAGCCAGAAGAGGCTGGAGGATCCCCTGGAGTTGGACTTACAGGAGGGTGTAAGGCCAGTAAAGGGTGTTGGGGTTGGGATGTGAGCTCTGGTCCTCTGCAAGGTATAGTATGTGCTCTTAACTGCTGAGCCATTTCTGTAGCCAAGAGATGGAAAGCCTAGCTACTTCAAGGTCTCTTTCAAATGAGGATAAAAACAAGAAAACTTGAATGTACTTGTTAAAGGACAGTGAAGAAACTATGTAAATTATGGAAGCTTTCTATAATCTTGCACTTAATGGCTTTTTACACAGAATAGCTGGCAGAGGTGAAGCCATTCTACCGTAATTTCTCTGCGTGTTGAGTCAGGATGAACACAGGGGTAACTCGAAACAACCTTCCACCCAGTCAGGGCTGTGCAGCTGCCGAACACTCAGCGTACACACTGCGCATCATGTCCCTCTGTGCTAGCAAACAGAGGTCAGCTCTCCAGCGATGCTGAGAGTGCACCTGGTTCTCTGTGCCGCCACGCCCTGTGCTCTCAGGGATGATGCCAGAATGAAAGATCGACAGTTGGTACAGCTTTGCCTTGGGGTACATCTCTGTAGTCCTAAAGGTTCTGACACTTATGGACCATCTTTAAAGATGTTTCTAGATGCTTCTGGTTGAGTATATGTTCTGTTCACTGCAGAGTAAATTATGCAATTCCTCTGTTTTCTGTTTAAATGACAAGAGAATGCCCACTTAACAAATGAATATAAACACAGTAATGAATACAAAAATAAATTCCCAAGTAGACGAGAAGTAGACAGACATGCAATGTTGGTGTGGACAATTTGAGAGTGTCAGGGGAAGGCAGAATAGAATCCTGGGAGATTAATTCTACTTGGGAACCCATGTCTTAACAATCAGAAAAATCATTTTCATGAAAGAACCCCATTTGTCCTCAGTAAGGCTTCAGAAGTCTGAAGCGACACCTTCATGGCATCATGTTCTAGTTCACTCCTTCCAGGAACTTTACACACACACACACTACATACCACACACACACACACACTACATACCACAGACACACCACACACATATACCATACACTTACCACGCACCACACACACACGCACACACTACACCACGCATACACACACACACTATACCACACACAGACACACACACCACACACACACCCCTCACATATTCCATACACACACATACTACATACCACATACACACACCACATACTACACACACACACACACACACACACACACACACACACACACATACCACATACATACACCATTCACACACACACACACACACACACACACTATATACCATACACATACATACAAGCTAGCTCTGGCCCTGGGACTCAGTATCCCTCAACCAAGGAGGAGGAAAGACGTGCAGACTGAGGTGTGCAATTGTCCTCCCTGATCACCTGCATCTTGCACCTACAGCAAAGTGCAAGAAACCCCATCAGAATTTACTCAGAAGCCCCTCAGTGGCCTCCACGCTGTGCTGCTGGGCTTCTTGGGCCTAGAGCCGTCGTCCTTCGTCGCATGCTTATTTTCCTGCGTCCTTGACTGTCTGTCCGCAGTGTCTGCACCCGGCCCAGCCTTGACTGCGCCATGCGGGGTACACCAAGAGGACCCCAACAAGCCCATGGAAGGCAGTTTCTTTTCTTTTCTTTTCTTTTTTAATTAGCCATAAACAACCCCTTGAAAGAACCCTGTGCTCTCTCTAGGGGCTCCCTACCTGGTGTTCTTCCGGCTTTGCATGCAATGAGTAAAACCACAGAGGGAGTTAAGCAGGAATACAATGACCTGAGCTCAGTTTAGATGAAAGCAGTTGATTTGTTTGTTTGTTTGTTTGTGTGTTTTGTTGTAGCTGAGGATAAGACTCTAAATTAGATGGACTTTCTATGCCAGGCGTTAGAGCAAAGAACAAGAAGATACGTTCGTCTTTAGAGTTGACTGTTGTCACGCCCTGCCTCACACGCTTGCTTAAGCAAAGAGGGTGTGTTTCTTTTCAGTCCCCTCCACATTTGCTAATTTGGTCCCAATGTTCCTCTTACCCAAGTCCTTTGTCTCTGTTGCTGAGTATACATAGTAACAGTTAGCACAGTAGCATGTATCTCATTTCAACCCGTCATCTTTTGAGCGCCTACTGTGGAAAGGAAGTAACCGTACAGCATGCCGTCCCATCCTAGGTCAGGGAGGGTGATGACTCAAGAAAGAGTGACTTCCCCGCAGCTGCAGGGCTTGAGGCAGCGTACATATTCAGATCTAATGAGAAGAACTGAGAACCTTGATGGATGGTGCAGAGGGGAGGCGGCGACAAATGCTACCAAGCAAAAGTGCAACAACTTTAAAGAGTTTGGTGTCGTATAAAGAATGAAGGAGTGGGAGGAGCCGGTGCAGTGGTTCTTTGTCCTCCTAACACTTCAGTCCTTTAGTCTCGTTCCTCCTGTTGTGGCGGCCCCAACCATACAGTCGTCAATCAATTGCTACTTCATAACTGTAACTTTGCTAAAGTTATGAATTGTTATGTAAACCTGTGAAAGGGTCGGTCGGACCCCCCCCCCCCAGAAGACCCGAGTTCAGTTGCCAGCACCCAAATGGCTCGATACCATCTGTCACTCCAGTCCCAGGGATCCGATGCCGTCTTCTGGCCTCTTTAGGTAGTGCACACACATGGTGCACATACATGAAAGCAAAACACTCATACACATATGATAAAAGTGCATAACTAGAGAGGAATAACTGAGTGGACCCCAGCATGCTATTAGAAATATCATTGTGTGGGAGATGGGACTTGAAAGGGAAATAAACTCAATTATTCTAAGTCTCGACATTGTCTTATAACATGGCTACATGTGTCTGGAGGCTCGTGATGACCGCTCTTAAGTTTAGGATATGTATCCTGGAGAAGAGCAGATCAAAGAAGAAACAATGATTTTGTGAATAGGCCCACACATCAACCCATTCAACAATTGTTAATAAATGTGCCAAGGCCATTAGGTCATTGTAACACAAGAAATAATTCAACTAGTCAACTTAAGCTCCTCTCATGGAGCTTATGGCCAGAGGGGAGGACAGCCTCCAAACCAAGAGGAGGAGGCTGATGTTGGTGCTGTGACATGAGACTTCATGGACAGCGAATCTCGGCTTACAGTGGGTTCTTTTGTCTACTCTGCAAGCACACACAACACTAGCTACATCCAGCATTGCTGAGCGTGTGCCGCCCTTACAGAGACAATGTGCTCATCGATGGGAGAGGAGAGAATACACAGAGACCATGTTTGCAGATGTGTAAGCTTGCTTCATAGACTGGAGAGCATCTTTAACTCTGAGGTACTCGCTTCAAGCAAGCTTTTACTGGGTTGATTGTCAAGAAAGCTGTTTTTGGAGTCAGGTGTGGTGGCGCACGCCTTTAATGCCAGCACTCAGGAGGCGGAGGAAGGTGGATCGCTGTGAGTTTGAGGCCAGCCTGGTCTACAAAGTGAGTCGAGGACAGCCAGGGCTACATAGAGAACCCCTGTCTCAAAACAAAACAAAAACAAAAAAATGCTGTTTTTTTAAACAAGCCATTCTCAACAGCTAAGTCAGTTAGAAGCAAATAGCTATATACTTCAATGGTAGATATGGCCTATAGTCCTGAGCAGTGAGGGTTCCTTGTGTGAGATATGTGTGCTGCGGATAGGGGTACCTAATGACACCAACCTCTTAGCCCTACTCAGGGTTAGCAGGACCTCGGTGACCAACATCTTCATCTGGTGACATCGCAGTACAGAAAAGGCATCATATTTGGAAAGGGTGGAAGCACGTCATGGGGGTGAGCGCGCCATATGCGTTCCCGCATGCTCATGGTTTGCAGTGCGGGGGAGATGCTGCTGCAAGTATGCAGCAATTTCCCTTATCCAGCATCTTGTTACCTATGGCTTCTGTTGCTTATCACAGTCAGAAAATAGCAAATGGAAAATTCTAGAAATAAATGGTGCATAAGTTCTAAGTTGGTTGCAAAGCAGAGTAATATAATGTAATCTCACACCTTCATGCTCCATCCCTGTTGGTACCGACTCATCCATTGGCTATAGTATCCACACGGTATTTGCTACCCACCTCTTAGCGGTCACCTCAGTTATTACATCAACTGTCATCTGGAGCCTTTGGATGTACCCCCATGATAACAGGTTGAGATCTGTCAGCACAAAATAACTACTGGCAAAGTAATTTGGTCTTCTAAAATTATTTAAATAAAATACACAAAATGAAAGTGCTGAAATTTCAGTCCTCTGCACAACGTTTGGCAGACCTTCACTTTCACACTGAATTGTGCGCTCCTTAACCTAACGATAGTATATACACCACATGGCTCTCATCTGCCAATCACAGGATACATTACCTCACAGTGTCCTCACGGCCCCATTGCAGATAAGAAACTGAGACTGAGACTGGGTAAGGCTTACTAACTTTCCAAGATGATGTTGCTGTGGAGAAACTGACAATTTCCAAATTATCCCCGCCAAGATAGTTTCTGCTCTCATCTTGTGTTCTGGAGACTGAGGAGATGGCCTGGTCAGTACAGTACTTGCCACATCAATGTGATAATCTGAGTGTGAGTCTCCAGAACCCTTGTAAAAGTTGGACTTGGCCTCACATCTGTAATCCTGGTGCTTGTATGGGGAGAGAGAGGGGGAGACAGAGAAGTCCCAGAAGCTCACGGGCCAGTTAGCCTGTGGAGAACAAGAGATCCTGCCTCTCTCTCTCTCTCTCTCACACACACACACACACACACACACACATGCACACGCACACACATGCACACGCAGGCACACACACAGATGAAAGATGTTAAAGATCCTTTGAGTTCTTAAACAGTCTGTTATGAACCTTCTGTGGGTGCCGGTGGCTGGCAGCACTGAAACAGCTGGTTTGTGTCCCTGACACAATCTGGTTGCTATGAGATCCTTCACATAGGAAAATTTTCGTCAACTCCAGGTGCCTGGAACACCAGACAGGCAGACTTGCTAAGAGTCAGATGAACACAGCTGTGAAGGAGGCTGGGGAGGTTCAGGTTGTGTTGGGGGATGTGGAGGTTGTTTGCCGCTGTTGTGTGGGATGGAGGGTATTGTATTGTTTCAGTGATGCTGGGGATTGAACACAGTGATGCTAGGCAGGTGCTGCATCCTTAGCTGCGTCCTTAGCCTTCAACCGCCACTTTGTGTTTTGGCTGCCAAGGCATTTCCAAAGCTGACTTGTAAAGAGATGAAGATGAAACAGACAGTTGATAAGATGGCGTTAGTATACACATCACATTAGAATAGGTGAAGGTGTTGACCCAGTACGATGGAATTGGCACATCTAAAGTGGCAGCGGCAAAATGAACCGTTTTAAATGCTAGTCATCGCTCTGAGCTATCGCCTTAGTCCAAATGTGTTCTTGCTGAAGATGAACGCATCCAGATCATGCCCCCTTCCCGGATGACAGGAAGAACAAAGGAAAACAAACAGTTTACTCCAGTCTCATAAAAAGTTCTTACACACGAAGTAAAAAAGAGCATGGGAAAAGATGAGGATTTTTTGTTTTGTTTTATTTAAGTTTTTCCTTGAAGTCCCTGCAAGATTGCAGCTCACATAAAGCGTGGGTACGTGTGTGTTTACACAAGTGAGGGCTGGCCTGCCGGAGGAGTTTCAGTCAAAGCCTCTGGAAACCATGGCCATTTTTCAAAATGACTAATAGCGTTTATATATTATCTCTCTTTCTTAAAAAGTGGTTTATCATTTCTTCTTTTTAGTTAAAAAAAAATCCATTTCCACTTTCTCCAAAGTGAGAGAGAGACATGTCTTGGGGTTGAGAACCCCAAAATAGATTTATTTTGAGTCTATTCAGTATTCTCCCCAGTACCAACACAGCACCAGAGCACCGTGGAGTTCCCCCGTTAACAAGCACGGCTGCTTAATATCTAGTCCTGCAAAAGCTGATACCTGAAAATATGTTATGTAAACATGCATCTATATCCAAACTTTAAAAATGCCAATTAGCATTCCTACCATCTTAGGAGGGTCTACATTTACAAGGATAAGAGATTTTTTTTTTTTTAACTCAGAATATATTTTGAAAGTCAAAAGCTACCCATCAGGAATAAAGGTGGCACAGTGGTTATCTCCACAGCTGAAGTAAGCCAATCCAAGCCACGTGGTGGCTCACGCTTTTAGTCCCAGCACTAGGGAGGCAGAGTCAAGTGGATCTCTGTGAGTTCGAGGCCAGCCTGGTCTACAAAGTGAGTCCAGGAGAGCAGGACTGTTTCACAGAGAAACCCTGTCTCAATAAACCAAACCAAACAAAACAAAACAGTATAAAAAGGGCAGGTTTATTTGGAAGCTGCGGCTCCTGGGTGAGTTCAACAGCCTCAGGGGATGAGGCCAGAGGAAGCCGCACCCGGCTATAGCGGGTGGGTGGGGTTTTTAAGGATTGCCATGTGCTGGACTTGGGGAGCCAAACTGCTGGCTCCAGGTGAGGGGGTTGGGCGAGCTCTCAGGAATGTCAGGAATGTGGAGGCTTTCCTCCTCCGAGGGGGCAGAGTTGGAGAGAGGGAATGAAATTTACCAGATCACGTGGGGTTGCTGGGAGCAATGGGAGCTGACAGCAGAACAGCTGCTCTTCCGAAGGACCTGGGTTCAGGTCCCAGCACCCATGTGGTGGCTCACAACCATCCGTAACTGCAGTTCCAGAGAATATGGCATCCTCCTATGTCCTCCTCAGATGCTGCATGATGTGGGACGCATACTACAGTAGGCAACCACCTATACACAGAAAATGAAATGAATAAACCTAAAAAATAAAAATTGAGACGGTTCATCTTAATAAGGTGACTTGAAGAGTAGAATATTTCCAAAATAAAATATTAACCATCTCTCCACATTTAAACTCAGGTTCATTTACAAAATTGCTATGAGCACTTAGGGAAATATCTCGTCTCAAAAGGGATATGTGTGTGTGTCCCACATATCACAAACAGATGTCCACTGTTGCACTGCTGTGGCTTTTCCTCTGCTGCATGGAGGCCACTGGGTGTTAATGCCACACTGAGGGCAAGAAAAGGCTGCTCTCGCTTCCATTCAGCAAGAATTATTTATTTGGGGCCGGAGAGATGGTTTAGAGGTTAAGAGCACTGGCTGCTCTTCCAAAGATTGTGAGTTCCTTCAATTCCCGGCAACCACATGGTGGCTCACAACCATGTATAACGAGATCTGATGCCCTCTTCTGGCCTGCAGGTGTACATGCAGACAGAGCACTGTATACATAAATAATAAATAAATGAATAAATCTAAAAAAAGGGCTCCAAAAATGGGAGAAAAAAATATCAAAAAATAATTATTTCTTTCTCTTTCCACAGTACATGTGGAAATCGGCTCTAACAATCCTTGGGGTCTCTGGGATCACTCTGAACTAGTAACTAATAGAAAAACAGCACAGAAATCTTGGCTTTAAAAGAATATTTTTGCTTAAGCTCCAGGAGGTGGGGGGTGCACAATCGGATTATCCCTGTTATCAGTGCCACTGAAGTCCCTGTTGCCTTGATAATCACCCTGGAGCCATGAAAGACTTAGTTGGCAGATAGCTAAGCTTAATTAATAGTATCGGTGACTGGATTGACCTGTCTTTTTTACTTTTTACTAGTCCGAATCCTTTCTCTCCCCTGTCCCCAAGTCACAAAAGTTCAGTTTTATTCTCCTGCTGAAAATACTGGGTACCAGCCATCTGCAGCTACAACAGGCAAAAAGTCAATTTTGATCAGGCTAGCTTTGTGGTTGATGGAAGGCTTGGGGCTCAGGTTGGTCTGGGTTTGAGTCTCAACACCACCGTAGGCTCTGTGCATGCTTCCCCACGGCTCCGATGGCTGTCTCCAAAGTGCTTCTGGTAAAGTCAACCTCGGAGTGTCACAAGGACAAGAAGCCGCGTGCGGGGCTTTGGCTGGGTGGCCAAGAGCGCACTCTGCTTTGATGGTGTTCAAATGCCCCCTGCCTCACCTCCATAGAACCTTTTAGGGCTCTCACCCCAGCAGGAACCCCAGTGTCCTCCTGTAGAACCTTCTGGAAAGCCACCAAGGCCTTTGGAGAGGGTTGCTTAGTGATTCTACCTGTTCTCCTCATTTTTGTCAACAAGCTCTACTTTTACCAGAGTTTGATGAAGCTCTTCCTTCTAGGTGGCACGTCTCCGTCCTTTGTTCTATCCGGTGTAGTGCCTACATACATACATACATACATACATACATACATACATACATTTACCAATTAATGCTTATATGTATTTGTGTGTGTGTGTGCCTGCACACATGCATGTGCGTATGCGTTCATGTAGTCTAGCTTCTGGAAACAAAAATATTTGCTTCAAATATCAATATCCTAATGGGAAACCTGGGTCACCTTCTTTAACTGCCCTCAGCCTCAGTCTCTTCCTCCTTATGATGGGGTTGCTTAAGAGCATTACACATAAAGCTCTGGATGTCGCACCTCACCTGTCACGTCAACAGAGGCCATGTAGATTTCTTGTAGCAGAGTCTCTGAACAGGATCTAGGAGGAAATTTTTGCTTTAAAAAAATGTGCACAGGCTCTGTGACCTTTATAAACCTTTCTCATATGATTTATGTTAAAGAGGACATTCCGGTATGCACCTTTTTCTGGAAAGTTCAACGTCTCAACAAATTCTGGAATATGGAACACTGTGTTACCCTTAGCCCACAAATATCTCTTTCCCTGTTTAGTAAATACTACAGCTATAGCGAGCGTTTATATCCAGTCAAACAACACAAATACTTAAGGCCTTCATGTGCTCGAGAATTTTGTTTCCTTTTCAGTAACAACTCATGTGAATTTAACTGTGCACCTCACATTGCTAATAAACAGACCCCGCAGGTCACAGCGCCTGTGAGTCCACTTCAGAAAGAGGCAGCCAAAGCCTTGAGCACCAAGGCCTGGTGACAACAGCTGATTTGTAGGTTGATGCGGTCCGAGGTCATTCACTTACCCAGACATTCTAAGATCTGTCTTAGAATAACAGTGGCTTTTAAAAATATGACTTTACTCAGGCTCCGAGTTTGGCATCCCGTCTCTATGCTCACTTCTATTAGAGTTGGATCACAAAAACGGAGAGATTAGAAATGTTACATTTAATCCCCAAAATTGAGGAAGAATGCCTCGGGGATGACAGGAGGGGCCGAGAAGCAGCAGCTGAGCCTGTGGTTCTGTGGAGATGCTTAGCCTGCTGTGTCAGAGACCACACTATGAAGTCACGTCAACCACTGGAATCAAGGCTCATCAACAGAGTTTTCCCAGCAGTGCAAGGGGCAGATAAAGCTCAACATTCCACGATGCTCCCTGGCACCCACAGGGGGTTCTTCATCCAGTTAGCATGAGTGTTGCCATTGTCTGCCACCAGGCAGCCAGGACAGAAGCAGAAGGCGTATCCTCTCTGGAGTCTGGCCCCCTCCCAGTGGCATGGGCGGCTCTGATTATAGGTCCTTGTCAGCATGGCGTTTCATCTTCTCAAGGTTCTCGGTGCAGTGAGGAGACTGTGGAAGAGGCTTTCTCTTCCTGCTAAGAAGCCGTCACCCAGCCAGCGAGCCGCTCTGCAGAGTCACTTCATTATGTACCTTCAACTCACCTCACAGATAATAACCTGACCTGTAAAAGCCCTGCACTCTGAAAACTCATGTTTAAAAAAAAAAAAAAAAAAAAGTTTTCGAGGAGGAGATTGTTTTGGTTTTTGGTTTGGTTTGGTTTAGGTTTTTTCAAGACAGGGTTTCTCGGTGTAGCCCTGGCTGTCCTGGACTCACTTTGTAGACCAAGCTGGCCTTGAACTCACAGGGATCCACCTGCCTCTGCTCATGAGTGCTGGGATTAAAGGCATGCACCACCTTGCCTGGCCATGAAAGGAAAGTTTTATGAGTGTTTTGGTAACAAGAGATAGACTATGACCAATGAAATAATATTTTTAAAGTAAATTTAAATCACCTTAAAAATCACTTTGCTTATGGTCTAGCAGCTGAATCATCAAAGTTTTCCCAAGTTAGGTACACTTCAAAGTTGGGAAGTGTGGATATAACTTTTGGCACAGTTTCCTCTTCGAAACTTGTTCCCCCCTTCTTTTTTTTTCCCCCTCCCCTCTAGTCAGGGTTTCTGTGTTATCCCAGCTGTTCTGGGCTCACTTTGTAGACCAGGCTGGCCTTGAACTCACAGTGATCCTCCTGCCACCACACCCAAAGGGCTTGGGAGCTATGTATGATGTTACCAAGCATCCCTTGTAAACTGTTTATGAAATTCCAAAGGCTGTTGTTGTTGTTATTGTTTGTTGTTTTGAAATCTGAGTAGCACAGGAGTAGGAATGACACGGAGGGCTTCGCAGCTGCTTTGGTGAAAGGCTTCTCTTCCCATGGCCGTGTCGTCTGTACTGAGCACATGGACACTGGGTACAGGACTGTTCCCTACCCCTGAGGCCTTTGCCATTGACCCCTCACAGCAGTGCTGCCAAGAGCTGCGTGCTTAAATATATTTAGGACTTTTGCTCTCGTGATGGCTCAGTAAATCTTTGCAATATGTTTTATGCAAGCCACACTGACAAAGAGAAAGAAATCTCAAGCCAGTGCTCACTGCCCAGAGTGGAACTTTAGCCAAATAAGAATTCCTTAAAAAAAAAAAAAAAAAAGAATTCCTTAGCTTTGCACCATCATAGTATACCTTTCATAACAGGAAGATTGTTTTTGTCCCAAGGAAAGCCAGATTCCAAAATAAAAAAAAAAAAATCAGGGTCAGGTTGCGGGGTGTCATTTTCACAACAGCATTTAAAGATTTAGAGTGGGTGAAGCCAAAAGCTGTCAGGTGTCCTATTTCAGTCAGGTATCCCCACTTATCACCTGCCAAAAGCCAGGGAGCCAAGCATGGGCTAAGCAGGGTGAGCTAAGGGGCACCGTGAACCCAGGAGGGTCAACCCAAGGAAGGCAGCACAGTTTCTGACTTAACATCTAAACTAAACAATACTTAAATATTTAATCCCTAGTATTACCTTAAATGTTTACCTAAAATAAATAATGCTTATTTTTTAAATTTCTATTTTATTTATTTTTGTTCTAAGAAATAACTAGGACACACACACACATATGTGTTGTTTGTTTGATTGTTTGTTTGAGATAGGGCCTCACTATGTTGTCCTCGCAGGCCTGGAACTCACTCTGTAGACCAGGCTGGCCTCGAACTCACAGAGATCCTCCTGCCTCTGCCTCCTGAGCGCTGGGATTAAAGAGGTGCACCACCACACCTGGCTAAGTGCCAGTTTTAAAAAATGCACTTACTCGGGGCTGGAGAGATGGCTCAGGGGTTAAGAGCACTGCCTGCTCTTCCAAAGGTCCTGAGTTCAATTCCCAGCAACCACATGGTGGCTCATATCTGTAATGTGATATGGCACCCTCTTCTGGTTTGCAGGAGTACATGCAAGCAGAGTACTGTATACATAATAATAAATAAATAAATCTTTTTTTTTAAATGTGCTTACTCTGGAGCCTCCTGCTTAGGTACAGCAGACCTGCTATCAATGTGAACAGTATGCTGAAGGAATTAAAGTCCCCAGTATACAACTCTTCCTTCTGGTTTTATGGCACAGTTTTTTGCTTGTTTTGTTTTGTTTTTATAAGAAAACTTCAAGAAATAGCACCCTTTTAAATGACAAAAGAGAGGCAGGACTACAGGACCTCGGAATCCTTGGCTCATTCCTGACAGACACTGCTGCCTGGCCCAATGATAAAGAGCAGTCACAAAGAAATGCCAAGTGTCCAGGCAGTCTGAAGCCTAGAACTGGAATTTAGAACGCAAGTGTCCAGGTGGGTTTGTGGGACTTTGAGGAAAAGCATCATGTTCCATGGACTGGTGATCTGACAGGCACAGAAGCTTTCTTCCTGGCAAGGAAAATTGAGCCACCTTGCTGGAATCCCACTAGGGAGTTTGCCTTTCAAGTATTAAAAATCCCCAGTTTCTTTTTAAAAATGCATTTAATTGCCGGATGTGCTGGTGCACACCTTTAATTTCAGCGCTTAGGCGACAGAGGCAGGCAGATCTCTGAGTTCACAGCCAACATGGTCTACAAAGAGTTGAGACTAACCAAAGTTACACAGAGAAACCCTGTCTCAGGGGGGAAAAAAGCATTTAATTCTCTAAAAACTAAACAGGGCTAAAACAAATTTCTTAGGTCAACTGAAATAGTCATTTAAGGGAAAAAATTGAATCCTTTTCAAAAGCAGCCGTTACAAAATCTAGCTTGGTGCAGTGCCTGGCGAAAGTTGCATGGTTTCCATGGAAGCAAAAGTGAAAACAAGAGACAAAGGAGTTTTTGAGTAATATTTAGAGTGAGAATGTGTGTGTGTGTGTGTGTGTGTGTGTGTGTGTGTGTGTACACAGCAGAAAATGTGCACAGAAATTTGCTATAGAACTATTCCTTTTTTAAAAGTATATATAACTTATTCACTATATAACTTATTCACTTTCAATATTCACACAAATGCTACCTGTACAGAGTTTTGCAGATATACGGCAGCCACTGGGGATCCAAACATCCAATAAAGCAGAGTTCTCTGTTCAAAATGTTCGTGGTCTTTAAGAACCACAAATGTGTCTCCCTCTCACCCTGGAGGTGGTGACATCATCACATCTGGGCACACCAAGCTCTTGCCTCTTCCACATGTAGCCTCTGGCACATCTGGGGAAGGAGGGCAGGTGGGGATCCCTGGCCAAGTGACCCACATACACGCCTTTGGGTGAATTCCCTCTCAAAGCCTAACCACAGAGGATTCTGGGAACCCACAGTTGTCAAATGGCCACTCTGCTTCTGTCACAATATTCTTTAAGCTTTTATTTAATTTTTGTTTTTACAAAGGGAAGGTTAGCAGCAAGTCTGAAAGACAGGAAGTGACTCAGCAGCCCGGGAGTCAAGTGTGGGTAGTGAGAGGTGAACTACAGGTCTGAAAAAGTTTCCCTAAGGAGGAGGGAGCAGGGTGGGATGTCAGAAATGACAGTGATGTCAGCTCCGGGATTACTCCTCCGCTGTCCCGAAGCAGGCATCTCACATCTGCACTGGGACACAGAAGCTCCTTGTGCAGCCTAAGGGAAAGAGTGCAAATGCCTGAAGTGGCTTCTCAGGCAGCCTCTGGCAAAAAGCCTTTGGGATAGAAGTCATCATGCTTCTAAAATTAAAAAAAAAAAAAATTAAAAATCTACAATGTGGTAAACCTAAGTGTGCTCTTGTTCATTTCAAAAACTCCAAATTGGCTGATGCTATAGTCATTTTAAGAAATAAGTACCATTATGGAATACATAATTAATAACATGTAGCTTAGAATGTAAATAGAAACTGCAGTTGACAAAGACATCTGAGACGTCATATGCATTCTGGAAGTGGAGGCAGGAAGATTGCAAGCTTGAGCTACGATAGTGAGTTCAAGGCCAGCCTGGCCTGTCCAACAAGCCTCTATTTCAAAAATACCAAAGTTAAATTAAATTTAAAAACAAGAGAACTCATGGACACCGACGGGCCTGCTTTATACCTTTGCGCTGAGGAGAAGGAGGTCTCTCAGAAACTCCATCTTGGCTGCATTTAATCAGCTGTGGAATGTGTTGTATTTTGGTTTCTCATTTGTCTTGTCTAGCCAGAGGCCCCTTTGTGTTCTCAGCAGGGAATTCTGCCACTACACTACATCCCCAGCCCCAAGGAACATCTTCAACGTGTTTAAAATCTTCAAGGATGTATATGGAAAGATCTGGAATTTTCCAACAGAAGATAATAAGCCATTGGCATTTCAGAATGGCTCTTGAGCTACATCTTTATGGGTGACCAGTTCCATCTCCTTCTGAGGACTCTGCTATTAAAGGGGGTCTGTGGGGCATACCCTACTTTATACTTGAGTCCCCTTGAGCGTTTTGCCTCATCAGACCCTGCACACTCCACTCCATTCCACTCCAGACAGAATCTTCCTTCTTGTGGCTCTGATGCAAATTCTTGGTGTTTCTTTTTAATGTGAATGAAAACAGTGGGGAGAGGAAGTGTGGAGGATTGGAATCTCGGCTCAGGCCCCACAGGTCGCTGGGGACCAGTGAGGCTCCTTTCTGCTCTCAGTGGCCGGAAGTGGGAGAGAGGGTGATCCTCTGTTCCCAGCTCTGAGTCTGTCTGCACCTCCGTGCCGGAAGCTTCCTCAGTCTTCCCGAAAACATTAGTTAAGCCCGTTTGGGGTACTTAGCACTGGGCTGACACAGGGCCTGGTGGCTGTGAAGGGAGCAGGAAAGTGGAGTAAACGAAAAAGTCTAGTGCTGTGGTAAGTGTGCGTGGGAGGACCCGGGACACTGAGGGAGGGAAGTGTGAATGTTGGGTGGCAGGAGAGGGAGACAGCACAGACAGCTGAGAACTAAGGAGGAATTGGAGGGGAAATGAGTGAGAATTAGCTGGCCTGATGAAGTAGGACAAGGTCATCCTGGAAAGAAAATGACATCCAGGATATGGTGAGGTGGGGGTGGGGCAGTTCAGAGAACCCCTGGTTGTTTGGTACCCCTATTATGCAAGTCTAGGAAGTGGGAGGTACAGGGTGACCTTCCACTGAGACCTGTGCCTAGGGATCCCATGATGTCCTGAGGTGTGTGCATTTTCACTGTGCAGAGATTGGAGAACCATGGATACCATCTGCAGTCATCCCCTTGCTGAGGATGGCTGCATTCTTGAGTGAAATGCACCTGAGGTGTCCTGCTGTTTCATGCAATGTGTCCGAGATTGTCCTTGTTTGCAAGCCAGCTTTTTTTTTTTAATGGCTGAGCAGAGAACCTGAGTTTTCCTGTGATCTTAAGCTTAGCTAAGCTCTGCTCCTCCCTTAACCCTTGGCCACCTGTCTCTTGCTTCTTTAGACCTGAGCCTTTGGGTCCCACTATGGCATCAAAATGCATGTGGGACACAGAGGGCAGTTATTAAAAAAAAAAATGAATAAACAGATCTCTCTAAGAGATTTTTTTTCTTTTAAGTTGCATATGAGCTTCTTCAAGCCAGGAGTCTTGAGAAAATGCAGAACCATACATCTCCCTGGAGCATCATTTCCTCACACTTAAGAGATTTTTGTATTTTAAAAAAAAAAAGTATGTGCACATTACATTCTAACTACGTATAGGAAAAAGCAAATCTCATTAAGGCTGTCTTTTCTCTCTGCAGTTCAGGTATATCTGTGGGAAAAGGAAAAAAAAACCACAAGATTCATTTCAAGGAAGAATAATAGCTTCAGAGTATTTATTTATTTATTTATTTATTTATTTATTTATTTATTATGTGCATTGGTGTTTTGACTGCATGTGTGTATGTCTGTCCAGTGTCTGGAACTGGAGTCACATACAGTTGTGACCTGTCATGTGGGTGTTGGGAATTGAACCTGGGTCCTTTGGAAGAGCAGCCAATGTTCTTAATCATTGAGCCATCTCTCCAGCCCAGGCTTCAAGTTTTAAAATGAGTGTCTATATAGAAAATTCATTCTGTTCAACAATTGTAAAAAACAAAACAAAGTCAAAATCCCTGTGTCCAAGGCAGGCTTGCAGGGTGAACTAACTGCCCATCCTGTCCTGTACTCCTCACATCCTCGGGGACTCTCTGATAAGTACACATAATGGGATATAGGTTTTGCAGACGAGGAAACTGAGGCTGTGGGTTGCAGAGCCCTTTGTTTGGGGAACCCTAGAGTGCAACCCACCTTTTCTCATGGTGGTTTGTTATTGTTTTGTTTTGTTTTGTTTTTCCTCATGGTAGTTTTTGGTTGTCTGGAATGTCTACTTGTTCTTCTTCCCCCTCTCTCTGTTCTTATTTTATTTAGTTAAGACACTCTGTCCCTTCTCCTGGCTTGTAGAGGTTAACAAAAGTCACCTACATCATTGTCATCATCATCATCATCATCTTCAGCCATGCCATGGCTTTTCCTCTGTTATTGACAAGAGCCACAAGTATCGCAAGCCTATATTGAGCCCCTACTGTCACCATATGCTCACAGCTTCAGCCTATAAAGAGATGGACGCCCTGGTCACAGGAAACAGATCACGTGGTGATTCAAGATGGCCATGGGTCGTAGTGCAGGGGTAGACACTCTGTTAGACAGTTCCGAGAACACTCCTTCGAAGTAGTGTCTAATGAGCTGCGCCTTTGACAAAGGAAGTCTTTCTTTAAGCAGAATAGAACAAAGGGTGCTCCAGGTCAGCGCACCCTAAAACATTACCCACTTTCTTCCTCTTCCTGAGAATCCAAATAGTTATTGAGCAGGGTTCAGGCATTGCTGTCATTAATAGTATTCCATGTCCCCTCCCCATCATGGCTGATGGCTTCTGGATGCACATGAGGCAGCCAGGTTAGTTGTGGCTCCTTGGGGGATATCCAGGGAGTTCTGGCATGTCCGTACTGAACTGAGCCTCGGATCTTTGAGCCAAAAATGAGGAGGAGTCCTGATCTTTGGCTCACCACCAGAACTAGCCCCATTCTCCTAGGACCAGGCTCTGAGCCACAGCTGTCTCTTCAGCACTCTTCCAAAGCCACATCTGGAAGGCCTCTCAACTGCATGTCATTGATTCGTTATTGATTAAGCCTGGGGTCTGGCACTCTGCCCAGCATCAGCCCAGAAACAGGTGCATCACGTTTCTCTAATGGGGTGACATGGAAAGCTGTGGCTCCCAGCATGTGTCCCCCAACCTCCCTGAATCAAACCAGGAAAGGGAAAACAAAGGAGATTTTCCAGGGAGAAGAAGGTTCCATGGCAGAGTCCTTTGACAGAATATGTGTGCAAAGCACTCTGGACCCTGCAGAACAAGGAAAACCTTCCTAGCTGCTCCTCGGTTCAACATGTACAGAACACATGCCAGGTTCCGTGTGCTCTGCCAGGCATGGTGGTGCCAGGGTGAGCACGGTTCTCCAAGAGCTGTGGTCAGATGGAAGAGGCAGACGTGCTCTGGGAACATTCCAAGATAGTGTTGTAAGGACTGTTGTAGAAGAGACCAGGGTAACCTGGGATTTCAGTGTCTCACTGAATCATAGTAGGCGATAAATGATAGCGAGTCAAGAAGGGAAGACATGGGACTGTGACAGATGGAAAGATAGAGGAAACAGCTGGAACTAAGTGTCAGGTGGGAACCACAGCCTGGGCTGGGGAGCACTGGGCAGTGCCGGCTATATGGATGTGAGCCTTGGCTGGCAGCGGCCAGGCCAGGGAGGCTTAGGCAGCCAGACTGGTGAGCTGGTGACAGGAAATGATAAAACACTTTCAGGGGATTCTACTGCAGTAGTAGTGGGTCCAGGGCCTAAACTGGGGGTGGGGGGGGATGTGAGAGGGGGTGTGGGAGCGGGGGATGGTGTTAAAGAGAAAAAGAAGAGGGGTTTAGGAAATATCTCACTGCCACATTTAGTGGGTTCTGAAATTGTCTTGTGAATTTGGAGAATTAAGGAAGAAGGGGAGTCTAAGGAGACCCCAAGATATTTGACTGATAGAATGCCGTACGACTTACTCGTTTATTTCACTAGATTCTTCTCTCGTAGCCAAGTGTTACCTAAGGCACAAAGGCAAGATGTATGTTAGCCAGACTTCTGTGGATGTGACAGACACAAGGAAGAAGGGGTTATTTTGGCTCAGGGTTCCAGCAGTTTCCCTACCATGATAGGGTGGCCATGATGGAGAAAGGGAGTGGAGGCTTTCCTTATTCCATTTGCTGCCACCACACTCACCCCTTCCCACCCCCACACTCACCCCCTCCCCACACCACCCCCTCTGCACACTCACCCCTCCCCACCCCTACCTCCACCCCTTCCCCATCCCACCCCTCCCCACCCTCACCCCCTCCCCACCCTCACCCCCTCCCCACTGCCCCACCCCTACCAGGAGCCCACAGGATGGTGCTGCCCCTGTAGGTCAATCTTCTCTACTTAGGGCATCCTCTCTGGAAGCTCCCCCACAGACAAACCTGGAGGTGCACCCACCTAATCTCTGAGGTACTTTTCATCCAATCAAGATGGCAATTAAGACTAATGGCATTAGCATATGACCAGCTATGTCAGACGATGTAGGATGGAATAGGAAGGGGATGGGGAGGGGAGGGGAGGGGAAAGAAGAGAGGGGAAGGGGTGAGTTTGGATACATAAAGGTTAGCTATTACCTGTGAAATTTCGTGTCATTCTGTGTGTGTGTAGATGTAAGTACGCACCTATTCACAACAGTTTGAATTATACGTCATTTATCTTACAACAAAGATTATGGTTGAGCGTTTGAAAGTCCTACAGTGTTGTTTTCTATCATTGTGACTCAAAGATGAGTGATTGTCAAGTAGGACTGTCTCCCTCCTGGCCTTGATTACCCTAAAAAGAGACACCAATTCTTTATAAGAGTAAAGTGAGGCAGCATTTTCCTTTCCTCTCTCTTCCTTCCTTCCTTTATTTTTTATTTATTTACTTACTTTTTTTAACTAGTCCATGTAACGATAACTAGTCCATGTGACTAATCCACCAACCAGTCCAGCTGGTCAGTTATTGGGGGGTCGAGGGGGGTCGCAACCTGTAGGTAAAGAAATGGGCGAGAGAGATGTAGAGCTCAAGCGAACAGTTGCTTGTCAAGAGCCATTTATTGAAGGTAATGGCAGGCTTTTTAAAACCTGCTTTAGTGAGGGCGGGGGTACGCAAGGAGAGTAGTGGAAAAGTACAAAATCTTCTGGGTTGAGCCCCGGGAACATTTGCAAGGGGAGGGGTCTTTCAGGTGAGACAAAGCAGGATGTCTCTGTGGTTATCTTAGGATCAGATCGCTGTCTTCTCAGGACTAAGCCGGATGCCTTGCATACCTAATGAGTGGCCCAGCAGGATGTTTGCTGCAAATACTGAATGGGTGGGGGTCGGCCTCAGGCCTTTTGGTCCCTGGCATCTTCACCCCTTTTGTTTATTTTGGCCTGAGGGAGACCTTACAGCCCAGCGAATGACTTTTAGGAGGTCACCAGTCATTGTTACAGGATGGCGGTATATTTGAGAATCACTATTGTCCAAGTGTTTCAGGACAACAGTTATTCTGGACCGGCCAAATTTCCAAGGAAAGGGGGCCTCGCGATGGCCTGAGCCTGCTAGAGGATCGATGCTCAATCTTACCACGCCTATGGTCTGTCCTCCCACCAAGGACCGACCGACGTCTGATAACCGAGACTTATTCGATCGCTCCGTCTCTGACTTACCAGGCACTATCACGGGTCAGGTCAAGGTGGGCTCAGGCCAAAAGATATAGGGGAGGGCTTGCACAGGTTTACCAAAGGCACCGAGGGCACAACCAGGCTCACCATCCAGCATTCTGCATCCTCGGGAACTGCAAAGGCCGCCCATAGGAACTGCAAAGGCCGCCCATAGTTAACCGACTGAGGCGTAGGTGAAATCTCCTGGATGGAAATAGAAGTCTCATTTGAGTCCTCAGTCTCCAGGCTGCGGTAGTGAACCTGGATATTCTTGGTGGCAGCTTCAACCTGACTTTTAACAAACCCTGTAAGACGGTTAAAGTCCATGGGTCAAAGGATAATAGAAGGAGAACACCAACGAGGGGCCCGAGCAGGGTGGGGAGAAGAGTAGTAAGCCAGGGGGAGGCAAGGTTAGGGTTGGGGAAATTCCCCCTTTCAGAAAATTTAAAAATGAGTCGGGGTCATGAATAGTAAAACGGGGAAGAAGAATAACAAGGACACACCAGTCTTTGGAGGAAAGGAAGGTAGGGGCATAGACGATCGAGGTTAAACCAGAGGAACAAGCAAAATGGGTGTTATTTGGCGCGGGAATGTAGGGGAGGGAGAGGTAGGGAATGACAGTCTGGGCGCGAACGCCGCTGAGGGGAAGAGGAGGGAGCATATGGGGACCCAGGAGGCAAGTACCTATGCCGGAAACGGACTGGAGGGTAATGCGATTGTCGGGAGCTAAGCCGGTGAGGGTGGGGTAACATTAGTAAAGAGCAAGGTGGAAAGAAGAGCAATACCCTCGTAAAAGGGCGGGGAGGGGGAGAAACACATCCAACATTCAGGAAACGACAAGGAGTCATTTTTAAAGGCCCATATGGAGGCATTTGCCAACTGGAGAATAACATCAGCCGAACTGGGGGGGGGCCCACGGGGAGGGTAGGTCGGAAGGGAGGGGGTGAAATGGACCGAAGGAGGACGTCCGAGGGGGTGGGCGGGGAGGGAGGCATGGGGGTGGCGGGTTTAGGCGGGGGACCAGGAGCAGGAACGGGAACAGGATGATGGAAAATATGATTAGGCCCAACCACTGCAGTGCCCTTATTGGGTACCTTTTTCAGGAGGTGTAACCTGAACGTAAGTCCAAAATCGTACTCTGATTTATAAACACGGAGGCCCCATTTAAATCCACGACCCGTCCAACTGGCACGTTTACCGGGCTCAGTGAAGCGAATGGTCAGGGGGTTGCACCAGCCATTGGTGACTGAACGAGCTGCATTGCAAAGGTCTTTAACGGCCTCACCATAGGGCTGAGGATGAACCCAGGAATCAACAATGATGTAGTCCCAAGAAGAGGATGGCTTCCAGTACGTGTCGCCAGTGGTCTCACACCCCCAAGAGGCACAGTAAAAATCTTGGGCCCCACCACAGCGGTGGTTATCAGGACGGGGCCGATGAGAGGGTCCCGGGCAAACATAGAGTCCTCCGGCCCAAGCAATCCCATCCTGGTGTAAGGTTTTGTGGAGCATGATGCGCTCCAGGTCATTACGGCAGCCGGGCTGGGACCACCAACCGAGCGAGAGAAAGGGGGCGTCTCCTCGGGAGCCTTAGGCCAAAAAATGTCTTCCACGCCCCAAGAAGAGGGGCCTCCCAGGGCCAGGGCACAGAGGTCAACCTGTAAATCGGGCCACTGGGGGTTAATGCCCTGAGAGGAGGAGGAATTAACAATATCTCCCGCTTGGTTAATAATGACCCAGGTAAAATTATAGATTGTATAAGGCTGAGGTTGGCGCAGGAATGCGGCGAGAATCACTTCAGGAAGGCAGAGGCAAAGGAGCGACGCGGTGAGTAGCAACATGATGAATCGGCGGTATCTTTTTTATCCTAAAAAAGAGCACAATTACATCTTTTCCTCAGGGGAGTTCCCTGGGAGAGGGGGGTTAAAAGGTTTGATTAGGCGCTCAGGTAACCAGCGCGCATTTTGTTCTTTCTGATCATAAATGCAGGCATGACCTTTGCCCCAAATAAGGACTGGGTCGGGTCCATGCCATCGGTGGGTCAGTGGATCCTTCCACAGAGCCTTGGCATAGGTGGAGGAGGTGGAAGAGTGCCAAAGGCGATCGGCCGCCGAATGGCCAAGATCATCCTTTTGTAGAAAATTTAGGACGAACAATGCATGATTGAGAAGCAGGCGAGGCCCTGCTGTAGAGGGATATAGGATTCCTTTGGAAAACTGTAATTTATTAAGCATTGTTTTAAGTGTCTGGTGGGCCCTCTCGACAATTCCTTGTCCTTGGGGATTGTAAGGTATCCCCGTAACATGTTTAATCTGCAGTTGGGCACAAAAGGACTTGAAGGCAGAGCTTGTATACCCAGGGCCGTTATCAGTCTTTAATGTAAAGGGTTTGGGGGCAACAGTAAGGCAATACAAAACATGATCAATAACATCTCTAGTAGACTCTCCATCGTACAATAAGGCAATACAAAACATGATCAATAATATCTCTAGTAGACTCTCCATCGTACAATAAGGCAATACAAAACATGATCAATAATATCTCTAGTAGCCTCTCCAGCGTGCGGAGAGGCGCAAATAAATCCACTAAAAGTATCTATAGACACATGAATATACTTAAGTTTCTTAAAAGAGGAGAAATGAGTAACATCCATTTGCCAGACCTGTCCAGGCATGAGGCCACGAGGGTTGACTCCCGTATGTGGCTCGGGAAGAAAGGTGACACATGCCTGGCATTCTTTAACAATAGCCCGGGCTTGTTCCCGAGTGATGGAGAACATGTGGCGGAGGCTTTGGGAATTAAGGTGGTGGAGGGCGTGAGCCTCCCTGGCCATAGCAACGGGGTCGCTGGCGGATGGAACGGCCAGCCCTGAAAGCAGGGGGCACGTGGCTGAGTCCACCTGGGCATTAAGTGTAGTCAGAGGCCCAGGCAGGGTAGAGTGAGCGCGAATATGACCAACGAAAAAAGGCTGAGAGCGCAAAAGAATAAGCTGTTGGATACGGGAGAAGAGAGGGGAGGCATTAGTAGCAGGCTTAATACGAGGAACCGTCTCGAGGAGTGGAACAGAGGACGCGACATAGGCACTATCAGTATATAGATTAAAGGGAGTATGGGGAAGCAATGTAAAGGCGTGTGCGACAGCTTCCAGCTCAACAAGCTGAGCAGAGGTATGGGGGGTTTGTTTTTGCAGGATAGCTCCGTCCACAGAGAGGGCAGCAACCCCGGTAGAGGAGCCATCAGTAAAAACCAGGGAAGCTTGGGGGAGGGGTCTGGAGCGGGTGACTCTCGGGAAGATGACAGGTTGTCGCTGCAGGAATTGAATTAGTTTATCTGGGGGATAATGATTATCTAATAGGCCGCAAAAAGAAATACAGGAGACCGCCCAATCATCTGAATTTTGAAAAAGCCACCTTATTTGTGTGGCCGAGTAAGGCGTGATAATAGAGTGAGGGTCCCTTCCGAAGAGCCTGGTGGCCGCTTCTCGCCCCTGCTGAATGAGAGACGCAACCAGAGTAGGATAAGTAGGAAGGACCTTAGTGGAGGAGGAGGGGAGATGAAGCCAAAAAAGAGGGGCCCGTTGCCAGAGCAGTCCTGTGGGGGCAAAGAGGGAAGGAAAAATTATGAGCGCGAAAGGCTGGGTAGGGTCAGGAGCCGTTCCACCACCTTTTTGTTCTCCCTCCGAACCTGAGGACTCATGCTCACTATCAGAAGCCGGATCTCCTGGCGTTGCCAGATCCAAATGGAGGTCTTGCCCCCAGGTCTGTAAGTTTGAAAGCGGCCAGGCTGGGGCGCGGGGTCTCTGGAAATGGAGCCCCCGTGGGGACCTGTATCGGCCACAACCTGCCCTGGGATGGTATCCGAAGGGCTGGTCTAGGCCCTTGGGGACTTGAGCCATTGGACCGGCCCACGCTGCATCCCACCTTCTTCCCCTTCCTACAGTAAGGAATCTCAGGATGCCCCAGGGACCGCCGCCTGGGACCCTCTACCTAGGGCCCCGTGTCTGGCCGGGACGCCAGACTCGGGCATTTTGTAAAAAGTGCTGGAGTTGAGGCCAGCAGAAAACTGAACGGCAGGAGCTAGCCAAAGCAAGGCCTTCAGTGCCAACCGCGAGACTACTGAGCTGATACTCGGTGAAAAATGAAGATTGTGAATGTTGGGCTTCAAAATCTGTAAATGATGAGAGGCATAGTGGTCCACACCTTTAATCCCAGCACTCGAGAGGCAGAGGCAGGTGGCTCTCCCGAAGCAGGGCCTGAATCAGTGGCCTCAGTTTTTGCCCCGCTCAGGGCGGGCTGGCTCTGGGAACGGGTGACAGGGAAAATAAACGGGGCTGTGGAGGAAATGCGCGTTGTTAAAAGTGAAAGCCGTTGTTGAAGTTGAAGAATCTTCGTCACATGGGAGATCTGGTGTTGGAGATGGGCCTCCGTCTGGCAAAAGCAGTTTGGGAGGGAACAAGGTGGCGGGAGACGGGAGGCAGGGTAGGGCTTAGTAAGGGGAGGGGGAAGAGTGAGCAAGGTAGAGGAGGGAAAGGTCGGCGCCGCGCGGAGGAGGCCATCATCGGAATGATATCGAGCAGCCTCCTCCTCAAGGGTGGCAGCAGCATCCGGATCCAAGGGCTCATCTGGGGCCTGAGAAAGGAAAATGGCGGAATGGCGGGAGGCGCGTGAAGGGCCGACCGACGGAGGGGGAACAGGAGAGGCTGGCGGACCGGACCGGACAGAGGGTGTCCTTTTTGGGGGAAAAACAGGGGCACAAAGTGGTGAACACCCACGTTCCATAGCGGAAATGGGGTCCTCATAGGTGGGAGGAAGCGACGGATAAAGACGGCGGGGGGAAGGGGAAGGATTGGACGCAGGCGCAGGGGAAAGATTTTTTAAGGGCTCCGAGGATGTAGGAGGAACAGAATCGGGGGGCATGTCAATGAACGTAAGAGAGGAACCCTGCAGAGAGGAACAGGAAGGAACACGAGAAGGAGGGAGAGATTCGCGCAGGCAGAGTTCAGCCACGGAGAGGAGCTGCCTCTGTCCGCTTTTGTTTTCGCTGGACTCAATTATGTCCCGTATAAGGCCCCAATAAGAAAAAATACTGTTCGACACCGCTGTATTACCATCTTTTTTAATAAGTGCATTAAGCTCACGCCCCACCTTTTGCCACTTTTCAGAATGAATAGTAGGTCCATCAATCATGAACCAGGGACAGGTCTGGTCAATAAAAACAAAAAACTCAATCAAATGTTTCTTTTTTACCCTAATACCCCTCTCTCTGAGTACGTCCTTTAAGCCTCTTATGAACTTTGCTTCCTTGGACAGCGAATGGCCCATTCTTGAGATATGCGAACGGATGACTCACCTAATGACGAAGCCGGCCGGGCGAACTCGGCTGGTCATGAAAACTCCTGTGGACCGGTCCCTTAATCCGTTCGGGAAGAAACCCGCACCTCGAGTCCCACGTCGGGCGCCAGATTAACTAGTCCATGTAACGATAACTAGTCCATGTGTAACGATAACTAGTACACCGACCAGTCCAGCTGGTCAGTTATTGGGGGGCCGAGGGGGGTCGCAACCTGTATTTAAAGAAATGGGCGAGAGAGAGACATAGAGCTCAAGCGAACAGTTGCTTGTCAAGAGCCATTTATTGAAGGTAATGGCAGGCTTTTTAAAACCTGCTTTAGTGAGGGCGGGGGTACGCAAGGAGAGTAGTGGAAAAGTACAAAATCTTCTGGGTTGAGCCCCGGGAACATTTGCAAGGGGAGGGGTCTTTCAGGTGAGACAAAGCAGGATGTCTCTGTGGTTATCTTAGGATCAGATCGCTGTCTTCTCAGGACTAAGCCGGATGCCTTGCATACCTAATGAGTGGCCCAGCAGGATGTTTGCTGCAAATACTGAATGGGTGGGGGTCGGCCTCAGGCCTTTTGGTCCCTGGCACTTTTTGACACCACCTTACACTGTAGCCCAAACTGGTCTAGAATTCACTATGTAGAGGAGGCTGACATCAGACTCTCAGCAATGCTCCTGCCTCTGACCTCTGGGATGCTGGGATTACAGGCATGACCTGTGTCGCTGCCTTCTGTCTTTTCTTGCAGCTGCTTTTCTGACACCAAACCTTGCAGTTTTGTGTGTGCTTGGAATTCCCAAGGGTTGGATCCAGTGTGTGTCGGGGGGTGGTACAAGGGATCGAGCCATCAGGAATAATTGTTCCGGTCAGCATAGGACAGGGGCAACACCCAGATGTGCAGGGACAGTGCTGCCCACGGTTATCACAGACAGTTCCCACCGGCACACTCACAACTAGAAGAACAGTGATGCTTTCTTCTTTCGCAGTCTTATTTAGTTTTATATAGTATGTGTGGCTGTTCTGCCTGCATGTATGTGTGTGTACCATGTGTTCAAGGTCAGAAGAGGACATCAGATATTCCGGAGCTGGAATTAAGAATGGCTGCGAGCTGATGTATGGGTGCTAGGAACTAGACCCAGGTCCTCTGCAGGAACAGGTGCTCTTAACTGCTCAGTCTTCTCGCCAGCCCTGTGATACCTTCTTTTAATAGAGGGTTTCCCAGTTCCAGGGCACTTCATCATGCATTCTTCTCACACCGGCACACACCTGTGAGACTGGGGGAACTTGAGTATCCGAGAGATGTATCTTTGGATTTGTTGGCTTCCAGATCCGCAGTTTGTTTTTAATAGAGCACATGAGCCTTCTGCCGACATGCTCGGAACACAAACCGTTTACAAGACCTTCGCCTCGGAACTAGAGATGTGGACTAGTGAGATGGCTCAGGGTATGCAGGGCGTACCAAGCCTGAGAACCCAAGTTCCATCCATGGGACCTGCGAGGTAGAAAGGGAGAACTGACTCTCTCAAATTGTCCTTTGACTTCCACATATGCACTATGGTAAGCACCATGATGTTTGTGCACACACATGCATGCACACACGCACAATACAAAATAGACAAATGTTTAAAAAGCTGGTTTTTTTTTTAAAGGAATTTTAAAAAGGAGAGGGGGCGGGGGAACTGCAGATGTGAAGATGCAGTCTAGTTTCCAGCCTGGTGTTGTGTATCTATGGTGTCATACTTTAAGACAACACAGTTGTTAAAAAGTGCTTGCAGCTTGCTCTTCCATGTGTATATAGAATGTAAGTGTGTGTGTGTGTGTGTGTGTGTGTGTGTAGAGAGAGAGTGTGTGTATGTGTTAAATTGCTTATTTCTCCAAGTTTCAAAAATCTGTGGCTCACATGAAGCAGAATAGAACATAACTGGCCATCTGTGACTTCGAGCAAAATGTGAGTACTGTAGTGACAGAGTAGCTGTGTAGCCTCAGCAGCGAGAGAGAGACACACACAGACAGACAGAGACAAAGACATGTACACAGCCATATACTATGCCCACAGGCACACAGGCACTCATGCACATGCATGTGTGCACTCCTCTACACACACACACACACACACACACACACACACACACACACATAGAGCCATGCTTGAATGCAGCAACCTTTCCGGCCCCTGAATCCTACTGAAAAGTCCCAGGCTAAGAACCCCCAGATCATAGAAAGGCACGTGAAGAGCCATTGGTAGCTGTTGACGCGTGGAGGTGCTGCAGCTACCAGCTACCTTTCTAGGTAGGTTGCCTGTATGACAGGGAACAGTCTCACACACATGTGGATAACTGGACTCAGTAGTTGGACTCGGTAGATTTTTCTTAATGGGAAGATAATATAGAATTGAGAGGAGGACATTGGAGGAATTGGGTGTGGGGGAGTGGGAGATAGATAGAACCAGAATATATTGCTGACATCTATAAAATTCTCAAAGAATAAAATTAAAATTATTTTATTTTATTACTACTACTACTACTACTACTACTACTACTACTACTGGTCAAGGCAGACTTCCTATCATTTTTCAATTTTTTAAAGTATGTATCAACATTCACTTGCTCTTTACTTTGGAAAAACAGGGCTATGGAAAACTGTTTTCAGAAGTTCCTGCTCAACATTAGGTTCAGTGTGAGCAGCCAGAGAGCATCTACTATAATCTTTTTTGTTTGTTTGTCTGTTTCCAGACAGGGTTTCTCTGTGCAGCCTTGGCTGTCCTGGACTCACTTTGTAGACCAGGCTGGCCTCAAACTCACAGCGATCCACCTGCCTCTGCCTCCCGAGTGCTGGGATTAAAGGTGTACGCCACCACTGTCATTATACAATCTTTTAGACATGAGCTCAGAATAGTCCTCTGGCGTAAAGGTAACTGAATTTCAGTTTGTTTGCACGAGGTCTAAATGAGTTTACCTGTTCCGTTCATTAAAAAGCAGATATGTGCATAGACCTTAGAGTCTTTTTTACAATGGGGTTGGCGTGATGCCTCCCTGGGCGACTCCTGTTAAGGTCAGTGACCTTGGGCTGCATGTCACCTCCCAGCTTTTCCAAGTCGCTAATCCACACCAAGTCCTTTCTCTTTCCTCATGCTTTATTCATCTGTTCAGATTTTCCTCATGACATGGGAAATCAATGTTCTGAGCCTGTTTCCCTTGACGCAGCCCACGTGTCTGATAGAGATCTCTTTCCCAAGGCTCTGCTGTGGTTGGCTCTGTTTTAAGACATCTCTGACCTTGAGATCGCTGTGTATCAGGCGTAGGGAGGCTAATGCTTTACTTATTAACTGGTACGCACGCTGTAAATCGTAACCGCAAAACTGCCTTTCCTTGGGCTGGTGCTCACATTCCTAAAGTGACAGCCATTTAGGAAAAGCCTTCCTGTCACCCTCAAAGTGTCACCTCCCATGGATGACGCCTCCACCCCTCACATATCACGTAGTAGGGAGACTGTAATGTGGCCTTCTGTGGAATATGGAATGACTCATGTGAAGTACCTTGTCACAGAAGGAAGTGGATGAGGGTAGACAGGTGCCGTGTGGCCTCAAGGCCTGTAAGGACCTGCTGCCAGGAAGGCACAAGGCTCTTGGTGCGCACAAGAGGGGTTCTCCACCGCAGAACCATCTGACTCAAATTCCACAGCACCTCCTGGGCTTTAGTGGTCACCTTAGCCAGAAACACGGGCTTTGCTGTGAGTCCTGGAGGAGTCCCGGAGAACGCCCATAAGGGTGTGCTTTCCTAGTGTATGCTGGAGCCTTGTGTGTGTTGTTCTCTGCCTGACTTGGTGTCGGGAGCCATACAGTCTTCTACAGCACTTGACAGCAGGCTTGCTCACTGGGGCTCGCCACAGCTGTCTGCAGGATGACTAATGACATCAGTGCCTTCCATTTTTGAGGCCAAGTGAAGAGCCGATGGGTAGGTGCAAGCCTACTAGTAAGAGTGGCAGGGGCTTTGCGTAGAACGGAATCTCGTGACAGTGCTGCGGTTGTCTGCGTCTTTACAGTCCTCCGAGGAAGGCGTCCTGGCTCAGTCTTACTCTGTAGCTGAGGAAACCGAGGCCTGTAAATCTAGCCTACCCATGGTCAGGGAGGCCATGGGACCTGCCTGGAGCTGGGATTTGACTTCAGCCTTCATTTCCAGCCATGGTCAGCTCTGTTCCCTCCCTGCATCCTCATAGTCTGATTGTGTCCTCAAATTCAGACCATTTTCTAGATAAACTGGTCAGCTCTCTTTAGAGAGGAAAGTATGTTATTGAAGTGAGGGGGAAGAAAGAAAGAAAGAAAGAAAGAAAGAAAGAAAGAAAGAAAGAAAGAACAGTTTCATACCTAAAGTGAGATTCGTCCTTGAAACGGTGTAAATTGCATAGGAGGTCAAAGGTAAGGGAGCAACTGTTACATAAGCCACCTACTGTGTGAATGCCTGTGACTTTCAATAGGAAGACATGGAAACATGTCTTGACCCTTGACCCTGACTTGTGTTACTAAGTCATCTCCATGGCATCATTGAAGCAGAGCACTGCTGCATGGATAAACTTCCACTTGGCATTTCCTTTGTGAGTCTGCTGAGACTCAGAACCATACGAGATGTATCTTAATCCGGAATGTAAAATACCATGGGAAATGTCAAACCAGAAAGGAGTCTCTGCAATGCGTTCATTAGGATGCACGTGTTGTTGTTGTTGTTGCTGCTGTTGCTTCTGCTGTTGTTGTTGTTGTTGTTGTTGTTGTTGTTGTTGTTGTCGTCGGCATCAGCGTTGTTGTTTTACTTAGAACGAAAGCCCCAGGAGAAATGAATTTACTTTAAACTCAGCAGTGTGGAAACCTTGGAGGAGGAAGAAGAGAAGGAGGAAGACGAGGAAGAGGGAAGTGTTAGGTCCTAGGGGCCTAGGGGCGGGCCTTCCCCTCTCCCAGAGATTGACTATATAAACTACACATTTGGTTCCAGGGTCCCCTTTTTCCCCATCTCCCTACGCACCCCCCTCCCAGTGCGCGCTACCCCACCCCTTCCCCGTCCCATGCCGCTTCCAGTAACCCTGCATTTAAATATTATAGCATCATCTCCAGTTAGCTCCTTCTGCTTACTTAATCATCCAGGAAGGCCTTAAACTAATGCAGCAGGGATATTATTTAGCTACCTAGAATGTTTGATTTTGGGGATTTTGTTTGTTTGTTTGTTTGTTTGTTTGTTTTGAGACAGGGTTTCTCTGTGTAGCCTTGGCTGTCCTGGACTCACTTTGTCAACCAGGCTGGCCTCGAACTCACAGCGATCCACCTGCCTCTTGCTGGCATTAAAGGCATGCGCCACCACGCCCAGCCCCACCTAGAATGTTTGAAAGGATATCTGTTGGCATTGTCAACTGAAATAAGGATTTATTAGGAGATTATATAACGGCCGACAAGAGGGCTCAGCTGGTAAAAGTGCTTGTTGCTGGAGCCAGGTAGCCTGCTTTGGATCCCCAAAACTCACAGTGGAAGGAAAGGACCAGCTCCTGAAAGCTGTCTTCACACACACACACACACACACACACACACACACACACACACACACACACACACACTAAAATAATTGTTTAAGGAGCTAGAGAGATGCGCAATGGTTAAGAACTCTTACTGCTTTTTCTTTTTTTTTTTTTTCTTTTTTCTTTTCTTTTCTTTTTTTTTTTTTTTTTTGGTTTTTCAAGACAGAGTCTCTCTGTGTAGCCTTGGCTGTCCTGGACTCACTTTGTAGACCAAGCTGGCCTCGAACTCACAGCGATCCACCTGCCTCTGCCTCCCAAGTGCTGGGATTAAAGGTGTGCGCCACCACGCCCGGCTCTTACTGCTTTTTCCAGGGGACCTGAGCTCAGTCCTCAGCACCTGCATTCCACCATTCACAGCCCTCTGTAGCCCAAGCTCCAGGGGATCTGATACTCCCTTCTGGCCTCTACGTGCACATTCACACACACACAATTAAAAGTAAATAACTATTTATAATTAATAAATAAGTAATATACTTAGCCCACATATATGTACACTTTTTTTTTAAGTTTTTTTTTTGTTTGGGGTGTGTGTGTGTGTGTGTGTGTGTGTGTGTGTGTGTGTGTGTGTGTGTGAGACATGACTTCTCTGTGTAGCCCTGGCTGTTCTGGACTCACTTTGTAGACCAGGCTGGCCTTGAACTCACAGCAATCCGCCTGCCTCTGCCTCAGGAGTGCTGGGATTAAAGGCGTGCACCACAACCACCAGGCAATATGTACATTTTTTTTTAAATCTTTTTGTTCCCCCCAGAGCTGAGAACTGAACCCAGGGCCTTGCACTTGCTAGGCAAGCGCTCTACCACTGAGCTAAATCCCCAACTCCAATATGTACACTTTTTATAATAAAATGACAAGTAACTGCATGCTAACTAAACATGTTCATCTCTAAGGGCATTTTCTTTTCTTTATTTTGTTTTTTGTTTTGTTTTGTTGTTGTTTGTTTTTTGAGACAGAGTTTCTCTGTGTAACAGCCCTGGCTGTCCTGGACTCACTTTTTAGACCACGCTGGCCTCGATCTAAGGGCATTTTCTATTTCATTCTTTTCCTTTCCTTTTCCCCTTTTGTTTGTCTTTTTACTTATAAAGAGAAAGTTTATCTTTTCTAGTTCCATCCATTTGCCTGCAAATTTCAAGATGTCCTTGTTTATAATAGCTGAGTAGTATTCCATTGTGTAAATGTACCACACTTGTATTCTTTGGTTGAGGGACGTCTAGGTTGTTTCCAGATGAGGGAGAGGGCTACAATTGGGATGTAAAGTAAACAAATTAAAAAGAAAAAAAAAAGAAAGAAAGAAAAGGGGAAAGAACAAATACTGATAATAATGTAAAGAATTTGGAACCACCATACATGGCTGCTATGGAAACCTGGCTCTGTATTAAAATGTTCTGCATAGGAGAGAGAGAGAGAGAGAGAGAGAGACAGAGAGAGAGACAGAGACAGAGACAGAGACAGAGAGAGAATATTGAAATTGTCTTTGCCCATCCCCCATCATCCTGGATTGGTTGCAGGTGCTTCACCCTTCAGACACCAAGATCTTGAAAGCCTCTCACTGACAGTAGTGTCTTTACACGCAGCCTATGAGCAGCTTCCTGTCTGTTCTGGAGTCTCTAGATATTTTCCCAGATACCTCCAGTGATAGAAATGCTGTGGAAATAGTTGTTTCAGTGCATTGCTTATAGGGCAACGACAAGGGAAGGTGTCTGCACAGTTCAGCTCAGGCCTGTTTTCCTTATCAAAGTCGATGGAGGTCATGCAGGCAGAATAGAGAAGATACAGAGAGCCAGCTGTACTTTTATTTGATGTTTAAAGGAAACATTGTATCTTTACACGAAAGTGTTCTTTACAGCAAGGCCCTCTTTGAGGCGGCGTGTCTTACCATGCTCTCTAAGCACAGCTGAAAACCAGTGTTGTCCCTCGTTCTGCGTCCCTACTGGGCATCCTCACAGCGCTGCCAGCTCATGCAGTTGTCAGGCTTAGTGTCACGCTGACATCAGCATCTCCAGGTCTTGTAATTGTGTCCCCCTCCCTGTTTGCTGGTGCTGCAGTGGTGAGCAGAGCATTGGTAACATTTTGAATTGTTGAATTGGTTTGTATTCACTATACTTCAGCCATGGTTTGAGTGTCCATGGGTGAGTCCCTATTTGTCCTGTGGCTCACATATGCTACTCTTCAATTAATTCCACTTAAGGAGGAATAAAAAGTTACTTTGCTACCTCTTCAACTCTGTTCTTATGAAAGCTACCCTTTTTAGATTTTATTATTTGTATTCCAAAGATGTATGAATATTTGCCCCACCCCCCACCCCCGTGTGTGTGTGTGTGTGTGTGTGTGTGTGTGTGTGTGTGTGTGTGTGTGTGTGCGCGCAGTGCCCAAAACATACCAAAAGAGAGTTCAGGGTCCCCTAGAACTATAGTTCTAGATGGTTCCAAGTAGAGATGTGGGTTTTGGGAACCAGCCAGTGCTTTCAACTGCTGGGCTACCTCTCTAGCCCTAGAAAGCTATCCTTTGTATTTGAATATAGTCAGTATTTGGACAAGCATGTTAGGCAAAGCTCCTGTCATAGTGACAACACAAATAACGGGATATGCCCCTGAAAGTAGGTGTGGCGCTTCGTTCCATCCGTGTCGTATGAGGTGTGTATGTGGGCAAAGCTCTGTTTAGGAGTAATTCTGTACTTACATGACCCATGTGTCTGTTGTTTCCTGTGTTGTTCCTAAGACTTTGGAACAAATGACAAAAGCCACAAGAATCCTTTATAATTCTGAGTTACATGACACTCAAACTGAACTAAATAAGGGTTTAAGAGGCTTAAAAGCGCACTTATGTTTTATTTAATTACTACCTATAGATTATATTTACCATGCATTTGTGGAGTATCTAAGTTGTCTTGGACTTTTTGAATTTTACTTACTACACGAAAGAGTGTTTTGTTATGACCTTTTTATACCTATACGTCATTATATTTGGCTCAAAGTCACCCTCCCCCACCACCACTTTTACTACTTTTCCCTATTTGCTGGTCCCCTTCTCCCTCACAAATGATCTTCTGTTTAAACGTTACATATATTCACATACATACACTCATTTACTTAAATCTAGAATTCTCTTATAAGAGAAACATTGTCAACTGACTTAGTATCAGCGTGCCACGTACTTAGACCGTAGCCCAGTACTGTGTTTGTGTGCCTGGTGGAGAAGACAGTTGGGTCTTAGTCACTGCTGTGAAAGGACACCACGAGCAGGTCAACTCTTACCAAAGGAAGCATTTAGTTGGAGACTTGCTCAAAGTTTCATAGAGTCAGTCTATTACCATTATGACAGGACATGGTGGCACACATGGCTGTGGAGCAGTAGCTAGGAGCTACTTCCTGGTCTGTAAGCAGTGGGGGAGGGACAGAGGGAGGGTAGGAAGGAGGGAGGGAGGGAGAGAGAGAGACAGACAGACAGACAGACAAACGAAGCCTGTCATGGACTTTTGAAACCTCAAAGCCCACCTCTAGTTTCATACTTCCTCCAACAAGGCCACACCTCCTAACCCTTGTAATCCTTTTAAACAGTTCTGGTACTAAGCCTCCAAATATATTAGCATGTGGGAGCCATTCTTACTCAGATCACCACAGGTTCCACTGGCCCAGTCCATATCTACCTCTTCAGTTAAAGCTTGGGCTCCTCCACCCCAAGTCAGGTCAGTCTATTTCAACTATCTGAATTTATGTATGAATTCCTTCTCAGGCCGGATGTGGTGGCACACGCCTTTAATCCCAGCAGAAGCAGGCGGATCTCTGTGCTTTCCAGGCCAGCCTGGTCTACAGAGCGAGTTCCAGGACAGCCAGGGCTACAACACAGAGAAACCCTTCTTGAAAAAAAACCAAAAAGAAAAAAAAATTCCTTCTGCAAGGAATTGTTAATAAATGCCACATACACACACACACACCCAAAAAATTCCCAGTACTTAGCACATTTTTTTTACTTGATAGTCTCCTTTTCCTAGAAGGGAACAGAGAGAAATGATTCAGCAGTTGGAAACAATGAGAACTTAATTTCTCGAGTCCTATTCTTATGCTCAGGGATGAGTGGTGTGTGGTTAGAAAATCATCTACAAGCCAGGCGTGGTGGCGCACGCCTTTAATCCCAGCACTTCGGAGGCAGAGGCAGGCGGATCGCTGTGAGCTTGAGGCCAGCCTGGTCTACAGAGTGATTACAGGACAGCCAGGGCTACACAGAGAGACCCTGTCTTGAAAAACCGGAAAAAAAAGAAAAGAAAAGAAAATCATCCACGAAGCCAGTGCCACCCTCAGTCGGCAGCCAGAGGGAAAGGCTTCCTAAAACCTGCCAAAAGCACACCGTAACACCTCCAGGAAATAGTCTATTTACAGCCTAAACCTATTCCAAAGAATAAAGGAAGCACTTACACACAACAACAAGCTCTCACACAGGTCACAACAATTATTCCTGAGGTGTACAAACATTTCCTTGGGATTCAATGAAACGAAAACTGGTTTTATTTGATCCAGGTGTTGCAGTTGGAGAGCAAGACCGTCACGAGTCTCAAGGCAGGAGCCAGGCCTCTGGCCTAGTTGTATTATGCCGTGCCAGCCTATGAGGAGTGAAAACGTACAGAAAGCATGGGGGACACTAAGAAAAAAATCAGGCTCCTTATTTCACCCTCATGGCAAGGTTTTCACCGATATTATGGAAATCTCTGGTGTCCTTGGAGTCACAGAGCTGTGGAAGAGTTGAGCCGAGCTGGTCAGAGGGTAGGTAACCTCTTCCAAGTACAAACATCCAGATATATCCTGAAGATATATATTGCTAAAAGAGGAGGTTGAGTCCCTAAGAGCATTCATACTTCTTACTATTTAAAAATGAGCTTTAAGGCCTGGAGAGATGCCTCAGCAGCTAAGACACCATCTGTTCTCCCAGAGGACCCAGGTTCCGTTCCCAGCACCCACATGGCACCTCACAGCCATCTGTATCTCTTGCTCCAGGGGATCTGGCGCCCTCTTCTGACCTCCGGAGGCACCTGCACATGAAAGCACATACACATAGAGAGACATACACACTTACACATAAGTAAAAACCAACATTTTAAAAATGCTTTTGAGAGCAACATAGAATGGAGGAGTGCCTCTTGGGAAGCAAGAAACCAGCAACCTGGCAGCCTACACACCTTTCAAGGAGGACTTCAGAGCCCCTCCAATGTAGAGTTCAGACCTCCTCCTGCTGGGGAGCCAACATCAAGTCAACTCCTGCAGGTTCTTCTTTGCCTTTCTAGAAAAAGGTAGAGAGGACTAGAGGGAGAGACTGTACTTGTTCAAAAAAGCACTGCCAGAGCCTGTCACATGGTGGGTCAGTATTCAAGGCACTTTAGCCAACACCTGAACATTCTAGCCTTTGGAATCGAATCAGCTGTTGTCTCCCTACCTTGATTTCATTTGCCTAACTGGCTCCATCTCTCTTGAGAATTTAGCGGCAAGCAGTATGTCCGTGACTTCAAAGGGCTAAGGATGTTCACACCCTTGTGGACGCATGCAACCTTCCTGGGAAATACCGCCCGATGGGAACAGGCTGTCCCAAACCAAAGAGGAGACTGAAGCTCTCTCCTCCCTCATGTAAAACGAGAGTCGACGCAATCCGCTCAGAGTTACTTGGCTGGATGAGCATGTCGCTTTTTCTTTTGGTACTGGAGTGGGGAGATTGTACATTTTTATCTCACTAAATACTGTTAGGATTATGGTGGAGAGTGGTGTTTATATCCCCGAAGCTCTCTTGTTCTCTTGGAACTAGACATTGGGCTTTTTTTTTTTTTTTTTTGGTTTTTCAAGACAGGGTTTCTCTGTGTAGCCTTGGCTGTCCTGGACTCACTTTGTAGACCAGGCTGGCCTCGAACTCACAGCAATCCGCCTGCCTCTGCCTCCCAAGTGCTGGGATTTAAGGCGTGCACCACCACACCCAGCCATTGGGGTTTTTTTGGTGGTACAAATGGGACCTTTTACATTCCCCGGGTGCAGTAGGCAAGGATGCAGATTTTGCAGAAGAAATGATTGCAGCTGTATGCATTTCTGTGCCATACCAACAGACACTCAGGTTTCCAGCTGAGATAACGGCTCGTCGTGTTTTCTGTGTGCTTGGCATAGGGAATGACAGCCAGCAGCTGAAATTAGCTCGCGGGGGACAGTGCCGCTTTAGCAAGTCTCTGAGACCACAGTGGGACAAAACAGCGAAAGTCTTAGTCCTCGCTCTGTTCCACGCCCGTGGCTGATTTGCAGTGACCCCTTTGTTGTCGTCATTCTGAGACCTAGGCTGAAGTGTCAACTCTACCTGGGACATGCAGACTCATAGTACAGGGACAAGAAAGAGAAAGCTGACAGGGCAAAGTGACAACCCCTAAGTGTTTCTGTTTTAAATTAGCATACGTTACTTCTGCTTACCTCTGACTGGGTGAAGTGGGTCTTATGGTCACACTACCATCAGAGAGCCACATGGCTGCTAGAAAAGGGTAGGGGCAGTTGGAAGCATAAAAGGAAAAACTAGTGTGTGGGTATATGCTTTAATTATTATATATTTGATTATTTTTTTAAAATGCAGTGTCTGGAAATACGTAATTAGTAAATTTATGTATCTTATAGATATCATTGCCATATGATGTGTGTCATATACACATACGTGTGATTTTTCCCAACTTTGATGAAAAAGAATAATTTAAAACAGCTCTCTAGGTGACTAGGAATAAACCTATTTCTTAAAATATACTTACCCCCTGCTACTCTAATAGAATTTATTTTAGTGACTAGATTTGCTACTATTCCAACTTGCAGATGATATTTCAAAGGCCAACATTAAGATGAAGGTGCTCAGCTAGGTGCGATGGCACACACCTTCTTTTGGGAGGCAGAGGCGGGTAGATCTCTGTGCATTTGAGGCCAACCTGGTCTACGAAATGAGTTTCAAGACAGCCAGAGTGACACACAGAGAAAGCTTGTATTGAAAAACAGAAACAAAAGAAAGGATAAAGAGCCTAGAGAGATAGATCCGAGGTTAAAGGAGCCGGCTACTCCTCAGAGAACCTGGGTTCAGTTCCTAGAACCCTTATGGTGCCTCACAACTACGTGTAACTCCAGCCGCAGGAGATCCTATGCACACACACACCCGCGGCTTCTGTAAAAACTGCACTCACAAGAGCATGCCCACACACAAACATAGACATAAAACAAATCTTTTCTTTTCTTTTCTTTTAATGAGACAAGGTTTCTCTGTGTAGCCTTGACTATCCTGGACTCACTTTGTAGACCAGGCTGGCCTTGAACTCACAGTGATCCACCTGGCTCTGCCTCCCGAGTGCTGGGGTTAAAGGCGTGCACCACCACTGCCTGGCAATAAAATAAATCTTTAAAAAAGAAGAATTGGTGGTAGAACATTATGTCAGCGTGTGACTCTGGCCTTGGAGAAAGGAATACACATGCCCAGAGCCAGGTACCTCTGTTTTGACAGAATGGAATTAGGCGCCACAGCATGGTATGTGTCTGTGAACTCCTAGGTTTTGCCTTCCTATGGTCACGTCCCTGCTGGCAGCAGTGTGTTTGTTAGCAACAAGGAAAGAGTTGCTTGAAACCGTGGCGAGATAAAGCAGGTGCTTATAAATTGACTCGATATTTTTGAAAAACATCAAGTAATGATTGGTAATCTTAAATTTGCCCTAAATGACCTGTGTTTTAGCTCCCTGTCCTTAATAAATACCATATAAAGAAAATGTTATAAAAAAAAAGCTTATTTGGTGTGTGTGTGTGTATGTGTGTGTGTGTGTGTGTGTGTGTGTGTGTGTGTGTGTGAGAATTATTCAGGTATCGACAACATCAAAACAAACTTAATACAGATTCACAAAGGTGCAGGAAAGGATCCTGACTTCAGGTGAAAATGAAGGTGGAGAAAATCAGATCGTGTTCCGCACACCTGTAATTTAGGTTATAATGGCCTCCTAGGGGAAGGAACTGGGGGAAGAGTGCACTCTGGGTAATCTTAATGAGCACGTTATTCACAGCCATTTGAAGATGAGGTGGAAAGCCTGGCATTAATTTGAACAGAATCCACCTAGTATCTGGTCAAAGAAATACACATTTAATAAGCAGGGTCTTCCCTTGAGAAGCTCTCTTTAAAGGCAAAGGTGTCATCTGCCTTAAGCAGTCCGTTACTCACAAAGCTAACTCATCGGTATGAATTATCCAAACCATGAGCCTGTTGAAGTCTTAACACCTTCCAGACACTATAATCCTGGTCACTGCATCCAAGGAGGCATCTTGCAACTGAGTTATCCTTCACTGCTAGTAAGATGTTTAGGAAGAAGACACAGTAGACTGGCCGGTTCGATGCAGGGTTAGGGGCGAAGCCAGCATTCCCCGAGCTCCTTTTCCTGTATCACTACTGCTGAGTGGTTTCATGACCGTTTAGGAAATGTCTGCTTCAAACTGTAGCCAGCTTGTCAGTGAGATTTGCAGGAGATTTGTAAGGACAACGGTAGTGAATACGCCAGTACTAAAACTGGAGTACTAAAGCTCACAGTAGAGGGGCCCTGGCTCCTTCTAAACAGCCAGATTTCTGATCATTCATTCTAATACAGCCATTTAGAAAGGCTCCTTAAGGCCTCTCAGTTAGCTCCAGACGACCGACCGTGAGCTATGCGGAGCATGCCATGAAGCCACTCAGCTAGGCGTGTGTGAGCACCAGTTGAAAACTACATTTAGTCTTTAACTTCAAATATCACATATTCAAGAAATCATTTCCCAACAAAATAAGTCCCATGTCTTTATAAATCACATCATTATATGGGAACATACTCACAGTGCATAATTATATTTGTGAGCAGCAAAGCTAAGATATTATGATGTCACCAGTCAGGCAGATAACCTATACTAATGATGTGTTGGGAAATGGAACAAGAGTTAACTTCACTTTGATTATACCTTTTGGGCTTTCTTCGATAAATGTTTTACAGTTGAACATGTACAATTATTAAGAAACACGACATTATTTTGTTAAAAAAATCATTAGTCAGGGTTTGTCTCTACTGTGCCTTGATTCTCATACCCCTAAGAACATCCACCCTGAGACAGCCCCCCCCCACAGGTCTCCATCCCCCCTCCCACAGGTCTCCATCCCCCCTCCCACAGGTCTCCATCCCCCCTCCCACAGGTCTCCATCCCCCCCCACAGGTCTCCATCCCCCCTCCCACAGGTCTCCATCCCCCCCCCCCAGGTCCATCCCTGGACAGATTCTCTGTCTCACACTGAGCACTGGAACCCAGAGGAAGATAAGGCAACTGAGTCAAGGCCTGCAACTTCCTGTCAAGTGGAATCACAGACAGGTGACATAGAGAGTACCCTAGCCAGACGCCTGCTGATCAGAAGCATGCTTGCTTTTTGTACAGACCTGCCACTAAAGGAAACGCTGAAAAACAAGTTGCTTTCAGCCTCCAAATGCAGTTGATGTAAGATCATAGGGCTCCTTGGTCTGCACCTTGGGAGAGGAAGGGGGGTTTTTAGGGACACAGCAGTGGGGTGTGGCTTGGGAGACAGGGTGGTCACCCTCACTTACACCAACCAGAAGATGCTCCCCACAGAAAGAGGTTGTGCTGGTAGAACTGGGCAGTGTCCCTAGCACCCAGGCCACACACGCTCTCTTTCCTTCACTTGGTAGCCGTCTCTGTTATCTGTTGGAGATGCTTAGTATGTACTGGGTTCACAGTATGCACAGGGCCACCACAGGTGGGGCCACCACCAAAACACCATTGCACAAAGTTATGTAAGTGATATAGACCCAAATGACATGATTATCACCTGGCCCGCTTTACAAACTGATAGAGGAGGGGATGGGAAGAGGGGGTCCCCTGGTAAAGCGCTCACTATGCAAGATGCTCACCTGAGTTTTATCCTGGTGGCGGTGCAGAGCTCCCCAGGGCCGGTGGTCAGGAGAGCTAGCCCAATGTTCAGCTCTTGGTTCGGGGACAGTTGCCTCAAGCAACAAGATGGACAACACTAAAGGAAGGTCAACCTGAGGCTGCCACGTTCTCATACTTGTGCATCTGCACACGGGTGCTCACTTAAACGTGTGCACACTGATGTAACACACACACACACACACACACACACACACACACACACACACACCCCTTCCTTAGTTCTGTTAAAGTCTTGTCATGACGTCCACCCAAGTGGACTGCATTTTCCCCAGCAAAGTACAATAATCCAGTCAGCTTCTCTTCCCATGACTTCAGGTACTTGCAGTCTACCTCAGAAAACACTGAACAACCAAAATAACAGAAATAGTTCATGAGTTCTGGGAGCACAGTGGAACCTCACAGAGCCCCACAGTATCACCCTGAGAGTGGGGATCACCCTTTTGCCCCACAGGTGCATGCTGTACGTGTTACCTACCTGATAGTCAGTTGGAAGCCATCCTCGATTATCAAATCACAAGGCCTGGCATCTATTGGGTTTAAACTACACACGGGGTCTCAGCATCCGTTGGGAGCTGGGGTCACATCCCTGCAGGTAAAGGGGGACATCTCTAGTCCAGTAATGTTGGTAGACGTCTGTGGGCCCTTTCTTCCAGTGGCATTCTTGGGTTCCACCCCACAGAGTCTTCAGCAAGAAAGCTGCCGTGAATTGATACATTCCTAGAGCTGCTACAGGGGCAGGTGAGGGTTGCAAATGGGGAGCAACCAGAATGTGATTTTAATGGCCTTTAATGCTCTTGTATAATACAGTGATGGTTACCAAGATCGCATTAAAAAAATAAATGTCCCTGCTTTCCTCATCAAGTGTCATTTAAATCCCATTAGACAGATCTTTGTGAAATGACACTGGCAATGTGACTCCCCTCTGATTTTCCTGTGTCTCGGCCGCTGCAAAGGCCCTGGGGAAACAGCTTTTGTCTGATCGGCGTTAGATGGGACTGTGGGTGAGCCAGGGACACCGAGAGGCCCCTTTCCAACTCAGCTCAACAAAGTGAAATGTAATGGTGGTAATTATACAAGATGGTTTTGCCGCTGGTTGGCAAGTTCGTTTCGCTCTTCGACCGAGATGTCAAGACGCTAGGCCAGCCCTTTGGTCTCTAAATGTTTGCTTTGCCTGTCGAGGTGCCTGATGCCGGCTGCACAGATATCTGTTGCATCTTCTAGATGAATCGATGCCTTTAACACTGAATGATGACCTTTGTCTCTTGATAGACTTGATGGATGCTGAGTGGCATTTTCTGATTTATTTACTCCTTGCAATTTGTGATTTTAGCATGAAACCTAAAAACCTGTCATAGGAGGTTTTTACACGCTAGCTGACTTGAGTGCCTGAGGTAGACCATGCTGGGTAAGGTCTGATGATTTGTGTTTGTGTACAAATGGTGTTTCAACTCATCATCAGTGTTCCTCCTGGGAGGTGATGTGCTCTGAGGGTGGCTTTACGCAATCTGCCCTGTCCTACGGCCTGACCATAGTTCTCAGTTCCAGCAGATTTTCTAACAGATCCCTGGCTCTCTAGTTTCCCCACATCTTGTCATCATTTTGTCCCAGGGGTGTAGTGTCCCATGTTTCCTTGAATTCCCTGACTTTCTCTCTTGAGTTTTCCTCCAGCTGTAAAGCACCTGACTCGTAGATTTCTCCTTGTCTTCATTCCCTGCCTCTCTGGGACCTTTTCCACTCAAAACTGTTTTGATCATAGTGCGAACAAAAAAAAAAAAAAACAAGACAGAAGGCCGGGCATGGTGACGCACACCTCGGGAGGCAGAGGCAGGTGGATCGCTGTGAGTTCAAAGCCAACCTGGTCTACACAGAGAGTTCCAGGGCAGCCAGGGTTACACAGAGAAACCCTATCTCAAAACAACAACAACAACAACAACAAACAAACAAACAAAAAAACAAGACAGAAAGATGCACAGACTGATGTGATGTGCTAGAAAGTGCAGGACTCTGTGATCCCTTCCCAGCTCGTACCTGAGCTTAAAGCATGTCTGGAAGTGCGTTTTCTCACCTCAGCCCTGCGTCATACCAAGGCAGCTGCAGATGCGCAGCCTGAAATGACCATGAAACCCATGCTGGTCAGAATTAGCCAAACCTCCTGACTCTGACAAAAGCCATCGCCAGGGTGGCAGCAAGCCAGGGACGCTGAGGGACCCTCGGCCCCCGTGAAGTTTTGCTTTTGCACATGTGTAGTGGCTCAGATCCGGCCTTGGCTACTTCTCTTAATACACAGTAAGTGGCTTAGCCGCGTCAAACATGCTGAGCTTTTACTGAGAGGGGCCCAGTCTCAGGCCTGTGGCCCATGCTAGTGCAGAAGGTTTTTGTGCAAAGGATTCAAGAACGGCCTTTACTAGCAGTTTTGACTACAGAGGAAAGCAAGCACCATCAACTGAGTGCCCAGTGCCTAGGAGAGCTTTGGTTGGGTCCTCTCCCTAGGCTTTTCCCTTCTATTTGGAAAAGCTGAACTTTTGACAGATGAACCTCTTTTCCCTAGGCTGATGTTTATCTAACAGCATGGTGGTTGTGAAATAATCCAGAATTCACAAGGTCAGAGAACGACCTGGTTTACACACTGTCGCTCCTCCCATCTCACTCCACAGAGTCCCTCAGGGAGGTGGCTGGGTGGACTGCGGGGTACCCACCCCACAAATGGTCACCCAAAGGGCCTGCCAGCCTCGTGGGTGTGGCCCTCCCCGTTCTGGCAGCTCCGTGAGGCTTGGATGTGGTGTCCTTTTCTCTCTGCTCTCTGAGTTTGAAGTCATTCCAATATGCTTGACCAATGAATATCTTCATACAATGTATTGGGAATTTAAAACCATCGGTGAGACTGGATTTTTGGAATGCCTCCGTTCGTGAGAAAATGGACTACCCTGTTGTGTTTTTTTTTTTTATCCTAAGTGAAAGAGTAAAGCAAGGTCGAATAAATAATCCTAGGTTTGTCTTGGAAAGTTTTAAATGGCCCATTAAAGTGGGGGTTATAATTATTATAAGTCTTTCTTCTCCCTCCTCACCCAGTTCCTTGGTGCACACATCAGGTATTTTTCCCTGTGGGACACTTGGCCTTAGTGCTCTGCCCTCTGTGCTTGGTTATCATCCATGAACCATGGCTCCACAGAGAAGATGATCTGAGCAGACGTGGAACAAGTGCTCGAGTGGCCTTTCCATTCTCTGTAGCCTCCCTTCTGGGTAGGCTGGCTCGCACAAGGCTATGGGGGGAGGGGGGGGGAGTCTGCGTGTCATGACTCACACAGAGAACACCAGCAGAACCAGAACCGGGCCATGTCTGTCAGACTCACGGTGCTCTTTTTCTTACATCTTCCAGAAATCGAGGCAAAGGAAGCATGTGACTGGCTCCGAGCTGCCGGGTTCCCGCAGTACGCTCAGCTGTATGAAGGTATGTGTGCCTTTCCATCCATTCTTTTTTGTTTTGCTTTGTTTTGTTTTGTTTTTTGAGACAGGGTCTCTCTGTGTAGCCTTGGCTGTCCTAGACTCAATTTATAGACCAGACTGGCCTCGAACTCACAGCGATCCACCAGCCTCTGCCTCCTAAGTGCTGGGATTAAAGGCGTGCGCCACCACACCCGGCCCTCCATCCATTCTTTACAGAGGAAACAAACTCAGGTCACGCCAACCACGTTGACCCTGCCTGGTGCTTTCCGGGCCTTCGCTCTGACAGAGATTTCCAACAGGCTCTCAGTTTCTTTCCAGTGTCCACCATGACTTGCTTTCCAGAAGCTTTTACATGGTTTTCTTGCTTTATCATTGTGCTCAGTTTTCTTGAGATTACAACAACTTTGTTGTTAATAAATTCCTTAGAGGTCTCAGAACTAGTTGCGTTGAGATAGCCCTTATTTGTAAATGTTATACATGACAAAACGTTGTAGGTCAGATGTCATTCTCCTGAGTTTTGGGTAAGTGGCTCCTCCTGGCAGCGTTACTCTTCTGGTCCTTGATTCTTTAGTTAATAGTTAATAATCCGCTGCCTTGGTTACTTTTCTATTGTGATAAAAACACTGTGACCTGGGCTGGAGAGTTTGCTCTGGAGTTAAGGGCACTGACTGCTCCTCCAGAGGTCCTGAGTTCAATTCCCAGCAACCACATGGTGGCTCACAACCATCTATAATGTGATCTGATGCACAATTCTGATCTGCAGGTGTATGTGCAGGCAGAGCACTATATACATAATAAATAAATAAATAAATAAATAAATAAATAGAAAACCAACAACAACACTGTGACCGAGGCAGCTTACAGAAGAAAACATTTCTTTAGAGCTTGCGATGTTCGAGGGTTAGAATCCGTGACCCGCTGGGCGTGGTGGTGCACGCCTTTAATCCCAGCACTCGGGAGGCAGAGGCAGGTGGATTGCTGTGAGTTCGAAGCCAGCCTGGTCTACAAAGTGAGTCTAGGACAGCCAGGGCTATACAGAGAAACCCTGTCTTGAAAATTCAAAAAAAAAAAAAAAAAAGAAAGAAAAAGAAAAGAATCCGTGATCCATCATGGCAAGGAGCACAACAGCAGACATAGTGCTGGGTCAGCAACTGAAAGACCACACCTCCTCATCCTCCCCAAAACTGTTCTACAACTAGGGACCAAGCATTCAGACATAGGGAGCCTGTGGGGGCCATTCTCGTTTAGCCATCATATCCGCTTATCTACATCTTCCTGATGTCTAACACCATGATCACACCTTTGCTGTTTTGTCGCTTGTCCTTATACATCACGAAGCAGTCAGGCCCCAGGGGTGAGCAGGGGGCGCTCTTGAGATCGTCCACGGAAAACTGTAGCTAGTAGTACTTATTACAAAGTTGTGCATACACAGGAGGAGCCAAGGGCTTATCGTTCATGGAGCTGTCACTACCACAGGCCCAAAGCGGGAGGGTGCCCAAGGCCAGGGAAGAGGAACCTAACACATACCCCTGGGGGGAGCACACAGCTGGCCATGGCAGAGCCAAGGGATGCCTCCTTGCATTTCAGCCATGGTTTCCCGTTGACCAAACACAAGAGGAAGCCAGAGGGTACAGGCTTCCTGGACACCATCCACCTTCACAGTGGCTCTCAAAGCAGAAACAAAGTGACAGACGACGGCACAGTGGGTCTGAGGGCTCAAGAGAGGATACTTCGCACATGAAAACAGGGCAATTTCTCCTCCTAATGGCACAAGCATTGTGTAGGATGGAAAGAGCCAATAAAATTAATCTTTGTTTATAGACAACTGTCCTTTCGCCAAAAACCTTAATTTTATATTAAAAATCAAAAGGTTTGTTTTTTCTATTTTTTTTTTCATTTAAATTCTGTGAGGACAAAGGAAGTTAATGTTGGAGTGTAGTTTGAAATTTATGATCTCTGATAAAAATTTTCATAGGATCGTACATAGCCTTTTTGATCAAAAACGAAAGAAAGAGAGGGAAGGAGGAAGATTCCTATAGTTTAAGTCTATGCGATCCCCGTCTCCTTCTCTCCAGAAGCCCAGGATATTAGCCAACTCTCTGTCCTAGTCAGTGCTTCTGTTACTGCCACAAACACTGTGACCAGAGTAGGTAGGAAAGGGTTTGTGTCAGCTCACCAGTCTCAGGCCACACCCCCTCGCTGAGGGAAATCGGGGCAGGAACTCAAGGTAGAAAGCTGTTGACAGGAGCTGAGTGAGGGGGGCGGAGCCATGGAGCAGTGCTGCTTACTAGCTAGCTACTTGTAGCTTGCCCTACCTGCTTTCTTTTTTTTTAGAATTATGTTTTTTTATTAATTTATTCATATTACATCTCAGTTGTTAGCCCTTCCGTTGTATCTTCCTATTCCTCCCTCCCTCCCGCTTCCCCCTTCTCCCCTATGTCTGTGATTGAGGGAGACCTCTTCCCCCTATATATGCTCTTAGAGTATCGAGTCTCTTCTTAGTAACTTGCTATCCTTCCTCTGACTGCCGCCAGACCTCCCCATCCAGGGGACGTGGTCAGAAAAGGGGGCATCAGCCAAGGAGAATACAGGCAGTAAACTTCGAACACCTACCTAGACCTAGCTGATGAACAGGACATTCTCCACCGTAGAGTGGAGAGTGAGGTCTGACTCTCACACGAACTCTGGTGCCCCCTACCTGCTTTCTTATAGAAGCCAGGAAGGACCAGCTGCCCTGGGAGAGCATCACTCATGGGGGGGCGGGGGTTGGGGGGGGCTCCCACATCAGTCATTAAGTGAGATAATACCCACAGTTTTGTCTGCAGGCCAGTACCATAGAGGGATTTTCTTAATTAAGATTGCCTCTTCCCGCTGGGTGTGGTGTCACACACCTTTAATCCCAGCACTCGGGAAGCAGAGGCAGGCGGATCGCTGTGAGTTTGAGGCCAGCCTGGTCTACAAAGCGAGTCGAAGACAGCCAAGGCTACACAGAGAGACCCTGTGTGTATGTGTGTTAGGGGGGTGTGGGGGAGGGAGATTCCCTCTTCCCAAAATGTGTAGGTTTATGTCAAGACAAAAGGGAAAAAAACTCACAACAAGCAACTCATTCTCCTTACATGGAAGGATGAGAAGTAAAAATCCCAGCTTTTTTGATTCTCCATCAGTCTATAATATAAACACACACACATACACACACACACACACACACACACACACACACACACACACACACTATAATGTGTGTGCTATAGCTACCATGAGACACAAATGTGAGCAGTCCATAGGTATCAAAGATGTTCTGCTAGCCCCGGAACATGCATGCTTCAGATTGTGTGTAATATATATATATATATATATATATATATATATATATATATATATATATATATATATATGTAATGAGAACAGAGCTCACTCTGTGCCTGCTGTTATTCAAACACCGATATTCACTAGTCATACTTCTGCCATAAAATAGACATCACGACTGTGATATTTCCTGTACAGCTGGGGGAAAACTACTTGCCCAGAGCAACACAGCAAAGAGGTTATCAGGATTTAAAACTAGAGGCCCCCTGTGTCTCTGCTTCTCAGTGTGATGTGCGTTCACGTGCCAGGAGAGTGAGGTGGCGTGCAGTGGGGACCATGAGGGATGCAGTCACTGCAAAAGACTGAGCTTAACTGGATTTTTTAATAAAGCCAACTAACTGGTTACGTCTTCAGATTGGGATGTACGGAGCCAAGCAAATATATCAGTAAAGTGATACGTTTAAGCTTTTACTGTGTGGCCCATGTGTCCCCGGAACAACAGGGGTGTGTCTGCTTCCAGCTCAGAGGAAGGTTAAAAAGCATTAACTTTATTATAACTGGGAAGATCTGGGAAGTGCAAAGTAGGAAGGCGTGGTGGTCACCATGAACTGACATTAAATTTTACCTTAGCTGTTTTGTCAAGTGACACCAAGTGGTTTTCCTATGTAAAATAGGTAATTTTTAAAAATTAAAACTATCGCCACGTTCTGGGTATTGACAGTAGCCACCCAACCCGGTTGGCAGGAGTCCTATTTTGGGGAGCCCTCATGGGGTTAGGATCTCTTCTCTTGTAGCATTAGTGAGGGGACTTCAAGATGACTGAAAACTTTGTTACCAAAAAAGAAAGAAGGAAATAATTAAAGGAGGGAGAGAGGGAGGAAGGAAAGAAGGAAGGAAAAAAGAAAGGAAGGAAGGAAGGAAAGGAGGAAGGAAGGAAAAGAAAATCTGAGCCCATTGAACTTGGGGTGTTTTTAGAAATGTCCTTTGTGAAGGGAAAAACAAATCTGCCCAACTAAGAGTTCTATGCAGTCTGTCTGCAGCCTGTGCTGTAGTGAAGGGACGATGGCAGAAACTGTTCTCTGTGTTCTCTGAGGAATGTCTGCTAACAGTGAACACAAAGGCCAAGGAGTCCTGTCCAAGGTTCAGGCTCTTATTTTCGTAGTTCACTCTTGCACCGTATCTCAGAGCATTTTCTGTGATAAAAATAAAATCACATGCTATTTTTAAATGCCGTCAGCATAAGCAATAAGCCGTAGCTGTGGTTACGGTCGGTGGTTTGCTTTGCGCAGAGCCCGGTGGCCTGAGTGAGCGAGCCAGCGGTCATATACAGCGAAGGGCTTAAGCCTCTTCTCCCGCTTTCTCCCTCAGATTCGCAGTTCCCCATCAACATTGTGGCCGTCAAGAAAGACCATGATTTTCTTGAAAGAGACCTTGTAGAACCTCTTTGCAGGTAAGTCAGATCAGTGAAGTGACCCTGGTTTTTATTTCTTTTTCTGGTCTGTCTCCATTTGGCTAGCACAAAGTTGATGGTTGAATTTACCAACTCAGTAATAAATACGTACTGTGTGGCAGCTGTCGCCAGTAGCATGCTCTGTTCCCGCTCTTGGAGAGTTTAAATCCTAATAGGGGGCTTCAGACATTAGATTAGGAAAAAGAGAGAAGAAAAAGAGGAGAGAGGAAGACAGAAGGGGACAGAGAAGAAAGAGGGAAAGAGCGATGGATATTTCAGAGTATGTTAAATACCTTTTTTTAAAAAAAAATGTACACCGAGGATAAGGCCAGCGAACAGACAGCGCAGACAAGGAGGTGGGAGGAGCCAGGGCTGGCCAGCTGTCTCAAGCTTTGTCAGGAAGAAGTCTGAGACATCCTTTGAGTATGTTCAACTGGACCTAAGGTTTATTTTTTACATATAAAGTCAAGTGGTTTTATCTTCAAATTGGAATAGGTAAGGTCAAGTAAATACATCAGCAAGCAGATTGACGTATTTAAACCTTTCTTGTGTGATGAGTCCTCTAAAGAGGCCAAGATGTGTATGTGAGGATTTCCTCCCCTCAGACACTTCACAGGGTAGTTGGAAAAGCCCAGGTGAGAAATTAAGGCAGGAGCAAATGAACAAATAAGTAACGATTAAACTTTAGCTAATAATTTAAAAGAGCCAATGGAATCCATATTGACTCTACATGAACAGTTGACTGTGCTGGTGAACTCTGCAGTGCCGTGGCTAATGCTCTTGGGGTAGGTGTCAGCTACAGGAAGCTCACTCTCCAGGCCATCCCACACCGGTGACCCTCAGTCCACTGCTCTTGTGTATGCTGCATTTGGTAAACATGACTATTTAAGAGGAACACAGAGATGCTAAGGCATGCCAGAAGCAGTGTAAATAATCCCAGGCTTGCTGGATCCCTAAATCTGTTTTTGTGTTCTGAGCTGCTCGGCCCATGTTCCTGTTTGTCTTACAGGATTTGTGGTAATGAATGGTCTCAGTATTCACAAAGACGATACTGTGTATCTGCTTAAGTTTAGTGTATCAATCCTGTCACTTAAAAAAAGGGGGGAGGGGGTGGTGCTGAAGAGATGGCTCAGTGGTTAAGAGCACTGGCTGCTCTTCTAGAAGACCCGGGTTCAATTCCCAGCACCCACATGGCAGCTCACAACTGTCTGTAACTCCAGTTCCAGAGGATCTGATACTTTCATACCAATGCACATAAAATTTAAATAAACAGAAAAGGACTCTGAATCATGAACTTGGGGGCTGGTTGGTTACACTTGCTGCAAAGCGTAACTGCCTGAGTTCGGTTCCTGAGACTCACAGTGTGGGAGGAGAGAGACAACGCCCAAAAGTCGTCCTCTGTACATGCACCGTGGCGTGCGTACACACACCACACATGCAGTCAGTCATATATTTGAGTGGATACAAGCTGTTTAGGCTGGAAGACAAATCAGCACACCACGCCCTCTCTGGGAGCCTGTGAGGTGAACTTTGACTTGGAAGAGCAGCTTCTCTTCTTCACCCGGAAGGCACTTCCTCGGCATGAACAGATTCTTCTGAAAAGGCACTCACTCCACTCAGTACAGTCCAATCAGTGCTGTGGGCTTTTTTTTTTTTCCTCTAGGTATTAAATATATCCCTGTTGGCTGGCGTTTTAAAAATATTAATTCATGTTTTTAAAGTTATGTTTTACTATTTTTTCCAATTAAATCTTCTAAATTTGTTTTCTATAAATGAGCTTCCCCCCCCCCCCCAATTTTTGTTTGTTTGGTTGGTTGGTTGGTTGGTTTTTTCAACACAGGGTTTCTCTATGTAGCCTTGGCTGTCCTCTTTGTAGACCAGGCTGTCCTCGAACTCACATCAATTGATCTGCCTGCCTCTGGCTCCCCAGCGTTGGGATTAAAGGCATGCACTACCATGCCCAGCAAATGGGCTTATGTTTAGCATTATATGTATATGTACATATAATATGTGTATTATACATGTACATTATACATGTACATATACATACACACAAAACAGACCGGTACCCATATGCCGGCAAGGCTTGGAAATGCTCCGTCTACTGCTCCCAAAGCCACCACTTCCTTGTTGTACTCCATGTCCACCCCTACCCCCGAACTCTGGCACCCACAGATCAGTTTTCTGTGCCTACACTTCTGGCTCTAGGAGGCTGTCACAGAGATGACATGGAGCAGTGTATGGATGCTTTGCTTGGCTCCTTTTTGTCAGTGTAATGTCTTTAAGGTTAATTCGTGGCTTTTTTTCCATTTCAAAATATATTACTTTCCATTGTACAGACAGATTTCATGGCTCTCCAGTTTAAGGATATATGGACACGCTAACACTGATACATTGTGTGAGCACAAAAGGATATTTCTTTCCAATTAAATCTTAAGAATGGGACTGTGGGGGCTCATGACAGTTCTCTTTTTTCTTTATAAGGAGCCAGTAACCACTTCATGTGACCTTGTTATTTTGTGTTTCCAACAACCTATTGAGGAGTCCAGGTACCTGGCCCTTTGGGGTATGTTTTTGTTTCGTCCATAGATGGTCTTACTGGTGTCTGGCTATTGCTGCATTGTGATTTTTTTTTTTTTTTTGAGACAGAGTTTCTCTGTGTAGCCTTAGCTGTCACTATGTAGATGACACTGGCCTCGAACTCACAGAGATTCATCTGCCTCCCAAATATCAGGATTAAAGGTGTGTGTTGCCACTGCTCCTGGCTTGCATTCTAATTTTTAACGTGTGTTTTCTTAGTGACCAATAACACTACACATCCTTCCATGTCTCACCAGCCTATCTTCTCCTGAAAAATATCTTTTCAAGCTTTCTCTCATTTTTAATCGAATAATAAGTTTTATTCCTGATTCTTGAGGGGATTTTGTTGTTATAGATACCCTCTTATTATCCATTGTGTTTTAGAAATGTCTTTTCCCAGCCTGTAGATCCTTTTAGAATCACAGAATGAGGGATTTTGTTGTTGTTTTGCCAGCCGAATTTGTTTTATTTTGTTCACTTTCATTTGTTCATATTTTAAAATGTCTTTGCCTAAGATGAGGTCACAAGTATGTTATCTTGTGTGTTCTGAATTTGAGTTTGTCTCAGTAAGTACAAGACCTGAGCCAAGATTCCTTGTTTGGCACTTCAGTGTACAGTGGTTTCTGATACCTACTGAGAGGACTGGACTGCCATCTTCAAGTCGCCTTGACACATTTGTGTCTGCGCATTTGTGTGTGTTATGTGTGCATCTGTGACACACAAGCCACAGCGCTTGTGTGCAGGTCACAGGACAATTTGCAGGAGCTGGTTCTTTCTTCTATCCTCTGGGGACTGAACTCAGGCTGTCCTGGCTGGTGGCAAGTCCTTTCAGCCACTGAGCCGTCTCATTGGCTCTAAATTTATGTGTTGACCAGCAGTCAGTGTGTTTGGGGAACTGTATTCACAGCACGAGAAGTGGATTTTACACTACAAGACTTTCTTGGGTCTGGTGTATGCTATTATTTTTACATCCAGTTTTTATTACTAGAATGTCATTCTTGATATTGTTGTTTTATAGCCTGTAAAGTCTTCCCTACGCTAGTTTATTAATTCTTGTTTTTAAAAAAGCATTTGGCTAGAAGTGTGTGAGCCTCGGTTCTCAAGGTGCGGGAGCTGTGAGTAGAATAGAGGCCAAAGGAAGAGTCACGCCCTGGGTGGATCAAAGGAAACGAGGAGCAGGGAGAAGCCAGAGGTGGCTGGCCGAACAGGGGTGGAGAATGCTTTCTGCTCACTATGAGTTCCTCACGGTACAGATTTCCTGCCTTGCAAACAGCAGAAAGCGGCAGACTATCTCCCGCTGGAGGAGAATGATGGCGTTTAAAATTTTTTTGAGATTAATAAGCAGCTAATTAGAAACTCATCTTCTCAGAGGGTAAGTATTGATTAATGCCCAGAGAGCCATGAGGGCGTGAGATTTTATTCATTTTCTTCTTTGTGCTCTGCGTTCACAAAGATTGCGAATCTTTAGTTTTTTTTTTTTAACTTTTGAAATTACATCTGTTTGCTTATTTGTTTGTTTGTTGTGTGGCAGGGGCACCTCAGTGTGCACGTGTGACCAGATGACACCTTTTAGACGCTGCTTATCTCATCCCACAGCACAGGCCTTGGGGATTGAACTTGGGTCCTCGGGCTTGGCCGCAGGCTCCTTCACCTTGTAGGCTGTCCTCCCCCACCCCTCTGCTTTGTTTTTAAGTCTTATTGGGCCGTGCAGTTCTCGTGCTTGTTTAAAATGCTGAGGTCATGCAGGCTGGTGGAGGGGATTATGCCACAGGGCGCTCCTTAGCTCCTTCCCGTGGCTTCCACAGGGAGCCGCAGAGGCAGGCAGGCAATCTGGAAGTCCCCTGCGGTAGGGCGTTCGCCACAGAGATGTTACAGAATCGGCTGAGGGTGCAACTGACCGGAGGAATCAGGGTGCACGTGCACCCGGAACACCTCTCCCTTTTTTGTGGCGCTCAGGTTTAGTCCCCAGAAACCAGACCGGTTTGCTGCCTTTGCTGAAAATGTGAAGCGACTGGAGGGCAGCTGAGTTCTCTCTGTGGCTGCAGGGTTGCCGGCATGACCAGTGTCTTGCAGGGATGCGGGGGGGGGGTGGGGGGGGTGGGGGGTGGGGGGGGGAGTGGGGTGAGCAGTGTCCTGCAGGGATGCGGGGGGGGGGGCGAGTGGGGTGAGCAGTGTCCTGCAGGGATGCTGTGGGGGGGAAGGGGGAGGGGTGGGGGGGTAGTGGGGGGTGGGGAGGGGGGTGAGCAGTGTCCTGCAGGCTCCGCGGGGATGAGCTGTGTGTCCTGCAAAGTTCATTGCAGATCTAATTACCTAAATGAGCCGATTGGAACTTTAACTCCACAGGACATTCTGAGGACACAAAAGGTGTCCAAATAGCTTGCAAAGTTTGTCCTTTGGTGCGTGTCACAGCCAGCCGAAGCCCTGGGTGGGTCGGGGGAGCTCCATCTGCAACTTTGCAGTGTTCGCTGCGGCTGGCTGCAGACATAGGCCTGCATTGCTGGAATACGACCTTTGTATTCCTAAATTAATGTGAGGATAGCGGCTCATTTGCATAATGAATATCATTAATAGATGCTAATTAATTATAGCCTGTGACAGATGTGGGCACGGAGCAGTGTTTGCTGTCATTTGTTGATAGGCTCGTCTGTGCCTGGCCAGTCCAGCCCCTGCTTGTTAAAATGATGAGAAGTGATGGTGCCTCTCTCAAGACGCAAAGAACAGTGGGAGGGAAAGCTGTAGGTTCACTGCGGCACACACCGTGGTTTGATTTGAGTGTGCTAACACTGTTAATATTAAACAATTACAGTCTCTGTGAAAATAATATAAATCTTTTCCCTTTAAAAATACTTATCATAAGGCTGAGCGGTGGTGATGCACGCCTTTAATCCCAGCACTTGGGAGGCAGAGGCAGGCAGATCGCTGTGAGTTCGAGGCCAGCCTGGTCTACAAAGTGAGTCCAGGACAGCCAGGGCTACACAGAGAAACCCTGTCTCGAAAAAACAAAAAACAAAAAACAAAAAAAATTTTTTTCATAGACAGGTGGTGGTAGTATATGCCTTTAATCCCAAAGAAATCCTGTCTGAAAAAGCAAAAAGAAAAAAATATATAATACATTGTATACATCATATAAATATATTATGTAAATTATATATTTTATATAATATATTTATATATATCAAAGAGGTGGCTAAAAGATAGTTTGATGGCTGAGAGTGCTTCCTGCTCTTGTTTGTTTGTTTGTTTGTTTGTTTTTCGAGACAGGGTCTCTCCTGGTTAGCCTTGGCTGTCCTGGACTCGCTTTGTAGACCAGGTTGGCCTCGAACTCACAGCTATCTGCCTGCGCTTCCGGCTCTTGCAGAGGACTCAGGTTCAATTCTCAACACCTACATGGTGGCCTCCAACTGCAGCTCCTGTACCGAGGGATCTGACGCCCTCTTCTGGCCTCCTGGGTACCAGACACACAAGTGGTACAGACATGCATGAGGTACACCCATACGCATAGAATAAAATTATGACGATGATAATAATTGTCTTGTGCAAGCTGATTACGTCACACACAGCCCCTGTCTGACAGCACAGCCTGTACAGTTGTTTGTTTGTTTGTTTGTTTGTTTGTTTTCCATTTGTGTAGGTGACCTTTACCCTGTTTTCCTCTCACACCTCAGCTGATGTCCAGAGGCAGTTCCGGAGTTTCAGCATTAGCACAGCAGTGGTTGCTCCTGCTGCAGATACTTGCGGGGGGGGGGGGGGGGGACCACCAAAGGGGACGCCTAGGGAAGTGCATCCATTTCCTGCTGGCTCCACAATGGCGTGGTGACAGTCCTTTGCTTCCTTCAAACTACTTTCTAATGCCCATGCCACCCCCAGACACATGAGGCCTTCCGACGACGCATGGCCTGTGATTCTTGGACACCCTCAAGTCTTGAGAGCTACCTAGCAGAGTTGTGTGCGTGTGGCTTAGAGCCACCAGTCTGCTCTCCGAAATCTATGCTTGCCAGACTCGGTCAGCACCGAGCCCTTTCTCACGCCCTGGAGTCACAGCACACGGAGGACCCCTCCCTTCCCCTCCCCCTTCTTCCCCCCCCCCTCCCACCATCAGGGCTGGGCTTCGACCCAGGCTAGGCAGCACATCTTCACTGGCTGTGGTTCCTTGACCTTCTTTGAGGCTCCCACCCAGAACACTCCTCAGCTGACAGGGCTCCATCCTCTACCCTGACAGGAGCCAAGGGTAAGAAGTTCAGGCAGTTGGAACTGCATCGGAATGGCCTGGGTGAGACTACCGCCCATCTCTGCTTGCTGCCCCTCCCATGCCTTTGGCAGGAAAATAGAGAATATCACAGGAAAGTAGCCGTGAGATCGGGGTAGGAGACCTCATGACCCCTCTGAGGTCTGGCAGTGGAAATAGCCATCAGAAGCCTAAAGTATGAGGAAGGAAGGAGAGGACCTACTGTTTTCCTGTGGTTGCTAAGGGAGGGCGGACAGCCTGTGGTGTCCCCAGGCATCTGTAGAGCATGAGTCAGGCCCTAACAACCTGCGCCTAGCCCCTCACACTGACACTGCTGCTCCCTTGCCCTGGACTTCCTCTCTGTCTGCCTTCCCTTCCTGACCACTGCCTGGCTCCTGCTCTGCTCCTCTGAGCTGTAACAGACTTTCAGCTCCACGTCATGGACTTCATCCTACACAGCTACATGTTGTGGGTACAGGGCCTTGTCCTAAGTGGGACGTCCATAAATATCCATTAAGTTTAGCTGGGGCTTGGCAGAAATAGCCATCAGCCCACAAATTATTATATTGTTTCTTTGGATAGGAAATATATGATGATAAACTCCCTATTTTCTCTTGAAAATACTTTAATATGCTGTCCTTTGCTAAAGACCTCTTTCTCCTCCTCCTCTTCCTCCTCCTCCTCCACCTCCTCTTTCTCCTCTTTCTCTTCCTCTTTCTCCTCCTCCTCCTCCAGGTACCATCTTACTATGCAATCCAGGCTGGCCTGGAACTTGCCAGGTAGACCAGGCTAGCTTCAAACTCACAGAGATCTACCTGCCTCTGCTTAAGCTTAAAGGTGAGCACCAATACACACAGCCTTCACAGACTTCTTAAGATAGCACTGGGTGCTTCCTAGCTTCAGGCATGTATGTGGTGGCCCGCACGCACACTCGGACTTTTACCTTTCTAAGGCTGGCTTCCTTCCTTGGCCCCAGGCCCTAAATACTGGAGTTCACCTGGGTTCTGAATTTGTTTCCCTAGTTTACTTGGTTTTAGTTACATTCTGCCCTTGATATCCATGGGGTCACCATCCCTGAATTCAACCGACCTCACATTAAGCATGAAGCAACCACTTGCATGATGTTTACACTGTCCTAAATATTATAAACAAGGGGCTGGAGAGATGGCTCAGAGGTTAAGAGCACTGACTATTCTTCCAGAGGTCCTGAGTTCAATTCCCACCAACTGTATGGTAGCTTACAACCATCTATAATGTGATCTAATGTCATCTTCTGGGCTGTAGGCATAAATGCAGGCAGAGCATTATAGGCATAATAAATAAAATTTTTAAAATATTATAAACAATATAGTACTGATTTAAAATATAGGGGAGGACTTGAGGGAGTGTATACAAATGCTGTGCTATGTTCCATAAGGGACTTGAACACAAGAGGACTTGAGTGTCTACAGGGGCCCCTGGAACCAATCTTCCAAAGAAATAGAGGATCGATCTTCTCTGTTGTGTATGCCGTCCACTTATCATCTGTACCCTACCAACTCACCAGTGGGTCTGGACCACAAGGGCCCCAAGCTTTACCATATGCAGACCAGAGCTCATTCTCCCTCATATCCCTGCCTCCCACTGAGATCTGTAGTTTACTGTTGTCAACACTTGATAGCACATTCACAAAACCTTGAAATCTGAGCTCACCCTCTGTTTGCCTCCATATGTCTGTCTTCCATATGAGCGGATCGCCACAGCCCATCCTCATGGACACATCGCTCTCTGATGTCCTCTCTTTATCACTTTGCTGTCTGTCATTCAGGTTTCTTTTTTCTCTATTGAAAATAGTTTTTGCTGGGCAGTGGTGGTGCACGCCTTTAATCCCAGCACTCGGGAGGCAGAGGCAGGTGGATCACTGTGAGTTCGAGGCCAGCCTGGTCTACAAAGTGAGTCTAGGACAGCCAGGTTCACAGAGAAACCCTGTCTTGGAAAAACCAAAACAAAACAAAACAAAAAGGAAAGAAAATAGTTTTACAGACAGTATCTTCTAATGATGGTTTTCCTTCCTTCCCCCAATTCTTTCCAGAGTCTCCCCATCACCCCATCCACTTAAACCCACACCCTTTCTTTCTCCCTCATTAGAATACAAATAAGACTCTAGTAAATAACAATACGATAAAGTATAATAAAATAAAAACAAATCAGAATACGACAAAACAAATAGCAGAAAAATACCCTAAGAAATACGTATAACTATAGAGACATGCATGTTTCCACACAACATGAAACCACAACCATATTATAAAAAAACATGACATAATATATAAGCAAAAGATCCAAAGAAAACAAAACAAAACAAACAAACAAAAATGGACAAAGGATTGTTAACTGTTGAGTTTGTCTTGTGGTGGCCATCTACTGCTCCTCACGGCCCGCCTGCCCTCACGTGTGTTTTGTACAACCAGTGAAACTCCTTTAGAAAAAACTAATTTTTCATTTGCAAACAGTTATCAATTAGAGCTTCTGGGTAAGAGATGGAGGCTTCTGCCACTTGCCCCTCTCAGCACTGAGACCTCAGCTGGTGCAGTCCCGGGCAGGCTCTGTGCATGCTGTGATGCAGACCCGGGCAGGCTCTGTGCATGCTGTGATGCAGACCCGGGCAGGCTCTGTGCGTGCTGTGGTGCAGACCCGGGCAGGCTCTGTGCGTGCTGTGGTGCAGACCAGGGCAGGCTCTGTGCATGCTGTGGTGCAGACCAGGGCAGGCTCTGTGCATGCTGTGGTGCAGACCCGGGCAGGCTCTGTGCATGCTGTGGTGCAGACCCGGGCAGGCTCTGTGCATGCTGTGGTGCAGACCCGGGCAGGCTCTGTGCATGCTGTGGTGCAGACCAGGGCAGGCTCTGTGCATGCTGTGGTGCAGACCAGGGCAGGCTCTGTGCGTGCTGTGGTGCAGACCCGGGCAGGCTCTGTGCGTGCTGTGGTGCAGACCCGGGCAGGCTCTGTGCATGCTGTGATGCAGACCCGGGCAGGCTCTGTGCGTGCTGTGATGCAGACCCGGGCAGGCTCTGTGCGTGCTGTGGTGCAGACCCGGGCAGGCTCTGTGCGTGCTGTGGTCAGACCCTGGCAGGCTCTGTGCGTGCTGTGGTGCAGACCCAGGCAGGCTCTGTGCGTGCTGTGGTGCAGACCCGGGCAGGCTCTGTGCGTGCTGTGGTGCAGACCCGGGCAGGCTCTGTGCGTGCTGTGGTGCAGACCCGGGCAGGCTCTGTGCGTGCTGTGCTGCCACCATAGTCTCTTTGGTCCTACTGTGTTTAGAAGGCCTTGTTTCCTTGGTGGTCTCCTTCCCCTGACTCTTACAGTCTTTTCACCTCTTTTCCACAGAAAAGGGAGGCATCGATGGAGACATCCCATTTAGGACTGAGTGTTCAACAGTCTCTCACTCTTTGCATACTGTCCAGTTGTGGGTCTCTTTGTTCCTACCTGCTGCAGGAGGAAGCTGAGAAAGCACTGATCCATGAGTAAAGCGGAGTGTCATTAGAAGTGATTTTATGGCTATATTCCATTAAAAAAAAACAGCAGCACATGGTTTTCCCCTATTCTTGACCACCCAAGCAGTGTGTCAGGTGTGGGTTCTATCTCATGGGTGGGTCTTAAATCCAATCAGACAGTGTCTGGTTACTCCCAGAAGCCTTGTGTCACTATTACACCAGTGTATCTTGCAGGTAGGTCACCACTGTAGATTTAAGACTTTGTGGCTTACTTGGTGTTCACATTTATCCTCCAGTAGTGTACAGAGTACCTTCCAGGGCCGAGAGCACTAATGAGTAAGGGTGAAGGCTCTAAGTAGGCACCAGCTTGACTTCTCTGGGTTCAATGGTTGGGTAGATATTGTCTTCATCAATGGGGCCTTACTGGCAGTTTGTGGAGAGAAACCAATAGCCTTGGCAACCAATAGCCTGGTTTGTTTGGGGCTCTTCATGGGACCCCATTAGCCAACAATTTAGTTCAATGTAACCCACTCACAGAACTGGAGGTGTCAGCCAGGCGTGGTGGCACACACCTGTAATCCCTGCATGCAGGAGGCAGAGGCAGGTGGATCTCTTTGAGATCAAGGCCAGCCAGAGCTCAAACAGCCTTTAGCCTTCAGTGTTAGCTGTCTCTCTCGCCTCTTCTCCCTCAGCCCCTGTCTTCCCTTCCCTTCTGCATCTGATACTTCCGTTGCAGCCTCCACCCCTCCATGCTCTCTCTCTCCTTCCTAGGGTGATTCATCCCTCACCCCTTGTCCCTGACTCAGTACCTAATCTTTGTGGTTACGGATCTTAGCCTTCTTATTAAAGACTTAACAACTAACGTCCATATAGGTGAATGTGCACCATCCTTGTCTCTTTGAGTCTGTGTTCCTCATTTAGGACGATTGTTTTTCCTAGCTCCATCCATCTGCCTATGAATTTCATCATTTCATTTTTTTTAACAATTGAGTAATATTTTGTTGTATAAATGTACAGAGTGGGGTTTTTTTTGTTTTGTTTTGTTTTGTTTAATCCATTCTTCCATTGACGGACATCTATACCATTTCCCGTTTCTGGCTATTAAGAAAAGAGCAGAAATGTATCACTTAGATTCTTTTTTTTTTTTTTTTTTCTGTTTTTCGAGACAAGGTTTCTCTGTGTAGCCCTGGCTGTCCTGGACTCTCTTTGTAGACCAGGCTGGCCTCAAACTCACAATGATCCACCTGCCTCTGCCTCCCAAGTGCTGGGATTAAAGGCATGCACCACCACACCTGGCATCACTTAGATTATTTAAAATATGATTTATTTTCTTTTTTATGCATATGTGTGTGCCTGTATGGATTTATGTGCACCAAATGCAAGTGACCACTGAGGCCAGAAGAGTGTGTCAGATGCCCTAGAACCTGGGTTATCGGTAGTTGTGAGCCATGTGTGTGGGTGCTGCATGGTTCCCAGCAAGAGCAACGTATGCTCCGGACTACTAAGCCAGTACCTCATCCAGATTCTGGAACCATCTCTCAACCGCCCCTCTTAAATTCATCCTCTGTCCCGCCTTAGGTATATATCTCAGTATGATAACATTCCCCAGTGTCATAGCCTTCATATTATATATCTTTATATTACATATAATATCTCCTCATTGTCCACATACTGCTCCTAATCCTTTCATTCCGATCCTCCGTGGTCCAGCCCCTGCCTCCCTCCCATCCAGGTACCCACGATTCCTAGGTAACATCATCCTATTGATGCTTATCCTAGACAGGGCAGCAGATTTCTCTTAGTTCTTCACCATCTTGCTCGAATGTTATCTTTTTTCATCCAGCGCCCTCACTTCTTCTCCTACTTAGCATGCCCACAGCCCGCATGGGGCGATGAGAGACTCAAGGACAAGAACAACCTTTGGCTCATCTCTGTGTGTTAGCCTCTTCCTGGGGCACAGATCACCCCTTAGATGGACGGATATCAGCTTTTCTCTCCCTTCTGACTTCCCTGTTAGAACCCCAAGTTCAGCACCTGAAATGAAAGCACTACTTCGTTCATCTACAAGATTATGACAAAAGCAGCAGAATTTAAAATTTTTTGGCCATTTCTCCTGAAAGGCTCAAGACTACCTTGTTTGCCTTAATAACTGAACCCAGACGGCTACAAACCCAGAGAGGCCAGGCTTCACTGTGGCTTTTCTCTTTAAGCGGGAGGTAAACAGAGAAAGGGACTGCCAAGCATGAGGCGCGTGCTTCTATTGTCTAGGATCTACTAAAACGATCCCTGAGTAGACAGAAGCAATAAATGAAGGAGACAGGCCAACATCCAGCCCGATATCACTCATGTTTGGCTCCCTTGAGCCAATGGTCCTCCCAGGAGGCCTGAAGGACCTCATCCGCTGAACCCACTCACTTTGGTCCCATCTCTTTGCTCTGCAGTACAGAGGCAAACCAGGTGCCGCTTGTAGGCGACCGTGTTCAGTAACAATGGGTGCTGTAGTCCTACCTGTGCCGAGCAGGCTACAGTGATCGGAAGATACCGATGGTGTCCTGCAAACAGCGGTCATATAGAATGTCCTTCTAGGCCAGTGGTTCTCAACCTGTGCTTCGAGACCCTTTTGGGAATTGAATGACCTTTTCACAGGGGTCAGTCACCTAAGACCATTGGAAAACACACATATTTATGTTACAATTCCAAACAATAGCAAAACTACAGTTATGAAGTAGCAACAAAAATAATCTTATGGTTGGGATCACCACAACATGAGGTTGGTCACAGCATCCAGAAGGTTGAGAACCACTGGTCTAGGCTTCTGGGAATTAGAAGAAGAAGGAATTATGGCATAAGCTTGAGAAAGGCTCTAGTTTGTGGAAGGCAAATATATTCTATAATAGAAACTTTCATCCCTGTCGGAACAGCCTGCCAGCAACCATGACTAGATCAACCCAGACCATCTGAGTAATACGACCGTTTGTCTTACGACTTAAGATTAAGTTTAAATGGAAAGAAATGGCAGAGCCATGTATTTGTCCTCACTGAAGATTGCCCTCACTCACGCCTGAATGGTATAGCAGTTCTGGTAGAGTGCAGTGAGCGTTTCTGGTGTGTGATGCATTCTCCTGCCTATGGCAGCCAGATCTGAGCGAGGCAGTTCTTTCTCTCTCCCATCTCTACGATGTGTTTCGTCCACTCCGTGTGCTTAGAAGGGTTGTCCGTTGTCTACCTCACCTTATGTGGAATCAGTCACAAGCCAATAGTGCTATATCATGCCACGAAGAGGAACATAGCCTCAGACTACCTTAAAGGGTATTTTCCTCTGGAATGTTTTACAAAATTCAGGATGGTTTGTGTACAGGGTGAATGAAGTTGTACCCAGCATTTCTAGATGCCTCCAGTGATGAGAGTATTGCGCATTGGACCGAGAGCTAGTCAGCACACAGTGGAGGGACAAAAGCCATACAGACTCTGAGCTGGAGACAGTGCCCATGTAAACCTCAGGGAGCATGGCCCTCCTGCAATCTTCGCACGTGAGCTACACAGATAGTGGGGGGGGGGCGTTCAAGCTGACTCTCTAGACCCTGGGAGTCCATCGACCCTTTCACAGGCTCTCCTAAGACCATCAGGAGACACAGATAATTACATCACAGTTCATCATAGTAGCAAAATTACAGTTATGAAGTATTACGCTGTATTGAAGGGTTATAGCAATAAATAAATAAATAAATAAATAAATAAAGGGTTATAGCATTAGGAAGATTGATTGAGAACCACTACTCTAGACTGAGTTGATGAGCTTGAGGTTCAAATGAGGGACTCTGCCTTAATGTATAAGAACATACACACACAACACACATGCACATGCAGTGCAAGCACATGGACACACACAAGAGAACGTGCATACACACGTGGCCTCACATACGCATGCAAAGAAAAAGTCTCCAATTTTCTCCAAATTCCAAAGTCCAATAATTAATATTAGTAATTATAATAGTGGTGGCACGTGCCTATAATCCCAGTACTCAGGAGGCAGGGGCAGGCAGATCTCTGAGAGTTGGGGATGAGCCTGGTCTACAAAGCAAGCCCAGGACAGCCAGGGCTACGCAGAGAAGCCCTATCTTTAAAGCAAAAACAAAAATGAAAGGAAGAAAGAAGGAAAATAAGGTTATACCTTTTAATATTGACTGTTTTTAGAGCACTTTGAGGTTCATAACAAACTTCAGCAGAAAGGATTGACACACAGGCATTTCCACCACTGTCAATACCCCCCAAAGAGCGGCCCATCTGCCACAGCAGGAGGACACAGTGTACACACCGGCTCATGCTTTAGATGTTAATTCTGCAGTTTTGGCAGGTGTATAATGGCATGCTTCCACCACTGTGGCACGCACAACCGTTTCACTATCCTAACTCCTATGTCCTGCCTAGGCATCCATCCATCTCCGTAGTCTATGGCAACCATTGATCTTTTTCCTGTCTCCATAATTCTAACCCTTCCACAATGCTTTATAACTCAAACCACAATTTACAGCCTTTCCATATTGGTCTTGAAGTGCCTGCCATGACATCCGTGTCTTTTTAACTCATTTCTAATTATCAACTTCTTATCGTCTGGTTGTATCCTAGTTCATCTTTCCATTCACCTGGCATCCTGATTGCTTTTGAATTTCACCAATGATGACTAAAGTGGCCATAAACACCAACTGTTTACACATTTACACATGGAAGTAAATCTTACACCCATTTGGGTGAATACCAAGAAGTGAGGTTGCTGCATGGAAGGGTGTGTTTTGCGGTAATAAACTGTTCGGCTGTTTTGCCTGAGCCATTTTCTATTGTCACCAGAGAAGAGTGAGAGTGTCTGTCACTCCCTTTCTCACCAGCATTGGTTAACTATGTGGCGGTAGCTCATGACTGTTTTAATTGCCAATTAACATGTGATACCGAACACTTTAAATTGTCTCCTATTTCATCTGCGTGTACGTGTGTGTGTGTTTGTCTCTGTGTGTGTGTGTGTGTGTGTGTGTGTGTGTGTGTGTGTGTCTGTGTCTGTGTCTGTGTCTGTGTCTGTGCGTCTGTCTGTCTGTCTGCGCACCTGCACATGGCATCAGAAACTATGGAGCTGGAGGCACGGCGTGGATGTCAGCCTCTGCCATGTAGCAGGCATGCTTAGCCACTGAGCCATCGCTCCAGCCTAATACTCATTACATTTTTGTTTTGTTCTGTTTTGTTTTTATGTTTCATTTTGTTTTTCAAGACAGTTCCTTTGTGTAGCCTTGGCCGTCCTGGAACTCACTCTGTAGAGCAGGATGGTCTCGAACTCAAAGAGACCCACCTGCCTCTGCCTCCCTAGTGCTGGGATTAAAGGCGTATACCACCACGTCCAGCCTGATTACATTTTACTATTACTACTGTGTCTCCTTTTTTTTTTCTTTTCTTTTCTTTTTCCTTTTCTTTCTTTCTTTCTTTTTCTTTTTTTCTTTTTTCTTTTTTCTTTTCTTTTCTTTTTTCTTTTTGGCAGGAGGGAGGTAAAGATAATTCAACTATTTTTAATCTGAGGGGGGAAAAACATTCATTTTCTTATTGTGGGTTTCCAAATTCTTTGTTTTCCTCACGTAATTTATCAGCTATCTTTCCTAAATGTTTTCTTCCAGCCTACTTTATCTTCTTATCCTCTGTATGAGCAGATGTTTTAAATTCTACCACTTGACTGCATCTTTGATGTTGAATTCAGAAAGCCATCATATACTCAAGGCCATGTAAATTCACCCCTGTTTTCATTTTGAAACCCTGCAGTTGTGTGTTTATGTTTAGGATTGTGGACCATTCGCAGTTCGTCTGTATTAGGAGCATAAAGTCTAGATTGATTTTTTTTTTCACATGCCTATCTAGATGTTTCAACACCATCTGTTAAAAGACTTTTTTTTTTTTTTAATCTCTCACCTTTGCTCCTTTGGAAAGATCAGGTGACCGAATTTGCTCTGAGCCCTGCCTCGCTGATCCATTGTCTACTTTCCCACCTCTAACTTCTCTGATGTTGCCTCCTCATCAGTCTTGAACTGGGGGAGTGCCAGTCCTCCATTCTCTCTCTTCTCTGTCAAGAATACATTGGCACTCCTGTGTCTTTGGTCCCTCCTTATAGCTGTCTTTTTTTTTTTTTTTTTTGATTACTTATTTTATTTTGTGTGTTTGGATGTTTTGCCAACATGTATGTCTGTGCGCCTTGTGTATGTGTGCCTGGTGCCTCTGAAGTTCTGGAGGATGTTGGATCCCAGCGAACCAGATGGCTGTGAGCTGCCAGGTGCGTGCTGAAAACCAAACCTGGGTCCTCTGAAATCACACCAAGTGCTTTTGATCGCTCAGCTGTCTCTTTAGCTCTAGTTGTCAGCATTTTTTTTTTTTTTTGGTTTTTTTTCAAGACAGGGTTTCTCTGTGTAGCCTTGACTGTCCTGGACTCACTTTGTAGACCAGGCTGGCCTCAAACTCACCGAGATCCGCCGGCCTCTGCCTCCCGAGTGCTGGGATTAAAGGCGTGCGCCACCACGCCCGGCTGTTGTCAGCATTTTTAATTTGAGCCTTCTGGCATGTCTCCCATGACAAGTAAGTGGTGAACATCTTGTTGTGTGCTTATTAAGCCATTTGTGTATTGTCTCTTGGTATCTCCTCACAAAGACCATGTTAAAAAAAATATCAAGTTGTAAAAAAAAAAAATAGCAAGTTGTTTGACTTACTGAACTTAAGAGCTTTTTGTGTATTGACGAAGTGCTTTAGCAGATACTATATACATATATAGATGTATATATGTATAGGTAAGGCTTCCTGAAAGTTTTCTTTAAATAGAGAAGTAATTTTAAGTCAGGACATAATTTTGAGTTTAGGTGTGACTAAAAGACCAAGTCTATGGGGATAAATCTACTTTCCAGCTTTCTAAGACATTTAAATGTCTCCATGTATCATGAATATAGAGCTGATGTGTAGGATAAGACGGATGAGCCCTTTGATGTCCTTGTACCTATAGTAAGTCAAGATCTCTTTCACCAAGTCAGATGATTTGTTTGTGTCTCCAGCGGCATCGGAGGAGCAAGTGTGCTCGATATGTGTTTGTATAAACAGCCTGTGGCCCTTCCCTAAACAACCAAGGGAGAGCTGCCTAAGGGACAAAAGGGGCACCTTCTTTTAATGTTTCATTAGTACACATTAATTATGTAATTAATTATCCATAGTGATGGGGTTTCCTTTGACACAAGCCGTGTGCATGACATGTTGTGGTCACATTCACCTCCATAACCTTCTCATGTCCAGCTACTTCTAACCCTCTTCCTGTCCCCTTCTATGTCTGTGGTTTTTGGTTACCCAACAAATTGCATTGAAGTTACTACCAAAAGGATAAAAAATTTAAAAATGGGTTGTTTATGAGAGTGTGAGCTCCTTACTGTTGGCTACACCACCCTTAGCTGGAGCTGTTCACATCCGTGGAACTGGCCAGAAAGACAACCTGCCAGGTGTAGCAGCAAATCCAAGAAACACCAACGCAGCTATGGACTCCCTGACCAGCCTCTAATCCAGAGCCACGTATCTTGTTTGACACAATCACGAGTGCATAGTCAGCGGCTAGACTGTCAGTGGCTGAAATGAGAGTCATTTTACATCTATAAGCATGTGGCAGGATACATTGAGAAAAGAAGTCATGTCAACACTCTGCACTGAAAAAAACATCACCCGGAGTGAGGTCACCCAGCCTGGGCTACAGAGTATGTTCCAGGACAGCCGAAGGCTACACATAGAATCCCTGTCTCAAAAAAACAAAAACAAAAACAAACAAACAAACAAACAAAAAATCCCTAACAAACAAACAAATTAGTGAAAAAGACTCAGGAGATCTAAAAGAAGGAGAGATGCTTGGTGCTTGAAATTATATGAGAAGGCAGGGAGATACTTTGACCTATATCTCTGATGTATATGAGGGTAATTTATTTCCCTCCCATTAGCAAAAGAACACAAGTTGACCCACAGAGAAGCTGAGGCAGCAGGCACAGCTCAAGGTGGGGTACTCTGTTGGAAACAGGGCCCAGCGACAGTCTGCCTGTATTCTGAGTGTTAATGTCCCCAGGCCTTTGGTATTACTGGGCTCCAGAACCCTGGACTCCCTCAAAAAAAAAAAAAAAGAAAAAAAAGAAAAGTCTTAATTGGAAGAAACACGATCACCATCATCTGAGAAAAGGCAAAACGAGAGTGGTGAACCCAGACTGAAACTGAGAGACATCTGTCTGAGGGAATTAAGTTGATAAACTGTCTCACAGGGTTTAGATCGTTGGAATAAACGCAAGAATATTAAGTAAACAAGCTGTATGGGTGTGAACTCTAGGGCACTGGAACGTCGAGAGTGGAAATTATTCAAGTATGATACATGTAGGAATAGAATGTTGTCATAGTAAATGCCAAGCATGGGTTCATCAAAAAGCCTGTGAAACCGTAACACAGCTGTATATGGTTCAGGCAGAGGAAGGGGATGGAAAGTGAAAGAAAATGAATCTTTAGCTTTCAAAGAACAAACTCAATGTGTAATCACCCCAACTAGAAAGCCGTGAGTTAGTGGCATAAAAAAATGGTCTTAGAGAGAAAAGCCAAATGAAAGAGTTAAAAGAACTGCTAAAAGACTGGTAAAGGCTACAAGAATGTTGTAATAAGTGACTCTTAAGCCACAGCCAAACCTTAAATAAATAAACACAAAACGACAAAGGTGTTTGCCAAGAGATTTCACAAAGGTAAGACTGAATTAAAAAGAGGAGGGACGTTGGAACGCCATAAGCAGTGGGTGACACAGGACAGGAGGGTGGTGGCCGCTTGCTCGCTCAGTCAGAAGCACGCAGAATGGGCTCAGCCTTGAGAGAACGTGAGGTGTAAATAGCAAAATGTCAGGTGCCACAGTGACTGTTGTCATCAGTGTTAGGCCTGCTGCAGTCTGCCTGGGGACGGGGGCTTCCCCGCTCCCAGAGACCCTTCACAGTATAAATCAGACACGCTTGCCCCTTTTCCCTCCTCCCTGCCCTCTCTCCTCCGCTTCCCCCACCCCCAGCATGGCATCTCCCTTTTCCTCCTGTGCAGTTTCCGATAAACCTGCATTTCTGCGTTATAGCTTCATCGCCCGTTAGTTCATTCTGATATTTAATCAATCGATCGATCAGAAACAAGATTACAGAGCTAGTTAGAGAAACAAAAGGACCATCTTTCCCTCGAAGCAGCCAGAGCGGCCAGGTAAACAAACAAGGAGGCACAATTTATGACGAAGGGAAGGAACGGTTACAAGAATGCATGTGCCTGCGAGCTGTTTTGTTTTTCCTTCTCAGCTGGCAAGCCGAGACCAAGTATCAGATGTGGAGCTGACTCTTGGATGGCCTGAGCTTGAGGGCCTCATGGGAGGCGAGAACTAGAAAGAATTCTGCTTGGTAGCAATTCTGAGAGACCAGCTGAGAGTGAAAACCAAATGTATGTATTAGCTGACTGCAGACTGCCTCAGACTGTGCAGCTTAACAAGTCAAGAGGCTAGACATGTCCAGGTCAAGGATTTGGTTACCAGTGACCTCCTCCCTGGCAGAGGAAGCCACCGTCACGTGCCACCATCTCGTGCGCACCCGCCATCCTGAAGTAGGAAAGAACAAACACGCATGTCTCTTCTTACATGATGCTAAGCCCAGGGGACCAAGGTCCCTCCCTTTTGGCCTTATTTGGCTTTAGTGACATCCTTACTCCAAATTCAGGTACTCACGGCGAGCGATGTCAACATACAAGTTTGTGGGGAAAACACAACATGACTCAGCCCTCATGGTAGCATGACTTATTTTCCTGTGTGTGCTCACTGATGCAGAGCAGGAGGGAAAACAGACAGACAGACAGAAATGTGCTTGAGGGGATCCATAACAGGATGGACCTGACAGAAGTGAACAATCAGCGATGGAGAAGGGACTGGTGGAAGTGTAGTTAAAGTGATCGAAACGGTTTCTAAGAAAAGGAGGAGGAACCAGGAAAGGCCAGGTTTAGACCAGGAAAAGGGTTGGCGACTAGCAGCCTCTCTGGTCAGGCAGCTGGAGGACAGTCAACTCTTCAGTCCTTTTATAGCGCACTTTCTGGCTGTGCTGTGCTGCCTGGCCAGCCACACAACTAACTAGTTGATTCTTCCCTTTCAGATTTGCCAGAAGGAAAGAAAGGTTAGCAGACTGGAAGATTTGGGTCTGTTAGTAAATCGTTGCGTTTTCCTTTCTTTTTAGACGGCTTAATACGTTGAACAAGTGTGCCTCAATGAGACTTGATGTGAACTTCCAAAGGAAAAAGGTGGGTGCGCCTTGCGGAGACCAGGACCACAGCAACGGAACAGCCTGTGTTCACAGACTGGGAAAGCATGAAGGCTGGGGAGCTGGCTTGGTGGTTAAGAGCAAGTGCTGCTCTTCCAAAGGTCCTGAGTTCAATTCCCAGCACCCATGTATGTGATCGACAGCAACTCCAGCATGTGCGTGCACGTGCACATGCGCACGCGCGCGTACACACACACACACACACACAGCATTGAGCCAAGGCAAAATTTTCACATGCCCACGACTATCTGTTTCCTCTGTAAATAGCCCATCACATCCCCATTATCCCACATAGGTCTGTATTAAGACCGTGCTGAACCATGGACTTTGCAGTTTCAGTGCTTTCAAGGTTTGCTGTTGTTTCTAGCAGAGGGTTCGGATAAAGAAATATCTTGGTTCATTGGTGGCTCCAAAGTCTGTGCAGCAGTAACTGGCAACTGGCATCTGACTCCAGTTCTCCACCTTGATTGCTAGGTTAAGGGCACTGGCTGGCTGCTCTCTTCCAAAGGTCCTAAGTTCAATTCCCAGCAACCACATGGTGGCTCACAACCATCTATAATAAGATCTGGTGCCCTCTTCTGGTGTACATGCAGGCAAAACACTGTGTATATATGATAAATAAATAAATCTTTTAAAAAAAAAGAGAGAGAAAGAGAGAGAGAGATTCAGGGAGGGCCGACAGCTCCGAGCCAAGCATCTTCCAGGAGGTTCTGCTTAGAGCTTTTCCTCCAAGTGCAAGTTGGCGATGCACCCGCTCTTAGGCAGGTTGATTTGGTGGTGGGAGTACAGGAATGGGGGGGGGACAGTGTCACTCCAGGCCACGGCATCTTCACCACCCTTCCCCAGTCACGAGGAATTTAACAGTTGCTATGATTGCTGCTTCTCAAGGGACATCAATTTTGATATGAAGCCATAAATCTGGAGGTACACCTCAGCAGCTGAGTCCCCGGGTGGGTACACTATTTGGGGCCCTAAGAGTCAATTTGCAGTTCAGAAAAGGAAAAGAGGAAAGAGGGAGAGGTGAAGAAAGGAACAGAGGATTTGGCATCTGTGACATATCTGAAATCTGTGACAGCCCCAAATCCTTTTCTGGTTGTTTCTTTGTTTTAAGGTCTTAGAGACAGGCTTTCGGGTGACCAGCCTTTGCACTTGCTGCGTAGTCAAGGCTGGCCTTGAACTCTGATCCCATCTCTGCTTCCCAAGTGCTGAGACGACAGCTGCAAACTGACACTTATAAAATCCAAATTGTTTGAATGCCACCCTGATGGTCAAAAGTTTTGGATCTCCGACAAGTACAGATTTCATAGTTTCTGATTAAGCAGTAAAGCCCAGGAGTATATTCCAAAGTATATTCTCCAGCATGCCAAACACTCCGGGGTGCTGAGCACAGCGGTGAAGGGAAACCCTGTTTACTCCCTGCTGATGACTGCCACCCAGGGACGGAGCTCATTGTGCTATCTCGTTCTTGTAGAGCTTCTCTGTGTTCCGTACGAGGAAATTAAAGCTGTCATGTGCTCAGCGCCTCTGTGTGAGTCACTGGGAAGGCTTTTGACTTCAGCAGCTGGCTCCAACACCAAGGCTCCACCTCCCTGAGCCGCTCTGCATCCAATCTCACTGAATGGGTCCTCTCAAGGAACTTCAATATGAAATCTCTGAGGACTTTTTTTTTTTTAATGTAGCACCTCTTCGAGTACAGAGTCAAATCTGGATTTTTGGTTGGTTGGTTGATTCGTTGGTTGGTTGGCTGGTTTTGCTTTTGTTTCTTTGTTTGTCTTGTTTATTGTTTTTGTTTTGGGTTTTGTTCGTTCGTTTGTTTTGTTTTTTGAGACAGAGTTTCTCGGTGTAGCCTTGGCTGTCCTGGACTCGCTTTGTAGACCAGGCTGGCCTTGAACTCACGGAGACCCACCTGCCTCTGCCTCTCGAGTGCTGGGATTAAAGGCGTGCGCCACCACGCCCAGCTGAATCTGGGCTTATTTTAAAGCAAAGAGATCATCCTTTATTCTGGCTCCCACAGAGCAATAAGTATACCTAATGCATTTAACACACTGGGGTAACCAGCCCCACTCCCAGCCCCCCTTTTCTACTCTGAAGTAACACCCCTCAAAGAGTTTAAATCAGTTTGGCTTGACTTCACATTAAAAGCAATTTGGGGGTTGGAGCTGGAAACCAAGGATTACAGCTGAGGAGGTAGGAGAGTGAAAAACAACATCCAAAGAGAGATTCAAACATGGATGAATTATCCAGGCCATGGACAAATTTAAAATGTGGGAACAGACCTCCCAACAGCTGTCTGGCTAAAGAGACCCCTTGAGAAGTGCACTTACTATTTGAAGCATGCGGGTCAGATGTTGTTTTGATTGTAACACATGGTTCTTATTAAACCGGAACTGTTCCTGTGAGTCTAAAACAAGGCTCCGTAGGTGGCTGCTCTGTGCAGATCTCCCACAAAAGAGAAGATCAAAAACTAATGGCACATGCTGTTTCCCGCAGTGTGAAGTGATGGGATTTTTGCCCTGTCACCTGCTTTTCAGAACCGTCAGGCAAGATATCCTGGAACAACCTTCTCAAGGCTCTCTGCCCAGCCTGCACAGATTAGTCCCCCCTGGTAGACTGACATACTTGGATACGTATCAACTGCCGTGGCATGCACCCTTTCACTCCCCACTTAGCTGTGGAGGCCTCACACATGCGTGCACATGAATAGAATACTGCTTTTCACATTGTAAATTGGAGATTCGTAGGTTGGGTTTTCATATAAAAAAACATTCCAACGTGTGGTCTCCCCTCTATAGTCACTCCTACTCCTGACAAGGGTCTGTGGCTTGTTCCACAGAGGAGTGTGTGTGCTCAGTGCTCCCACCACTGAGATCTGGCCCTGACATAAGCGGTAGGCTGCTCCTTGATTTTATTACCAATCAACAACACTCATTTCAATAAATACCAAGACTAGGCCAAATGACGAGACAGACAGACTACAATTTTTCTCTAGAAAGGCACAGAATCAGGGTTCTTTCTCACCATAACAGCTCCTCCGCTCTGTCCTCTAACACACAGGCTGGCCAGCTGCTGCTCCTGTTTTTATAAAGTTTTATTAGAACATAGTCATCCTCAGCAATGTGGGGTAGATGCTCCAACAGAGACCTTATGGCCTAAACTACCTATAGCTGACCTTGCACAGATAATGGGTCTAGAACAAAGTTTCCATAAATGCCTGCGGTGAATTGCCTGTCTGTTTTATTTTCTCTGCCAGTCAACACTGATTTTTTAAAAATAAATTTTAATACAAATAAGCTGCCAAACATGAATTTTAATAAATAAATAGAAAGTTCAAGAATAAATGTTTTTTGTATTAGATATGATCAGTACAAAATTGCCTTCTAATTTAAAAAGGGAAAATGAGTATAGAAAATATAGAATAAGAAATAGGTGAAAATGACAAAACTGTACATATTTTACTGAACGTGTGCATAATAAATGTACGTTATTGTACTGATCACTTCTTGTTCTTCATCTATATTGACTAAAAAGAAAGTGTCTATTTCAATAGTAGGCCTCTAACTCTCCAATCAATAAATACCTATGTGACCACTGCCACCAACACTGAGTACATAAGGTATTTAATACAATTAAGCTTTGCACATGCAGTCTAATGAAGCTAGCTGGCCACACGACTCAAAAGGACTAACACGGAGCTAAAGGATGTCTTGTGTTGTTCTAATACCAGCCATTGTAAAGAAACTGGCTTTATGCTGAGCAGTGCAGAACAAAGTTTTAGCATTGTTTCAAAACTTAGGCTATACCTTCAAATACTTACTATTCAAAATGAAGTCACGTAGTGCTGTGATTTCAGAGTTTATCCTACAGTTATGAAGCTACAGATCTCTGCCTGAAACAAACAATGGGTCTCACATGATACTCTGGAGGTTATGGTAGGGAATTCTGGATCTGATGTCCTCTTCTGGCCTCCGCTGGCACCTGACACAGATGCAGTGCACATATATATATACGGACAAAATGACCTTACACATGAAATAAAAATAAATAAACCAGTTTTAAAAGATAGACTAATTATATATATTTTACACCATGCAACTTCAGCTTCTCCACAGACATCCTTCAGCCCCATCAAGAGCTTGTACATCAGGCGGTGGTGGCGCACGCCTTTAATCCTAGCACTTCGGAGGCAGAGGCTGGTGGATCGCTGTGAGTTCAAGGCCAGCCTGGACTACAAAGTGAGTCTAGGACAGCTAAGGCTACACAGAGAAACCCAGTCTTGAAAAACCAAAAAAAAAAGGGGGGGGCTTGTACATCTTGTGTTTTGTTTTTCAAGACAAAGTTTCTCTGTGTAGCCTTGACTGTCTGGACTTGCTTTGTAGACCAAACTGGCCTCGAACTCACAGCGATCCGTCTGCCTCCATCTCCGGAGAGCTGGGATTAAAGGCATGTGCCACTCCCCAGCCCCCACCCCCAGTGCTTGTACATATTTTTTTTGTTTATTTGTTTGTTTTCGAGACAGGGTTTCTCTGTGATTACCTTGGCTGTCCCAGACTCGCTTTCTAGACCAGGATGGCCTCAAACTCACAGCAACCCACCTGCCTTTGCCTCCCGAGTGCTGGGATTAAAGGTGTGCGCCACCACGCCCGGCACTTGTATATCTTAATGCTTGCTCCTTACTCCTTCCCCAAAATGCTGTAGAATAAAAGAGTTTAGGTTTGTTGTTTTGTTTTTTTCAGATTTTTGAATACTTATGCCTACAGAAAGGCATGTTAGGGATGGGCCCAAGTCTTACATGAAACTCACTCCTTTTCCACATATGCTGTTATTCAGAATTTACAGCTGATTTTATGCAATATTTTTGGTAATTTTGTGCACGATATATATTAGCATAAATATATATGTTTTATATATGTCGTATCTATAATATGTGGGGCTGAGGACAAAGTCCAAGTGTAAAATTAATTGATATTTCATTAACATCTTATCATGTAACCTTTAGGTAATTATGTACATTTTTAGTGTGCTTGCTTTTCTTTTTGTTTGTTTGTTTTAACTACAACCCATTACACAAGACCAGGTGTGGAGATGTTTATCTAATACGTCATGTCTGTGCTCAAAAAGTTTGGAATTTGGAACATTTTAGAATGTAATTATTTGGATTAGGGATGCCCAGGCTAGACAAACAAGAGCAAATGAGAGTGGTTTTTACAACAAGACGTTTTGTGTGTTGGTGTGGTATGGTTGCATCTTCTCTGCTGTGATGGAAAATCCAGTTGTCATCCTTAGCAGTTTGGGGTGGTTTGTGGTTGTTTTCTGCACAGGGTGCTAAAGAGGAATGGGTGCAGTTTTCATTTTTGCATGGCTTAACTTTTTTTTTTTCTTTAATTGCTTTGGTTTTGTTTGTTTGCTTTGGTTCAAAGAAGTTAGTTACTGCAGAATGCCCTTTTACTGTTCCTCTTTCTCACAGAGTCTGCCATGTTGTCAGATGCCTTGGTTGGGCTGTGACTGTCTTCCTGTTGGCTAAGGCTGGTGCAATAAGATCTTGGAGCCCCACAGAAGGGACTAGCTCTCTGGCTCCAGTCCTCAGAATCTGCCTGGCATCCTTTCTTAACCTAAATGAAGGAGATTTTATCGAACTAGTATGTGATTTTCTAGTGTTAGAAACAGGAGAGAGGAGGTGGTTGAAACCGACATTAACTATTAGGGTTTCTTTTTTTTTTTTTTTTTTTTTTAAAGGTGATGGCTCCTTCATTTGCCTGCCCTAAAACTTTCTCACTTTCTTATAAGCGCCCAAAAATGTTCTGTTGCAAGTGCAAGAGGTTCAGTCTTAGCCTTAGGTATCAATAGCTCTAAGAAGCTGTTTGTTTGTTTGTTTGTTTGTTTGTTTGACAAAGATTTTCTCTGTGTAACAGTCCTGGCTGCCCTGGAACTCACTCTATAGACTAGGCTGGCCTTGAACGCACAGAGACCCGCCTGCCTCTACCTCCCAAGTGCTGGGATTAAAGGTGTGCACCAGCACTGCCTAGCTTGGAATGTTTTATTGTTATTGTGATTGTTTTGTTTTATAATAAAAATCCTGAGAGAAATTAGTTAAGTATCAGAAGTTTATTTTGAGTTATCTTAGCTCCACATGCAGTTTTAATATTTCAAGTTATGTCACCAAAACTTTACACAAATTTGTTGTTGTTGTTGTTGTTTTAAATAAAAGCTAAATCAGCCGGCACTGTGGCACATGCCTTTAATCCCAGCACTCAGAGAGACAAAGACAGCGAGTGTCTGTGAGTTCGAGGCCAGCCTGGTCTACAAAGCGAGTTCAGGATGGCCAAGGCTACACAGAGAAACTTTGTCTCAGGAAAAAAAAAAAAAAATCAAAGCTAAATCTTTTCACTGAGGTGGCACCACCATTGCAGTTCTTGAAAGTTTCTTCCATCTTGTGCTTGAATGTTCACATTGAGGCTAACACAAACAGATAGACCCTGGCTTTGGACGGGTTAAGCCTTCTGTCACAAGAGTCCAGTGAGTATAGACTGTGAATCTGTGTGTTTTGACGCTCCCACACACGCAGGCACGGGCGAGCACGCGCACACACGCACACACACGTGCACACAAGCCCACACACGCGCGCACACACTGGGAAGTGGAGTCAGGGCAGCTGTGGTGGGTACTAGATGTGAGTGAAAACAGAGACAAACAGTGGAACAAACATTGAGAAGAGCAAAGCCGCCCTGCTAAATGCACAACCTTGCTTAGTCCCCTGAGGAAATTCTGTGAGTCAGAGGCTGTTTTTAGCCTGACTTTATAGGTAATAGAGAGTTACATCCCAAGAGGGGAGGGGCTTGTGGTACCACTGTCATTCAGAGCCTGGGCTTATAACCAGATGCCAAAGGAAGATAAGTTCGAGAAACAACAAAATGAACAACAAGAATTAAACAGTTCTTAGGGGTGTGGTATTGGGGAAGATCTAACTATGAGCAAAATAAACAAACACAGCCCGTTCCTGACAGGTGGGAGTGCAGCCTCAGGCCAAAGAATTCTAACTTGAGACGAGGGATCATCCTGGGAGAAGCTGGTTAGATGGGGAACGTTCTGGAGATCAGGGTTCTAGCCTGATCTTTTTTTTTTTTTTTTTTTTCCCTGTAATACAGCCAGAGAGAGGTGCCAAGGGCCCAGACTAAGAAAATCAGAGCAAAGGCACAAACCTGGGGAGTGATTTGAAAAAACGGTTCCACAGTGGGTCTTAGTAATGATTATGGTAAAGAGCGGGGTGGGGGCTGATGTTTCAGTGCATAGTTTCTGGGCACAAGAAATAGACAAAACCAAACAGGGACACTGTAGCCCCAGGGAATGCAGACTTCTGTGTGTCACAGGCTGCAAATTCCAGGAAAACAAAAAACAAAAAACAGATAGGTCAGTGTGTGACATGTGAATGCAAGACTTGCAACACAGTGACTGGAAGGTGTGTACAGCTAAAGGTGCTCTCACTCAGGTTCCTTGGCCATAAGGAGCCTGGTCGCCACAGCGGCTGGGCTGGACTCTCTTCAAGTGTAATCTCTAGATTGCTGTGGACCTCACTACTTTAGGAACTCAGCCCGGGATTTCGCTGGGAATGCAGTGATAATGACAAGAATTGGGGTTTTCAGAGACTAAGGTAAGAAGTGTTAGCTTTGAGGTGCCATGAGGCCACGGGTCAGTGAAGGAGAGATGTAAATAGTGGTCCTTGAACTCAGTGGAGTGTTGTCTGCAGAGGAAGAAATGTCCTGTGTTGGTGGGAACAAATTGCTTTGGAAAGGACATTCTCTGTCTCTGCTGTCTTATCAGTTGGTGCTTGCCGCCCTTTATGACCAGCCAGGGGAAACTCCTTAGAAACAAAGAAAGGATGGGGGGGGTGGGGGGACTGTGTCTGTGTCTGTGTGTGTGTGTGTGTGTGTGTGTGTGTGTGTGTGTGTGTATTTAATTAAATATATATATATATATATATATATATATATATATATATAAAACACCTTAGAAACAAAGGATTGAAAAAGTATATATTTAATTTATATATATACATACATATATATATACATACATACATAATATATGAAAGGATGAAAATTTGGTAAATTAGAAGAAGCCCTCTGGCCACCAGGGAAAAACAAGATGTTCAGGGGAGTGAAGGGGTTAGAGACTCACACCTCCTGGTTAGAGACTCACACCTCCTGGTTAGAGACTCACACCTCCTGGTTAGAAACTCACACCTCCTGGTTTGACTGAGAAGACAGAGGGAACAAGATGGGCACAGCATGCAGCCATGCTCTGTGGACGTGAACGATTCCCTAATGTTTTGCAGGGTGACGACTCAGATGAGGAAGATCTGTGCATCAGCAACAAATGGACTTTCCAGAGGACCAGCCGCAGGTGGTCCCGTGTGGATGACCTGCACACACTGTTCCCTGGGGCAGACAGAAACGGGTCCCCAGGAGGCCCTAGGATGAGAAACACGACCAGCAGTGAGAGTGTGCTCACAGATCTGAGTGAGCCAGAAGTCAGCTCCATTCACAGCGAAAGCAGCGGGGGCAGCGACAGCCGCAGCCAGTCTGGGCATCCTTGTACAGACGGCGCACTTGTGCTGGAGGGCACCCTGGTCAGCGGTGGCCTCACGCAGTCTCCCCAAGACCGTGTTAGCTACTCTTTTCACACCAAGAATGAGAAACCCGCCAGGGCCAGGGCCAAGTCACTTTTAAAGCGCATGGATACTCTGAGAGCAAAGGGAGCACACGGGAGGCATAAGGGGCCTGCGCGAACAGGCGGCCTGCTCATCAGTAGGCCTGTGCTGCAGCAGGAGCCAGAGTCCTTTAAGGCCATGCAGTGCATCCAGATACCCAATGGAGATCTGCAGACGTCACCTCCGGCTGCCGCCAGAAAAGGTCACCCATGCTCCAGTAAGTCAAGTGGCGACAGCAGCCCCTTGGCGAACAGCAGCCGCGTGAGCACTCCATCTATGAAGGAACGCAAATGCCACCATGAGGCCAACAAGCGTGGGGGCATGTATCTGGAGGACTTGGACGTGCTGGCAGGGACAGCACTGTCAGATACAGGGGACCAAAACCACACGCATGGGTTTCACTCCCAAGAGAGCTTGGTGGTCCTTGTTCCCAAGGACCACAAGCCAGGGACATTCCCCAAGGCACTGTCTATAGAAAGTCTCTCACCCACAGACAGCAGTGCGGTAAACTGGAGGACCGGGGGTGTCTCCCTGGATAGACAAGAGGGCCCGGGCATGAGGGAGCCCAGGCTCATGTCATCCTGCCACAGAGGCAGCCGAGTCAGTATCTATGACAACGTTCCCGGCTCGCATCTGTACGCCAGCACAGGAGATCTGTTGGACTTGGAGAAAGGTGGCCTCCTCCCGCAGCTGGATGACATTCTGCAGCATGTCAGTGGCATTCAAGAGGTGGTGGACGACTGGTCCAAAACCATCCTGCCTGAACTGCAGGGTCAGGATGCGCTAGCGGGCGACCCTGGCTTATCCCTGTCTCCCAATCAGATCACCTTAGATTTTGAAGGCAACTCGGTCTCGGAAGGTCGGACAACACCCAGTGACATGGAAAGGGACAAGGCTTCTCTGAATGAGTCAGAGGCCACTGGGGTCAGAGAAAGAAGAGATTCTGGTGTGGGGGCCTCTCTGACCAGGCCAAACAGGTGGGTCACATGCTGCTATGAAGTTGCAGTTCTTCTGTTTCGGAGTAGTTGTTGACTGTACTTCTTACGACTTTGTATGTGTTTGCATGTATGTCTGCATATGTGTATGTTCACCATGTGTCTGTGGTACCCTCAAAGGCTAGAAAAGGGCACCAGCCATGTGGGTGCTGGGAACCAAACCCAGGTTCTCTGCAAAAGCAGTCAGGGCACCTTTCCAGGGCTGCTGAGGCACCTTTCCAGCCCATCTTTCATTATCCCTTTTAACCAAGGTGGACAGACTGCTTATACCATCACCTGGGGGCCGTTCTGAGTAACGCACATGGCTAGGCTTTCTTTCAACAGAGTTGTTTTTGTACACAGAAAGACTGGATCTGTGTCAGCAGTGCATATCCGTTTCTTTGTGTACCCTTTATTTCAAACTTTGTTTTGTACAAGACAAATCTAAGCAAGCACTGTAGTTGGGGGATCAGAGGCAACGATGGCCCAGTCCCTGTGCATAGCTTTTTTGTGTGTGACCTTTGAGATCTAAGGCTTGTTTATGCTTTGTGTTTGGCCTTCACTGTAAGTTACTGCTCATAGACTGCACAAAGCCGCTGGACAGAAGCACCCTAGAAGATGCACTAAGGGATGTGACTCCTGTAGTCGGGAGCATTGTGTGGGTCATCGCTGAGGTCCTTGAGGCTGTGATGTACCGTAGGACTCATTGGTATGTCATCTGTGCCTGTCACCTTCAGATGCCACCTCAGCATAAAGGACTGTGAGGAGGCAGGCATAGAAAGTAGGAAATACTGCACAACCTTAATGTGTTAAGACTCCTAGGCATTCCCCCACCCTCCTCCACCCTCTCTCTCTCTCTCTCTCTCTCTCCCTCCCTCTCTCTCTCCCTCCCTCTCTTTCTCCCTTTTTATCCCTCTCCCTCTCTCCCTCCCTCCCTCCCTCTCTCTATGACCCCTGTTTTATGTCTCTATCTCTTTGCCTCATTATCTCTCCCATCTCTCTGTCTCTGTCTTCATGTGTCTCTCTTTCATTTTTATTTTGTCTCTTTCACATACATAGAGGTACACACACACACATACACACACACACACATGCACACACACACACATACACACACACACACACACCTGATTAACTGCCCTGAACACTTCGGGAGTAAATTTGAGAATAAGCAAAGTTAAAAAAAAAATACACTGCCTCTTATTTAAATCCCATAATGAAACAGTCAATATGCCCTATTCTGGGTTTCTACAACTTGCTAAGTCCGCAGCTCTGTCTTTGTTCCTTTTGCTCTGTGATTTTCTTGGCACAGAAACTCCTGGGTAGCCATTTGTACCAAAGGGCTGGCGAGAGCTTCCCAGTTCCCATCCACCAGGTGACTGGCAGCTCTGACCATCTGTTTCAGGCGACTGCGATGGAGCAGCTTCCAGCTCTCTCACCAGCCGCAGCCATCTCCCGCCACCCTGCACATCAGCAGCCAGACGGCCGCCCAGCTGAACCTGCTCCAGCGTTTCTCGCTGCTCCGCCTCACAGCCATCATGGAGAGGTACTCCATGTCCAACAAGCACGGCTGGACCTGGTATGTAGCACGGTCACAGGAATCACATGTTCAGAGCTAGGTGGACAGCCGTAAAAGGCCTCCAGTGTTTATATTTTGGTGTCTGGAGAATGGGGCACTGTGCACTACCCTCTCCTGGAATCCACAGAGCCTTCTGCTTGACTTCTGCCCTCTGGGCAGCCGGGCTAGGCCTGGTGAAGCACACAGGAAACACTGCTTTATTTGTAGCTCTTAGTTGGTTTCCAGGGAAGGGAGTCAGGTTCTGAGGGAAAAAAAAAAAAAAAAAAAGAAACTGAGGCCAGTAAAGAGTGATAAATTGTGAGCAGAAGACTTGGAAATAAACCTGCCATAAAATATCACTGGCAGTTTGTGAAGACACATCTGTCGTTTTGTCCCTTGTGGCCGACACAGAACTAATCCCTTACGGCATCGATTTGCTAATTCTTCAAGTACACTTCTGTTTCCCTTGGCAAGTAAAAATGAGATTAGGCAGTATGTCTTTGGAGTTAAGGATCTGATGAAAATCAACATTCTATGCAGACTTACTGTGGGTAAATGAATGAGTGAATTTGGAAAATATAAAACATTATATCATATGATAAATATAGATGAACCAATGTGTGTTTATAAAAATGTTTTCAAAGGTTATAAATTGTGTAGTCAAATCAATATATGCATATGTGTTCAAATTCCCTTTAAGACGTAGAGCTGGCTCTGGTTAAAGACATAGCCAAGAAAATGTGGCTCAACGCTGCCCGCCTCCACTTTCTTCAACCCCAGCCAAGCTGGTTCTTCCTCTTATAAATTTTTACATGCATTTTTTGTTTTGTTTTGTTTTGTTTTGTTTTGTTTTTTCCAGACAGGGTTTCTCTGTGTAGCTTTGGCTGTCCTGGACTCCCTCTGTAGAGCAGGCTGGCCTCGAACGCACAAAGATCCGCCTGCCTCTGGCTCCTGAGTGCTGGGATTAAAGGTGTGCACTACCACGCCCAGCTACATACATTTTTGTTTTTGTTTTTGTTCTATTGGGGACTTTTAGGTGTTTGCTACACAAGAGCTATTTCAGCCACAGTTAAATTGGAAAAACTGCTCACCACACCCGACTTGAAAACAGAGCCACAAGGGCCATTTGCTAATGTGGATCATGTTATCGAACAGAAATGATACATAGGAAAGGGCCGAGAAGGCCCAGCAGAGAGCCCCAGGGATGGTGATTGTCTGCCATAGAAAGAGTTTTAATTCTGCCTTTGCCTCTGAGTTATTCAGGAATTTGGCCTCCCTCTCGCTTGCTTCCACAGCCTGTCAGCACAGTGCGCCCCAGGAACCTTGCATGACCTGGTTTCTGTGAATTCCAGGTCCGTTCCGAAGTTCATGAAGAGGGTGAAAGTTCCTGACTACAAAGACAAGACCGTCTTCGGTGTTCCTCTCATCGTCCATGTCCAGAGAACAGGACAGCCCCTGCCTCAGAGCATCCAGCAGGCACTGAGGTTTCTACGTAGCAACTGCCTGGATCAGGTTAGAGTGATAAATCCCAAACTTGAGCTTGGGGTGAGGGGATGGTAGACTGAGTCAGGCCTATCCAGTACAAGGCACGCCTCAGCAAAAGGAGACAGCGCTGAGGTCTTTAATGCCGAGGTTCAGTATGCCAAGGCTGCACCCCGGCCCAGCTTTCCATGATGTTCACTCCTTAGCTAGTTGGGTGACAACCTGGCCGATCAAAGAGAGTTGATGTTAGTGCCTTGTATCTATGTCTAATGTACAGTCCCTTGAAACTGGGAAGTAGGCTGTGGCCTGCAGTGCATTTTAAGTTATTATCCCAGTGCAACTATTTACTCCACAGCGTTCTTTTATCTCTGTCACATTGCTTCTGGGGGGGGAAAAAAACGAATTTAGAATTTAGTTGTTTCTCCCTTTATTAATTTCTCAAAGCAGCCTAATGAGCAAAACAGATTTATTTACTTTTTTTTTTCAAAGCTCACAAGTACAATGTGAAAGCCATATCAGCTGAAACATAAACCCTAAGAGTTGATGGGAAAGTTCACAGGAAGGAAATAGTCCAGTCGTTTTGTGCCTGCTAGACAGTTTAAGGACCCTCATAATGGTGGGCTCTGACCAAGCGCAAAATGAGATCCATACCATAATATACAAAGCTCTTCCAAATTGCTCCCCATTCCTGTCTTCCATACTCCACCCCAAAATGAACGGCTTCACAGCCTTGAGCAGCTGGCCTTCCAGCATTCTGCAGCAGCTTTCGCCCAGCACGCTCAAAGTTCAGAGGAGCCCGGAGAGGCCTTCTCTGTGTTTGGTTGATTTACCTTCCTCTGTGGCTCAGTGGGCAAGAAGGGGCTAAGCTGCGTGAACTCAGAGATCTTGGCTCCTGACATGTGTAGAGATGTCGAAACAGAGGCCGTCCTTAAAATCACAATGACCCTTTGACGAATTGAATGCTATTTGCAAGCATCTTTGGCTGAACTGGCTAGTGACCTCCTTTGACTGTTATTCCCTAGAGACTATGATTTCACAATTTTGCATGTTTTCATGTCATAGTACCGGGCAGGTGGCTGCCGTTGTGGATATTTGGGTAGGTGGCTGTTTTTGTTTTCAATGTAAAATGGCTGGCATTTATTGTAACATCTTAGTAGAGCAAACCAATGAATCTGGCTACGGACGTGTCCTTGTTTTCAGTCCTGGTTCTGCTCTAAATACACATACAATCAGAGTTAACGACGTCCCATTGGTGTCTTACTGAGAAAAACCTGGGACCTCTTGTCCAATGGCAAAAGTATTACAGCCATGCCCTCTGATAGAGTGGCTCCCGTTCTGTTGGGCTGGTTGGTTGGCACATATCCAAGATTCCGGCTCGTGGAAAGTAGGTAGCCTTGGATGCAAACATACTTTTTCAGACCTCGCAATTTTTCTGAAGGTTTAGACCAGACCCACTCCTGTCATAGTTACCTGAGAGTTCTTTACTCTGTCCTTTCCTGAGATCTAAAGGACAGTGTATACCAAAGGCATGGCCAACACAGCCATTCAGAGGACACGAGGCATGTGCTAGGGACCGGGGAAAGGAAGTGTAGCCCATCCGCGCCTGGGCAGCCATCATAACTGTCCCAGCTTGTTTCAGACAAGTATATTACAGTCTGTTCTCAGTCTCGCTACCCCAGCTAGTGTCAACACCGTGGTCCCCACAGTGAGGCCAACATCTAAACCTAGCCTCACTTCCTGTTGTTGTAGTCACTGCACTGTTGGGAGGCCTTTTTCCCACCAGACTTGGGCATGATGTCCCCCCACCCCCACCCATCATTGATAAATCCACTGTCAAGATGCTGTTGACGATATTGGCCAGGGTGTGCCTGTTCTGTGAGAACGAGAGGAAGTCCATGGCTTCGGTACTGGAGGACCGTGTTTCTTTTGGCCCACTGGCCTGTGTTTTGTATTGTAGACTCCAAGTTCATCTAACTGGGTGTGTTTTCCTCTCTGTACTGCCTACTAGAAAGCTCAGAAGCAGAGGCATATCCTGCCTATAGGAAATGTAGGTACCTTTCCGGGCCACAAATTTCTTGCAACCTCGTTGCCAGCTTGAGTTCCCCCTTTTTCCTTTTTATTTATTATTTGTTGTAATATTCCTTTCTAGTCTTTTTCATAGATCATTATAAGCCATGCTGTTTCTTAAACCAGTTTGGATGTAAAAGAGTGAATTGTAATGCCACAGGATAGAAAACACCGCTGCCCCATGGAGTCTTAGCCATATCTACACTTGAATCACTCTTATGATTGGTCCCATCTCCCTTTCTGAAGCCAAAATTGGAGAGAGAAAATAAGTCGTAGGAAGAGAGAAGAGTGGGCATACAGACTTCTTCAAACCAACTACACTGGCTTCTCCCCCATGTCAGTCTGAGAGGGTCCCTTGGCAGAAAAACTGTGCACAGACTTCTGTAGGAGAAGGCCCCTGTTGAGCGCAGAGGTACTGATGAGCAATGTAACCTGACCGGGAAGGTAGTGCTTCTCTTGGGACAGCAAATAACCAAACAAACAAACAAACAGATAGATAAAAAGCAGCCGTGGGTTGTCCCAAGGGACATAGCTGGTGTCGTGTGTATGGCCTGCCCTTTGCATGTCATGTCTAGGGGAGCACATAGCGCAAAGAGCGGTGACAGAAGAGTAGAAACAAGGAAAACTAGAGAAGCAGGAAGAAGCCAAGGCAGCTGGGACAGGCTGCCCTGGTGCTCTAGAGCACGGAACTGAAGAGATTCACTTCTGCACAGGACTTTGCACTCTCAGCCCAGGCTTGTGGAAGAGCAGACTACCCTCAAACATCCTTCCTGTCAGCCACAGTCTATGGCTCTGGCACTGAGCACCTCAGGAGGTCACCTGCAATTGATGGGGTCCCTTCCCTAAGGCTAAACAGTCACTGGAATATCAGCACTCATCAAAAGGCTATCAAAGCCAGCAGCACGGAACCCTGAAACAATCATTGCTGACCCGTATCCTCCATACTCCCCAGCGCTGTGCAGTTTATGTATGAGGAAGTGCAGCGTATCCACTTTCACCCTCGCAGATGGAGTGAAGAGGGTTAGCCTTCAATTGCAGCCATCTGTTTTCTGACATGGTAGGCCCGCGTGACTAGCCTTGCTTTGCTGTATGAGCTCTCACATCCGTCCTAAATCACCCACGTACTGCAGCACAGGTTAATCCTGGCTCCTGATAAATACAAAGCTCCTGCTTCGAGAGGCTCAGCCAACACGGTGCAGAATCACTGCCCATCACACACACACTGCTTTATGGCTCTCTTTCTGAATAAGGCTAACCTTTCTTCATTAGCTGGTCCCATTTCTAAAGAAGAGGAAATGGAAGCCCTGATAAACATCATTAAGCCGTGCAAGGATTAGCATAAGGGACACACGCCAGGGAGGAGATTTAATACTATTTAGATGAAATTTGAATTCTAATGCAGCACTCACGCCAACCACTCCTTCTAATGGAGCCTCAAGATTTAAAAGCCTAATAATTCTGGGAAGACATTTTGAGTGGAAGCATTCTCTACTCCGGGTGCTCGGCAGCTGACTACCTGAGACACAGGAAAGATGATGTGGGACCATCTCTGTAAACTACTGTTTGAGCCCTGCCTTTTAGGTAGCTAGGGACTGAAGACAAAAGAGAAGAAAAGGGTGAAAGTAACCGGAAGTGACACTCACCACTCAGCCTTCTGTCATGCGGTGGGGTTTTCACAGCCTAGCACCAGCTGCTTCCTAAAGAGAGTGCTGGCTGGAGAGATGGCACTGACAGCTCTTCCCGAGGACCTGAGTTCAATTCCCAGCACCCACATGGCAGCTCACAACTGTCTGTAACTCCAGTTCCACAGGATCTGGCACCCTCACACAGGCGTACAGCAGGCAAAGCATCAATATACATACAAGAAAATAAATCTTTTTAAAAAAGAGAGCGAGAGTAGGTGTTGGAGATGTGTTGAAGGCAGGCAAAAAGCAGGCCTGCTGGGACCCCCATACGAAATGAAAATGTAAGATTTCTCTTTCCTTTTTGTTTTTTAAAAAGTTTAATCATTTTAATCTTATGTGTATGAGTTTTTTTGCCCACATTGGTGTATATGCACTCTGTGCATGCCCAGTGTCCACACAGGCCAGAAGATGCCATCAGATCCCCTGGACTAGAGTTATAGAGGGTTGTGAGCCGCCACGTGTGTGCAGGGGATTTTCACCTTCTCTGTTCACTAATGACTCCTAGTATATGCCTTATACAGGTGCTTGTTTAAAAAACTGAGCAAAATTACGCAAGAGTTTACAACTCAGAAAGACTATCTATCTGAGTGTGTTTCCGCATTGAGTTTCCACTGTAGCTCTCTGTGTCTGTATTGGCTGGGAGGAGTCAATCCTTGGCTGTTACCTAAAGTAGCTATACTGGAAATTCAGACTGGTTGAGGTAGGATGGTCTGACTCCCAGCTCCTCTGATCCTGGCCCCAGGCTACCGCGTCACAGCCAGGAGGCCTACCCAGAGGAGCGAGCCCTGGCTGACGTGTTCCTGTGACTCATTTCAGGTGGGTCTTTTCCGTAAGTCAGGAGTGAAGTCTCGCATCCACGCCCTACGCCAGATGAACGAGAACTTCCCTGCGAACGTGAACTATGAAGACCAGTCTGCGTATGACGTGGCAGACATGGTGAAGCAGTTTTTCCGGGACCTCCCCGAGCCCCTTTTCACCAACAAGCTCAGTGAGACCTTCCTCCACATCTACCAGTGTAAGTGCCAATAACACCGTGCGCCCAGCTGTCGAAAATGAAGTTTTTGTTTTGTTTTGCTTTTTGAAACAGGCTTTCTCTGTATAGCCTTGGCTGTCCTAGACTCGCTTTGTAGACCAGCATGATCTCAAACTCACAGTGATCTGCCTGCCTCTGCTGGGATTAAAGGTGTGCGCCACCATGCCTGGCTAAAAGGATGGAATTTTAAAGACTGATTTGTTGCGTGTGTGTGTATGTGTGTGTGTGTGTGTGTATATGAGTGTGTATGTAGCACACTCACACAGTACCCACAGATGCCAGAAGAGGCTGCTAGATGGAGTTACGAGTGGTTGTGAGCCACCATGTGAGTGCTGGGAACTGAACCTTGGTCCTCTGTGAAAACATTCAACACTTTTTAGCCACCTTTCCAGCCCCATAAAAGATGGCATTTTAATGACACAATTAATTCAGGAATCTGTGAAGAAGTATATAAAAGTTACAAACCTACCTCTTCAGAAATAGCCTTCGCTCAGTTTTGTATGTGTCTAAATATACCTTCTCAACATCCATATATGTTGACTCACTGCATGTTTGTGTGCGTCCTCAAGCTAATTTCCAATGTATTTCTAATATATTTAGAACATAAAAGAACCCAATAGAATTGTGTGTGTGTGTGTGTGTGTGTGTGTGTGTGTGTGTGTGTGTGTATGTTAAACCTGTCTTACTTTTTTTGAACGGTAAATATTCAATTGGATATAAAATGTGATAGTAGATTTATAGTCAAATGTATCATGAAGGCTGGAAACAAACAAGAACGTGGATGCATTTTATCTGGTGAAATGATAGCAAACCAAACCGAGGTTATACCTTAATTCAGCTAACTTCTATTTTTCATTTGGAAGATTTGAAGTGATGTTAAATCAGTTGTTCTTCACAAAGCCACTCTAGCTAACGTAGTAATGAGAGGGACAATTGATTTAAAAGCCCATTCTGCCAAATGAAGTTACAAAGGCAGACGTGAGAAATGAGCTCGCAGGTCTTTTCTCACTGGGATAATGATACCATTGCAACTTGGCTAACAGCTTCATTGCCCAAGTACCAGTTCTTAGGGAGAAACGACTCTGCCTCACAGACTTTGATTTTTACACCAAAATGTGCCTCAAGGGGGCCCTGAGAAGGAATTGCTCCAATCAGAACCCGCCCCCCCAAACACACACACATACACTCTAGAGACTCCATAGCAAATGTGTTTAAAAGGTGTATAATATTGCAGATTCAGAGAAGACTTTAAGTACCACCTGGAAAAACAGAATGAAGGGATGACACCCTAAATAAATATTATTTCGTCAAAGGGAATAGGTGTAACTGAATTAATGATACTGGCTCCTAGAGCCCAAAAGAAAGCTCAGGGCCGTGTTGCTGAGAGAGGTCACGCTCTGTTTTTCCATTAGACGTCCTTATGGATATGAGTGTTTACATTTAATCAGTCCTTGGGTTGAAGTTGACACTATCTGTGGCCAAAGCTCAATTGTTTCCAGGAGATAAATATCCCTTTGGCTCTTGCCTAGGCTTACAACCAAGAAGCCAGGTCGAAGAGAGGTTTCATTTTATCTGGGCAATCATTGACAGAGCAGGGCGGTGCTGAGCGCGGCAGAGCTTAGCTAGGACGCAACACACAGGGCGAACCACTAGCGGGTGATCATGCTGTCCTAGAGGTTGGATTCCCTAGCCTTCTGCACAATGCTAGAGAAGGCCAGGAGCACACACAACTCCCAGGACACAGGTGAAGGGGCGCCTGCGGCTCTGGAGCAGCCAGTGCCATTCTTTGCTTTTTTTCTTTCTCTTTAGGTTTTTCGAGACAGAGTTTCTCTGTGTAACAGTCTTGGCTGTCCTGGACTCCATTTTGTAGACCAGGCTGGCCTGGAACTCACATCGATCCGCCTGCCTCTGCCTCCCGAGTGCTGGGATTAAAGGCGTGCGCCACCACGCCCAGCAATGTCATTCTTTTCTATCACACACCTCTCCCAGTAATAAATATCTGAGTGTCTATTTTTTCTTCCTTAATAAATTAAAGATAGGTGATATACACTGAAGTCGAGTGCACAATATAAAGCACAGTTGAAAGTTCAAGGGATTGTCAGGACCACCCTGCCCCATGGCCCAAGCATGCAAACACCCTACCTTGGAGACTTTCCACTTCTGGGTGTGCCTTTTTAAGGAAGATAACCATATTCACCAAAGTGGGCTCCTGTCTGAATCAAACCTAATTGATCATGAAAACAACACAACCGGAAGGGCAGCAAAATGCAAGCCCAACTTTTGCAATTTTTCCATTTTCCACTTTGTGTCCTTGAGCTATTTGCCTAAAGCCTATATAATCAATGCCCACCGCCTCCACAGGAGTCACTCTGGGGGAGGTTGAGATGCCGTTCACTCCCCACAGCTGTAGGGGACCTAGTTCCTGTTACCCAAACACAACTCAAAGCCCACGCTTTAAAAAGGCAACACGGGGTGGCCACTCAAAGTCAAGCCAGCACATTCTCCAAACTGAGCCCTGGTGGCTTACAGGGACAGGCTCACCCAGGAAGCACTGGCTCCCTATGGGTGGCCGAGGGCAAACAGCTCACCCACTCACTGCTCATGGTTCATTGTGCCATGCCAACCACGAGGCCTGGGACTCTACTCTGGTAGGGAGAGGCCAGGTCTTTGTTGCTTTTATTACCCAGTGGCTTTCACAGCTGTGTCCTGCCCAGCCATGGCTGTCCCTGAAGGTGCTACCCAAAGAGGGTGAGCAGGACACTTAGGTGAGTCCTGGAGTTTGACAGATGAGGTTCACACTCCAGCTCCATCAATGTCTCCAAGTGTCTTCTGTCTGGTATACAGGAATGTTCATGTAGCCGGGCGTGGTGGTGCACGCCTTTGTTCCCAGCACTCGGGAGGCAGAGGCAGGCAGATCTCTGTGAGTTCGAGGCCAGCTTGGTCTACAAAGTGAATCCAGGACAGCCAAGGCTACATACACAGAGGAACCCTGTCTCAGGGAAAGAAAAAAAAAAAAAGACTGTTCATGCATTCTTCCCCGCTGTCCCTCTGATAACCTGGTATGCGTGCTTCTCTTCAGATGTCCCCAAAGAGCAGCGGCTGCAGGCCGTGCAGGCGGCCATCCTGCTGTTGGCGGATGAAAACAGGGAGGCCCTGCAGACACTCCTGTGCTTCCTGAACGACGTGGTGAACTTAGTGGAAGAGAATCAGATGACGCCCATGAACCTGGCCGTGTGCCTGGCCCCCTCCCTCTTCCACCTGAACTTACTGAAGAAAGAAAGTTCACCAAAGTGAGTTTTCCTCGTCGATAGCATCACTAGACCAAACCAGGTCTCTCTTCTAAGACCCATTTTCTTTTCTTTCTTTTTTTCTTTTTTTTTTTCTGGTTATTTTTAGACTGGGTTTCTCTATGTAGCCTTGGCTGTGCTGGACTCACTCTGTAGACCAAGCCAGCCTCGAACTCACAGTGATCCACCTGCCTCTGCCTCCCGAGTGCTGGGATTAAAGGCCTGCGCCACCACGCCCGGCTAAGGTCCATTTTCTTAAGAAGTAAAATTAAACTAAAGTGTTCTCTGGTCCAGTTCAGATAGATGATCACCAGGACACTTGTGGGAGCAGAATGATTTGCCCTCATTCCTGGGCGGGGCCTCATAGCGTTCCCGAGGTAGTCCTGAAGTGCATCAGCTCAGGTCCAGAAAGCCTGAGAAGTTTTGTCCTATTTTATTTGAGTGGGAAAATACATATAAAGGTATTTCACCATCATTGGTTTAAAAGGCTATATTTTAAAAACAGCATGGGAACCTGCAGTTGAGCGGTTTCAAGTGGGGAAAAAGGCCGGGCATGGTGGCGCACACCTTTAATCCCAGCACTCGGGAGGCAGAGGCAGGCGGATCACTGTGAGTTCGAGGCCAGCCTGGTCTACAAAGGGAGTCCAGGACAGCCAAGGCTACACAGAGAGACCCTGTCTCAAAACACACACACACACACAAAAAAAAAAAAAATCAAGTGGGAAAAAAAATCATTTTCCCACCTACAGCTCTTCCTGTCATTGTATTTTTCCACGGCTTTTGGTTGTGAACTGCCAGCCTGGCAGCCCGACTTGGAGCATGTAAAGATGTGTAGTCATTGGTTTTTATTTGGAAATGAGAAAGCCTGGGGTCTGAGAGGCATCTGGGGCTAAACGGCAAACAGATGGGATGATCAGGGAACCCCAGCATACTCTGGCTTGGGGAACCTGCTCAGCACATTCATTTTCAATTACAGAGTCATCCAGAAGAAATATGCCACCGGGAAGCCAGATCAAAAGGACCTCAATGAAAATCTAGCTGCAGCTCAGGGGCTCGCCCACATGATCACAGAGTGCAACCGGCTCTTTGAGGTGAGCTCTTGGCCTGGGAAGGAGCAGACACTCAGGAGTCCCTCACTCTACTATAAAGAGTTGGCTATACAGTCAGCCTTTGGCAGTCACGGACGCTTGGGGCTCAGCTTGATGAAAGTTTCTAATGCAGATAGAAACTTTGCTTCCTTTGTGAGCTTTAAGGCCAGTTGGCCAATAGAATATATTTTATTTTTACCCCAAACTTGATTGGCATCCTTCTCCTCTTCCTCCTCCTCCTCCTCCTCCTCCTTCTCTCTCTCTCTCTTTCTCTCCCTCTCTCTCTCTCTCTCTCTCTCTCTCTCTCTCTCTCTCTCTGTCTCTCTGTCCCTCTCCCTCTGTGTGTGTGTGTCTCTCTCTCTCTCTGTCTCTCTCTCACTCCCCATCTCCATGTGTGTGTGTGTATGCACATGTACTTGAATATGAGCAATTGAGCAATCCTAGTCACTAGAATCAAGGACAGCCTATGAAGATAGCCATGCATGCATTAAGAGGCAAGTGGATGAGACACCAGGCACACGCTCTGTGGCAACATTGGCATTTGTCAGGGAGAAAACTGTACTGAAAACCGTGAAGCCATCCATTTCTGAATCATAATTGAATTTTCCCTCAGTGTGTCAGTATATATGAATGAGTGAAGTTGCCTGAGCCCACTTTGGCCAGATGGAATAAAAAGAAAAATGGAACACAGGACTGGGAAGGAATCCCAGTGTTTTGCATAATGAATGTAGGCCAGGACCACATGTGTGCTTCCTAACTTTAAGAAGGTCTCTCCCAGCCTTGGACCTGATCGCAGATGGACCTTGGACTGTGGACAAGATGACTTGGATTCCTCTTTCCTTCTCAGCGTCTCTAACCTGACTGCTTTGCTCGTTCATGCATTCATCGGCTCAGGTTCCACACGAGATGGTGGCCCAGTCTCAGAGCTCGTACTTAGAGGCCGAAATCCACGCACCCAGCCTGGAAGACTTGGGAGCCCAGTTGGCAGAGAGCGGGGCAACTTTCCACACATACCTGGAGCATCTCGTCCAAGGCCTCCAGAAAGAAGCTAAGGAGAAATTCAAAGGATGGGTCACGTGTTCGAGTCCCGACAACACAGACCTTGCTTTCAAAAAGGTAGGGTTTGCTTCTGCTGAGGAATGCATGCTGAACCCCGGGACTTCGCACCTGCCGGAATGGTGACGGTCCGGGTGCTGTTCAGAAGGCCACCAGTAGCACTCCTGTCAGAGCCCAGACTGAACCAGAGGGTTTCTGGGTCCCAGTCTGCTTTGTGCCTGTCTCTGTGTGATGCCAGGGAAAAATTAGTGGCCACTTGTGAAGGTGAACATTCTAAGAGAGCCTGGCAGAGGAGAACCACGTCCAAGTCAAGTGGGTTAAAGCGTGTCTGGCTCACACAGCTTGAGTGTGTTTGTGCCTGTGGCTGTTTTGATTAGCGGTCTCCTCATCAGCTCAAAGACTGAAGCGCGTGTGTTTTAACTCTGGGCACAGCATCGCCTGCTCACCTTATATATATAGCCAGCGATGGTTTGGAATGCCCAGCACAAGGAAGTAGGTCTGTGTGGTCCCCAGTAACCTCTTCAGCTCCTGCCCGTGTGTCTTTACCAAGGTGGGGGACGGGAACCCGCTGAAGCTGTGGAAGGCATCTGTGGAGGTGGAGGCGCCGCCCTCTGTGGTGCTGAATCGTGTGCTAAGAGAGCGCCACCTGTGGGATGAGCACTTCCTGCAGTGGAAGGTTGTGGAAACGTTGGACAGGCAAACAGAGATCTACCAGTATGTGTTGAACAGCATGGCCCCACATCCCTCCAGAGACTTCGTGGTTCTCAGGTAAGCCTGACTCGGTGGCGCCCATGGTCCTGCTCCAAAGGCTGGATGAGAGCCAATGACGGAAGGGCTTCTTTGGAGTCCTCCCAGCCTGCTCTGCTGCTCTAAACTCAGCACTCTGTGACCTCACCTTAGGTATGCCTGACTTCCGGCATCTTCCCACAATCTACAGCTCACCCCAGCTCTCTGACAGCCTCTCTCCTTGTGGTTCCTGCAGTTTTTTGGTCCATGAATATCACTCATTTCCTCAGAACAAAGGCCTCAGAATAGTGCAGTTTGCCAGGTTTGTCTGCCAAATTATGCAAATCAAAGCCAACTGGCCTTACTCCTGGTTTGGCCTTTCTCCCTGAGGAAGAAGGCAGGTCTTCATTTTGGGGAACTTGGAGATGGGAGGGTATGTGAACTCACAGGTATACAACTAATTGCCCTGCGTGGAAATTCCAGCTCAGCCCTGGAAATCCAAGCGTGCTGAGACACCAGGCATTCCGTTAGAGTTCAGTCCCGGCAAAGCGCCCTGGGACCCCGTGTCTCCTGTTCAAATAGTGCTTCTGGTGGGCTTAGGGCTTAGTCCCAGACCTCTGCTCTCTTGGTGTGGAGTGGGATGCTCAGCCAATCACAGGAAGTTTGCACAAGAAATGCACTGTGTCACCAGCAAGCGCAGGGGTTGGGAGAGTTAAGAACAATATATCTTTTTTATTAAAAACACAAGCAAACAATCTCTTCGCAGATCAGCAGTGTAAGAGGATTCGCTGGTGAAATCCCCAAATGTATATTTGAAATAGTCACCTTATGATGTGAGTTTTGAGGGCAAAGCAGAGGTGACTCCTCATAGGAGTCCTCTGTGCCTTTGGTTTGGATCCTTAGGACCTTAACTTTTAAGTGTCTGCTTCTCCTACATATCTGTGTGGATCCCAAAGGTTGGCCATTAGCTAGGGGTGGCCTCCGGTCAGTTATTAAGGCATCGTCCATTTTAGCTGCTGTCTGGCATGGACGCTGTGGACACTGACAGGGGACCCCTACAAGGAACCTACCAGCCTGCTGTCTCTTGTAGACCATCCCCTCATACTTTACTCCAGTCACGGCTTCTGGCTCCAAGGGGTGCTGTGGGTGGATGTAACAGGCCCGTCTTGCTTTCCTCTCAGAGTTTAGGTTTCTGAGTGTGTATGTGTGTGTGTGGAGGGGTATATGTGTGCATACCTGCACACACGTACCTAGGGTCAGGTTCCATGTACTTCACTATTTTTTGAGGCAGGGTCTCTCTCTCTCTCTCTCTCTCTTGGACCCATGGCTAGTGGCTAAGCCAACTGGCCAGAAATCCCCAGGGAAGAAGCTTCCTGCCTCCACCTGCCCAGTGATGAGTTACAGGCCTTGCACCATCCTGGCTTTTTGTGTCAGAGCAGGGATCAAGCTCAGTCCCCCATGTTTATGCTCCTTTACCAACTAAGCGATCCCCTCAGACCCGCTTCATATTTTGCTGGGGACAGACAATAAAAAACAAGAAAAGGATACAGGCTTACTTATCTAAGAGGGAATAAATAACATGAGGAGAGAGTGAGGGTAGAATTCCTGTAAAGCATATATATATATATAAAGGTAGATCGACCCTATAGATAGAAGAGTGGAATTTCAATGTAGCCCAAGGCTATATATACACACACATATAATATATTATATATATATTATATGCATGTAAATATGTACCATATATAGATACACACATAATATATATATACATATATACATACATACATACATACATACATACCCATACACATGAAGGTAGATGGGCTGTGAAACTCAGCGCAAGAACTCGGCCCCAGACCTGGTTCACGCCCTCAGAAATCCCCTAAGTTTGACTCAAGAAGGAGAAAAAGGAGGAGAGAGGAGAAGTCTCACCAGGGTGAGGACGGTACCATCTCTCTGACATATCAGGCCCCCACACGCTCAGATTCTCATCAGGCCTCTTCGCTTTTCTGCTGCTTGCGATGAAATAGTCCAGATTGGCGATTTCTATGGGGAGTAGGTAGGGATTTGGCTCCTGAGTCTGGAGGGCTGAGCCATCTGAGAACACCCAGCCTCAGCATGGCAGAGGCCATGGCAGGACAGAGCAGTCCTGCCACAGAAAGCTCTTCCATGGGAAAGCCATTCCTCTCGTAACTCGTTAACTCATTAGCCAGGTAACCCAAGAGCGGATTAACCTGAGTTAACCACCGTCTGACCACACCATCCACCGTGGGGCCCATGCCATCCACAGGGGCTATGCCAGCTAGGCATCTCTTTCCCCTACTGGGCTTTAATGACCCTCCTGCCTCTCTGTCTGGACTCAAAGCAACTCTGTTTATTTCTTCTCCCCCTCAAGAGCTACTCAGCTATCTGAGCCAAGCTACTAGGTTGGTGAAGGTTCAGTTTCTTTTTAAATTAGGCAGATCTCGTGGTTGCTAAACCTTTGATCACTTCCTCCAGGAAGTGTATTCGTCATCTGTCCCGTCCCCCAGACACACCTTGCACTTTTTTCAGGTTGTCTGTCCTCCAACACTCAATGCATCCTCATGTCTTCCATTGCTTCTCAGGCCCAGCACATGGGTGCACTCAATAGACAAAGAGAGCAATTGGATGATTAAGTGCTGGTTCAGAATTGGAGTCCCTTCGATGATGGGCAGGAGCTTCTTTGGCAAACCAGGACGGGGCCTCAGTTTAGGGTTCCAAACCCAGGTCTGGAAGGAGGAAGCTGAGACCCGTTCTTTGAACCTCACAGTGTGAACTTCACAGAAGCTCACGGAAGCAGTTAGCTTAACCCAAGTGCCTAACCCTACAGCCTAGAGCCCAGGTTTGGGGCAGCTGGGAGACATCGCTCTCATCCATGGCTTGCTTGTCTCCAGGACCTGGAAGACTGACTTGCCCAAAGGAATGTGCACCCTGGTGTCCCTGTCTGTGGAGCATGAAGAAGCCCAGCTGATGGGTGGTGTGCGGGCGGCAGTGATGGACTCTCAGTACCTGATAGAACCCTGCGGTTCTGGCAAGTCCAGGCTGACCCACATCTGCAGGATAGACCTGAAGTAAGTGGCCATGCCGGATGTTGGTAAACGAGGTCCTCAGGAGCCTCTGCTCTCGTGGTGTGTGCACCTGAACCCCGTCTGTTGCTCTGGTTTCTTCTTCCTCTAGTCTGTTCTCGCCAACGTGAACCAGCTTCCACAGAGGACCACATGCTCTCATCTTACTCCTCCTGCTTCCTAAAATGCTGACCATTAGCCTTTGCCGGGTGTGGTGGTACATGCCTGTAATCCCAGCACTCAGGGAGGCAGAGGCAGGTGGATCTTTGTGAGTTCGAGGCCAGCCTGGTCTACAGAGTGAGTCCAGAACAGCTAGAGCTATACAGAGAAACCCTGTCTCGAAAAACAAACAACAACCAAGAAAGAAAAGAAAAAGAAAGAAATTGCTTTTCCTTGTTTTCCTTTTTCTTTTTCTAATTTATTCCTTTCTTTTCACTAACAAGTAAAGGTGTGGTGTTTGTGGCATACACAAGGATGTTTCGACACATGTCCACATAGCAGAATCACCAAGCCAAGCTATAAAAATATCTAACAATGCCGGGCGGTGGTGGTGCATGCCTTTAATTCTAGCACTTGGGAGGCAGAGGCAGGCAGATCACTGTGAGTTCGAGGCCAGCCTGGTCTACAAAGTGAGTCCAGGACAGCCAAGGCCACACAGAGAAACCTTGTCTCAAAAAACCAAAAATAAATAAATAAATAAAATATCTAACAATGACCAAGAACATGCTGGGTGTGGTGGCGTACGTCTTTGATCCCAGAACTCAGGAAGCAGAGGAAGGTGGATGCTGTGAGTTCGAGGCCAGCCTGGTCTACAAAGCGAGTCCAGGACAGCCAAGGCTACACAGAGAAAACCCTGTCTCAGGGGAAAAAAAAAAAAAAAAGACCAAGAACATGTTGTTTCCTCTACAGTCACCCAAGTAGCACACGACCACTCACAGAGTCAACCTTGTGGAATGAGGTGAAATGGAAGTCATTAGAGTCAGGAGATGGGAGTGTTAGAGTGAAAATCAACAGAGGCTCCCAAAACCCTCCTGCTGCTTCTCTGGCACAGGTACAGCTGCCTGCAGCATGTCTCAGAACAACTAGAAGGGCACACAGGTCCCAGCAGAGAAGTGTAGCCAGTGGTCAGAGAAGTGGAGACACGCCTTACCATGTGCTAGCACGCGACCGCAAATCTCTGAATTCTCCGTGAGGAAAGTTAACTGTAGTCATCATGATTGCTCACAGCCGCAGCCTAATTGAAACGTGGCCTCATATGATCAGCGCCTCTCTCCCCAGCCCCCTACTCTATGTGGTCTCTGGGCAGCACCATTCTACCCTGTAAACCAGTGAACTCCATTTTTCTAGGGTCCACGTAGAGGTGAGGGCAGGCAGCACCCAGCATTCTGAGCTTAGCTTCTTGTGTTGAACATAGTGACATCCTTCAGCTTCACTGTGGTAAAGATGACTAAGAACTGTCAGGTAGATAGGCAGAGAGATAGATGACTAGATAGATGATGGATGGATGTGTAGATGTCTAGATAGATGATGGATGGATATATAGATGTCTAGATAGATGATGGATGGATGGATATATAGATGTCTAGATAGATGATGGATGGATGGATAGATGACTAGATAGATGATGGATGGATAGATAGATGACTAGATAGATGATGGATGGATGTGTAGATGTCTAGATAGATGATGGATGGATGTATAGATTTCTAGATAGATGATGGATGGATGTATAGATGTCTAGATAGATGATGGATGGATAGATAGATGACTAGATAGATGATGGATGGATGTGTAGATGTCTAGATAGATGATGGATGGATGTATAGATGTCTAGATAGATGATGGATGGATGTATAGATGTTTAGATAGATGATGGATGGATGTATAGATGTCTAGATAGATGATGGATGGATGGATAGATGACTAGATAGATGATGGATGGATGTGTAGATGTCTAGATAGATGATGGATGGATGGATAGATGACTAGATAGATGATGGATGGATGTGTAGATGTCTAGATAGATGATGGATGGATGTATAGATGTCTAGATAGATAATGGATGGATGTATAGATGTCTAGATAGATGATGGATGGATGTGTAGATGTCTAGATAGATGATGGATGGATGGATAGATGACTAGATAAATGATGGATGGATGTGTAGATGTCTAGATAGATGATGGATGGATGTATAGATGTCTAGATAGATGACTAGATAGATGATGGATGGATGTGTAGATGTCTAGATAGATGATGGATGGATGGATAGATGACTAGATAGATGATGGATGGATGTATAGATGTCTAGATAGATGATGGATGGATGGATGGATAGATGACTAGATAGATGATGGATGGATGGATAGATGACTAGATAGATGATGGATGGATAGATAGATGATGGATGGATGGATAGATGACTAGATAGATGATGGGTGGATAGATAGATGACTAGATAGATGATGGATAGATAGATAGATGACTAGATAGATGATGGATGGATGGATAGATAGACAACTAAATAGAGAATAGAAAGATATATAGATAATAGATAGATAGATAGATAGATAGATAGATAGATAGATAGATGATAGATACCAATTATTCTCAACCTTCTTCATGCTGTGACCCTTAAATACAATTCCTCATGTGGTGACCCTCAACCATAAAACCATTTCATTGCTACTTCATAACTATGATGAGAACCACTGATACATTATATTTGCCATGTTTGCTTTATCTAACCACATAGCACTTCATATTTCGGTTAATCCCACAGCTCAGCCCTTTATGAATAATTCCTGGTATCGTCCTTATTTTCTATTTTGAGGACACATGCAGAACACACAGATACATCACGCCTCAGTAGTTATGAATTTTATTCTGTTTCTTATTTTTATTTGTGTGTATGTATTATATTGCATGTGCCCATGTGGGATGCCAGGTGTCTTTCTCAGGTTCTCCCTATGGGCACCTGGAGTGGGGAGGAGGCAGAATCTCACTGAACCTGGTGCTCACTCACTAGCTCAACTGGCTGAACACTGAGCAGAGACCATTGCGCCCCTGTTTGTGCCTCACCCAGTGTTTTTCATAGTGCTGAGGATTGCTGCTTTGGAGCCTCAAGCTTGCACAGCAAACTCTTTTTTCGAGACAGGGTTTCTCTGTGTAGCCTTGGCTGTCCTGGACTCACTTTGTAGACCAGGCTGGCCTCGAACTCACAGCGATCCACCTCCCTCTGCCTCCCGAGTGCTGGGCCTAAAGGTGTGCGCCACCACGCCTGGCCACAGCAAACTCTTCATTGGAGGAGCCTTCTCTTCAGGCCCTCTTGTGTTGCTTTTTACACGTGCCCTCCCCACCCACCACCGATCCTAATTTAAATTGAATGCTTTAAGGCATTCATGATGCTAAAGCTGAATTCATGCTTAAAGCTGAACTCGTTGCTTAGGTAGATATAAATTTAGTGGCATTTTGTTATTGGGTTTGGGGAACTGTTGGGTTTGTTTGTTTGTTTGTTTGGAGGTTTTTGTTTTGTTTTGTTTTTGTTTTTGTTTTTTGGTTTTTGGTTTTTCGAGACAGGGTTTCTCGGTGTAGCCCTGGCTGTCCTGGACTCACTGTGTAGACCAGGCTGGCCTCGAGCTCACAGAGATCCACCTGCCTCTGCCTCCCCAGTGCTGGGGTTGGCAGCTTGTTGTTGGCTTTGGGTCAGTTTCCAGATTCCATGTGAGTCTTCCCGTTCCCTTTGAGAAGCTGGTAACATTTTGAAGCACCTTATGAATTGCAAAGACAAAGTGCTTGGTGACAGAAATACTGGGTGACAGAATAAGGTCCTCAGACCCTTGACACTACAGCCACAAGCTGTTCCCAGAATACTGTTAACCCAAGCCCAAGGACTATCCCTCCTCCAGCACCCCAAGTCCTCTGACAAGTTTCCCACTTCCTTTCTGCTCTCTCCCGGCAGGGGTCACTCCCCAGAATGGTACAGCAAAGGCTTTGGACACCTCTGTGCTGCAGAAGTTGCCAGAATTAGGAACTCTTTCCAGCCTCTCATTGCTGAGGGTCCAGAAACAAAGATCTGATCTTTCCCCGGTGTGACACCAAACTCAGGGAACAGGAAGTGATGAACCGGAAGTGACAAAGCCTCACAGCATGGAGGGTGCGTGAATGTGGAGGAGAGTGTGTCACCGTGGGAACAGGAGACCACGGAGAGCGTTCTTAGCCTGCCTGAAGATGGCTGATCCCTACTAATACCTGTCGGAACATTTATCTATATTGCTTAAAATTAAATGGGTTATTCTTACACGTTGACTAATTTGCTACTTAAAGGCTTCTAAGAAGCATGTCTCAGCTGTAAATAACTGTACTGTAGCATTTGTATATGTGTGTATATCTCCATTTACTGTATATATGTAAAATACCAGTTTTGTATATAATTCAGTGTCTGACTTTGTGAGTCTCCTCACATGGCACTTCCGGGTTGCTGCAGACCCTACGTCCCTCCTGTCCTGCCAGCTGAGCAGAGCCTGCTGCCAAACACCAAAGCATGAAGTGTGTAGTCTTGTCTGTCTGAAGATGCTTACCCAAAGATTAGCTAACCAAAGAAAACCGAAGTTAAAATCATCTTCCACGTGTTGGCCTCTTATTTGTGATGTTTAAAAACTGGAGTGGGGTGGTGTCGTGATAAAGTGGGGGAAATAATACTTGCTTCTCTTTAACACAAAGCAGCAGGTGAGAGCTTATTGCCAAATCCAAGACTAGATTTTGCATTGCCTCTGGGCCCATCCCATGAAATTTGAATGAGATGTCTGGCAACTGCCGGAAGTAACACCAGGGGCCGAAACAGAGCTGGTACTAACACAACCTGCCTTAGGAATAAACACTGGAGCCTCTCCACGGAGCCTAAAGGAGCCCCACGCCCTCTCTAGATTCAGACAGTTCTTACAATGCTGTTTAGCGATCTATTCGACCAGTGGCCTCGATGGCCACAGTTATTCAACATGTTCTTGCACTGACCTTGACTCTGGACACCAGACAAAGTGAGATGGCGGTTCATCGAGCATCCAGGGTCATCACAGCTTCAGGGAATTCCAAGTGTCCTGTATATGACGCTCTTACAGTCTAAGCCATTGAAAACCTTGCCATCTAAAAGACGGGGGTTTTAAACTAACCAGAAGACCAAAACTGTGCCGTCGGTTACTTGTCAAAATTCCAGGCAGATGTACCAACTCGAGGTTCTTCATCATCCAGCACCAGTGCCGGCACATTTGCCCCTAACCTTATTTATTATTGTACAGACTGAGCAAACTGGGTTCCCTTAACCAAGTGAGAGTGGATTTACTGTTTTTATTGTAATGCAACATCTGTAGAAAGATCACTTACTGTCTGGCTTCCCCGAGAGATTTTTCTTAGGTTGTCTGGGCAGAGACTGATTCAGCAATTGGTGTGAAAGAGAAGGGAAAAACAAATGTGTGCTTTCAGGGCTTTTCTCATTGTGTTATGGACACTACTGTGATGTTTTATCTGTGGTGTGCAATCATTTTATTGGGAGGAATAGAGATTTTTTTGTATGTTTGGTGTGACACAAGGAGAACCAGGGTAGGAGTTTTTCCATTCTCATATCTGCCTGGGAGAGTGGCAGTCAGACCACAAGCTGCCATGTGAGCAGTGCTCTGTGGAGTGGACAAACTTCCTTCTGCCATTGCGTCATGCATGCCAGGCTGGATGACTTTATGTATTAGCAAGATCATCAGTGGAGCTTGGTCTGGGCCAACACTGTTCCTGCTGGGGCACTATGCCTTTGAAAGCAGGATGGGCACCCCAGGATGGGTGGCACTGTCTCCCAAGGAGCACCCTTACTTTGCATGCGCTGGGAATCATTGGAAGACCTTGTCAAAGTGCTCCAATCTGGGCAGTCTGGGTGGGGCTGCCCTTCTGTATTTCTAATGAGCCTGAGGGATGCTGGCCTCAAGGACATGCCATTCGAGCCCAGGACCCAGGGGAATATGTCACACTGAATAAAGTAGTGTGACTGTAGGTCCTCGGCCCCTGTTCCCTTCTAGCCTGCCTGACTCCAGTTTTATGCAAACACTTAATCACTTCTGCTAACTACAAGGTTTATCTTTAAAATAAAGGGAAACGGGAGGGGAGGAAGCGATGCATCGAACTTGTTTGTCAATTGCCACAGTATTTTATTCATTGTTACTTTGCTGATGGAAATAAAATATTACATTAAAATATTATATTTATACCTCATGTATATTTTTACCTCAATTGTTGGTATCAATCATCAGTTGTAAATAAATAATTGCCAAGGAAGATAAATTTATATACATTAAATATTTCCTATTTTCTATAAAATACATGTGGATTTTCATGATTCATTCTATAAGTAGAAAGCTTGCTTCAGTGGAAAGACTTCTCCAGAAGGCAGTTTTCCATGAGATTAACTCCTTTGGCTCCAAACACAAAGATGTCCACAGACATTCATTGACTAACGGGTTAGATGTCCGGTGTCAGGACTGGAGAGCTGGCTCAGTGGTTAGAGCACTTGCTGCTCTCCCAGAAGACCGAGGTTTGGTTCCCAAGCACCCACACAGTGACTCACAACTGCCTGTACTTCCGGTGCCTGGTGACCCAATGTGCCTTTCTACCCTCCAAAGGCACATGCATGCATGCAGTCACATACAAGGAAAAAAGAAGTGGATCTGGGAAGAGTTGAGGGATGAGAAAATATGACCAAAATATCAAGATACATTGTATTAAAATATTAGTTAAAATTTTTAGCTGGGTGGTGGTGTTGCACGCCTTTAATCCCGGCACTTGAGAGGCAGAGGCAGGTGGATCACTGTGAGTTTGGGTCTAAGGCATAAAAAAGTGATAGGGGCATTCTAAACATATTCTATTGTTCTTTAGTCTGGAGTTTATAAAGCAAATTTGTCACCAGCCAAGGATAATATGTGCAGTAAACTTCAAACCCCTACCCAGATCTAGCCAAAGGACAGGGCATTCTCCACAATTGAGTGGAGAGTGGGGTCTGACTTTCACACGAACTCTGGTGCCTCATATTTGACCACGTCCCCTGGATGGGGAGGCCTGGTGGCACTCAGGGGAAGGATAGCAGGCTACCAAGAAGAGACTTGATACCCTATGAGCATATACAGGGGGAGGAGGTCCCCCTCAGTCACAGTCATAGGGGAGGGGAGTAAGGGGAAAATGGGAGGGAGGGAGGAATGGGAGGATAGAAGGGATGGGATAACAATTTAGATGTAATATGAATAAAATAATAAAATGTATTTTTAAAAAAGATCCTAACAAGTAGTAATATTTGTAGTATTGGAGGGTTCAGGGGAATTTGCTATGTTAACTATTAAACAACAACGACATTTTAAAAAATTTTGTTTTATCTTAATCAAATAGTAAACTTATTAGTTATTTTTGCTTGTTTGGTTGGTTGGATTTTTTTTCTTTTTTTTTTTTTCTCTTTTTTCTTTTTTTGGTTTTTCGAGATAGGGTCTCTCTGTGTAGCCTTGGCTGTCCTGGACTCACTTTGTAGACTGGCCTCGAACTCACAGCATTGGTTGGTTTTTTTCAAGACAGGATTTCTCTGTGTAGCCTTAGCTGTCCTGGACTTACTCTGTAGACCAAGCTGGTCTCGAACTCATAGAGATCCTCCTGCCTCTGACTCCCCAAGTGCTGGGATTATAGGTGTGAGCACCACATCCAACTTTATTAGCTATGTTTTACTTTTGTTAAATGGACAAGAAAAGGAGAGTTGATAAAAATGCCTTCTCTTTGCCAGAAGACCATGAAGCATAGTCACAGATGCCTCTCAGCCTTATGCCTGTTCCTTCTATAAAAACTAAAGTATTCTTAGGTAAGTAAGGCAGGTAAGGTACCCTCAGCCTTGTCTACAGGTCTGCTTGTATTTGTTTTTAAATCAAAATGTGTGTGCCTGCGTGAGTTTATGGGCAGATTCCTGTGAGAGCCTGAGAGCTGGAGTTGGACAGTTGTGAGCCACCTGCTGTGGGCCCTGGGAAGTGAACATAAATCCGCTGCAAGAAAGTAAGCACTTTTAACCACTGAGCCCCTCTGCTAAAGGTTCTTAAAGCCACAGCAATGTAATGACATAAAGCCCATTAAAAAGACAAACAAACAAAAACCCAAAATGATCCCACCTCTGCTGTCAGTCCTCCATAGACAAACAGTAGAGGTGCTACCTTCCGTGTGCACATGCACACAGCACACACACACACACACACACATACACACACACTCATGCACGGGTGAGCGTCAAGTGGAGTGTCATAAAAAAAATCCAGATGAGTGTGTGCTGCTGCATGTCGCAAAGCCATGGGTCATGGTCAGCTTCCCTCAGATAATCCCAGCCACCGGACCAGTTTGGTGACACGAACTCACACCCTCCTTATGCACAGCTGACACTCGCTTCCCAGTATTGCTGCTGGGAACGTAGGGAAGTCTCAGCAGAGCCGCTGCAAGGAAATGGAAAAATCCAGGTCCCCTGGTGATTTTTAATCTTCATAAGAGAACTGAAGAATGACTTCAAAAGGTAGCTTGAGCACACTTTTATTCATGAAAAAACAAAAACAAGAAATGAGGTAGCCGGGCAGTGGTGGCACACGCCTTTAATCCCAGCACTCAGGAGGCAGAGGCAGGTTGATCGCTATGAGTTCGAGGCCAGCCAGGTCTACAAAGTGAGTCCAGGACAGCCAAGGCTGTGTCTCGAAAAATGAAACAAACAAAAAAGAAAGAAAAAAAGAGGGCTGGAGAGATGGCTCAGAGGTTAAGAGCACCGTCTGCTCTTCCAAAGGTCCTGAGTTTAATTCCCAGCAACCACATAGTGCCTCACAACCATCTATAATGAGATCTGGTGCCCTCTTCTTGTATACATGCAGGCAAAACACTGTATACATAATAAATAAATAAATCTTTTTTTAAAAAAGAAAGAAAGAAAAGAAAGAAAGAAAGAAAGAAAGAAAGAAAGAAAGAAGGAGGCAGCTATAAATCTCAATAGCTCTGTCCCAGAGGTAGAAGGTGAGGGGGAAAAAAATGAGAAAAGGTCATGCCTTTCTAGAGCTAGGCTGGAGGCCAGCCACGCGGCAGACAAGCAGCCACATGGTGGGGTGGGTGGGATGCTTTAGAGAAAAAGCAAAAGGTTATGTGATGCCCTAGTCATGAGATCGCCCCCCCCCCCAAGACCACCAGGAACCCGCCGGATGCAAATCACACAAAGTCTTGTTTATTAGTCAAGCTCAGAGCCTGGACCGTCAGCCCCTTCATGAGAAGGGAAGATGGCCAGCCTTTAAGCCCATTAAGCTGATTGGCTGGGGGACCAGGGCTATGCTTGGGGACCAGGGCCAGACCCCAGGGGAAATTTTTCATTTGATCTGGTCACTGTGACCTGTAGCTCTGATTGGTTGGTCCCGGGTGCAGGCTCTTAGGAACAGTTGTTAGCTGTTCGTTTGTGGCCCTCCCTGGAAACTCCAGGGAGGGGGTGGTGTTCAAATGCTAGGCCCTGAATACAAAATGGTGTTGGTTTGGTCTCTATAGGTACCGGAGAAAGCATACTTTAGGCTCTAGCCAGCTTCTGAGCAGACAGGAGAGAACATAGACTTCTGGAAAGCAAGCAGACCCCAGAGAGCCTCATGGTGACTCTGGAAGGACTGTGCTAGGGGCCAGGAATTCTTGGTAAGAAAAGTACAGTATCTCATTAAGCTCACAGTGACTCATTCTATCTGTTTAGCATGGCTAAAGGTAGCCTTGCTTCCTTAAGGGGTCCCTTAGCCAGGTGACTGACTGGCCCAACTAAAACATCAGGCCCCTACTGGGCCGGAGATTTTATTCCATTTACTAGAGGGAGCTATTCCCCTCACCCCCACCTCCTTCATGTCCCTACCCCCACCCCGCCCCCATCACCCTCTGCTGCCTTTCCAGAACTGTATGTAGCTCCAAAGTCAGCTTGGTTGCAGAAAGCATTGCTTCATCGGCATAGTGCCCACTCAGCATTGCATGAGGAGCTAGAACCCCAGGTAGAGCAGGCACCCCAAGCAACAACTCCAATGATGTCTTCTTCGCTGCAGACCAGAAATACCAGAGAAGAAGAGATCTGGCTCCCTGGTCTCTTGTTATCTCTTACTTGTACCTGGATGTGTGACAAGGAGGCCTACTTAAGAGGAGCCAGCTGGACACCTGTGGCTGGGCCAACTGGACCGACTGGCTCATCCACCTCCCCATGTTTCACCTCAATTTGTCAGTCTTTTTAAAAGCCTCAGACCAACATCTCAAGGGTACCTCATCCCTGCATCCCTGCTCTCTGCCCCGACCCCACTCTTGCTCTCTGTAGCTCCCACCTATTAATCTATAATAAACTCCCTACAATTCACCTGCTGTGCTCTGTGAATTTCACTCTTTGAATTAGTGAGACAAGAACACAAAGGCCGGGCTGGAGAGATGGCTCAGAGGTTAAGAGCACTGCCTGTTCTTTCAGAGGTCCTGAGTTCAATTCCCAGCAACCACATGGTGTCTCACAACCATCTATAGTGTGATCTAATGATCTGTGTCAGGCGGCATGCAGGCAGAGCACTGTATACATTAAAAAAAAAAAAAAAAAAAGAACACAAAGGCCACTCACTCTGTGGAAGTTTTGTGAGCTCTGGCACCCTAACTCTTGACAAGGGCAAAGGTCGCTATCAAACTCAAGGATACCCCACGTTTCCCACATTAGGGCATTTTCAGGCAGACGATAGAACTGAGAATGCACCATTGATGCTATAACCATGGCTTTGACTCCAAGACAGCTCCCGCATGGAACTTCTCAGGTTAGAGTCTGCCCCTCTCTAATCCAAGGCCTGCTGGGTGCTGAGAAGAGGCTGCAGGTGGGTGAGTAACCTGAACGGTCAGCAGTTAGGTTGAGAACATGTCTGCAGGATGAAGGGTAGAGTGATGACAAGATCCCAGCTAGAAGGTGGCTATACCAACCCAGAGGAAGAGCCGTTTGTGGGGAAGTGAGTGGGTATATTTTCAATGCTATAACAGAACCAAAACTAATAAACTGTATTAACAGCTGGCTATGAAAAAGGGGGAAAGAAATTCATTCAAAATGACTCTTTTTATTAGTTACTCTTTATTACTGTGATAAAAATATCATGACCCAAAGCAATTTATAGAAGGAAGAATGTGGCTCAGGTTTCCAGAAGGGATGTCCCGAAGGGTGTGGGCAGCAGAAGCTGGAAGCTAGCTGATCTAATCGAACTTCTGTGCACACACAATGAAAACCCAGAAGGTGAGCAGAGGGGGTGCCAGCCAGTAAACCTACAAGGCCCGCCCCACCAGGGACATACTTCCTCCAGCAGCGTTCCACATCCTAAAAGTTCCGTCACATCCCCAAACAGCACCACCAAAACCAACTAGAGACCAAGTGCGCAAGCACAAGAATCTGTGGGGGATGACATTTCTCATTCAAACCACATCCCTGAATCTTTTTGCACATGGGAAAGTCCTTAACGGAAAAAGAAATCATGGAGAGGAAATGCCTGTTTGAGACGGGCAGTAGGCAGGGAGGGAGCCCTTGTGGAGAAGACGATCTTGGAGCTTTGCTCACACAGCACTTGCCATGAACCCCCATGCCCATCCGAGGCAGGGATGCCAAGCCATTAGTTGAGCATACAGGTCTATGACAGTCCACTCTCTGTGGACCACGGGGTGGCCGGACAGACCAGAGGAGTCAATGAAGTCGATGGCCCTCCGCAAGGTGGCTGGGTGTCATCCAATCTACAGAAGGCACAAATAGCAAGTAAAAAGCAAGTAAAATAAAAATTTTCTTTTGTACTCCTCCCTTACTGAGCTGGGACATTCCATGCCTTCTGCTTTGGGCTTCGGTTTCCTAACAGTAGCGTCCATCAACCCTTCAGACTTGGACTGAGAGGTAACACCAGCCAATCCCATGTCTCCAGCCTGTACACCATGAATTGTGGGACTTTTTCAGCCTCTGTAACTTCATGTGTTGATATCATCCTATAGACCCAAGATGTATATTTATGTGATGTATGATTGTTAATATTACCTTCATAATAACAATGATGTGTAATTAGTTATATTATATATACATATATTAAACACATGTGTACACATACACAATCTTTTATTGGTTCTGTATCTGCACAGGTCCGCAGTTCAGGAGGGTGACAAGCACGCAAGGCTGGAAGATATGTCACTTGGCTCATTTGCATAGTCAAGTGCCATCCCTTCCTTTCCTGTCCATGCACTTATGTTATATTTGTAACCCTTATTTGATATCTCTGTGACTTCAAGCTGATATGTCCACCTTGGTGGTCACTGGTTCTCACGCATCCTTGAGATCCTGTTCAGGCACTTCCTCCACGGCCTTTCCTGACATTCCCTGTCACATACACTTGTTTCTGTATATACTTCTTTTTAAAACCACATGTATTTATTTATTAAGGTGAGAGAGAAAATGAGAGAGTGTGCACATGCTCCTTCACTGCCATGCACACTCATACATGTGTCAGAGGACAACTTGCACAAGTAAGCTGCCTTCTTCAATGACATGAATCTCAAGTAATTTCACCCAAGGAGCCATCCCTTTGGTTGTATGAAACAAACATTTTCTTGTGTGTCAATAGCTCTCCCATTCAATGCAAACTCAAAGGACTTGGCCTCTATTTAAAGTCTCCCCACTGTGTAGAGCACTTTCTGACACGTCACTCATCGGTTTGTCCAAGTCAATCAGGCCCGTGACCCATGCATAAAGATGACAAGTATCATAAAATGAAAGCCCTTATGCAGGGAGTCAGGTCCAAAGGAAACTCCATCTCCCCAAATTCAAAAGGCAGAAGGGACACATGGCTACCTGTGGTGCCTGTTGGCTACCTGTGGTGCCTACAAAAACTTCGCATAATAAAGCTCATGTCAGCCTCCAGGCTCCCTCAGTCACACAGTTCAGAGACCATGCTGGCACCCTAGCCCTTCTCACCTCATGCCCCACCCTAAACTCCCCCAGCTCAAGGCGCCCCCCACCTAGCTACTCATTTTCCTTATAGCCCTGCGATTTTCTACTATTCTCATATTCTCATTCATTCTCTCTCTCCCTCCTCCCTCTTTCTCTCTCTTCCCCCTAACATGCCCGCCCCCCCCCATACACACACACTTCTGTTTCTCTCACTGCCAGGTCCAGTCTGCTGGCCATGTTCAGTCTACTGCTCTCTCTGCTCTGGATTTTTCCGATATCTCTGGATATTTTCTCTCTTTCTATCATATCTTGTGGGAAGGACTGTAAGCCTTGTCACAGGTGAAAGCAGTCTTGGCGGGCTTTGCCCTTGGACACAGCACGGATACTCCCTGAGATTAACCTTGAGATAGACTGGGTGGAGCCATCCTGGGCCTGGAATTCAGGAAGCGGACCTGGGGACTCCACCTGGACTATTGTGTTTCTAAACGACTCTCAATGGGAGAGGGAGACCGCCCTTAGCAGTGACGCAGACAAGCAGGGAGAAGTGAGAGGAGCAGCAGGTTCAGACCGGGCTTGAGCACACGTGGATCAGAAAGGGGATTAGCGAACAGGCCAGACCAGTGCGCAGGCCAGAGACCCTGTCCCCTGAAATGGATACCAGAAGGTTCACTCTTTTTTCCCTTTAACCTTTTTTCCCTCTTGTGTAAGCTAGTTGGGTTGTAAAATAAAGTTTAACTGTTAAGAAACAGATCCAGGCTAGGCGGTGGTGGCGCACACCTTTAATCCTAGCACTTGGGAGGCCGAGGCTGGTGGATCGCTGTGAGTTCAAGGCCAGCCTGGACTACAAAGTGAGTCTAGGCCAGCTAAGGCTACACAGAGAAACCCAGTCTTGAAAAACAAAACAAACAAACAAAAAAAAGAACAGATCCAACAATATCTACCTTCCCTTTAACCATACCATGGAGCCATCATGTTCTCAGTTTATACACAGGAACACCACAGAAGACTCAAGATCTAAGAACATAACATATTTTGCACTGCATTTTGACAATTTCAACAAAACCCTGTAGTGCAAAGAATAGAGAATTAGCTGGTATTTTAAAAAGCTAACTGTGACTGTTTCTAACATGGAACGTGTTTCAAACTTGGAGCATTTGCTTTCAATCAATAGGAACCTTTAGTTAATTCATTCATTAGGAAGCATCCACGGGAAGTCTGTGAGGCATCACTTTATGGAATTCATTGTCTGTATTAGTTACATTCACTGCTGTGACTAACACCATGACCAACAGCAGCTAGGGGAGGAAAGGGTTTATCGGGCTCACATTTCAGTTTCCACATCATAGGCCATCATCAAGGGGTATCAGGGCCAAAACCTGGAAGCAGAAATGCAAACAGAAGCCATGGAGAAGAAAGCACTGCTCACTGGCTTGCTCCCCCGTGGCTCACCTATGGCTTGCTCCCGGATGGCTTGCTCTCCCATGGCTTGCTCCCCCATGGTTTGCTCCCCTGTGGCTTGCTCCTCCGTGGCTATCTCCCCTGTGGCTTGCTCCCCCGTGGCTCCCCGATGGCTTGCTCTCCCATGGCTTGCTCTCCCATGGTTTGCTCTCCCATGGCTTGTTCAGGGTTGGTAACACCCACAGTGGGCTTAGCCAGCCCACATCAATCCTTAATCAAGAAAATGTCCCACAGAGTTGCCTACAGGCTAATCTGATGGAGGCATATTCTCAACTGAGTTTCCCTCTTGCCAGATGACCCTAGCTTGTGGCAAGCTGAAAGAAACAAACAAACAAAAAGTAGAATAAAATAAAATCTAACAAGCACATTGTCTAATGAGCAAATGGCCAAGAAGCAGTAACAATAATTGTTTTGTTTTGTTTTTTTGAGTCAGCTTTCTCTGTGTAGTCTTGGCTGTCCTAGACTCACTTTATAGACCAGGCTGGCCTCGAACTCACAGCGATCCCTTGCCTCTGCCTTCAGAGTGCTGGGATTAAAGGCGTGCACCACCACACTCAGCAGCAATAACAATTGTCCCGTCCAGCAGGACCAGTAATTACGGGGTCGCGAGGGGAGCCATACCTGAAAAGATGGGACGAGAAAGAAGGAGACGAGACCAAGTAGAACTCCTATCAAGGTCTGTTTATTGAATCGAAAGCAAAAGCTTATATGGGGTGGAAGCAGGAGCCAAGCAGTAGGGGAGGGGTCTGAGAATGCCTCCAGGTGATCTCAGCAGGGGAACATCCTGTGGTTCATCTTGAAACAATTCCTATCTTATTTTAGCTAACTATCTCTTGGAAAGTCCCGAGCCAACCCGGCTAAACAACATCTGCAGAGGTCGAAAGGAGGAGGTTATGCAGAGGTCGAAAGGAGGAGGTTATGCAGAGGTCGAAAGGAGGAGGTTATGCAGAGGCTGAAATGAGGAAGTTATGCAGAGGCTGAAATAAGGAAGTTATGCAGAGGCTGAAATGAGGAAGTTTAGCTTTGGAATGGGGCATCAGAATTTTGCCTCAGCCAGTAGATTCTTTTAGCCTTGAATGACCCTGGGCTGGCTCTGGACAAACAATAATTAATGAGATAAAAACAGTGGAAAGTTTGGCAGTTACAGACAAGCAGGAGGGGCTGTGGTAGAGACTTACTCAGCAGGATACTGATACTCAGTATCCATCCTTTATTATGCTACAGTTGCTAAAATGACATGAATGGGAGTTGTTATTTCATCAGTGTGCTGAGTACCCATCCGTGTGTGTGTGTGTGTGTGTGTGTGTGTGTGTATGTGTGTGTGTGTGTGTGTGTGTGTGTTGGGGGGGTTGTCTCTTGGGTTGTTAGACTCACTAACCACAGAGCTTAGGAATAGACTCGGAAGGGAGCACAAGGACAATTCATTTAGAATTAAAACAATACAACAACAACCCAGGCAAGGTATAAGTCTCAGCATAGCCCAGAGGAGGAAACTGAAGAGAGAGAAGGCCATGTCTTTTGCACTAGGCGGACATGAGCACTCGAGATCAGCAAGTGGCCACACTGGTGCTTCAGAGAAAGAATGAGGGATGCAAACATGCCAAAAGCTTTGCCCAGGAGAGAGACAGACTGGGGGGCGGGGAAAGAAGAAGGGAAAAAGGAAGGGGAAGACAAGAGAGATATTACATTTCTCTGAGTTAGTATTTAGACAAGGCCAGAGTTACCAGAAACAAGGCGGTTCTGTCAGCAGTCCACTGATAATTACTCCGCCCATGTCTTTAGCATGGCTTAAGATGTATCAGCTGAATATGGCGGCAGCGCTGACCTTCCACCTGCTGCTGGCTCTCCCCAGGGCTGCACTGGGTTTCGGGGTGCGAGTGTCGCCATCCGGGGAAAAGGTCAACCACACCAGCCAGGTTTATGATGAAAAAGACTACAGGAGGATTCGGTTTATAGATCGTCAGAAAGAGGTGAATGAGAACTTTGCCATTGATTTGATAGCAGAACAGCCCATGAATGAAGTGGACCATCGGATCATTTCCTGCGATGGCGGGGGTGGTGCCCTGGGCCAGCCCAAGGTGTACATAAACTTGGACAAAGAAACAAAAACAGGGACATGTGGCTACTGCGGCCTGAAATTCAAGCAGCACCATCACTAGTGTAGGCTGTGTCCTGGTCCTCTGACGTCCGTGGAGCATCTCCACATAGGTGTTTTGGTGTGAGGTCACTGCTCTGTGGATGGCGTCCCTTGTTATGAATAAAGGATGCTGCCACTATGAAGAAAAAAAAAGATGTATCAGCTTTCCCAAGCAATGGTTTATAGTAGATAAATGGCTGGATTAACTCTTAAGAGGTAAGACAATACTATGGCAACAAGGCTCACCATGCTACAGGAAGAGAAGGTACAACATGTGGGACAGAACTGACATTTGTGTCTGAGACCCCAGAACTCACAGAGTCCCACCCCCCAACCTGGCCTCAGGGTGGCTGCTCACAGCCTGTCCTGGTCACAGCACTGACCTCGTGGGATATGAGTGGTTATCAGCAGTTGGAGGGAAGGGACCCTAAGGAGTGCAAGGCCATGTGGTCTTAGGCCCCAGCCCACCCAGTCTTCAGAATACGACGAGGCCATGTAGGAAGACCAGGAGGCACCCGTTCAGCTTTAAGACAAAGTTCCACCTATTTATCAGAGGGGTGTGGCTCACCTGCTAGAGATAATCACACAGTGGGCCAGCATTGACTCATTTCCCTAAATCTGGGCTACCTCACAGGAAACAGCACCACATTGTTTCCTACAGGTTCCAGATGTGAGTGGTGCGCACGGCTTGCCTATCGCCCCTTTCTGGGGTCTCGCATCTTCAGCAAGGCTGGACCGGTTTCTCTCGAGTGCCCCTGCTCTACTTTACTGTTGCTGTGATGAACACTGTGACTAAAAGCAACTTAAGGAGAAAGGGTTTAATTCATCTGACAGTTCACCTTCCGCCATCAAGGGAAGTCGCAGCACAGGAGGGGCTGGCTTACTGGTTTGCTCCCTCTGGCTTACTCAGACAGCCAAGGGCCACCCATCCCCAGGGACAGGACCTCCCACAGTGGACTGTGTCAAGAAAATGCCCCACAGACATGTCCAAGGGCCAATCAGATGGAGACTGCTCTTCTGAGGCTCCCTCGCCTCAGGTCAGACAACCAGGATATGCCTTTTCCCTCCCTGTTCCTGCCAGAAAGCTGACTGACGGGGCATTTTAATATGAATGAGCTGCTCCACTATATATTTGCCTAATTAAGCCTAGCACCCCCTTTCTGTGAATCAGAGGCTTTGTCTCGTTACTGGCTTTCTGGAATCTGCATGTAAGTGGGATCTACTTTCAGGAGGAAGAGAAACCTGGAAGTATAAAAAGGTGGCGCACGCCTTTAATCCCAGCACTTGGGAGGCAGAGGCTGGTGGATTGCTGTGAGTTCGAGCCCAGCCTGGTCTACAGAGCCCAAGACAGCCAAGGCTACGCAGAGAGACACTGTCTCAAGAAAAAAAAAGCCTCAGTCGCACCTTGTGCCTCTTACCCTGTAACACCCCAAAACTCCTATTTCCCTGAACGCCTGGGAGCTGTGCTTTTCCAGAACTTTCTAGGACAGGTTCAGTTTTGCCTTGATTTCAGAAGAGTGTTTCCTAGCAGCCTCCTCCTGACCCAGCTTTCATTTACTGACTTTACCATCCTGGCAGAAATGACCTATGGAGAGGGGACATTTTTATTTTGGGCTCAAAAGTTTCAGCCATTCACCTCAGGGTGGAAGCAGAGCAGGAGGAAGAGGCCTGGTTTAGACTCAGCCCAAAATATGCTCCCCAACTTCAGCTGTAGTTGCAGTCACACACTGACTCCATTGTTCGTTAGGTCCAAGTCTGGAAGCACACCCCGAAGTATGGGTCAGTAATCTACTACATATTCCTCTGTGTAACCAATGTGACAACTATGATTAGCTACACAATGTCTCTAATCTCTCTCCCCTTCTTGTTCTCGAAGTGTTGCACCCTGGAGTCCAATTCAGGAAGGGGGTCGCCACGAGAGACCACTCAAGTCACACAGGCTGGAGGTATATGTAAAATTTATTACTGACACATCAGAAGTCCCAATTGTCGATGTGTCAGGGTCCCTCAGCACTCGGGAGGTGAAGGACCCCGAGTAGCTGTTACAAGCTAGTTTTAAAGGCTAAAACCGCAAAGCAGGTGGGGTTGCTTATCAAGTTAGACCATATGGACATTAGGACATCTGGCATTGGGAAGCTCCTTGTGGGGGCTTGGGTGTGGGTCTCTAGAGCAGTTACTGAAAGCCTTATGGGGACATCTGATATTTGGAAACTTACATCTAACTATTCTGGGAACTAGGGTGGAACTTTTGAAGTTAGCATTAACGAGAACTGGGAGAAGCGAGCAAGGCTGGACAAGCGAACAAGCATCTTGTATTTTACAATTTTACAGTTTCTCAGAAGCTGCCCGGATCTCATCTTTTCACTTAGGAGAACCCCAAAGCCTTTGCTTGTGGGGAAGTCCTACCCTTGCTGAGCCTGCTTTGTGTCAGAGGACACAGCTTTGTCAAGTTGGTTTTACCAGAGGAAGACCAAGGACATGACTATTTCCCAGGCCAATAGGGTGCTTAATTCCACAGCAACTTGGAAGTGGCAGATTCCGTCAGTTTTGAGGAGCTCTGGGATAAAACCCAGCAGTGTTTATACCCAGCTTCAGGCTCTGACCAGCTCTGCAGCCTCTTAGAGGCGGGCAGGAGTCAGCTGAGGAATTGTTTTCACTTTCCCCATGAATCCCAAGGTCTACAGGGCCCCACCCCTGTCCAGTCTCGGTGAATTAGACGCCTTTCTGGGATCAGCTTGATGCAAAGCAGCCAGCCAGCAGGGGACTTGGACAGATGGGGACTTGGGGGGCAGGTTTTAAACAGCAGCTCACTGAGCCGAGCTCCAGAACTACGGAACCCACTAGGAAAGGGTGGAGGGCCTGTTTTCCCAGGGAAGACAGAAGAACATGCTGTAATTCCGGTTCAAGGATTTGTGAGCATAAAACAAACAGTGTCTCCAGTTTGCACATTCCAAAGTCAAGATGTTATGCAGAGATTGGAAATAGGTTGTTCAAGGTGACTTTGAGGGCTCTGCAACTCAGAAGAGCCTCAGGAGCTGAAAGCTCTACTCTCTCCTTAAGAAAAAAATGACCGCACCTGCATAAACCCAGGCTTTGTTGTGTGAGTCCATTACAGATGCGCTGAATCCATGATCTCTACATCTGCGTAATTTAAACAGAGACAGAATTTATGCACTAGTCCAATACTAACTCCCGTGGTGCTTTAAAGAGTAAAACAAGGCACAGTAAACTCTCCTGAAATTACCCACTCGGGTCAGAAACCCTGGCAATTGAATCCTTTTTCTGCTGCCTCACTGAGGACCAGGCCACTCTCCAGAGGGGTAATGGCAGCCATCCGGAACAGACACCTTGGAGTTTTCTTGCTGAGACGGAACAAAACTTTAAGTATAATTTGCAGATGATCTCCGTAATGAAAACGAGGCCGACTCAGACCTGCGCAGCAAGTTTCCTGATGAATTCAGGATTTCCAAAGAGGTTTTGGGGTGAGGTCAGCTGAGAGAAACTTCTCTTTATGTGCCTGAGCCTGCAGCCATGCAAATTCTGGGGTGCACCCTATGCACAGTGCCCCCAACAGACACCTCCAAGCTCTCACTCAGTGATGTGTCTGGGTGTGGCTAGTCCTAAGACTGAGACTATCACTGGCAACCCCTGCCTTTGTCTAAAGACCTCAGTCATCTGAACAGCTGTCAGTGGCAAGGCTCTTGGGGACTCAGTTGCTCCTACAAATGCTATCAGTCCCTGGTTGGAGGGATTTATTTATTTATTTCGTTTTTCAAGACAAGGTTTCTCTGTGTTAGCTTTGGCTGTCCTGGAGTCACTTTGTAGACCAGGCTGGCCTCAAACTCACAGCGATCTGCCTGCCTCTGCCTCCTGAGTGCTGGGATTACAGGCGTGCGCCACCACGCCCAGCTTGGTTGGAGGGATTTATAAGGAGGCAACTGAGAATTCAGCTTTCTGGGTCTCCAACTGCCCCTTGCTACTCTGTAACAAGCCAATAGACTAGGAACAAGTTCAGAGGTGGACATAACGGCCAGATGTGAACACAGGAGGCCTGCAGCCCAACCTGACTACAATAATACCAAGAGCTATTTTTTGTTTTTGTTTGGTTTGGTTTGATTTTGGGGGGGGGGGGCGGGGGACAGGGTTTCTCTATGTAGCCTTGGCTGTTCTAGACTCAATTTGTAGATCAGGCTGGCCTCGAACTCACAGCGATCCACCTGCCTCTGCCTCCCAGGCGCTGGGATTAAAGGCGTGCGCCCCCCGGCTACGAAGAACTTTTGAAAGCATATTTAGTACAAATTAAAGACTAGAGAGAGACCAGCTCTGCCTGATCTCGCAATGAGAAAGGGGGAGAAGCAAACAATTCTTCCTTATATGAGCTGTAACCGTCTCTGTCTTTCTGCAGAAGATCCCGTGCAGCTGTAGCCAGTGCGGGCTCCCGCAGTCCCAGAACTTTCATTAGACCCACAAGTGACTTGCGTGGGTGGAATTGAACTTCTGGTAGAGTGTCAGCCATGAGACTGCAAGGTCCTGTGCTCCGTTCCTGCTTAGTACTTTTAAGCAACTGCCAAACTAATTTCCGAAGTTGAAGAGCTAATTTTATGCCCCTGCCAGCTAAGCCTGAGATTCTGGTTTCCCTCTATCCTCATCAACAGCAGCATTTATCACTGCTACCTTTTGAAGGGCGCCCACGCTCGTGGGTGTCAATTGTTATTTCGATAGAATGTGCAGTTTTAATTTTTAAAATATTCATTTAGCGTGCATGTGTATGCTTGAGTTGTCTGTGCACCGTGTATGTGTAGGTACATTTTTTACAACAGTGAGTACATTGTTAAGCATTTAACACTTCACTGTTTTAGATCGCCAAAAGACTGTGGCTGTTGGGAAGGCTGCTCCAAGCACCCCGGGGTGAAATACGGCATTATCCCACCTTGTTCTGGTCCTGGATTGGTCTCTCCGGACACCGTCTTCCTGTTTAAGCTCTTCCCACACTAATTAAGGAGGAGGGATCGGCAGAAACCCATTTTCCTCTCCTCCAAGTGGCCAGAACTGGAGTCCTGGGACACCCTCACACTTAGGCATGCAGAGAGGGACAAGAGCGGGTGGTGTGTGGGTGGGGGTGGGGGCGGAAGCAGAAGATGCTGCTACTTTTAATGCGCAGAATGGCTGCCACTTCAGAACGGCTGGAAGCTGCTTCCACGAGCTATGGAGACGGACAGCAGCGGTCCTGAGGGCGGAGATGAATGCTGGGAGAGTGGCGATGGCTGCCAGAGCCTGCCCGCTGTCTCCCGGTCCTCTCTGAGGAACAGGAGGCATCAAGCACCCCAGCCTCCTACTTCACCTAATTCTGTGTTCCCCACAGCAAAAATCTGGGAAATGCTTCCCTCCTGGGAGAGGCAGTTTGAGTGCACACTCCAGAAAGATGAATGATAAAGGGACCCCCTCTCCATCAACAGGGCTTCTGGGTTACTGAGAGCATTACCTCCTCCCACAGCGCATCCCTGAGCCACTGAGTAAACCGTGGGCTGGTAGGCAGGACACAGGAAGGCCATAGATAATGATAAACAGCGACCGTTTTCAAATGCAGTGTTTGTGAGACTGCGCATGTTCAAAAATAAGAGCTCTGCAGGAAGTCCTCAAGAGTGGGCACCCAAGGGCACAGGGGCTGCCTGCTGACTCACTGTCAAGCTCACACTCCAGCCGTCTCCAAAGAGCTTATGCTCAGAACATCATTATGCAAATCAAAACCACAGTGGCCGTTCGGATTGGTGCATTATCACCTCTGAAATTCAGATTAAGGAAGGTCACACACAAAGCAGGCAAGATTCACCAGGGAGTCTTTCCTCGTTATTGTTTAATGTGGCCATTCTAAAAATTACTTTCCCATAATCACCCACCTCTGCAGGAGCAGAACTGTTCTTGGCAGCATGTTAGGTACAGATTCTGAGCAGCCAGAAGCCTCACAAAAGCTGTGTGTGTGTGTGTGTGTGTGTGTGTGTGTGTGTGTGTGTGTGTGTGTCTTTTTTTGAAAGGACAAGCTATAAAAAATTTGTTCTCAGTGTCTCAGGAAGCAAATGGAGTGACTGCCAAGACTGATCTGACACCTTTATCTTTGAAAGGAGTCATTCAAAGGCGGTACTTGCCTCAAGGGTTAGTTAATAAAGATAAATCATCACCACTAAGAATAAGAAGTTAGCCGGGCCGGGCGTGGTGGCGCACATCTTTAATCCCAGCACTCGGGAGGCAGAGGCAGGTGGATTGATCATTGTGAGTTCCAGGCTAGCCTACAAAGCGAGTTCAGGACAGCCAAGGCTACACTGAGAAACCGTGTCTCAAAAAACAAACAAAAAAACAAGATAAGAAGTTATAGGGCTGGGCGTGGTGGCACATGCCTAAAATCCCAGGATTTAGGAGGCAGAAGCAGGCAGATCTCTGTGAGTTCTAAGCCAGTCTGGTCTACAAAGCAAGTCCAGGACAGCCAGGGCTACACAGAGAAATCCTGTTTAAAAAAAAAAAAAGTTTAAAAAAATATAAAAGTTATTGGGAAGGGAGTAGCATGAGGGCAGGACTGGAAGGAGAGGAGAGAAGTGACTGGAACCAGGTTGTAAAATAATTAAATTAATAAACATACATGTATGTATATGTATAAGAACTGTTTATAAAGAAAGAAAGCAGGTGGGTCTTCAAGTTCCTAAGACTTCTTTTTTCTTTTCTTTTCTTTTTTTTTTTTTCTTTTTTTTTCGAGACAGAGTCTCTCTGTGTAGCCTTGGCTGTCCTGGACTCACTTTGTAGACCAAGCTGGCCTCGAACTCACAGTGATCCGCCTGCCTCTGCCTCCCGAGTGCTGGGATTAAAGGCGTGCGCCACCACGCCCGGCCCAAGACTTCTTTTAGAAAAAGATTTTATCATTTTAATGCCACATATAAGAGTGTTTGCCTGAGTGTATGTGTACCACATGCACACAGGGCCAACAGAGTCCAGAAGAGGTCACGAGATCCCCTGGAACGTGAGTTACAGAAGTGTGTGCATGCTGGGAACCGAGCCAGGGCCCCTGCAAGAGCAGGAAAGCACTCTCAGCTCTTAACCACTGAGCCATCTCTCCAGCCCCTTCTTAGCTTTTTATTAAGGAACCAAAACATCTGCGAGGAGGAAACGGCCTCAGGAGAGAAAAGTCAGAGGGAAGAGGTAGCGGAAAAGCTGTGTTGGAAGCAACCTGCTTCACCATACCACTCTTTAGTCCCCAGCAGCGTTTTAAAGACCTGGTCCCACTATTTTGTACAACATAGATTCCTGTTTCTCCTAGTGTGCCAAGCCTCGAGGAACTGAGAAAATTGTAGCTATGTAAGATCACTCCCCTTCCTCCCCCCCCCCGCAGGAATTAAAATATTCTAAAATATAGAGGTGGTAAAATAGCTGCTACATTAAACTGCCAGCCTCAGCAAAATGACCATATAATGTTCTCTTTCTTTCTACGGCAAGAACGCAGCCTGACAAACGATGCCATAAAGAAACTCAGCGCTCCTGTGTTTAGCTAATAGGTTGGGAAAATGAAGGAAAAAAAAAAAAGGACTCTCCCAGCATGCTGGATGGAAAATAATTACTGACAAGTGAGTAACAGCTACCAGAACAAAGAGGACTGAACACAACCCTTGTCTTGGCAGCTAAAGCTTTATCTTATTTCTTGTATCCCAAGAGCAGACTGCAAACAAAGGTCACACCATATATGGGGGTGGGGGGCGGGGGAGGAGGGGATGGAGGGGGGGGCTCGGAAGGGGGTGTGTAGGGGGGCATGGAGGTGACTTTTCCAATAATTTGTTTCCTTCCCTCTCTCCCTCACCCCCTCTCAGTCCACCCCCTCTCTCTGTTCTCCTCTGCTATTATGTGACAAACCTTTTCCTGGGGAGACACAACACACATCGACTCACCACAGACAGGGAAGCCATGACAGATGAAAGTTTGGTCAACCATCAAAGTCCGCCATGGTGAGCCAGTGAGTCTTATTGGGGGGTCCCTAACAGGAATAAGGGTGAGGGGTTACTTAGAGTAGCAGAAATGCCTCAAAGGCAGCATCACCAAGGTCTTCCCAGGCATGGGTGTTGATCCACAAAAGCTAGGAACCTAACGCACACTGCACAGCCTGCAGGCTGCCCAACAGAATGCAGAGTTTCCAGGTGCCTCAGTTAGCCAAAACCTCTTCCAGGCAGCTCGGCTGGTTTCTGCTTCTTCCAGGCAGCTGCTCCGGGCTCACTCTGTAGACCAGGCTGGCTTCGAACTCACAGAGATCCACTTGCCTCTGCCTCCAGAATGCTGGGTTTAAAGGCCTGTGCCACCACTACCTGGCTTGTAGCTTGTTTTATCTCTTGAGTCTTTTTGGCAGTTCTATTTCACTCGTCTTAGATGGACTCTCAGCGTGTATTGCTTACTCTGGCAGGGAGGAGCCTGGTGAATATGGTCAGTTTCAGGGACCTCCTGAAGCTGTTTTGAGTTGTTTGGGCCCCTTCCGGATCTGGAGGTAACTGCGGCACACCACCTGTCAATCTTTCTCTTTCCCTCCTGCACTAGTTATTTTCTCTTTGCTGTTAACAGAGCACTTGACAGAGGACTCAAAGGCAGAAGGATTTATGTTGGCTCTTGGTTTCAGAGGACTTTTGTGTCTATAATCATGCAGGCTAGTGACCCGTCCTGCGGGTTTCGACTAAAACTTGGGAGGAAGGTCACCTGTTGAAAATACAAAGAAGGAGAGCAAGTCTGATTGATCAAACTCTCAAACTTTATTAGTCAGGCAGCAGCTTTTATAAGTCAGAAGGCAGGGGAGCATATTGCTATAGCAACCCAGCTGCAGACTTTTCTCAAAACACAGGGAATTCCAGGCAGGGTCATAGTGTCTTGCCACACAGGGTATCTTGCTTTGTCTTCATCTAGCTTTAGTCTAACTGCTGACTCACAACAGGGTCGCTCCATCCCCAACTGTCTTTAGCTGCTGACTCACAACAGGGTCGCTCCATCCCTATCTGTCTTTAGCTGCTGACTCACAACAGGGTCAGCTAGTTTCTGGTGAAAGGCAAGCTTTGGGAAAGACAGAAACTTAAAGATACAGACTTGGACAAGATGAGTGAACATTGGCCATATGGCCTATCGTCCCCAACAGCTAGTTTTATTTCAACGTGACACAAACCATAGTCACCTAAGAGGAAGGGAAGAGGGAGCCTCAATTAAGAAAATGTCTCCACGAGATCAGGCTGTAAGAAGGCAAAGCTGTAGAACATTTTCTTAATTTATGACCTATGTAGAAGGGCCCAGGTCACTGTGTGCAGAAATACCCTTGGGCAGAAGGCCCTGGGTGCTATAAGAAAGCAGGTGAGCAAGCCACAGGGAGCAAGCCCGCAAGCAGCACCCCTCCATGGCCTCTGCATCAGCTCCTGTGTCCTGGTTCCTGCCTTGCTTGAGTTCCTGTCCTGACTTCTGAGAGATCCAGCATAACTCCGCTTTGAAGCAGGGTCCAAAAGGGGACAGGCCCTGAGGAATTCCACCCTGCAGAACTGACAGTTCTAGCCCACACAATCAGGAAATTACCCCATTCGCGACCCCCGCCCCCCGCCCCCCAGCCAAAACAACAAGATCTCCTCTGACCCTGAACATCTCCAGGCTGAGGCATAGTTTTAGAACTACTCAATAGAATTAAAGGTCAGAGGCATAGTTATAGAATTACCCAATAGAATTAAAGGTTATGTTAAGCAGCCAATAGGATTGTCACTAATCTTTGAACCGGCCTCTGCCTCTCATTGGTCGCTTCCCGCAACAGACTCTCTGATCAGAGTCTCACACTTCCCTCAATGGGCTGTGACTTGGGATAGGTAAGTCAAATTAACCCTTTCCTCCCCCAACTAACTTTGGTCATGCTGCCTCATCAGAGCAATAGAAACCCCCAATAAGGCAGTCACTGTGAGAACAGAAGTCTGGTAAAGGTTGTGGCAGTGGGAGAACATGGTAGCGAGTGTGCGTGTAACAACAGGCAGACAAGCAGTGAGGGAGGCCAGAGCCAGTGGCGGGGTTGACAGGGAGGGGTGTTGGAGCAGTTGGTGGTGGGTCCCGACCTCCAAAGCCCACTCCTACTGATATGACATGACAGCTAGGCCCCACCCCAGTTCCACACCCTCTCCACAGGGCACCACCAGCTGGACAATCACTCAAAACGGGAGCCTCTGAGAGTCAGTACCTCTGTTCTTTCTGAGTATCCACTCAGGCCCCACCATCCCCCCCCCCCCAACCCCGACAAAGTTCTCAGCACAAAGGGGATTTATTTGCCCCAGAGGGACAGAGGGCGGGAATGAAGAACAAAGACAGAGGATAGAGAAAGAAAGAGAAGGGGAAGGAAACTTAAGGGCGAGAGAGGAGGGGGGTGTTTTCCTCAGAGGGACATGTAGGAAAATGGCAGTTTATAAAGGCAAAAGGGGGAGGGGGGCTATTTGGATGAGGTGGTAAATTTTAAATGTACAGGTGAATTCTGGCAGCCACAAGGGGGCTTTTGGTTGCTGGACTCCAGTACTTGGATAGCTGGACCTTGGTAGTCAGTCAGCCTCAGGAGGAGGAAGTGGCCAAACAAGAGACCTTGGTAGTCAGCCTCAGGAGGAGGAAGTAGACCTTGGTAGTTAGTCAGCCTCAGGAGGAGGAAGTGGCCAAACAAGAGACCTTGGTAGTCAGCCTCAGGAGGAGGAAGTGGCCAAACAAGAGACCTTGGTAGTCAGCCTCAGGAGGAGGAAGTGGCCAAACAAGAGACCTTGGTAGTCAGCCTCAGGAGGAGGAAGTGGCCAAACAAGAGACCTTGGTAGTCAGCCTCAGGAGGAGGAAATGGCCCAGCAAGAGACCTTGGTAGTCAGCCTCAGGAGGAGGAAGTGGCCCAGCAAGAGACCTTGGTAGTCAGCCTCAGGAGGAGGAAGTGGCCCAGCAAGAGACTAGACCTTGGAGAGGAGCTTCAGGAATGTAATCTGAGGGTTTTCAGCAAGTCAGGGAGACAGGAGAAGGGCAAAGCCTGCCAGAGCAAGCCATGCTCACCACACCGCCCAGAGACCCTTCAGTCTCCGTCCTCTCCCCCGCTTCCTTCCAACATCTCTCTCTTCTTATAGCGTGCTAAGAAACCTACTAAGTACTTCAGATTATGTTTTAAAAAAAGAAAAAAAGAAAAAAATACACCTTAGCCGGGCATGGTGGCACACGACGTTAGTCCCAACACTCAGGAGGCAGAGGCAGGTGGATCTCTGTGAGTTTGAGGCCAGCCTGGTCTACACAGAGAGTTCCAGGGCAGCCAGGGTTACACAAAGAAAACTTGTCTCAGCAACAACAACAAAGTTGCGCTTTGTCGAGAAAGAAAGAAGCAAGCCTTACAAGTTGTTCTCTTATGCAGTCAGACCTGGAATGGTAGGATACAGCTAAGAATAAAACTCTGCCCTGTGCTCCCCCCACATAAGCTGGGTCCTTTGCTCTTCTTTATTTTGGTGTTGCGGTCTCCTCGACCCTAGCCTTTCACATGCAGTAGTATATACCTCTGCAGCTAGAATGCTCCAAAGGGTTCCTAACTGACTTGATTGGCTGTGATTTTTTTTTAAAATGGCTGAAAGTACTACGTGACCAAAAAAAAAAAAAAGCTTAAATTATTACTCTATGGGGACTTGCCTTGTTTCAGAATTTCAACTATGAATAACACTGGTATAAATATCACATATGCTTATGATATTATATTACTAGCATTCTTTGCTGTTTTCTTTTCTAGAGGCCAAGGGGCAGAGGCTAAGACAGGGTCTCCTGTAGACCAGGCTAGCTTTAAACTCACTTGCAACAACTAGGAATGACCTTGAATTTGTGACCTTCCTCCTGCCTCTGCTTTGCAACTGCTGGGCTCCTGTGTGCTGATGATACTGTTGGTAACAGGCCTCATCTTTTAATTTACTAAAGTGTCTGGCACTCTCTCCCCGAACCCCAGCCCTTCATGCCCATCACTGTTGGGGAAGTTTTGGTTTCTATGTAAACATGTTTTTGTTTTAATCCCAGGTGTGGAGTATGGGAGCTGCTGACAGTTGCCTCCCTCGAGGGCATGTGATGTCTGTCAGCTGTGAATTATCTCGTGTGGGAGTATGATCTTTGTGGGGATATAAAGCCAGACCTAAAAAGAGTCTGGGGGCTCTGAGAAAGCAGAAGGCTGCTGGCACTTCCCCCCTGCTCCTGGTTGCTGTTGATGCCGTGTGATGAGAAGTTGGAGATTTCTTGAAATGAAGATTGAATTTTCTCCAAAGAACCCAACGACTGTGAACAGCACAAAGTAGCTAAGAGAAACTACGCCCCCTCTCCCCACTAACCTTCTTTCTCCCCTACCTGGTGCTGGGGTGCTGAAATGGATTGGGGTGGAGAAGGGAGAAAGAGATATAAGGAACCCAAAATAAAAAGGTTTTAAAAGTACACCAACACTTCATCCTATCCCCCACCCAGAAAGGCGAGTGGCATCTTCAGTGTGTACAGGGATGCCACACCATAGAATTCCACTTAAAGTGTTGCACAGTACATATTTTGTATTTCATCCTTAAGACTTACAGAGTTTCCCAGACTAGTATCAGTGACTGTACTATTGTCACATCCCTTCCACTTTGCACAGCGAGAGCATTCTTAATGTTTGGACACTTTTCCTTATTCCTTTAATTTAACAATTCTCTGTTTAACTTTATTTAACTTAACTTCTTCATCATTGCCCTTTCCCCAGACCTTCTTCATATATGCTAGTTTATTCAAGATGAAACCTCAGGAATACTCAAACAGTAGGGTAAAAACCTCTGCTTCTTTAATATGGGTCAAGGCAGTGTCAGACAAAAAAATATTTTTTTAAAAATTTGGTTGTTTGAGACAGGGTTTCTCTGTTTCCTGGACTCCATTTGTAAACCAGGTTGGCCTCGAACTCATAGCGATCCATCTGCCTCTGCCTCCCGAGTGCTGGGATTACAGGCATGTGCCACCACGCCTGGCTGTGCCATACAAATTTATAAGTTGTCACTGTGTCCTTTACTGTCACATACTAGGAAAGCAAAGAATTAACAACTCAACATCATTGTGAAGGTCACTGTAATACAGTAGTTCTCAACCTTCCTAATGCTGTGACCCTTGTCTGCAGTTCCTCAGGTTATGCTGACCTCCAACTATAAAAGTATTTTTGTAGCTACTTTATAACTGTAATTTTGCTACGGTTATGTGTGGAAGGAATGTGACCTTGCCTTAGACTGGGCCCAAGGTGAAAGCAGTCTTGGGTGGCTTGAGCCCGCTGAGACCCACTGAGATAATCATCTGTGATAGGCTGAGAGGAGGCATATGGGTCCAGGATTGAAGACAGGGGCTGGGACTCCAGGCCGGGCTATTGTATTGCAAAATGACAACAATGGGAGGAGGGAACCTGGGTGAGATCAGTCACCCAAGCCTGACCTGCGGGCTTGAGTACTTGCTGGATCGAGGAGCAAGAGGTGAGCGTGAAGAAGAAGGCTGGAGGTTTGGGCCACGAATGGTGCAGTTTCTTCCGTCGGGTAGAGGATCTGCTAAATTCCCGGAGAATTACACCAAGGGATTCGCCCCGCGGAACTGACACCCAGAAGGTTTCATTCTTGTTCTCCTTTCCCTCCTGTTTAGGGTAGCCAGGTTGTAAGGGAGGTACCTTTGTTTAATAAATTCATAATAAAGTTAAGTTGTTAAGGAACCAGAGCCAACATTCACGAATGACAATGCAAATAATCTGTGTTTTCCTGTGGTCTTAGGCGACCCTGAGAAAGGTCAAAGGGATCAAGACTCAGAGGTTGAGAACCATTGCTGTAATAAAAGGCAGAGCTAGCCTTCCTCCTCAGCACTGCAGTCACCAGGCTGCTGGGAGATCGCCTTCCCTGTGACAAACCAAGTCCTGACCTTGGAGAGAGTGCGATGGGCACCTGCACTCTTTGCAGGAGCTGTAACTGAGGAAGAGGACAGAATGCACCCCACTTCTCCAGCTTCAGCATCTCCCAACACCTGGGCCTGCAGTGCAGCTGTCACACTGCCAAAAGACAGGCGTCCCTGGACCCATGGCCTGGCCTGACGGGAGGGCAACGGGGTACGGCGTGCGAGTCCTCTGAGCTGCAGGTGGGGTCCTTTAAGTCAGGCCCTAAGGAGACAGTTTGTTCACAGCCTTCTGCACTCCTCCATTTCTTTTTTTTTTTTTTTTTTGGAGACAGGGTTTCTCTGTAGCCTTGGCCGTCCTGGACTTGCTTTTGTAGACCAGGCTGGCTGCAAACTCACAGTGATCCACCTGCCTCTGCCTCCCAAGTGCTGGGATTAAAGGCGTGCGCCACCGCGCCCAGCTTCCTCCTCTACCCTTTAGTGAAACTTTCTCCTGGGAAGGGAAATGGACTTATAACCTGAAGGACCTAATAAAGAAGGAAACAAGAGCCCCTTGAGTATTGTTATCATACTCCTTGATAGCTTCATACATGTATATAGTGAATTTTAATCATTTTCACATTTGTGCACACACACACACACACACACACGCACGCACACACGCCTGTGACTTTCTCTTATCCCTTCTTCTGCTGAAACATTTCTCCCCAACAAATTCCCTCTTCTTTCATGTTGTGTGTGTCTGTGTATGTCCATATTTGGGTGTGTGCATGTCTATGCATGTGTGTCCATATAAGTGTGTGTGTATGTGTCTGTGTGTCCATCCCATTGAGTTTCTTCAGGGTTGCAAGTATGAGCTCACATTATTGACTGGAGCATGGACAACATAGCAGCAGTTACACCACTGAAGACAGCGGTGCTCCTTCACCTAGTCACAATTAGTGGTCAACCTCCCACGGGAAGGCGGGGCCTCATGAGTCCTACCCCCTCTTGTGATGAAACCCTGAGGTGCCCAATCTAGTGAGGGTTATCACAGAAATGACTTTAAAGTCGTCCCTTTAGGAAACAGAAAAACTGCTGGTTTTCTGAGCTAGGAAATTAACTCGGGTCCCTTGGAAGAACAGTGTACGTTCTTCAACATTGAGCCATCTCTCCAGCAACGTTAACCGCAAAGGCACGTTAAAATGTTTTAATATTGCCTCTGGCATTTCGCTGTGATTTGTGAAGCTTTGATTGTGAGTTCCATGCCTGCTGCTGCAATCTCCCCCCTTCCCCCCCCTCCCCGGGCTCCAGCCTGGCATCCACCTGAGGAAGCACTGGCTTGCTTCAAGACAAATGTGTGAGACCTGGCTCAGTCCCTGTGTGTGCCGGCCGCTGCCGATCCACAACCATCCAAAGTCACGCTGCAGCTAGGGTAAGCAAGGCACTGTTGTACGGCCCATCAGACATCATCCGAAACCACGAGTTCAAAGAGAACATTACCGTGAGAATTTCAGGACAGTGAAGGAGGAGCATTCACTTAGCCAATGGATGCTAGAACACATGCCCTGCCAGGGATCACCATCCCTGAAGCGGCCCTGCTTGGGGGTTCAGAGGTGCATCCATGGCAGTATTTGCTTTCCCATCGCCTAGTGGCATGGGGCGACATGTTTAATGTTTTTGTTTTTGTTCACTTGTTCATTTTGTTGTCAGTCTGGTAAGCAATTTGCCTTATACACCTGCTGCTTACAACCTCTCTTGGAAATGGTTGAGGCTCTCTGTAGCCCTCAAAGCCAAAGGCGGCCTCTCCCCTCCTTATAAATCAGCTGGCCTGCACTACGCACCTGTGAAGAGTCACTGTTGACTCAGGAGGTTGCAGGGACCTGGAGGCAGAGGCTGGTGCAGAGGCTCTGGGGGCTCAGCCTGCTTGCTTAGACAACCTGCCCAGAGAAGGCACTGCACACAGTGACAGGGCCTCCCAGATCAGTCATCAACTAAGAAAATGCCCCTACAGACCAATCTGATGGATACATTTTCTCAGTTGTGAGTCCCGTTTTTTAGAAGAGCCTAGCCCGTGTCAAGTTGACAAAAAGCTTTCTAGCACAACACTGTTTTATTTTTATTATATTTAGTATTTTATGGGTGTTTGGCCTGTGTGTATGTTTGTGTAGCAAATGTGTGCCTGGTGTCCATGGAAACCAGAAGAAGTCATTCATATCCTCTGGAAAGGGCTGTGGGTACAGGTGGTGGTAAACTTACCATGTAGGTGCTGGGAATTAAACCTAGGTCCTCTTTGTGAGCAGAACCAAAGGACTGGCTTTCCAGTCCCACATAACACTATTTTAAAGAACCACATTTTGGGAGTTGGAGAGATGGCTCAGAGGTTAAGAACACTGTCTGCTCTTCCAGAGGTCCTGAGTTCAATTCCCAACAACCACATAGTGGCTCACAACCATGTATAACGAGATCTGACACCCCCTTCTGGTGAGCAGGTGTACATGCAAGCAGAACACTGTATATGTAATAAATACATCTTTAAAAAAAAACCATATTTTGCTGAATGTCTACCGAGAAGATAACTAAATATCACATTGTATGTGATTTACAGCAAACTATTGTCCGGAGCCAGCCCAGGGTCATTCAAGGCTAAAAGAATCTACTGGCTGAGGCAAAATTCTGAAGCCCCATTCCAAAGCTAAACTTCCTTATTTCAGCCTCTGCATAACTTCCTTATTTCAGCCTCTGCATAACTTCCTCATTTCAGCCTCTGCATAACCCCCTCCTTTCGACCTCTGCATAACCTCCTCCTTTCGACCTCTGCAGATGTTGTTTAGCCGGGTTGGCTCGGGACTTTCCAAGAGATAGTTAGCTAAAGTAAGATAGGAATTGTTTCAAGATGAATCACAGGATGTTCCCCTGCTGAGATCACCTGGAGACATTCTCAGACCCCCTACTGCTTGGCTCCTGCTTCCACCCCATATAAGCTTTTGCTTTTGATTCAATAAAGAAGACCTTGATAGGAGTTCTACTTGGTCTCGGTCTCCTTCTTTCTCGTCCTATCTTTTCAGGTATGGCTCCCCTCGCGACCCCGTAATTACTGGTCCTGCTGGTCGGGACACGTGGCGCCCAACGTGGCCACGAGGTACGAGCCCTCTACCACGACAGAGACCCTTCGTGGGAAATAATTCAGAAACGCCGCGGTCAAGTCTCTCGCCGAGGTCAAAAGTACCTCCGATCGTCTCGGGTGCGGGCCTGCCGCTCACAGGACCTCTCCGCACTCAGGTAAGTGTTCATCTCTGTCAATAAGATGGGTTAAAGTCTCTCAAAGGAGGCGTAATTTATTCGCCACCTTAAAATTTTTCTCAGGGAAAGAGGAGTTAGAGTTAAAAAAGCCCTTGTAAGCATTAGCTTTTCTTACAGAGATTCAAACAGTCCTTCAGGACACAGGGAACTCGGGTATTGCTTTATAATCGTCATGTCAAATTTTATGTCTATGTTTGTAAATTTGTTTACTTTTTAAAATACTGTTTAATTTTTCTATGTCTTGATAGAGGGCTAAGCTTTACTCGCTGGCCAATTTTCTAAAACAGTGCAGCACAACATGGCACACACAGCCTATGAGACAGTAAGAGTATTGCCTCTGAGGCAGGAGCAGGCCTGCCCTTTCCAGGGCCTGGACCCAGACACAGTGGCTGCCTGTGGGGCTTGCCTCTTACAGAACAGGCATGGCTGCAAACATGTGACAAGTTGAAAAAGCACGGTCTAAGAAATAGAGTTTATTGCCTAAAACTTAGAATTTTCTTGCTTAATTTTTTTGCTTGTAAGTGACTAACAGTTTTTCAAATTGGTCTAGCAAATAGAGTTAATTCCAAATTCCTTAGCTACAAGGTGTTTATAATTTTCTTGTTTATTTGCTTAATGTTTACTTGAAATATTTCTAAAAAATTTTAGGTGCTCAAATAAGAGATATAAACTAGTTTTGTCCTTGGAAACAAACATTTATAGCTGAGAGTTTCCAGCTTAGATCCAACTGACTAAACAAGTCCAGGGATACTATTTCCTTGGGCCAGATAATTTTACAGACACTGCTCCTAGTTATCTGTGGGCTTGACTCTTACAGAGCAGAGATGGCTACAGACACGTGGCTAGTTGGAGAGGCGGAACTAGGAGGCTGATAGATTTCTAAACTAGGCTAGTGAATGTAGTTAACTACCTAGGACTTAGAATTTTCTTGTTTTCCTGATTAATTTTTGTTTGAGATGTTTAAAAATTTTTTACTAAAATTAGAATAAAACAATTAAACAAGTCACGGTGGCACATGCCTTTAATCCCAGCACTCGGGAGACAGAGACAAGCAGATCTCTGTGACAGGGCATGGTGGTGCACACCTTTAATCCTAACACTTGGAGATTAACAGAGACAGAACTCTTAAATTCCAACCTGATCTCCACAGAGCGTGATCTGCTGATAAGCTAATTTTCTTACAAAGATGTAAGTTTTTAAACTTATATTAGACTTAAGGATTGTTTTTTCACTGTATCCCCTGCACCCCAGGCAGATAAGATCTCTTGGAGAAGTGATGTCCCTGTCTGGGTAGACCAGTGGCCTCTGACACCCCCTAAATTACAGGCTGCCCTAGCTCGCGTTGAGTCTGCCATTAACAACCAAACCATCTCCTTTTTTGACCCTACTAAACCCTTACAATTCATTGTCCTTCCCACCCCTTTTACGCCCACGGGGGTGTTTTGGCAGGGCGCCCCCCTTTACTGGGTACACCTCCCTTCGGAATCGTCTAAGGTTCTTGCCACCTACCCATCTCTGGTGGCCCAGCTCATAAAGGATGGCCGCTTACAGTCGAGAAAAACCTTTGGAAAAGACCCTGACATTTTGATCCTCCCCTATACCCCAGCTCAGATTAATTGGCTATTTATCAATTCTGATATCTGGGCCATTAATTGCATAGATTTTCAAGGCAAAATCGATAACCATTATCCCCCCGATAGGTTGCTTCAATTCCTTTACAAAACGCCTATTATTTTCCCTAAAAGGACGAAATTGTCCCCTATCTCCCAGGCTAGTTTAGTTTTTACGGATGGATCTTCTAATGGTATAGCAGCTTATTCCATTGATGGAGTAACCACTCATGTGTCTTCCCCTTTTCTTTCGGCACAGCTAGTTGAGTTATATGCTATAATACAGGTATTTACAGCCCTCCCAGACCATTCCTTTAACCTATATACCGACAGCGCCTACATTGCCTGTTCGGTCCCCTTGCTAGAAACAGTGCCTCACATAAAACCTACCACTAATGCTGCCCCATTATTTGCGACATTACAAAGCCTTATCCATCGGCGCACCAAACCCTTTTTTGTTGGACATATTAGGGCTCATTCTGGACTCCCTGGACCTCTTGCCGAGGGAAACCGGTTAGTCGATGCCGCCACCCAGATGGTCGGGTCTATTCAGGTTCAAGATTATCCCTCTGATCTAATTTCCCAAGCCCAACAGGCCCACGAGCTCCACCATCTTAATGCCCACACCCTTAGGTTGCGGTTCAAAATTACCAGAGAACAGGCTAGACAGATAGTTCGTAATTGCAAGAGTTGTTTGACTTTTCTCTCCGAAGCCCACTTCGGGGTCAACCCTGGAGGACTGGTCCCAGGCAAATTGTGACAAATGGACGTTACCCATGTTGCCTCTTTTGGAAAACAAAAATATGTCCATGTTACCATTGATACGTATAGTGGCTTTCTTTACGCCTCCCTTCAAACGGGAGAGGCCACTAAAAATGTCATCAACCATGTACTAACTTGCCTCTCCGTCATGGGACAGCCCAGAACTATCAAAACAGACAATGGACCTGGATATACCAGCGCCAGTTTTAAACAATTTTGTGCCCAATTAAACATCAAACATATTACTGGCATTCCCTACAACCCGCAGGGACAGGGAATTGTCGAGCGAGCTCACCAAACGCTTAAAAATATGCTGCTGAAATTACAAGGTACAGGGGGAACACTCTTCCCCACATTGGGCAATAACAAAACCCTTCTGTGCCATGCACTTTTTGTCTTAAATTTCCTTACCCTAGACAAAAATCACAGATCAGCAGCGGATCACTTATGGCATGGTACAACCTCTCAGACTTATGCTCAAGCCTTATGGAAAGATCTGTTCACCTCCCGGTGGCAGGGTCCTGACCCTATTCTTATTTGGGGAAAGGGACATCGTTAACTCCTTCCTCTATCACTCATCAAACACCCTGGCTTACTTAGGAAGTGGACTTATGTATGCTGGCCTTGGGAGCCAGCAAGGCCTGGGGAACCCCCTCCTATTATATGCCTCAAGATAAGCCACTGGATATTCCGCCTGAGGGTGTCCAAGCAGGATGTGATGGACAAGTGCCCAGGTACTTTTTGGGAGAAATACCCATTTATGTGTGTCCCGGGGGACACAGAGATCGCTCCCTTGGTCACAAATGCGGCTTCTCTAGTGACTTTTACTGTGCCGCTTGGGGATGTGAGACTACGGGAGATACCTATTGGAAACCTTCATCTTCTTGGGATTATATAACTGTTAAAAGAAAGGATCCCCCAGAGACAGTTGACCCCTCTGGCACTCGTGACTGTAGTAATTGGTGCAACCCCCTTGTGATTACCTTCACTGACAAAGGAAAGAAAGGCACATGGGAGAATCGAGGCCTAGAGTGGGGACTTAGGTTATATACAATTGGATATGATCCTGGCCTCACTTTTCAAATTAAATTACTCAAGACCATTCCCAATTCAAAACCGGTGGCCATTGGTCCAAATCAGGTCCTACAGAACCTGCGGTCTGATCCACGCCACCCAACAGCCACTGGTACACCCCATACCACCCTGTTTCAACCCACCGTACCTCCTGGCCCCTCACCTTCTGTTAATATTATCCTGACCATGGTTAATGAATCCTGGTCTGCCCTGCACGCTGTTCGTCCCAACCTTGCAGATGATTGTTGGTTATGTTATCATGCTTCCCCACCCTTTTATGAGGGTGTTGCTGTCCTTAACAATCTTACTGCTACTAACGACTCCTCCCTGGTTCGCTGGAACCCAGAGGCCAGGGAAGGCATGACCCTGGCCCAAGTCTCAGGCCTGGGGCTCTGCATCAGGGGACCCAGGATGCGTTTACCCTCCGTTATTTCTCCTCTGTGTAATCAGACCCTTGAGGTCAGTGGTGGCTCCACCTACCTGGTAGCCCCAAATGATACATATTTGGCATGTTCCACTGGCCTAACCCCGTTTATCGTGGTACAGCCTTTCCTACAACAATATGATTACTGTGTGCTTGTTCAGCTACTTCCTCGATTAACAGTTTATTCTACAGATGAATTTCTCAACTTCTGGACTCCTCCGGGTACACCATCCAGAGTCAAATGCGAGCCCATTACAGCCGCAACCATCGCGGTTCTACTGGGGCTCGGGGCTGTCGGGGCCGGGACGGGCATTTCATCTTTAGTGATCTCCAATCAAAACTATCACCAGCTTAGTGCAGCCATAGATAAGGATATTGCTGAAATACAGGTTGCTATGGCAGCTTTAAAGGATTCGCTTTCCTCCCTTGCAGAAGTGGTACTGCAGAATAGGAGAGGGCTAGATTTGCTGTTTTTACAACAAGGGGGATTATGCGCAGCACTCAAAGAAGAATGCTGTTTCTATACCGATAAAACTGGGATCGTAGAAGATAGCATGAGGAAGGTCAGAGAAAGTCTAGAAAATCGCAAGCGGGAGCGAGATAGAGCTGAATCCTGGTATAAAAACTGGTTTTCTGCTTCCCCTCTTCTGACTACCCTCCTTCCTTCATTGCTGGGACCTCTTATAGGGTTCTTGTTACTAATATCTTTTGGACCATGGGCTTTCAGAAAGATTACTGACTTTGTCAAACGCCAAATAGACTCTGCCATACAGGGACCCACCCATGTGGAAGTTCATTACCACAGGCTCGAACCACCTGACCCCGAGGCAGAAGACTGTGCCGTCCTTGATAATGCAGCTAAAAGTGGCCTCGACTTCAACAAGCTGAGACCTAAGGGCTTGAGTCGATTGTTCGCTTGAGAGGGTGCGAGGCTAAGCACTGCAGGGAACCATGCCAGACACCTCGGTAGGTTCCTGAGGAGCACGCCTGACTGCATATAGGCTGACGCGCATAAAGGATGTTACTATCCTTTTCCTGTCCTCCGCAAACGCGTCTGGGAGGTTGGGGACATGTGTGACCTGAAAAAATGGCCATGCAGTGACCTCTTAACGCAAGGCCCATCTTCAGGAGGGTCAGGCCTCTACTCCCCCCTCTCTCTCTCTCTCTCTGCTTCTATTTAAAAAAGTGGCCTCGACTTCAACAAGCTGAGACCTAAGGGCTTGAGTCGATTGTTCGCTTGAGAGGGTGCGAGGCTAAGCACTGCAGGGAACCATGCCAGACACCTCGGTAGGTTCCTGAGGAGCACGCCTGACTCCATACAGGCTGACGCGCATAAAGGATGTTACTATCCTTTTCCTGTCCTCCGCAAACGCGTCTGGGAGGTTGGGGACATGTGTGACCTGAAAAAATGGCCATGCAGTGACCTCTTAACGCAACGCCCATCTTCAGGAGGGTCAGGCCTCTACTCCCCTCTCTCTCTCTCTCTCTCTCTCTCTGCTTCTATTTAAAAAAGTGGCCTCGACTTCAACAAGCTGAAACCTAAGGGCTTGAGTCGATTGTTCGCTTGAGAGGGTGCGAGGCTAAGCACTGCAGGGAACCATGCCAGACACCTCGGTAGGTTCCTGAGGAGCACGCCTGACTGCATATAGGCTGACGCGCATAAAGGATGTTACTATCCTTTTCCTGTCCTCCGCAAACGCGTCTGGGAGGTTGGGGACATGTGTGACCTGAAAAAATGGCCATGCAGTGACCTCTTAACGCAACGCCCATCTTCAGGAGGGTCAGGCCTCTACTCCCCCCTCTCTCTCTCTCTCTCTACTTCTATTTAATAAAGAAGGGGCAGATGTCCGGAGCCAGCCCAGGGTCATTCAAGGCTAAAAGAATCTACTGGCTGAGGCAAAATTCTGAAGCCCCATTCCAAAGCTAAACTTCCTTATTTCAGCCTCTGCATAACTTCCTTATTTCAGCCTCTGCATAACTTCCTCATTTCAGCCTCTGCATAACCCCCTCCTTTCGACCTCTGCATAACCTCCTCCTTTCGACCTCTGCAGATGTTGTTTAGCCGGGTTGGCTCGGGACTTTCCAAGAGATAGTTAGCTAAAGTAAGATAGGAATTGTTTCAAGATGAATCACAGGATGTTCCCCTGCTGAGATCACCTGGAGACATTCTCAGACCCCCTACTGCTTGGCTCCTGCTTCCACCCCATATAAGCTTTTGCTTTTGATTCAATAAAGAAGACCTTGATAGGAGTTCTACTTGGTCTCGGTCTCCTTCTTTCTCATCCCATCTTTTCAGGTATGGCTCCCCTCGCGACCCCGTAATTACTGGTCCTGCTGGTCGGGACAAACTATAGTCTGGCACCTCTGATAGCCAAAGCTTTTCAAATATATCTAAAGTGGCTAGGTTGGAATATTGTATTTGATAATTCTATTATCCTGCACTCATTAACTATGTTTTAATTATTTGTTAAACTAACTAATGGTCACTGTGCTATTATGGTGATTTTTATTATATTTTAATCTTGAAAAACTGCAGTCCATGATGATTTGTTAAGATTAAATAATTATCCCAATATGATCATTAGTAAATGACTGAGACAGAAACTCCAGACTTTTTCCAGCCTGGGGGTGGTCACCATGAACACCGTCACCATCGCACATATTGGTAAAGAGATGTCTCGTTGGTAAAATGCCTGTAAGAATTCCACTGGGCCCCAGGTAATTAAGGAGGGGCAGAGAAAAAGAGTGAATTCTTTGTTCCATTCGTTAGGTGTTCATTTATATAAGATATGTTTAGTGGGTGAGTAATAAACCTCCTACAGAACAACGTGGCAAATAAGATAACGATCTCGCTTTGGAGAACCTATTTTAATGAAAAAAAAAAATTAACCACCCAGTTCCAAGTAGAATGTTCTGTGAGGTTTCCGGATGAGCAAGCCAGAGGGACAGAGGACATTTTTTGAGGTAAGGAAGGTCTGCTCAATGAAGTCAGAGACACAGGAAACCGATGGGAGACGATTGGAAAAGTGTAACCAAAGAATCCAAAAAGAGAACAAGAGATCCCTCTGCAAGCCTGAAACGAAGGGTGAACGCCATCTGTCGAATTCCACACCTAAGCTTACAAGGGTTGGCAAGTAAATCAGCGGAAAGAGAGAGGCACGTGGAGCGAAAGCAACGAATATTCCCATGCAGACCTGGAGTTTTTTCTGGTTTAAGGTTCCGGAAGAATAAGAGTGGATCATGGTGAGGAGGCATGAGAGCCAGCAGCAGGCACGGCGGCAGGAGCATGCGAACCGGAAGTGGTGTGAAGCTTTAACCTCTGGTAACATACTTCCTCCAGCAGGGCCACGCCTCCTAAATGCCCCTCAAAACAGCGCCGCCTACTGGGTACCAATTATTTAAATGCCCGAGTTTAGGGGGCTCATTTTTCGTTTAAACCACCATGCCCATGTAAATCTTATGTGCTTTAAAGTTGCTGCTGGCCATGATGGCTCACGCCTGTAATCCCAGCGGTCAAGAGGTTGACCTAGAGGATAGCCAGGAGTTTCAGGGCAGCCTGGGCTACATAGCAAGTACCAAGCCAGCTTGGGCTACAGAGTAAGGCCGTCTCAATATAAAAAGTTGGAGAAGCCAAGATGAGATTACTGGCTCTTGTTTTAGCTTCCGTGGTAACCTACCCCCAGAGAGGCTGCTCTAATGGGCCTGAGGTTTTTTTAGAGCTACCAGGTGACTGGAATATATCGCTAAGAGTGGAACCCATTGGTCTTAATCAATTCCATCTCCTCATAGACAACAACAGCAACAACAATGCTGGCAGAAAAGGAGTCTTACTCCAGGTTGTAAAGCAAATTTGCTAGTAGAGCTGACGTGTCCCGACCTGCGGGACAAATCGAATCAGGGTTCACCTAAAAGAGGGAGTGGGGATTGAAAGTAGGGTACAGAGACGCGAGAAAAAATGAGCCAAGTCAGGAAATTTCTGATCAAGACTCTCTTTAATGCCGATGAGTAAGACTTTTTATAGCAAGGTCAATAGGATCTATTCTGATGCCTCTCTCCCTAGGTCCCAATAGCCTAAATAGCTCTCTGAAAGGATTCCTTAACCCTCTGGGTGTTTCTCAGTAGGGACTTCCCTACTTCTTTCAAAGGTAAATAGTCCAAGGATGGCCTGGAACACAAAGACCTCCTCCCAGCAGCTGGAAGGTCACAGCATGCAGCCTAAGCAGGGGATTTCTGATGTGGCAGAATTTAGCACAGCTCCCCACATAGACCTAGCAATTCCAAGATGCCGGTCTGATTTGGGGGTGCCTCTGCTACCTGAGTTTGAGCCTTGCAAATCCCAGGTGTTCCATTTCCATGCAGGAGAGTTGGCAGCATCCTTTTGTTTCGAGAATGTTTTCCTGGGGCTGGGTTTGTGGCTCCCGGGAAACTGTTTGCTTAGAATGTGAGAACCCTCAGTCCCCAGCTGAGGACATAAAACAGGCATGGTGGTTTGTATCTTGATTACCCCTTCTTGGGAGGTAGGGACAGGAGGACCAGAAGTTCAAGGCCATCCTCTGCTATATAGTGGTCCGAGACCAACCTCGTATACGAAACAAAAAACAAAAAGAGTGTGGTTGGGGGTTTACCTCAATAAATAGTGGCCCATTTGCTTAACAAGTGCCAGGTACAAGGTCCTAGGTTCAGTATCCAGCACTAGGAGACACACACACACACACACACACACACACACACACACACACACACGGGGGGAGAGAGAGAGAGAGAGAGAGAGAGAGAGAGAGAGACAGACAGACAGACAGACAGACAGACAGACAGATTCTGACTTCCTGGATGTACTTGAATATCTCCCTTAAAGATGTGTCTCCACCCAGTCTGCCTGTCCTCCCCCACTTCCTCACCTTTCCTACAACTACCGAACCTTCCGTAGAGCCCATGGGCCTCAGAGAACAAGCTGTCAGAATGACTCAGAGAGACCTCTCGCCAGCCATCCTGCCAGCCCTCGAGTGCTGCCACCATCTCCCAGGGCACTTCAGAGGAGGCAGATGCATTTCACACACACACACCAACACACCCAGAGCCTCCCTGACCTCTGGCTGCTGCTCCCCTGAGGATCCCTCAGAACAGACCTCTCACCTGCTTCCCTGCTTTGTCCCTGTCCCCTCCTTCTTCTCTGGGTGAATCATGGTGTGGCTGGGGCTGCGGGACTCCTACATGTCAACGTCCAGTGCAACAGAGTGACTAATCTGTACAGCGCTTGTGATGGTGGGTTGGCGAGACGATGACAGTCAGGGATAAATGAAACCCGTTTCACCATGGTACCTACCACAATAAAAACGACTTCATGTATCATTTTGTCTCTGCATTCATCTTACCTGCCAATCTTTCTCTGGTTTTATGTCCTTTCCTCTCCTTTCTGGCTCAGCACTTCTGCCCTACCTCCAACCCCTGTCTATGGAAACATTGTACCTGAAGCCTTGGGGCTCTCGTTCAGAGATTCACGGTGACCTGTGATTTAAAGGAGAAACAGATACATCTCTTAAATGTAGCACTATGGCCTTGAACATAGTACAATTTGCTGTCTAATAACCTGGACGTTATTAACCAAAGCTTTGATTTGCTTGCAATTGCTGACCCAAACAATATGAAGTGCCTTAGGCAACATCTGTGCTCAAAGCCGTAATTAGACAGCAGAAGCCACAGCCGAAGGAAATGGAATTTTCCAAACTCATCAATTCTAGTAATTTATTAAAGGGAAGGGGAATGTTTCTATTGAAAATAATTTATACAAGTAAGTAAATAAGGTCATTTACTGTTAAATTGTTTTACCACAAAATAAGCATATTGAAAGATTGTACTAAGCTCAGAAACTCTGCTTGGAAATAAATGAAAAATTTTAAAGTCTGCAACTATGTACCAACTAAATAACAAATATACAAATTCTAATGTTTTGTCTGTGTCATTAGATTGTTTCAAAAGAGCAGATGGTACAAGATGCAAATACAGACGTAGCTTCTTCTGCCAAATGGTCCTTAGGACTCTACCAAGAAAACATTTGTATAATTAAACAAAATAATACAACAAAATAATTTAGTATCATGAAGTAAATGTATGACTTGAGTTTTCTTCTCAGTTTTACTAAAAGAATCTATCTTGAACATGTCTATGAAAAGTCACAGGAAAATTAACTAATGCTTTGGGATCAGTGAAACATCTTGACAGTAACAAACTTTGTTTTTGCAACATTGCGCTCTAAATATTGAATTATCAACAAATCTAAAGCAGTTTGAAAAGTAAGTGAAATTAGTCTAGAAAAATCATGCCATTGGCTTTTCATTCCTGTAATGAAATAAAGCCCCCCACCACCACCAAAAAAAAAAATTAAAAATTAAAAAAGACAAGAAACCATTTCTTCTGCCTGAGACATTGGACGTTGATCAGTTTTGGGACTATTAAAGCCAATGGGGGGCAGGGGCGGGTGGAGAGATGGCTCACAGGACCCTGATCTGATTCCCAGCACCCCTAACTCCAGTTCCAGATGGTCTGGTGCCCTCTTCTGGCCTCCACGGGCACTGCATGCATGTAGTGCACAGACATATGCAGGCAAAACACTAATACACATAATATTAAAAAAAATAAAATAAAATGTTCTTAAAATGGGACAATAGAGAACTTTTGAACTTGGACTGAGTGTATGTTGTGCCATGAGGTGGCCATGAACCTACAGGAGTCATAGGTAGAATGTGGGGGTTCGTCATGAGCCTATAGGAGCCATAGGTAGAGTACAGGGGTTCACCATGAGCCTATAGGAGCCATAGGTAGAATGTGGGGGGTCATAGGTGAAAGCTTCCCATAGGCTCCTGTGTTTGAACACCAGGTCTCCAGCTGACGGTGCTGTGTTGAGAGGTTTTGGATGCATTAGGAGGTTGATGTGAGTGACTAGGGGCAGGCCTTGAGTCTGGATAGCCTGGCCCTAGGCTTGTCCTGCCTGTCTCTGGACTGAGGTAGCTGTGGTGCTCCTCACCTACTGTGATGGAGTGTTTCTCCTTGAACCTTACACTAGAATAAACCACTTTCCCCCTAACTTGTTTCTGGCTAGGTATTTGATCACAGCAATGAAAAAAAGCAAGACTCCACATCTTGGCTTTTAAAGGATACAGTTCACCAATAGCTTGGCCTTGTTGGGCATTAAATGTGAATTGTTTTATAGGTTACAGAGGAGCTGTGGACGGGAGGGTGTGCTGGTTGCTGGTTTATCTTTCCTAGTGTGCTGAGTGTCTCCCTAGGAACTTACATATTAGACTCTTACTCCCCAAAGTCACAGTAATGATATTTGGTCTTTCGAGGTCACTTGAATCAGATGAGGAGGGGAAGATGGGGTCCCCATGATGAAGGTGGTGGTTTTATAAGGAGGCAAGTGGTGACAGGCTGGCTTTGCGTTGCCATGTGCTGTTTCCCATCCTGTTGTCCAGCACCAGGCCTGTAGCAAACGCCAGCACTTTGGCAGTGTACTTCCTGACCCTGGAGAATCATCACAGAAGAAAGAAAACAAAGGTGCCCCCACTGCCTAGAGAGCCCCTCTCTCCCTGCTCCCCACTTCCCACGCTTGATGCAAGAGTCTCCCTGCCTCCTCCATGTAGCCAGTGGCTGGCGTTCTCTGAAGTTCTAGTGGACACAACGCTCCCATGGATGCCTTCATCCAGCTGAAAGATTTTGAGGTGTCTGTGTCTCGTCTTCCTGGGCACTTTGCGACACTTCTTGTGTTCTCGTTGGCTTTTTGTTTGTGTTATCTCTCAGGTCTCACCTCCTGTGGCTATCTGAAGGTCCCTATCTCTCTGGTCTCCTTAGATAATTTGGCAATAATTTTTGATTCATTACTTAAAAAAAAAACAAAAAAACAAAAAAACAAAAAACAGAGTCTCACTCTGTTGTCCAGGCTGGCTTTGATCTCCCAGTCATCCTCCTGTCTCTTACTTTCAAGTAGTAGTTTATAAATGCCAGCCACCATGCCTGACAAAGAATTTCATTAAAAAAAAAAATCCACTAACAATCCACAGATATATGTGTAGTGAGAATGTTGTAGTTTTGGTTTCTTCCAAAAACACAGCAATAGTATAAGACTATGTTTTTGTTTCAACCCCATATGTGGGTATATGGGGCTGCCTCACAGCAGGTGACTATGGTTTGCCCCATGCTCTAGTAGGGGCCTAGGTTTGGCAGCTGCAGATACTTTCTGCAAGTGTGTGACATTTGGAATTCTGGGAACTTTTCAATAAATGCTAGGCCCAGAGAGGCGGGGTTGTTGTCATTGGCTGGTTCATTGGTGGTAGGACCGGAGAGGTGGGGCTGTTGTTGTTGGCTGTTTGGCTGGTTGGTTGGTGGTGGGCTGCTGCCAGCTACACACGTAGCAAACACCGGCTACACACATGACTATGGTAGGAGGTAAAGACACACAAGGGTTGCTTACAGTGCTTCAAGAAACAGCATTACTTCTCTCTACATTCAAGGAGTAAGAGTAAACAATGCAGCAAGAAAATTAGTTTTAAATGATATTTATTATTGAACTAATTAATGGGAAATTGGCCCAATACATAAAACAGTTTTGAGCTATTCAGACAATATTCTGCATATCTTTTAAATTTTTGCTCCTGAAGACTAATGACAGAGAAATTATTTAATAAAAACGAATAAAGAAGATGTATACCTATGTATAACATGATCTGACTGCATAAAATACAGCACATAGGAACTGTCAGTGGGGTCTCTGTATTATATTATAGGTAGTTTTTCTTTACATATAGTTTTCATCTCTTAAATTTTTACAATTAATATATATTACTCTGTAATCAAGAAAAATAGACATAAAATAAACTATTGATTCTATAGCATTTGATTCCAATAATAAGTCCAGATATATATAAAAAATACCACAGCGAAAGCTGATCATTCATGAGGGAAACCATCCTGCATTGCAAGGTGAAGCATAAGAGAAAAATGAGTTATGCACTGTGACCCTGTGTCAGCAAGGGTAGCTGTGCCTGCTATGGCTGATGATCTGTCACTGGCTTATCAGTAAGACCACTCAGGTGTAGTGCGGAGACGTCCCCATGAGACAGTCGGTAAGATGTAGGGTGGTGGGTGTCGGACGACCTCTTTAGCCCTTCCTACAGAAGTCAGTAGCATGGGTGGTGTAGAAGCTCTGAGAGGGGCTACTTCAAGGCCCCTTCACAGGAGCAGCAGCACAGAGCGCGTCTCGGCGACCACGAAGCCGACTTCCAGTGTGTCCCCACTAGATTGCCCTCCATCTACGAGGAAGTTTGAAAACCATCGCATCAAAGCTGTGACAGCCATGGTCTGTGGAACGCAGCAGAGACACCTTCACAGGCTGAGCGAGAGTTCACCATGGCATTCATTCTAAGCTCTGCTCAGAGCTAAAAGGATCTTCAGGGAAATCACTCATGTTGCTCATTTTAAAAAAAAGAAAAGAAAAGAAAAGAAAAGCCTTCCTCTGTTCTTCCTAGAGGCACTGCAGTGCATTCCATTTCACAGTCAGTTTCTACTTCCGAAGAGGCCAGCAGCTCATGACTCGTCTTTTTTTATTTTTTACTTTGCAAACATTTGTCAAAAAAACAAAACAAAACGAAACTCCAGTGTGCAGGCCCTTAAAGGAGAGCCAGGAAGAGAAAGCCCTCGAGCATCTGGGGTTTAGGGTGCACCTAAAAAACATTCACAAAATATAGATCTCTATAATCTCTAAGTATATCAATCTAAGTATATCAATAAATTAATATTAGCAGCATTTGATAGAAAAGTGCATGTAAAAGGACTGTTCTAGCCCAGGGCCCCTTGGCCATCTTTCCTAGATGCCCTTCCATCTTTGCCTTGTGAAACCGGATCAGGTAAAGTCACCGCGAAGGGGTCGAGACGGCAATTGAGAGATCGTGACTTCCAAAACCACGTGAATTTAAAAACGGGCATAGATACACAAGTCCCCAATGTTGTTTTTCAAACTTCTTTCCGTTTAGCACTGTTGTGACTGCCATGTTCTGTGCCTTCCGTATGGGGTCACTGTAGAAACTGCGGTGACTATGATGACGTCATTACCCCTAAAGTGAGCTGAGTCAGACACTATTCACCACGCCGACATTTCACAGTCACCGATACCTGTCTCAGAGCTCCTGCCATCTGTGACGAAAGGGTTTTCTAGAATCCAGAAGTGTGGAATGTGGCCTCACCACATGGAGAGGGACAAATGGCTGACAGCTGGCGGTGCGTGCACAACAATCCCGAAACAAGGGGCCAGGAAGCTATAAGCCACTCTACTTATAACTTCTGCCTTTCTTGGAGTAGTAAAAAATAAGAGAGAGAGAAATAATACAAACAACAACAAGAAATGCGATGAAGACCAGCAAAGACTTCCGGGTTTGAAAAAAGCCGCATTCGGTGCACACGGTGTACTCTTCTGGACAAAACCTGCCCAGGGTTTCAGTGCCCAGGAAGCCATTGTTGTCGACAATTTTCCTGTAATGTTTCATAGACGGTTTGGGTTCGAACTGATTCGCAGCGTATCTGTAAAAACCAAACTTCGGAGCTGAGCGATCATTAAGCGAATACGCGAAGTAGCCACAAAGGTTGATGCCGTCCAACACGTAGGCTAGAAAAGCAAAAAGGCAGGAGACAACTTACTGAGATATTTTATGCACAGATCAGCCTTCTTACCCAGCCTTGGTGGATAATGAAAAACCGTGATGCCGTGCGATGAGACTTCACACTCGTCAGATCTCACTAGGAAAGGTTTTACACCAGAACAAATAGGCAAATAAAAGACAATATGGAAACACACTACACAGTTGGTTTTGCACAGTCAAACCTAGGCTTGCTTTATTTTTAGTACACCAAGCAGTAAAACTGGCTGTGTGGGCAGCTGCAGCATTCACAGTAGGTATGAGATGTCCATCAACAGATGAAAGGATAAAGAAATGAGCACATGCACCGGGTGAGGTTTTGTTCAACTGCAAAGAACGAAAGGATGCCATTTGCAGGAAAATGATCCAACCAGAGACCATCTTGTTAAGCAAAATAAACGAGACTCAGAGAAGTATTGCACATTTTCTCTTATGGCTCATCTCTCTCTTTCTCTCTCTCTCTCTCTCTCTCTCCCTCTCTCTCTCTCTCACACACACACACACATACATACACATAGATACATACACATATACATACATAAACACACATACATACATACATACATACACACATATACACACACACATACACACATACATACATACACACATACACACACGCACATACACACAACACACACACACATACATACACATAGATACATACACATATACATACATAAACACACATACATACATACATACACACATATACACACACACATACACACATACATACATACACACATACACACACGCACATACACACAACACACACACACATACATACACATAGATACATACACATATACATACATAAACACACATACATACATACATACATACATACACACATATACACACACACATACACACATACATACATACACACATACACACAACACACGCACACACACATACACACACACACACACACACACACACACACAGAGGAATGGAAGTAACTACAGGATAATGAGTGCTGAGGAAGAGATCTAAATCGAGGAGATGGGAGAACAAGAGAGAGTAAGGAGGAGAGAAAGGAACAAGCAAGAGCAATTTCCTTACACATGCAGACGACACACACACACACACACACACACACACACACACACACACACCAGTACTCTGACCCTGCAGTCTTTCTGCCCTGTCTTTTGAGATTGTCCTCAGCCTTAAGTATAGGAGTTGCGCTGTAAATGTATTACTTGAGGGGTTGAACACCCCATAATCATTCATTCTAGACATGACAGGAAAGCGGTACCCATGAAAGCTGCTCAACAATATGGCTGCTTAAACAAGACCCGCACAGTAACACCACTAGATGACCCGACAACCTGGACGGGAGAAATCTCACCAGGCCCCTCCCCTAGAAAAAGAGCTACAGGCAATCAGTGGCTGCTGGGGGGAGAATCAGTCTTCTCGGGGTGCTAGCCGCCTAATAGGTCATCCTTACATACACGAACAACCCAGCAACACAATGTGGACTTGTTAGGGGCAGGTGTATGTGTGTGTGTGTGTGTGTGTGTGTGTGTGTGTGTGTGTGTGACAATAAACAAAGAAGAAGCTGCAGGATTTGAGGGGGACACAGAAGGAGTTAGAAGGGGGGGCAGATACAAACACAGTCCTCATGTACAAATTCTCAGCCGAAGGTGGGGCGGCAGGGGCGGGGCAGAGAGGTGGCTCAGTGGTTAAGAGCACTGAATAATCTTCCAGAGGACCGTGGGAAGCCACGTGGCAGCTCACAACTGTCTGTAACTCCAACTGACACCCTCGCATACACACACATGTAGGCAAAACACCAATGCACAAAAATAAATAAATAAATAAATATATTATTTAAAAAAAGAGAGATTATCAACCAAAACAAACAATCAAAGAAGTTTAAATGTGACAAGAAAGCCTAGGATAGTCTTTAAGGAGGAGGGGGTCTATCAAAAGATGGGGAGGGGACAGGGACAGCCAGGGAGAAGTGAACCAAAGCCCTCTACAACAACATCACCCACATGAACAAAATCTCATACAGAACTCTGGCATTTTGTATGCTCACACACACACACACACACACACACACACACTCCAATTAATTAAAAAATAGGGGGAAAAACACTTTAAAGAAAAGCTAAAAGGAGCAAAAGAGAGAAAGGAAGGAAAGAAGGAAGAAAAAGAAAGACAGATCGTGGCGTCCTCTGAGGCAAAGGACAAGAGGCTAGGCTTTGACTACTTCAGGCCGGTGCTAAGATCTCCGGCCTCTACTTTCTGCGCTTTTCACCACAGGGAAGACTGTGGTGTCAAGCTGTACTGAAGGATGGCTGGTGTTTCCCTCTCACATGCTCTGATGGTGATGACATTTCTGGGCTTGAGGATGTGAGTGTGGGGGAGGGAGGGGGCGTCTCACCTTTCAGGGCCTCATTTATGTAATTCTTAATATAATACATCCTCAATGCGTCTTGCTCAGCGTGGGGGTCGTCATCTATGCCATTGGCTGTCACGTACATGGGGAGGTCTCCGTACTTGAACCTTAGCCAGTTGAGTGCTTTGCGCAGCCCCCAAGGCACCACAGCCACCTGACTGGGAGAGTTGAGCCACGTGATGTCAGTCATCTCTTGCACTTCCAGATAATCGTTGTATTTCAACGGATCCTCTTTTTCCCAGTCTACAAGGATGGTGGTGTAATGGCTCAACGCCAGGAAGTCAAAGGAGCCCTGGATTAGCTTTTTTTCGTCTTCGGTGAAATAGGGCAAAAGGAAATTGTTTTTTTGGTTCAGCCAGTCTCTCATCACGCGTGGATAATCTCCAGAGCCAAAAATAGGCTCTGCCAGCCAGCCAATATCAAATTCCAAAACTCTCTCGGCCACTTCTTTGTCCTTTTGAGAGAAAGGGCAGGCTGGTTCTATCCAGTCGACTTGCAAGGCAATGGATATTTTGCCTTTCTGAGCTGCCCTAAACTTGTCATCGTACAGGCGCCAAGCCAAGGCATGAGCTTTCAGGAGGTGGTGCCCTGCACGGTAAGTCATGTTCCGTGTGTTTGGCTCGTTCAGGGTAATCCAGAACTTGACCCGGTGGCCCAGCTCTTTAAAGCATAGGTTTGCATAGTCTGCAAATGCCAGGGCGGTGTGGGGGTTCTCCCAGGCCCCGTGTTTGGCCAGAGCATGTGGCAGGCCTTGGTGCGGGGCTGCTGGGTGCCACAGGGCCACCACCGGAGTGATGTTGGCGTGCACCAGCTCACTGATCACGCAGTGGTAGAAGTGCAAAACCGTGCGGTTCACTTGGGTCTGGTTACCCAGAGGCAAAATTAGGGCCCAGTCCAGGGAGAATCGAAAGTGGGTGACACGCATTTCTCGAAGTAAGGCTATCTGAGGCCGGATAGCAGAGAAATCAACACAGGCGGGTTTTCTCTTCTTGGCTACAACCCCGTCCACTTTAATAAGCCTCTTGCTGCGATGCACATCCCACAAGTAGACGTTCGGGTCAGTAAATTGAGAGAGAGTGGTGTCCACCTACAAAGAACCAAGCAACTATAAGCTATCAGAGCAGACCTGAAAATTTCAAGCATAACTTCCACAGTTCTAGCAAGCAAGACATGCACAATTAGGCACACTTCCAGTCGAATGCTTAAACGGTTGTTTACAAGAAAGAAAATATTCTCCTTTCAAAAACTGCTAATTCAAACTCTTAGATTAAGATTTTTTTTAAATCTGAATTTTGTCATTTCAGATTACAGACACTAGTGATTTCTATATACAATGTGTAGAATACAAACAGAGAATTTAAAAAATCTTTTTATTTCAATAAAAAAATGTATGTAGCCCAGGCTGGTCTCTCCTATCTCAGCCTCTTGAATGCTGAGATGACAGATATGTCCCCCTGCAATTAGCAGGGATGTTTTGCTTTTGATGTAAGAAGCCACTAATAGCATAACACTATGCTTTCTTGCTTTCTTTCTTTTTTCTTTTTTTCTCTTTTTTTCCGAGACAGGGTCTCTTTGTGTAGCTTTGGCTGTCCTGGACTCACTTTGTAGACCAGGCTGGCCTCAAACTCACAGTGACCTGCCTGCTTCTGCCTCCAGAGTGCTGGGATCAAAGGCGTGTACCACCATACCCAGCGCTTTATTTCATTTTTAAAGGTGTTTTTAGTTTTGTTTTATGTGTACAGGGTGGGGGGGGGTTGCCTGTATATGTGTATGCACATTACATATGTTCAGTGCCCATAAAATCCAGAAGAAGGCATCAGATCCCCCGAAACTGAAATTACAGATGGCTGTGAGCCACCTTGTGGATTTTGGGAATCAAATCTTGGTCCTCTCACGAGTATTCAGTGCTTTTAACCACTGAGCCATCTTTCCGGCTCTATGACTGTTTTTAAGTAAACAAAAACAATTTTGTTTAAAAAGAATAGGAAGAGAAGAATATTTGCACATGAGTGGTTTAAATTCAGAAAATGAAATGTGATGTGTCATAATTCTGCCTGTTAAAATCAGGCTTCAAACTGAGGCGTTTCCTGGTGTCAGATATGTGCAACTGCTGCCTTTTGATGCTTGAGAGAGAAGGAAAAGACTTGGAGAACACAGCTGGGTGGTGGTGGCACACGCCTTTAATCCCAGCGCGCAGAAAGCAGAGGCCGACCATCTCTGAGTTCTACAGGAGTTCCAGGACAGCCAAGGCTGCAAGCCTGCACGGAGAAACCCTGTCTCCAAAACAAAACAACCAAAACCAAAACCAAAACACAAAACAAAAAGAAACAAAAAACCCAACAACAACAATAGAAAACAAAAAGCAAAACCCCCAAACCCCAAAACTTAGATAATATGGTGTGATGATTAAAAAGTCTGAGAGCGTGTGTGTGGAGGGTTAACTTGTGGTTTTGGGTTTTGAGTTCTCTGAATTATTTTTCTGTAGCAGCATTAACACCACCTCTTCCCAGCCCTGAAATATGTAAGTCTCCAAAATGAAAACAGTCTCTAGGAAAAACAGGTCAAGGGAAAACCCACCGGACACCGGCAAGCCAAGCTGGGCTTTGCCTGGAAATCTGTGAGGAACTGTGCCTTCATATGACCTGCCTATAAAAGTGGGGGGTCTTGGGTCTCTGGCCCAGGTTTTGTCAGGGGTAAGCATGTTGTTTGCCAAGGGGCAGGGCGAGTGCTGTGTTTATAAAGGAGAGTAGTTAAAAAAAACTCAAAAAGCGTCTGAAGGGAACTGCCTTTCTGGGGAGTGGACCCGTGGCTCATCCACGCACATTTCGGATGCTAAGGGAATTCGTCAGGTGTTCCCTTCCACCACCAAACGCGCCCAAATGGGTCACGGTCTCCGCTTCACAAGAGAAACTATTCACTTGTGTACTCTGTGGAGGCTCAAGTCTAGAGGCAGCTCTTTTGGATTATTCTAGTTCAACTCGGAATGGACCAAATTCATAACTTTTCTCCCAGAACCATCCCAGAATACCAGTTTCTATTTAGTCTCAGTAAGAACAAGTATGGAAGGCCGTGCTTAGAGTGTGGGTGGTGCGATCAGTTCTCCAAAATACGGGACACTTACAAGTGAGTGCGCAGGCAAAGGCCATCTAACTTACAGTAGTTTGTTACCTTGGGTTTTACTAAAATGTAAAAATAGGCCTTTGATGAAGGGCGGGTACAAAACGTGTATCTAATTTGTTATTGATAAAAATTTCTCCTCACAGGGCAGACAACAATGAGGTGGATGTGAGGTTTGGGGGTGTGGGAAGGTGTAGATGGGTCTGGAAGAAGTTGGGGGACCCTAGGAGGTAAATACCATCAAAATACGCTTTATAGAATTCTCAGAGAATTAATAAAAATATTCTTTAAAAAAAAATCACTTCTTGAGCCAGGCCTTTAATCCCAGCACTCAGGAGGCAGAGGCAGGCGGATCTTTGTGAGTTCCAGGCCAGCCTGGTCTACAAAGTGAGTCCAGGACAGTCAAGGCTACACAGAGAAACCCTGTCTCAAAAAAAAAATCACTGCTAGAGACATTAATAGACATTGTAGAAGTGCTGGGCACTGCTCATCATAATGATATGCAGCTTGTGCTGAGACAAAAAAAAAAAGACATTTTGACTTTGACAGCCAGGCATTTGTCTCAAGAGCAGCACTGGTAACTTAATGGAGAGCCAGCCATATGGGCAGACAGAAGCAACTCGGTGACTGTAGCCTGTTCCCATCAGGGTGTGTCCAGAGTGCTCACAACCACAGCAGGGTTGAGAGTGGCTTTTGTGTTTGTTGGGGCCACAGAGGACACAGAGGACCCTGAACAGTAGCGGGACAGAACCCCGAGTAGTGGATCTCAAAACACAGTACAACCTGAGAGAGGGTTGGGGGCTAATGCATGGCTGACTCAGATTAGATTCTGACACAGCTGTAAGAGCTGGGGTGTGTATCAGGGGGGTCGGGGCATGACTCAGTAACACTGGCTAACAGAAACAAGATGAAGAGGCAACAAAAACAGTTGCTTCAAGATTTTTTGGGGGGCTGGAGCGTTGGCTCAGAGGTTAAGAGCACTGTTTGCTCTTCAAAAGGTCCTAAATTTAATTCCCAGCAACCACATGGTGGCTCACAACCATCTACAATGAGATCTGATGCCCTCTTCTGGAGTGCAGGCATACATGCAGGCAAAATATTGTATATATAATAAATAAAATTTTTTTAAGTAAAAAAAGAACTGTAATTGAGGGAAAAAAAAGATTTTATTTTTGTTTTTTCGAGACAGGGTTTCTCTGTGTAGCCTTGGCTGTCCTGGACTTGCATTGTAGACCAGACTGGTCTTGAACTCACAGGGATCCACCTGCCTCTGCCTCCTGAGTGCTGGGATTAAAGATGTGTATCACCACCACCCAGCTCAAGAGTATTTTTTAAATACCCTGCCTATTCATTGCCATGATTTGGGTTCTGATTGGGGTTGTCCTTATCTTTCAGGAGCATAGACCCAGCACTTGCTCAGTATTTACTAAGTCCCATAGTGAAGACGCTACGCTTCCCCAGGGGAACAGGGTGAGAGCAAGGTGGCTTTCTCACATGGCCCTGCTCCGATGCAGCCTGATCCTTCTCCAAACACAGAAGACTGAACTTGAAGTCACTTGCCACACTCCAGCTGCTCTGAGCGATCAATCGTGTGCATGGGCCTCCAGCGCAGGCACATGATCAGCAGGGACCTCCCGAGAGGTAAAGAAATGGAACAAAGACCAGGGACCATGTAGTCTATTCCTGGATCTAACGAAGGTAAGACGAGAGGGGTTGGGGGACACATTTACCTTCTTCCTCCCTCTACAACATCCCAGTCTCTGTCACCTTGGAGCCTACCTAAGCTTCACGTTAGATTCTGACAAGTTCAGATCGGACGTTCCGGGTGGCCTGGTCCTGGGGGAGAGGGGACATGAGGCAGGAAGGAAAGCCACACTGCGCGGGAGGGTGCTGGCATGGCTGTTCACTGCTCTCCAGACATCCTCACGGTGCTAGCCAGCATCCCATCAATTCTAGCAAGCCTGAGAGAAATGAGTTAAAAAGCCAAAGCTGATTTGGGCTCACGGCTTTGGACCCTCCTGGTCCATAATCTGTGGACCTCGCTGTTTTGGGAGCTGCGGTGAGCTGGCACGCTGACTTACTTGAATGTGGTTGTCAACAACTCCCCAAGCAAAGTCACAGGGGAACGTCCCCTCTAGGGGCTGGTTCTCAGGCACAGGAGGGAAGCCGTTGCTCTCTATCAGCTTTTGGTAGAGCAAGGCCGAGGACTTCGGCACCAGGTCCTTATCCTGACTCAGAAAGTCCACATAGAAGAGTCCACGTCGGATGCTGTAGCCCCTGTGCCACTCGAAACCATCCATGAGGGACCATGCGGTGTAACCAATGACGTTGACCCCATCCAGCCTGATGGCTGCAGAAGGAAGAGAGGACAAGAGCAGTGTCATCCTTTGTGTGTGACTCATGAGCATATGAGGGGATTTTCCACTTAACGAGACAAGGCAAGGGGCTGGAGAGATGGCTCAGTGGTCAGAGCACTGGCTGCTCTCCCAGAGGACCCAGGTGTGGTTCCCAGCACCCACATGGTGGCTCACAACTTTATCTCCACTCCCAGGGGATCCAACACCCTCTTCTGGTCTCTGTAGGCACTACATGCATGTGGTACACACACACACACACACACACACACACACACACACACACACGCAGGCAAACACTCACACGGATAAAATACAAATAAGTAAAAATCTCAAAAAAAGAAAAGAACGAAACAAATCAGGTCTAATGCTTCTTGTTTGGTAAGTAATTTTTCTCTTGTTCACAGAAGGCTCTCATCTGCCAATCAATGCCTTCATGGACAGTGTCTCACTCCCAGGTGGGCTGGGATGGCTTGTTCTTCCTAACCTGGGCAGTTAGCATTGTGACACCTGTCTTCTGTTTTCCTGTGCTGTGGATGGAACCAAGGGCCTTGGGTGCCAGGCAGGTACTCTACCCAGGACCCACTTCCCCGGTCCTTAAAACTCAACTTCTCCAGATCATATGAGCATTCCCCTTGCTTTAAAAAGCACTTCATTATTGAAGGAAGGAGCTATTCATGGTTATAAAGGATCAACACAGATTGTATAAATGTATAGAAGAAATTTAAGGAATAAAAAAAAAAATTTAAAGCATTTTATTCAGCTAAAACAAACGAACTAGAAATATGTACAGAGAGCTAGATAGCCTCAGATTTGGTTATATTATATTATGTTATATTTATCATATTATATTATAATGTAGATAAGAAACTGTGAGTCAACTAGCTTCAAATATTAATCCTGTTTTGTTGTTTTATCAACAAATTATCAAAGTTTCTGTTATGGAACTTTGAAAATTGATTTAAGTTTCTAAACAGCCCAAATGAGAGAGGCATTACCTAAATACAGTCTCCTTACTGTCCAAATTATCTACATGGTGGCAAAAATTACACATCCACATTTTGAAAATAATCTTATGTGAGGTGTGTGTGTGTGTGTGTGTGTGTGTGTGTGTGTGTGTGTGTGTGTATGGGTGGTATGTGTGATATGTGTGGTGTGTATGTATGGTTCTGTGAGTTTGTGAGGGGTGTATGTGTGTGGTGTGTGTATGGTGTGTATAGATGATGTGTGTGTGTGTGTGTGTGAGTGTATGTGTGGTGTAGTGTGATATGTGGTTTGTGGTGCATGTGTGTGTGTATGATGTGTGTACATGACATGGTGTGTATAGTGTGTGTGTGTGTGTATGATGTGTGTGCATGACATGGTGTGTATGGTGTGTGTGTGTGTGTGTGTCAAGTTTGGCAGGAAATGGTCATCTTACTTGAAAGCCTACCTTTTAAGGTTTCCATTATGAACTTCTTGAGGTAATACATGTATTTGGCATCATCTCTTTTGGTGGTCCCTGAGACAAACCAACCATTTTCCACAATAAATATTTGAGGGTGGTTATATTCCAGATCTATCCAAGACAGAAGTTGCCTCAGGCTGGGAGACTCCAGTTGGCGGAACTTCATGTAAGGGTCTAGCAGTTGAAAGCTCAAGGTTGGTCCAAAGGAAAGAGCAAAGAAGTCGGCAGTTCCCCTAACGAAGGCCTTCTCGGACTCAGTGAACTCAGGCAGAAGAGACGAGAGGTTGGCCTTCATACTCTCTGGGTAGTCGCCATTGAGAAATATGGGTTTGGCAAACCAGCCTAGCACAAAGTCAAGAGACTTCTGGCATTCTCTGACGTTGTGGTCAGTCATTCTTCTTGGCCTAATCCAGTGGGAGCCTAGGGCGATGGACACCCGGCCTCCCTGAGAGGGTCGGAACGACGTGTTGTAGAGATGCCAGGTTTTGGCATGAGCCTACGGAGAGAAAAGCACGGTGAGTTTCTCCCTGACTCTGACTGGATCCCCAGCCCCACCGATGCCTGGTTTCCAATAGGCCTAGCACAGTGATAGCCCACAACTCAACAATCAGCTAGAGCCAACAAGTTATTTCAAGGAAGGCCACCCTGCAGAGAGCTGCTGCCATGACTGGAGAGATTGCCAGTGTGTTTTAGCAGCCAATGGAAAAAATGTAAATCTGTTGTACTGAGTGGATAGTTATGATTGACATTGGAAAAATTAATAAAAGAAGAATTTTTTAGGATAGCTTATAGGCAAGTTATCTTCGGATTATATACTTTTTAATTAATGGGCTTGATACAAAAAATAAAATCTCCCGTCTGTGGCCATACCAGGAATTTCTAAATAGGATTATATGTTTTATCCGAAGGGGCTGGGAGTTTCCAAACAGACTTCAGTTGTTGGAGTCAAACGCACTATTCTTCATTCAAATCACATTGCCAAAACTCTAACACTTGCTCTCACAACCTCTGTTTTCCCCTGTGGATCAGCACAAGAAACTGAAGGACGAGCCTCAGTCTCTTGGCCCACCATCCAGAGCGCTGAGACCACTCTGGCTCCTTGAAGTGCAAGGGACAAGCCAGGAGAGCAGGAGACAGCTAAATACAGCTGCGAGGACACGGGCTGCTAAGACTCACACAGCCAAGTGTGCTTCCAGAAAACGCTGCTCCCATTTGCTGCTCCGTTCTGTGTCGTTTCCAGAATGACTGATGCAATTTTCTGCTCACTTTGTGAGCCAGAGGACCGTCTGCTCAGCACTCCAAATATCCTTTTCATTTGCCCTAAATATTTGTCTGGTTTGTCTCAGCTCAGGCATCCAAGAGCAGTCTCCTTGCCCACTGTCCAAGTTCAGCAAGCCATTCAGTGAAGTCAGTTTGCTTACGTCATCTCTCATGCTGCCTTTTTGTTTTGTTTTTGTTTTTTGTTTTTTGAGACAGGGTTTCTCTGTGTAGCCTTGGCTATCCTTGACTCCCTTTGTAGACCAGGCTGGCCTCGAACTCAGGTTGGTCCACCTGGCTCTGCCTCCCGAGTGCTGGGATTAAAGGCATGCGCCACCATGCCCGCCACCATGCTGCCTTTCTTAAACAACATGCTTCATTTCACCGAGTGCAGTGCTTCATGATCTGAGGCAGCTGTCTATAGACGAAGAAAAACATAAAAACTAAACCGTTGACCAAGGCAACAGTGGTTTTTCGTTTGTCTGACTCGATCCTTCCTCAAGGCTGCCGCCTGGCTCGACCACCTTCGCCATCGCCACACTTTCCCTCCCTCTGCTGTGGACTGGAAACCTCGTGGTGATTTGAGAGGAAGCCGGAAGTAGGCTGTATTCATCCTCAGGAATCCAACCTCAGGAGTTGAGACAGGAAGTTTCTACTTTGGCCCAGTTTGTGACCTTTGAACATGAGTGCCCTGACTCTAATAGGCGCCGACCAGAGGCGGAACTTGAAGAGCTTCTGAGGCGCACAGGACAGAATCACCACACAGTTCAGGTCTGTCTGGGCTGTAGAGTGAAGTCTGTTTCCAAACCATTACAAAGAGGAAGAGGGAGGCAGGGAGGGAGGGAGCCCACACTGAAGTTATAGCTCAGCAGTAGAATGCCTACTGGTGCATGAAAGGCCCTAGGTTTAATCTGATAAACAAACAAACAAAACATCAAAGGGGGAAGAAATGAACCACCCTCTTACATAACAATAGAGATTGCTCTAAAAGATGGCACCCAAAGCAAAAGAGCAAAGACAGGAAGGGCACGCACATAGAGTGTGACGCCATCTGTAAGCCTTCCAGGCCAGTGTCTAATGACAAGAAGCAGAGCGAGGCTGCTTGAGGAGAGTGAGCGCTGTGAGGAGCTACAGGAAGGTTTATATGATAGCGGGCAGGTCCTGCCTCTACAGGGGGCTTGTCACACAGATGGCCTTTGTCTTAGTTTGCTTCTCTGCTGCAGTGACAAAACCCCAACCGAAGCATCTCAGGAAGGAAAGGGGCTCTTAGGCTCTCAGGTTACTGTCCATGACTGAAGCGAGCCAAAGCAGGAACCTGGAGGCAGGAACTGGAGCCTTCTGGCTGGCTTTTGATGGAGCGCAGGCCCATCATGCACTGGGCTCTCTTACATCAGTGAAGAAGTGCCACCCAGACATGCCCACAGGTTGATGGGATGCAGGCAGCCCCCCGGCTGAGGTTCCCTCCACCCAGGGGTGGCAAATTGACAAACAAAATTAGCCACCACTCTTGGAGTAGACGAAACTCATCAGACTGTGTGGTAAAATACCAAAGACGTATAGAGAAACAGGTTGTGAGAGCATATTACAGTCTTAAAGATACACAGAGCTGTAAATTATCTAGGATTGAGGTGACAAGAAACACCGATTTTCTCTGAAACATAAATTTAACTCTGTAACTACAGGGATAATTTCTTTTTTTTTAACTCTTGTTTTTTATTACAAGAGTTAAGACTTACTCATTTGTACACAAATCTTACACTCTGCTACTTTGCCAAGAGATTTTTTAAAAATCCTCTTCTCATGTAGCTTTTATCCGATGGAGGAGGAGATGGATGGAGAGAGAAGGGTTAGGAGGTGGCAGGTAGGGGGTTGGGACAGCAATTAGACAGGAAGGGCTGGCAGAAAGATTGTTTGAGGAGAGACATTAGCTACAGCAAGGCTGGGGGAGGGGCGACAGTAAGGTTGCCAGTCAGAGAGGCTGCCAGTCAGAGTTGACCAATATTTGTATTTATTTTTATTTATTTATTTATTTTGGTTTTTTGAGACAGGGTTTCTCTGTGTAGCCTTGGCTGTCTTGGACTCTCTTTGTAGACCAGGCTGGCCTCGAACTCACAGAGATCTGCCTGCCTCTGCCTCCCGAGTGCTGGGATTACAGGCATGAGCCATCATGCGCCTCTTGAGTTGTGTGAGGGAACAGATTCCAACTGTTCTAATTCGTCACCATCCCAAGTCTTGTCACTGCAGAAGCACTCAGGTGCTAACTCTATTGTCTGTTTCTTTCTTCTACTTAAACAGGGACAGCGATGACACCTTTCATTCCCGTCCCTATGGGGGCTAAATGAGTGGAGGCTGGTTGAATATGCCCCCGCCGCAAAACCCTAACTCTGAAATGCTCCAAAAGTCAACATTCATTGAGACCCAATACAGCCACCACACGTGAGAAAGCCGCCCAGGCCCTCATTTCAGGGCTCTCAGCAAAAATGCAGGCGACCTGTAAAAACTGGCCGGTACTAGCTTTTGCCTGAAGAAATATGCTGCACACAACACACACATGAATTTTGTGTTGACTTGGGTCCCACCCCGAAGACATCGCATTACGTATGTAAACGTGTCACCAATTCTAGGATCTGAGAAGGCTTCTGGCCCGTGGAGGAGAGGCTTACTCGGTCTTTACATAGATGGTAGCAATTGTGACTGCCACCTAGAAAACACCATGTGTGTATCCTTCCACTGTGGTCATGTCATTGGATGACTGGACGTGCGGTGCAGACTGGGAAGGCAGCGGGGAGCCAAGAGACTGGTAAGGCGGCTGCTGCAATGACGATGGTGCCAGACAAATGGCAGCTTGGACCACTGACCCAGGTGACATATGATGACAGACCAAGAGACAAGTGGCCAGGCATAAGTTGTCACCGATGGTGGATCAGTGTAGTTTGCTGATGTACTAAATGCTATGTGTGGGATGTAAGAGGGGAAACGGATCACGGACAACAGAGAAAGCCCCAAGATCAAATTCTCTTCAAGTCATAGAAGCACTGTCTCATGGAGGATGCCTGGCAGGAAGCCGGCATGTGATGCTAAAGCGGTTAGCATTCTGCTTACCTGCCTGTGATGTCACTGCCCACCTGCCATGGGGCGTGGCCCTACCCAGGGCCAAACTCACCTACTGAGCATGCTCTCTCTCTCTCCTCTCACCTCTCCCTCTCTCCTTCTCCCCTCTCTCCCCTCTCTTCCCTCTCTCTTTCTTGTTTCTCTTTCTCTGTCTCTCTGTCTCTCTGTCTCTCTCTGTCTGTCTCTCTCTGTCTGTCTCTCTGTCTCTTTCTCTCTCAGGTATCCCTCTTCCCTCTTCCTTCTCTCCCCATGCTCATTTAACAAATTTCTCCACATAATATCTATTGCTTGGCATCTTATTTTTAGTTATTAAAAAAAGTCGCAGACGACACTAGCCCTCACTCAAACACATCTCAGGGGCCGGACTCAATAGGTCACTTTGTTTTTAAAAAAAATTAAAATGAAATAATTCTTAGAAGATTAGTTTAATCCTATGAATGTTAATTTAAAACCTTGATTAAATTAACTGAGACCAACAGTGAAAGAATTAAGATGCAGTCCATAAAAAGAAAATATTTCAGATGCCCACGTGTGTCACTCCATGCCCAAGAACAGTGATGTAAGGTCCCAGGGGTGAACTTCTTAAAAAGACAAAGGCCTGAAACATCTTAAGGGAAAATAGAGGGGTTTTTGTTTTTCATGTTTGCTTTCTCTTCCTTTTTGGCATCCTTCATCTCAACTCTGAGAACAATGACAGGTCTGAGGACTTTCTCAAGGTCACTGCTATGTCAAGCTGTCACGCAGCCTGCTGATTGGCCTAATTCCCATGTTTACAGACCAAATTATCCCCTTATTTGTATCAGCACAAGTCCGTGGATTATAAACTGAAGTTCCCAAACAGAATTTCAATAAATCTCCCACAAAACAGTCATCTAGTGATTTTCCCACAATAGCTTTCTATATTTTCCATCCACAAAACAGCCAGCCATTTTCACACAGAGTCCCTTAGAAGGTGAACAGAGCCTAAGCTGACACTAAGGTAGATAAACAGAATAGACTCATGGCCGCTGGGATGCCTTGCCTTTAGTGAGGACTGCTGTGTGCATGTGTGTGTGCATGCGTGCGTGCACAGGTGCGCACGCACGGGCCTGTCTACCTCTGCTATCAGCCCGCAGGCGCTTTCTAGCTTGTGTTTTGAGGCAGTGTCTGTCATTAGGCTGTGGTGGCTGGACCAGTGGGCCCAGGGACCAGCCGTCTCCATCTCTTCAGTGCTGGGATTATAAGAGCATGGGACTGTGCCTTTTCTTTTCCCAACATGGGTTCTATAGGCCAAGCTCAAGCAAGCACCTTACTGACTGAGGCATCACCCAGCCCTCTACTTAGGACTCTGTTTATTCATTTCTTTCTGCTGCTACGATAAAGACACCAGGACCAAAAGCAATTTGGAGGGAGGAAAGAGTGTGTTTGGCTTACATATCCCTATCACAGCCCATCACCGAGGGATGCCAAGAGAGAGACACTAACTGAATTGTACTTAGCTACAGATAATCGTGTAGAGCGCTAGCTAACTCGTGGCACTGTGTGGAAAAGAACTGTGATAAACCAAAGCAACATGTGGGGAAAAGGGTTTGTTTCAGCTTATATGTCAGGTCACACTCCGTCTATCACGGGGGACGTCGGGTCGGTAACTCAAGCAGGAACTGAAGCAGACAGAGACTGTGGAGGAACATCGTTTACTGGCTTGGTCCCCGTGGATTGTTCTGTCTCCCTCCTTCTGCCTCCTAGAACCACTTTCCCAGGGGGCACTGCGGGACCATGGTCTGGACCCTCCCATATTAATCTTTTGCCAAGAGGCTAAGCCACAGAATTGCCAACAGGCTGTTCTTTTGGGGGGTATGTTATCATCTGAATTTCCCTCTTCTCAGATGATTCTAACATGTCAAGGCCTCTCTCTCTCTTCCTCTCTCTGTCTCCTTCTGTCTGTCTGTCTATCTGTCTGCCTGTCTGACTGTCTGTCTGTCTGTCTGTCTCTCTCTCTGTCTCTGACACACACACACACACACACACACACACACACACACACACACACACACACCTAGGACAGCATTTTCAAGGATTTGTACCAAGGGCATGACTAATATCTATTCTCTCCTGGAGGTACTGAAGACATTTTTAATGCTCTTTCTCTGATTTTTCTGACTGTTGTGTAATAAGCACTTATTGCTCATCATATGAGAAAACAATGTTTGAAAACCACCCTGAGTTATAGAATTTCCTCTGCAAAATTATCCACCACTCTTTTCCTCTACACTGATTGTTTAGCTGTTTTCAACTTCTCCCTTGCTGGAAGCCTTGGAGCATTCAACTAATTAAATCCTTGCCATTCCGCAATTACTAATTCACTCATCTCTCCACCTTATAATTTTACGTTATCCCTAACTCTCACAAATGAGAAAAAACATCAGCTTCATATATACACCTTAAAATGTCTGAAAAACATTATAGTTAGAAATGCTTAATTTGTCCTCAGAATTGCTAGATTGTAGACACCCAAATGTTTACTGCAGCAGTTCTCAACCTGTGTGGGTCATGCCCTCTTGGGGGGGGGTCACATATCAGATATCCTGTATATTAGATATTTACATTACTGTTCATAACAGTGGAAAAATGACAGTTAGGAAGTAGCAACAAAATAACCTTATGGTTGGGGTCACCACAACACGAGGAACTGTATTAGAGGGTCGCAGCATCGGGTTGAGGGCTACTGGACTAATGATTCTGGCTTATTGTCCACCAAGTGTCCCAGTGGTTGAATTGTTCTTTTTGCCTGGGTTGTGTCTCACCAAAGCACGTGGACCTCTACAAAAGAAACGTGAAATCATGGTGCGTAAGTCAACCAGTGAGGCTCTCTTTTCAAGGCTATGCCACCTTTCAGGAAAGACATGGTAGGAACAAAAAGATCTTTACACTATCTTCTGTATTGATACATGATCAGAACTTACAGATGGAAGGCACAGACCTAAGAATGTACCCAGAATGCTCTGAAAACAATGCTATCCACATAACTAGCATAAATGATGAATACTTCACGGCTTTGGGAAAATACATTTATAATAGAGACTATGGGAGCAGAATACTAAGAGATATTTGTTTGCTTACATATTTAAAATGCTTTTGTTTTGGTTTTGGGACACAGGTTCTCACTACATACCCCGGCTGTGCTAAAACTCACAAAGTAGACCAGGCTGGTATGAAGCTCACAGAGGCCCACCGGCCTCTGCCCCCCAACACCACCCCTGGCATGAACATCTTTGTTGTTGTTTGTTCGTTTCAAGACAGGGTTTCTCTGTGTAGCCCTGGTTGTCCTGAGTTCGCTTTGTAGACCAGGCTGCCCTCAAACTCACAGAGATCTGCCTGTCCAAAATGTCATTTTGTCTTGGCTTTGCTTAGTGGAGTGCATAAAAGGTCTTCTTCACTTGCTTTAAAATTCCTCAAAGAAGTCAGGGATAACGATGCACACCTTTAATCCAGCACTTGGGAGGCAAAAGCAGGCAAATCTCTGTGAGTTTGAGGCTGTCATGGTCTACATAGGGATTTCCGGGACAGGTAGAACCATGTAGTGAGACCCTGTCTCACAAATACCAACAGCAGCAGTAGTAGTAGTAGTAGTAATAGTAGTAGTAGTAATAGTAGCAGCAGCAGCAGCAGCAGTAGTAGTAGTAATAATAGTGGTAGTAGCAGTAGTAGTAGTAGTAATAATAGTGGTAGCAGCAGTAGTAGTAGTAATAATAGTGGTAGCAGTAGTAGTAGTAGTAATAATAGTGGTAGCAGCAGCAGCAGTAGTAGTAGTAGTAGTAGTAACAATAGTGGTAGCAGTAGTAGTAGTAGTAGTAGTAGTAGTAGTAGTAGTAGTAATAGTAGCAGCAGTAGCAGTAGTAATAGTAGTAGTAGTAGTAATAGTAGTAGTGGTAGCAGTGGTGATAGTGGTCGTGGTAGCGGTAGTGATAGTGGTCGTGGTAGTGGTAGCAGCAGCAGTAGTGGTAGCAGTAATAGTAATAGTAGTGGTAGCAGTAGTAGTAGTAGTAGTAGTAGTAATAGTGGTAGCAGTAGTAGTAGTAATAGTAGTAGTAGTAGTAATAGTAGTAGTGGTAGCAGTAGTAGTAATAGTAGTGGTAGCAGTAGTAGTAATAGTAGTGGTAGCAGTAGTAGTAATAGTGGTAGCAGTAGTGATAGTGGTTGTGGTAGTGGTAGTAGTAGTAATTTAACATTTCTTCAAAGAAGGGAAAAGAAATTTCATAGCTCACATTGTGCAGAACTTGACACCTGTGGAATCATCCTGCTTAACACTAAATCACATTGCTACAAAAATCCCTCTAAGGAGCCGGGCGTGGTGGCGCACGCCTTTAATCCCAGCACTTGGGAGGCAGAGGCAGGTGTATAGCTCACATTGTGCAGAACTTGACACCTGTGGAATCATCCTGCTTAACACTAAATCACATTGCTACAAAAATCCCTCTAAGGAGCCGGGCGTGGTGGCGCACGCCTTTAATCCCAGCACTTGGGAGGCAGAGGCAGGTGTATCGCTGTGAGTTCGAGGCCAGCCTGGTCTACAAAGTGAGTCCAGGACAGCCAAGGCTACACAGAGAAACCCTGTCTTGAAAAAACCAAAAAAAAAAAATCCCTCTAAGGCCTGGAGAGACAGCTCCGAGGTTAAGAGAGCTGCCTGCTCGTATAGACGACTTGGCTTCTATTCCCAGCACCCGCATAGCAGTTCACAACCATCTGTAACTCCAGTCCCAGGAGATCTGACGTCTTCTTCTCACCTCCTCAGGGACTGTATGCATGTGACACACAGACATTTTTACAGGCAAAACCCACATACATAAAAAATAAATAAAATAAATCACTGATGATAATAAAATATTAAACACAGCTCATGGCCAGGATTATTGCTGGGCTACATGACAGACAGTGTCATTATAGGAGGCATGGAGGAGTCCGATGTCCCAGTTTATAACTCTGTTTTTCTAATACCCGTCAACCTTGAACCAGAAGGAACCGTGAGGTAAAGGGAAGGAGGTACATGACGGGCAACGTCTCAAGGTCATCACAGGGTCACTCCGGTGAACACTTATCACGGCCATCGCCCACATTGGTCTGTCACACCCGCACCAAACAGGTCCTCTCTGCTTTCAGCAACGCTGAGACGAGCATTTTTTCCTCCAATAACTGTCACCTCTACGAAATGCTCTCCTTTCCCACCAGGATCTCCTGCTTTGACTCACCCGGCTAGCCCACTCTCCCTGAGCCTTCCTGGTGATCAGACCAGGATCGCTGCTTTTTAAATAACTCACTTCCACAAGAGAACACTTCAATTCAAAGGAGGCAGGGAGGGGGCAGGGAAATGACATGTGGATGTGCTTATACGTCAACAGACAGGGCAAGACTACATAAAAGTGTAATGCACTTCATGGATTTGTGGCTCATAAAACACAGTCTTTCTGCCTGCCTTCCTCTTCCCTTTCACCTATTTGTGGCAGGAAGTTGTTCAGGCCACAGGTTGTGGAGTCACCCCAAAGGTGGCTTCAATGACCCTGACCACTGAAATAGATGGAACATGTAGTGCTCACAATGGCAGCACTGCTCCTGGGGCCTTCTGCGTTCCCTAAGCAAGAGGAGTGTGGCGGGCACCGACAGCCACTACCGATGTGAGTCACAGAGGACATTAGATGACAAGTCGTCTGCTAGGAGAGGGGACACAAAGGCCTGGTGTGCCAGAGGGAGGGGCGCGGTTTCAAAGCTGTTTGCTTTTCCAGTGGTGCTCTCCAGAGTCTCGTATCATTGCTATGGTGTGGTTAAACCTTTTTATTCATATCTCTGTTGGGGACACTCCACAGGCTCCCCTCCCAGCAGCCTTTGCGTTGCTCTCCATGTTCTGTAAGGTAACAAACGTCCACTGTCAGGGACTTTGAATTCCTCACCAGGGGCAAACAGCACCTCTAGAGAACCCAAGGCCAAGACTGTCCAGGCATGCCTGCTCTGAGACTCCAGCCCCGACACAGGTAATCCTTCTGCCCCATGTCCAAATCCCAGGAATGGTGTCCCTTACAGCCTGCCCTTGTGGTCCGAAATAATCCCCCAGGCAGTATTTCTATCATTAAAAGAAAAAGCCGCTGAGGTCCTTGGTCTTTGCCAGGATTGGTTTACAAACATTTATCCAGAGGCTTTAGAAAGAACAATACGCCTCTTGGCTTCAGTGTTGAAGTCATAACATACAAACAACTGGCTTCTGTGGGGATGGGGGTGCTTCGCAGGAAGCTCCGTCTGTTTTCCGGAACCCTCGTCATCCCAGAGGAGTTTGTTATCTGTTTTAATAGCGGATCCTTTTCTTGGTGTCCTTGATTTCTTGGATGTTTTGTTTCAGGAATTTTTCAGAGTTAGCATTTTCTGTGCCCCTTATTTGACCATGTCCCCTTGATGGGGAGGCCCGGCGGCACTCAGGAGAAGGATAGCAGGCTATCAAGAAGAGACTTTATACCCTATGATCATATACAGGGGGAGGAGGCCCCCCTCAGTCACAGTCATAGGGGAAGGGAATAGGGTGAAAGTGGGAGGGAGGGAGGAATGGGAGGATACAAGGGAGGGAGAACCATTGAGATGTAATATGAATGAATTAATAAATAATTTAAAAAGTGGGGGAAAAAAAACGGGTCCTGCTGAGTCTTCTATTCAGAAGCTGAAACAGCAAGCCCACCAAACTCTAAAGATATTTTTTTACCAGCAATGCCTGTAAACTTCATGTCATGTGGTCTCCCAGAAGTCCCAGGAAGTAATTTCCTCTACTTCCGATTAGGCTGAGCTGCTGGCAAAAGCTGTTTGTTTTGTTTTGTTCTGTTTTTGAGACAGGGTTCTCTGTGTAACAGCCCTGGCTGTCCTGGACCCGCTTTGTAGACCATGCAGGCCTGGAACTCACAGAGATCCACTTGTTTAAATGGGGAGGTCCAGATTCATCTGGTGGAGAAAGCACCATGTGAGCACAGAGTTAAGGTCTAAAACTGTATCCTGACAGTGGGGGCCGGTACGGGAGGGAGATAGTCTACATAGAGGCATGCTCCTTGCTCCCTTGCGCAGCCGGGGGACTTATTAAAACAATAAGTCCCCTTCCTCGGATTCCAATCTTAGGAGAAGGAAAGGAAAGCCCTGGTGCCAACGCACACCTTGTGCAGCAGACTTGGGCATTTGTCTATTTGCAGGCCGGGCACAGACCTTTACTAAATGCCAGCAGACAGCCAGGGCCAGCCTACACTGCCCCTTTAAGGCATGCTCCACACTCAACCCAAGGACCGCACAGCCCTCCAAATAGAATGGGTGAGTTCTGGTGGAGAGCCAATCCACGCTTACATTCTTCTCATTGAGGTACAGGAAGATGTGTGCAGCTTGGCCCTTCCTGCTTCATACTCCCCACACAGAGCGGGGAATCGGCTGCGGCACCCCCTCTGCCCCCCACTATATGCCCCAGACATATGAAGCAAGCTGCAGGTCAGTACCCGGCATATAAGACGACCCCCGACTTCGGTACAGATTTTTCATGGTTAAAAAGTTGTCTTATACGCTGAAAAATACAGTAATAGAATAAGTCTGGCAAATTAGCCTCAAATAATTTGATGGCATTGTATTGCCCATCTAGAAACACAATAGTTATATCTCTGTATGCTGTAACTTCATACTTAAAAAGAAGAAAAGTGAGTTATGTCCATTTTGAAAGCTTTCAACAGTTAAACAAAAGTTTGATGGTTGCTTCTCAGTGACAAAGACTGACAGAAGTTTTAACCACTGGCTAATGGGAGGGTTCTACTAAGAAAGGGGCCTCACACTGCCTCACAGGGTGAACTCATAGCTGTATTTCCACCTCTGTGTGTTTGTAATCAGACAAGAAAACTTGTAAGACATTATTCTAAAAACACAAACATGTTCCAGAGCTTGACTCAAAGTGAGCACTATGGGCTGGAATGCTGTGACAAATTCATCTTTAAAGTGATGCTAAAACACCTATTTCCTCTTTATTTTTATCACAGTAATATACGTTTATGTTTTAAAAAGCCCAATACTGTGGCTTGAGAGATGGCACAACAGTTAAGAACACTGGCTGATCTTGCAGAGGAGCTAAGTTCAATTCCAAGTACCCTCGTGGCGTCTCAAAACTGCCTGTGGGCCAGGCACGGCGGCGCATGTCTTTAATCCCAGCACTCGGGAGGCAGAGGCAGGAGGATCACTGAGTTTGAGGCCAGCCTGGTCTACAAAGTGAGTCTAGGACAGCCAAGGCTTCACAGAGAAACCCTGTCTCGAAAAACCAAACCAAACCAAACCAACAACAACAACAACAACAACAACAAAAAACTGCCTGTGGTTCCAGGGGATCCAATGGCCTCACGGGCACTGCATATACATGGTGCATATATATACACATATACATATATACAGACATACAGGCAAACACATGTAGACACAAAACAAAAACAAAGCTTTTAAAAAGTCAACTATAGTTCTGAGGAATCTAGAAGAAAAATTACAGTTCACCATCCCGCTCAATCCATTTCTTTCCAGCTTTCCTCCCTAGAGGGAAAAAAAATCACTATGCAGTCACGCCTTTGTATTTTTTTTTTTAAATATTTTTATTTAGTTTTATGTGCATTGGTGTGAGGGTGTCAGATCTTGGAATTACAGACAGTTGTGAGTTGCCATGTGGGTGCTGGGAATTGAACTCAGGACCTTTGGAAGAGCAGGCAGTGCTCTTAACCACTGAGCCATCTCTCCAGCCCCCAACCTTTGTATTTTTTTTTAATGTACATTGCTCACACTCTCTTGCTGTAGACTGCATGCATTGGCTTCCAGTTATGGAAGCCAGCAGTGTAGCCATCTCACACTGACAGATCAGCCTTGCAGGAGCTTCTGGTTTCACTGACACCCAGTGCAGGCTTGTTCCATCGTTGTAAGCATCAGTCACAGATGAGCAACGTGGCAATGACGTCTGCTTTCCTTAGTTTTGTTCAGTTTTTTATGTTAACGGTCATGTGGGTTTTTCATTTGCTTGGTGCCCTTTGTGCTTGTGGTTCCCCAATCGTACCATACCCAGCATCCTTCCAGCATGGGTTCCTGTTAGCTCCCATCAACCTGTAGACATACTTCTGGAATCTTCTCCCTTTCCACTCTGGCTCCTAGTGGAGCCTACAACAGGGCTCGCCTCCCAGGCCTGTTCTTCATCATCACATTCCAGGCTTAGACGTGGTCTGTGCATACTGTGTCTTCTTTCTTCTGTCTCTGTGATTTTACATGGAAGCTACTCTTTAGAAGCTTCCCGAGGCAGGGCTTATGGAGACTTTGTTTTGTTTTTGAGGTGCTGGCTAGCTTGGAAGTCCCATACTTTACCCTCATGAGTGATTGATAATATAGATAAGTATTAAGTCCTAGGTTGGAAATAATTTTCATTAGGATGGCCCTGCTCACTGGCCTCTGTGGTGGCCATAGAAATATGTCATCTGGCCTTCCTGCTGTCAGGAGCACATGTGAGTGGTGACACCAGCTGTCACCTCCTTAGGGGCACCGCTACAGCCATGTTTTGTTGGTGGTGGTGGTGGCTGTTCCCACACAACAGACAGAAAACGTCAGAGGTATTGGTGTAGGCATTGCAGTGAGACACGAACTCCCACCGTGGCCACAGACTCGGTAGATCTTTCTTAGATCCAGGGGCACATCTGAGAACCTTCCCACTGCGTCCCGCTTCCTGCCCTTTACAGACATCACGTGTGCATCACGATCGGATGAGCTGCTCCCATTCTCTGCCTCCTTCCCCTTTATCGTTCATCACCATCCCTCAGGTGAGTCCCCTGCACACTTATTTAACCTTGCCTTGACATCTGCTTCTCATAAGACTTGAACTAACTAAGTGGGTCTGTGGAGCCAACATACTTCTTTGAAGATGAGAACGCATGCCGGCACTATGTAGAAGTAGGCAGCCCCCTACCACAGCCTCAGCTGATGAATATTTCACCGGGGGCAACCTGAGCAAAGGACCCACAGTGACTCAGGCATGCCAATACTGCTTCCATCTGTATTGTACTGAGGTCTGCTCAATACAGAAGAAACCATGTCAGTGTGAAAGCCACAGGCTCTCACGGGCACCACACAGAGAGATTCTTATTTAGCAGCAAAAGAGTTGATGCCTCTTAGCAATTCACATAGCACCTCGGAAAGTTCCAGAGATGGGGGGGGATAGGGGGGGTGGTGATTCAATGTTCAGCCAAGATGGATCTGACATATCAAGGTCAAAGTCCTGATTGGGATAGCCTGAGACTCTAGACGACGCAGTGTTATGCGCCTCAAAGGGCATGTCTCTGCAAACTCTCAGCCCTGGTCCACCAGGGCTTTCTAGCAAGTAGCAGCACTTCTGTAGCTGAAGAGGCTTCTCTCCTAAAAAAAAAAAAGCAAGAGGTACCACAAGCTTCTAAGTGTCAGTTCTGGTTTAACACATCTGGAGACAGCTGGGAGGATCAAGGGGGGGGGGGGAGGGGCGGAGGAGGGGGAAGCCACACAGCAAAGCAGCTTCAAGCATTAGCAAGCTTGGCTAGCACCAGACGAGTGTCACTGGGATTCAACTTCGAGAGTCTTTGGCCAAAGAAAAAGACAGGAGAAGGCAGAATAATTCACTAACTACAGGGCACTTGCTCCAGAAATAAACTTTCCAACCCTGGTCCCAAACACAGAGGGGACATAGGGCAGGTTCCCTGCAGAGATGACTCTGAGAAGTCTGTAGGAAGTAGGGGCCAGTGTGGAACAGGTGAAAACTGCCCTTCAGTGTCGCCCCAACAGCTTGTGAAGGAAGGAAGCTGAGAGGAGCGACCAGACGGGGACCAGGATGTTAGTCAAGCTACACTCCTCACTGGAGGAGGCCACTTCACAGGGCACTCTACAGGGACACACACTCTTCACCAAAGTCCTTAGGAATACGCTTTTCAGGAAGAAGCACCTGTTATAAATGCAGGTGCCCCTCTCCAGGCCAGGCTGGATGTAGTAGGGTTGGCATGCCCAGGACAGAATGAGGCCCTGGAATACGTAGATCCAAGAAACCACTGCGAAATTTCCAGAAGTCACGTGTGCTGATGGCTTCGAGCAACAGCCATGGTTGAACACTTGGTCCCCAGTTGGTGGGCCCTTTGGGAGAGATTGCGGAACCTTTAAGAGATGAGCCTTGCTGGAGGAGTGTGTCACTAGGGGTGACCTCTGAGAGTGAGAGCCTCGCTCCACTTGCAGTTTGCTCTCTCGGCTTCCTGTTTGCGGTTGAAGATGTGATCTCTCGGCTTCCTTCTCCAGCCTCCCTCACCATTGTGGCTCTCCCTCTGGAACCATAGTTTCTTTCAAAAGTTGTTTTTGGTCATGGTGTTTTATCACAGCAAAAAAAAAAAAAAAAAAAAAGTAAAAAGGTGTCTGGGTCCCTTGGAGAGGAAGGATTTTGCCTCACCACCTCAGGTATATCCTGCCATGACCTTCCTATGGTATCACATCTATATGGAATTTCCTGTCCTCAGTTCTAGGACAGTCTCTTGAATCATCATTTCATTGTTTCCTGCTGTTTCTCTTACCTAAGGTAAAGTAGAAATACCTCCTATTTAGAAGGTCGACACAATAAAGATCTGCTTTCTGCTGCTGCTGCTGCTGCTGTGAGCTGAGTGGGGCCAGGCTGTTCTGGTATGCGCTTCTGTTGTACAGTGGAACCGAGCAGTGTGGCTGCATTCAGCTGGGACGTCCAGTGGGCCCAGAAGGAACTAGATCTGCTTTGATCGCCCACACCATAAAGCCTGCCATAAATCATGATTGCTGCCATGGCGACGCTTTGTAATCTGATATAAGTTATTCAAAACTCAGTCCTGCCCTGTCACCTGTGGTCTGGATCGGAGCTCTCCATCCTCATCCTCCTCTCCAGGTTCCCAAGACCACAGAGCCAGTAGCAAGCAGCTCCCTAAGCACATGTGTGTTCCCAGCTGGACAATCCATGACTCCCACAGGGAAGCCTGGAGACGGACGCCCATGAGCTTGGGACTTCAACCCCCATCTCTGGGCGCCTATCAACCCCTCCTCACCCTTTCTGCTCACTGGTTGATGTCCCCATCACTTCCAGGCTGGTAACAGTTGCCTGCGCTTACCTCTCTGGGACCTATGAGGTCAGTTTTCATATATTTTCTATTTACCTCTTCATTGTGCTTTTGCCTGACATGAGTAGTTGGAATCATTCCCCTTACACACACACACACACACACACACACACACACACACACACACACACACACTTTTCAGGATTTTTGCTGAACAGAGATTAGGTTTGTAGCCACTCACTAGAAGGAGGGAGCTCACAACCACATTGGGAGGTGTGGGAGACTGGGATGTGACTACAGTGAAGTCATGTTTTCCTAGCCCAACAGAGCAGTTGCACATATGAACTCACAGTGGTTGAGACAGCATGCACAAGACCTGTGTGGGCCCAAGCCAGAAAATCCCCAGCATGCAAGGGAAGAGGGCATGGACCTCACCCCTCCCCTGGAAAGGGAAGGAGGACATGGACCCCTCCTCAGGAGCTGTCAGCAGATAATAGCTGACAGAAAGGGCGAGTCAGCTTTCTTGGATGTGGCTCCTAATAGGTTGACCATACATTGGACTTGATTCTCTCTCTCTCTCTCTCTCTCTCTCTCTCTCTCTGTGTGTGTGTGTGTGTGTGTGTTTAAACAATTTTATAAAGCCGACACAAAATTGGTTTGACATGGAAAAGGTGGCTGGGAGGAGTTTGGAGAAGGGTGAAGTGATCAAAGTACAGTGTACAAATTTATCAAAGAACTAACTAAAAGTGATAAACCACGGCAATAGAAACCCCAGCCATGACACCCACACATACAGAAGCCTACTTGAGAGAGAAACCCCAGGGGGACGTTCACAGCCTTTGTTCCTATCACACGAACGCTGTCCCATTTGCCACTGCAAGTCACACGAACCATGGTGCACATGAGAGGGAACTCCTGTGAGCTTCAGGGACGGCCCCAGGGCACACTGCGCTCTCCCTCCTCCCACCCTCTGAGTGCTCCCTCTTCCCTGCAGGGGACACACAACCCATTTCAACCACATGTTGAGGTTTAGTTAAAAAGTGTCCTCATTTGCTTTTCTGCTGCTATGATAAACACAGCCAAGAGCAACGTGCGGAAGGGAAGGATTCATCTGGCTTACATGCTACCATCTATGATGAAGAGAAGGCAAGTCACCAACCTCAATGCAGGCACTGATGCAGAGACCAAAGAGGAGCACTGCTCACTGCCTTGTACCTCCACCGTCTCTGCCACCCCTGGCTCACTCACTCACATGACTTTCTTCTTCAGCCCAGGACCAGCTGCCTAGGGATGGCACTGACCACCGTGGACTGAGCCTTCCTACATAAACCAGCAATTAAAAAAAAATCCCCCCCAGACATGTCCACAGGCCCACAGGCCAATCTGGTGGAGACAGATTCAGCTGCGAATCTGTCTTCCCAAGTGTGTAAGTGTGTGTCAAGTTAACCAAAATCAACCATCACAGATAGGGAGGACAGCTTTTGGAAGGACAGATGGAAAGTCCTACTCGACTCTTGGATCTGCATGTCAGGTGGGGTTTCTGGAAAAAGAAAGGACAGGCAAGTCTGGGAACTGTGAAGGGAGCCAGTGTTATCCACACACATCTCCACAGGAGATGCAGAAAACCTGTGTCAGGCCAGCTCTTCTCTCCTCACAGCGGACCATGTACAGCATTCTAATTTTACATCAGATTTCACCAGCCAGTTAAGAAGATTTCACCAGCCGGGTGTAGTGGTGCACGCCTTTAATCCCAGCACTCAGGAGACAGAGGCAGGTGGATCACTGTAAGTTCAAGGCCAGCCTGGTCTACAAAGTGAGCCCAGGACAGCCAAGGCTACACAGAGAGACCCTGTCTCGGGGAAAAAAAAACAAAAGGAAAGAAAGAAGATTCCCCTAAATTCATGTGACACTATTCCTTATGCTGATCCAGAAAGGTTTCTAGATTTCTATTATCTCCTATTATTATTATTATTATTATTATTATTATTATTATTATTATTATTTTGTTTGTTTTCGAGACAGGGTTACTCTGAGTTGCCTTGGCTATCCTGGGCTCACTTTGTAGACCAGGCTGGTCTCGAACTCACAGCAATGCTCCAGCCTCTGCCTCCCAAGTGCTGGGCTTAAAGATGTGCGCCACCACGCCCAGCTCTTATCTCCAATTTTAAAAAAGTGGCCTTCTACCTATGGGAAGCTCCCTCCTTGGTAACATTTAGTAAGATTGTAAATTTAAAGATAGACTACCACAGGAGACAACAGGCACAATCTGGCTCAACAGCAATGCACCAGGAGTTAAGAGCCTGGTGACACTAGCTGTCTATAGATGAATCCAAGCCCTCAATGAGGTGACAGCCAAAGCTACCAGTGCAGTCTTGTACATCGGGGCCATAGACCTGCCTGCTCTGTGCTTGGGCCACAACTGCTCTGCACAGCAAATGAGGCGAGATGCCTTGAGGATCCCCAGGCCTCATCCCTCCAGCTCCTTGCCTTTTCTCACCCATGGCTTTCAAGTATTGAATCCTGAGTGTACTGTCACCTTCCGCTTACTCGCCTCGACTCGGCAAGGGCTGTGTCACAGATTTCCTCCACTATGTGCTGCCTATTTGGTGTGTCTGGCACCCGCAGCCCAGAACAGGACTCACCAGATGTTTCCATACAAAAAAAGCGTTATGGGAACCCAGTTGTGCCCATCCTAGGACACACTGCCTGGTCCAGAAAGCCGGGCATCCCTTGTTCTCCCCTGTATAGTTTTCCCAAACACTCCTCTGCCCTCCCACCCAACGACTGTCTTGTTGCTCCTTGGTGCCCCTGCTATAGTCACTTATTCCTTCTAAGGTCTTCAAAGTGTTCTAGTGAGATGACCCAATGGTTGTTACGTCTCCTCTATTAATCTATAAGTGAGTAGGAGGAGAGTCTTACCTTGTCTCTCTCTTTGTGGCAACGTAAACAAAGCAAACACTGTCACTTTAAGCTTGCCATATTGTACCCAGCCCCTCCCAGAGTGAAGGACAAAGGAGCCTGTCGGCTCCTCTGGTGGGTAATACAGGCTTGGATATGTGGCCCTATCCAGTAAGAGGTACAAAGTCCCCCACTTAACTGTATCCCAAAGATATCATACTAGATACAACAGAAGCCCAGGGAAGCTCTCACACATATCAAACAGGAAAAAAAAGCCATGCTGCTGTGAGTGGGCTTTCACTTCAGGAAGAGCACACCTGAGCACAGACTGAATGGCCTCTCCTTTCTGTCCCCGTCTCTCTGTAAGCAAGGCCTCCTAGTGTGCACAGAAGCACCATGCCTTATGGGAGAACTTGGGAAATGAGTAGGGAAAGGGTTGAAGAGAGAGGATCTGTGGTCAGGATCCAGAAAGAAGTGGCACCAAGGAAGGGGTAGAGTGCTCCCAGAGACACTACAAGGGCCTCTTAGCCACTGAAGCCATGGACACAGCACCATATAAGGAGCTCCAACCCTACAGAAGAAGCTCCAACCTTACAGAAGGATCTGCAGCCCTACAGAAAGAGCCACAACCCTACAGAAGGAGCTGAAGCCCTACAGAAAGAGCTACAACCCTACAGAAAGAGTTACAACCCTACAGGAAGAGTTACAACCCTACAGAAAGAGTTACAACCCTACAGAAAGAGCTACAACCCTACAGAAGGAGCTGCAGCCCTACAGAAAGAGCCACAACCCTGCAGAAGGATCTGAAGCCCTACAGAAAGAGCTACAACCCTACAGAAGGAACTGCAGCCCTACAGAAAGAGTCACAATGCTACAGAAGGAGCTGAAGCTCTACAGAAAGAGCTACAACCCTACAGAAAGAGTTACAACCCTGCAGAAAGAGCTACAACCCTACAGAAAAACGACAACCCTACAGAAAGAGTTACAATCCTTAAAAAAAAAAAAAGCTACAACCCTAGAAGGAGCTCCAACCCTATAGAAGGATCTACCGTCCTACAGAAGGAGCGACAGCCCTACAGAAGGACCTACAACTCTACAGAAAGAGCTACAGCCACAAGAAGGAGCTACAACCACACAGAAAGAGCTACAACCATGAGAAGGAGCTACAACCACGCAGAAGGAGCTGCAACCACACAGAAGGAGCTGCAGCCCTGCAGAAGGAGTTATAAATGCACACTGGCACCGGGAGTGCTAGACCTGTGCTGAAGCCTGTCCTGAGTCCATGCCCAATCCTCTACATCCGTCAACTTCTCTAAGTGAAACTCTATGGGGTAAAGGTGGACCCAAGCAACCCCAAACCATCTTCCTGTCTCTTCTGCCCCATCTCATGCTCAAGGGTCAGATGATCAAGAGGCCCATTCAGTGTTTACATTTGTGGTCTTGGAATTCAGCCCCATACCTTCCTGCTACACTGTGAGCTCTTGAGAAAAGTTCTGAAGTGTCATGGTCCCAGCAAATGTTTTAGCACACAGGGGAACCACTTACGAGGCACACACTAACATTTTCAAATATTTAGAAAGCTTTTTGCCTCTGTCCATTTTGTGTTGCTATAGCAATATCATGGTCTAGATAATTTTGAAAGAAAAGTTGATTTCACCGTTTATACAGCTAAGAAGTCCAAGATAAAGGGGCTACACACACCTTTCCCATTGCATCATGGGACAGAGGACACCACATGGTGATAGACTATACTCAGAAGAGACAGCAAGCAGAGGCCAAGCTCTCCTTTGCTACAGATCCAATCTTAGGATGCCTTACCCACTCCATCAGTACCAGCGTTAATGGTTCACAATCTAAGACCCATACTCCCACACCAGGCTTCACCCCCATACAAGGCTACACACACACACACACACACACACACACACACACACACACACACACACACAGCCAGGCTCCACCCACCCACCCACACACCAGGCTCCACCCACACGCACCAGGCTCCACCCTCACACCAGGCTCCACCTCCATACCAGGCTCCACACACATACCAGGCTCCACACACACAACAGGCTCCACCCTCACACCAGGCTCCACCCTCACACCAGGCTCCACCCCACACCAGGTCCCACCACCACACCAGGCTCTGCCTCCATACCAGGCTCCCTGCCCACACCCCCCACATACCAGGCTCCACCCACACACCAGGCTCCACCCTCACACCAGGCTCCACCCTCACACCAGGCTCCACCCACACACCAGGCTCCACCTTCACACCAGGCTCCACCCTCACACCAGGCTCCACCCCCACACCAGGTCCCACCACCACACCAGGCTCTGCCTCCATACCAGGCTCCCTGCCCACCCCCCCCACCAGGCTCCACCCTCACACCAGGCTCCACCCTCACACCAGGCTCCACCCTCACACCAGGCTCCACCCTCACACCAGGCTCCACCCACATACCAGGCTCCACCCACACACCAGGCTCCACCCTCACACCAGGCTCCACCCTCACACCAGGCTCCACCCTCACACCAGGCTCTACCCACATACCAGGTTCCACCTACACACCAGGCTCCACACACACACCTGGCTCCACCCTCACACCAGGCTCCACCCTCACACCAGGCTCCACCCACACACCATGCTCCACCCACACACCAGGCTCCACCCCCATACCAGCTCCACCCCCACACCAGGCTCCACCCACACACCAGGCTCCACCCCCACACCAGGCTCCACCCCCACACCAGGGTCCACCCTCACACCAGGCTCCACCCTCACACCAGGCTCCACCCTCACACCAGGCTCTACCCACATACCAGGCTCCACCTACACACCAGGCTCCACACACACACCTGGCTCCACACACACACCAGGCTCGACCCACACACCAGGCTCCACCCTCACACCAGGCTCCACCCACACACCAGGCTCCACCCACACACCAGGCTCCACCCACACACCAGGCTCCACCCCCATACCAGGCTCCACCCCCATACCAGGCTCCACCCCCACACCAGGCTCCACCCTCACACCAGGCTCCACCCTCACACCAGGCTCCACCCTCACATCAGGCTCCACCCTCACACCAGGCTCCACCCTCACACCAGGCTCCACCTTCACACCAGGCTCCACCCACACACCAGGCTCCACCCCCACACCAGGCTCCACCTTCACACCAGGCTCCACCCACACCCAACAGGCTCCTCTTACTACAACAGCAATTGGTTCTCATCCTGTTTTGGAGGGACACAAACATTCACCCCACAGGAGCTGTTCCATGTAAACCTGGTTTATTTTGTTCTTTGAGATTTAAGAAGGTAAGGAGACAACCAGGGACTGAGTGCTGTACATCAGCAGTCGTCTCTTCAAACCAAAAGATGAAACCCAGGGGTGACCTGAGAGGGGCAGAGGTGAGCTGGAGAGTCTGGCAGGAGATAGAGGACCCCTGAGAGTTTATCCTGGGGTGAAATTTGATGTGCATCCCCAGGCCCTTCCCTACCCTACCATTCTACTCATCAACTAAAAGGGCACTTGCTGACCTGGAGATACATTTTACATAATTACTACACTTAAAGTCTACGTCCCTAACTGCTTTCAGCTTGAAAAGTACTCCGACTCTCGCCACACATTTCACTAAATATGTATCTTTTTAAAGATTAAACAAGGGCCAGCATTTCATTTCAAAAATCTGAACAAATCTTGGTAAAATTCATTTAAAATCATCAAAAAGATTTAATTTTTTAGATGGGTGTGGTGGCGCACGCCTGTAATCCCAGCACTCGGGAGGCAGAGGTAGGAGGATCTCTGTGAGTTCGAGGCCAGCCTGGTCTACAAAGTGAGTCCAGGACAGCCAGGGCTACACAGAGAAACACTGTCTCGAAAAACAAAACAAAACAAAAAACAAACAAACAAGCAAACAAAAAGAATGTATTCTTGGATACAGTAATAACTAGTCTCACAACAATAACATTCAATAAAGCACAGGAATACATAAATACTACACTGTGTGGCTGATTAAATACGTGTTATAAGTCCTGGGGCATTCCCAAAGACGATGCAGACCTCAGAGCACGCAACACTGATGTTATTGTAGCATGTGCCCCACTCCCTACCTCCCTCCTCCCAGCAGGCATATGCATTCCATCCTCACCCATCACCCAAATGCTTCAAAAATAGTATAGAACAACAAACTTTCAAAAACTATGAATTGACTAATGTAGAGATGCCATGGCTGGGCTACACTCCAGCCAGCAGCTGTGGGTGCTCGCTGTGCTCAGAAAAGCGACCCTGGAGTTATGTAAGTCTGCAGCCGTTCACATCTCCTCTTTTTACCACCTCCAAGCAATTGGCTTTTTAAAATTGTTAATTTAGGGCTGGAGAGATGGCTCAGAGGTTAAGAGCACTGACTGTTCTTCCAATAGATCTTGAGTTCAATTCCCAGCAACCACATGGTGGCTCACAACCATCTACAATGAGATCTGCTATCTTCTTCTGGACTGCTGGCTCATATACAGGCAGAATACTGTATAAATAATAATAAATAAATCTTTTTTTTTAAAAAAATTGTTAATTTATTTTTAAAAATCTACTCACTTCCCATCCCAATTGTAGCCTCCTCCCTAGTTTCCACCTTCTCCCCAACCCCTCCCTCCCATTCCTTCCCCTAGTCCTCCTGGGGAGCCCTTCTTCCCTACCAACTGAACCCAGCCTATCAAGTCTCATCAGGACTGTCTGCATCCTCTTCCTCTGTGGCCTGGTAAGCAATTGGCGTTTTGAACAATTGCTTTTAATCCTCTGTAAGAGCAGTGTGCGCTCTCAACCATGAGGCCATCTCCCAGCCCCACAATTGACATTTTAAGAACATTGCTATGGTTTAAAAATATTTCACTCCTTCTTTTTCTCGGACTTGACTTTAACCTCCAGAGAACATTGTGTTCAACCAGGTATGCGCAGAGAAGCAAGTCAAGTGCCTTGAGAGGCGGTTTAACCGTTTCTCATTAAATGCACACCGAACTCAACCATGTTCCATAAAATGTATTAACCTTCAGCCCAACTGATACTTTCAAAGACATTTTAATAAGAAGAAATTCCTGAAGTGTGGCTTGAAAGTACACTCTGTGTGTCATCCGAATGCCTGCACATTAATTGTTTGGGGGATAAGCATTCAACCAGGACACAAAGTTTTCTCCAATACTCACTCAGGTTAACACAGACCGATGCTCACCCCGTTCTGACAGCATCTTGGTCATGTGGCAGAGTGACTTCTGGTAACTTCTAACTGGAAGCCGTCACAGTGCAGCCATGGCAGTGACCCTTAATGGTTGGTTTTGAATGCCAGCTTGCACACTGTGCTCATTGTAGTTTTTGATTGGGCCTTGGTCTCCCATCCCACCTCAAGATGGCTGGATAGACAGACACACTGACATGAGGAACAGCTTCCCTAAGAGGAAAGTTGTGAAGGCAAAGGCAAGCCATTGAGTAGCTGGAAGGCAGCCAACACCCGACAAGAGCAAATCTTCTTCTTCTTCTTCTTCTTCTTCTTCTTCTTCTTCTTCTTCTTCTTCTTCTTCTTCTTCTTCAGATTTTCTTTTCATTTATGTGTGTGTGTGAGCCTGCTGAGTTTATGTGTACCTTGGGCACACAGGAGCCACAGAAGCCATGAAAGGATTCCAGATCACTTGGAACTGGAGTTAAAGGCCATTGTGAGCATCCCTGTGGGTGCTGGGGGCAGAACGCTGGTCTCTGCAAGAGCAGTAAGCACTCTTATCTACAGAGCCACCTCTCCAGACCCAGCCCGGCATTTAAGAAAGAAGCCGGCAAAGGGAACAAGGTTTCTTGCCTAAAGAAATTGCCCGCCTAACGGAGTAGAGAGAGAGAGGGAAAGGTGAGGGATTAAACACAGATGCTGTGATAAACAGCAGCAGAGGATCTTGGAATTCCATGGAAGGACAGAATGATGTTCCAGTGTGAGGCTGAAGGAGTGCGCAAACTGGTGCTTAAGGTGTAGGGAGGGTTCCAGCAAGCAGGGACTTGTGGTGTTCACACACGATGATGCTCTTTCAGAATACACCCACCAGGCCACACAGCAGGAGCAAGGGAGCAAGCTGGGGCATCACTGAGGCAAAATTAAGGGTGGCCTGGTCCCCCTCATATATAGCTCAGTCGTGCAGTGCTTGCCAAGCATGTTCAAGGTCCTAGGCCAAATGCCCAGTGAGACATAAAGAAAGAAGGGGGGAGGGAGGAGGGAGGGACAGAGGAGGGAGGAAGATGCAAGAGAAGAGTTAGAACTGCAGCCTGACCGAGTGGAAGAGCAAAGAACCCTTACGCCGATGGGGGAGGGAGAGTTTGGTCCTGAGCATGGTACTTACGGCCTCCCTGGTTAGCTAAGTGGACAAGATTATCAGAGTCAGGTGCTCAGAGAAGCCCCAGGTGGAGACTGCACCTGGGTGCTTGGGATTGTGGGAGAGGGTGTCTCAAGACTCACATGGAGGGCTTCCAGAGGGGAGGCCCCAAGAAAATTGCTCTGGATCTTTAACTTTGCAGGCACAGTGAAGAAGGCACACAGGAAACAAAAGGAATGTCCAGGGTACCCACACAGGGGAGAGTGGGTGTGCTGGATAGTTTTATGTCCTGACACAAACCAGAGTCATCCAAGAGGAGGAGACCCCACTGGAGAAAATACCTCTGTAAGACTGGATTGTAGGCAAACCTGTGGGGCGTTTTTTCTTAATTAGTGATTGATGTGGCAAAGCCCAGCCCACTGTGGGTGGTGCTATCCCTGAGCAGTGGCCCTGAGTTCTATAAGAAAGCAGGCTGAACAAGCCATGGGGAGCAAGCCAGTGAGCAGCGCCCCTCCACTCCATGGCCTCTGCATCAGCTCCTGCCTTGGGTCCCAGCCCCAACTTCCCTGGATGATGGATTATAAGCTGTAAGAGGAAATAAACGCTTTCCTCTTCATCACAGTGCCTCATCACAGCGATAGAAAGCCTGAGGCAGTGGGGATCTGAAAACTGAGCTGAGGAATGAAGTCAAGGAAGTAGGAGCAACGGCTTAGAAATGGGATGTGATAGACCAGCCAAGATGTGAGCTGTGATACAAGACACGCCAGAAGTCCCCCTCTGAATGAGGAAGGGTGGAGCCAAATGTACCTTTAACTTGGTTCTGGAGCACTCAGAAATCCACAGGCAGTAAGAGCACATATGGGGGGGGGGCGAGGTCCCCCTCGGTCACAGACATAGGGGAGGGGAGTAGGGGGAAAGCAGGAGGGAGGGAGGAATGGGAGGATACAAGGGATGGGATAACAGTTGAGATGTAATATGAATAAATTAATTTAAAAAAATAAAAAAATACTATAATAACCATATGAATACCATTTTATATATCATAAAACTGAAATAAACCAGTCTACTATCCTAAAAAAAAAAGAAAGAAATCCACAGGCAGAACAAAATTTCAGGGGCACCCTCAGGTTAGACCCTCCCCCAAGCTCTAGACTTTGGGGGCTGTCAAGAACTTTTCCTTGAGAGCCATGGAAGCTGAACCGTCTGACTGCCAGCCAGAGAAGGAAGGCTTACTTAGAGGAGCAAAGCAGCCAGAGCTATGCTCTGAAAGAACTTTCTTTCACTTCACCCGCACCCCATCCCATCCTACCCTACCCTACCCCACGGTCAAGGTCCAAGCTAGCACCAGGAAGCTGAACCGCATTTACAGAGACCTCCAATGTGAGCAGGGCCCCCAAACTTGTAGGAAGTTTACCTAGACTGAGACTGTCCAGGTCATATGAAAAGTGATTCTGGGACCCCAGAAGTTCACCTGCTAATTAGTGGGAGCACAGGGGCGAGATGTGGGCTCACGGTATCTTTTCCCAGCATTCCACTCTGAAATGCAAATTAATACTCGGGGGCTCAGCGTCCCCTAATTTTCCCCCAAACTACCAGCATCGAAACCAAAGCTCCCACTACCAAACTCTGCACATTTGGACTTTTTCAGATAAAGTAAACACTTCCTTGCTACCCCACCCCAATCACACAAACACCAAGAAACAGCACTCAAAGCAAAATAGAAGAATCTCACACAGTGGCATTCATTTGTGATGCCTCACTTCTAACTAACATTAACAGGGCAACTTAACATAAATTCTAAACCCAACGGGATTAATAGAAAAGTAAGATTACTATTTCACAGTGACTGGGGTTTCATAGTGCGACATCAGCAAAAACGAGCCACGTGCCTGCCAGTTACCGATGGCAACAAAGTCCACTGCATCTCTACAGAGAACAGTGTTCCGCAACACTTTTGTGGAACTCCTCAGAAATGCAGCTGCAAAGTTAAACTCGCGACGACAAGGAGGAGAGAGTTGAGTGCAGTGCTTCATGTTAGACTACCAGAAAGAATAGCAGGTGCCCACTTTCACACACGTAGTTTATTATATGCACACTAGACACTAGAATCGGCATCAGTTAAACTTTAAGGACTGATCCTTGGTCCTAATTTGTTTCTGGCAGGAACTGACCCTGTGTATTGTCCTCAAAAGGCTGTACAGTTGTCCCCCGTCCCCTCCCCCACAATAGTTTTCTACACCACTGTTTTCTGGGCTGATTTGTTGGTTTCAGGGTTTGTTAGTTCCTTTAAAAGATGGGCAGATCAACACCACCCAGGAATCACTGCTCTAAAAGTAACAGTCTAAAAAGATGCGCACCTACCTGACACCAAACCCAGGTTTTGTGAAGCTGGCATACAACGCCATTTAGCCAATATCAATCACGCTACCGGATGCTCAGAGCACGGAGTCGACTCAACAGGCCCGTGCTGTTCTGCCTCAATTGTCTGTGGTTAATTAAACGTGTCTAGAGCAGAACTCTTAGCTTGGCGGGTTAAAGTGCCTGTCTGGTAAGAAAGTGTTTGGAAGCAGCCTTCATCCATCTCCAAGATATTCAGAACCACTGGTTGAATCTGGTAATCTAGAGATGGCACTGTGGAAACACGGATGCTGGGGGAGCCACAAGCTGCTCATCTTGTGTTCACATGCTCATCTTGCACTGTGTAAGGGGGTCTTCAGACCCACGGCAGTTATTGATGATGAACACAAGGCGGTTCCTATCCTCTGCTGCCTCAGAAGGGACCTCTAGACACAGCTTAAGCCCAAACAGCTCAGCGATGAGGCTTTTTTGACACCCTGAACCAGATAGAAAATAACCTCGTGCCACTAGGAAGAGGAGTTTTACTGGATTGACCCGGAGCTCCTGCAGGGTGCAAGGCCAGTCTGCAGCTTGTTGCGTTCACCCACCCTCTGTATTCCATCCCTGCAGCTACTTCTTACAAATCTTCCCTTACTTCTAGGAACTTTGCAACACCTGGGGAAAGGCATTCGCTCCTTTCCTCACTGGAGGGAGTCCAGTGTCCTTATCTGGGAGCCCTAAAGCGCGCGCAGGGCAGAAATTTCAGTTTCTATCTCCACTTCTAAGGGGATCTCGGGAGCTGCTGGAGACGGGGGCGGGGTCCCACTGCGAGGTCTAAGTCCTGGATGACCTCGTAATGGGTTCAAGTGAGACTTCCTGGAAGTGGCCTTGGCACTTCCAGGCCCTCTGTCCCCCAAGGTGGCCTCCTGCCTGGCCCCTCAAACTCACCAGAAGTAGGTTGTGGGCAACTAGGTACCCGAGCCTGGAGCTGCCCCGCACTCCCGGAGCCAGGCGCCCGGTGGCATACCCGTGCCAGGCCACCACGTAGGGGTTGTCAATGGTGATCCAGTACTTGACCTGGCCACCGAAGTGACGGAAGCAGAGCTCGGCATAATCCCTGAAATGGTCCACCAGGGCGCGATTGGCCCAGCCGCCATAGGCGTCCTGCAGGCGCTGCGGCAGGTCCCAGTGGTACAGGGTGACCACCGGCTGCACGCCCAGCTCCCGCAGCCGCTCCAGCAGCCGCCGGTAGTAACGCAGCCCCTCACGATTAGGGGCGCCCGCGGTGCCATTGGGGAGTACCCGCGCCCACGAGATGGAGAAGCGGTAATGGGTGACCCCCAGCTTGCGCAGCCCCTCCGTGTCGCGGTAGACGTTGTTGTAACTGTCACTGGCCACGTCTCCAGTGGCGGGAAGGGGAGGCGACCGGGCACCCGACGGCGCCACGACGATCGGGGAGTCGCCCGAGGTGGCCGGAGGGTGATGGGTGAACGTGTCCCAGATGGACGCGCCTTTACCATGCTGTCGCCAGCCGCCCTCAGTCTGGTAGGCGGCGCTGCCCACCGCCCAGTGGAAGCCGTCGGGGAAGGTGTCGTGGAGGAGGCCGGCGGCCTCGGGGGTGGGAGGGCGCGCGAAACGAGCCCAGGTCTGAGCGCCCTGACCCGGTTCAGCGCGAAGGCTGCGGGCGCTCAGGGAAAGCAGCAACAGATGCAGCGACAGCAGACGGAGCAGCAGCAGCTGCGGAAAGCGGCGAGGAGGGGCGAGGGCTGGCATGCTGCGACAGCAGAGAGGGCACCGCGCCGCGCCCCTTTATGCCCGCGCCCCGCCACCCTCCCCCCCGCGGTACCCACCCCCGCTCCTGGCGCCCCACGGGCAATGATTACCCAGAGCAGGCGCCGCCCCCCAGCCGGACCTGGCACGGGGGCGGGACAGGGGCTCAGACAGCCAGGGTGCCGGGGAGAGCGCATCGCCCGCCCTCTGTACTGGGAACGTCCGACAGCAAGCACCTGCTACACGCAGCTTGTGGAGCGGCGGATCCCGCATCACACAATCCCAAATCCTCCATCCTGAGGTATTTCCGCGTCACCCACCTCCTCGGCGTCCACTCCTTATTCCTTCCCGGGACCTGTGTTCCTGGAGGACCGAAGCAGATGTCCAACTTTGCACGACGTTTGGCCCCTCAGAGGAAAACACCTCTGAGATGTTTCCCGATGACATCCTTTGCCAGTGTCTGAACATGGCAGGAAGGCGGGGGTGGGGAATCCACGTTGGAACTTTGCTAGGTTTAAGAGTATTCTGGCAGTTTTCTTCTGGTGAGAGAGACCCGCCCCCATCTCATCTGAGAAGGCAAGAGTTGGCCCTGCCTCAGACCCCAACTGGGAAGCACAGTGGGTGTGAGATTTATGTGTTGCGGGTCTTCTGTTTCTGCTTTCCTTGGGTCATCTCCTTGGCCCCCAACACCCTCGCCCCGTCCTGCTATCCTTTAGCCCTTTAAATCAGCAGTGTTTGGTAATTAGATCCCTCCGAATTCTCTCGTGAGTTTGTAGCTGCGGGTTGTTTCCTAAGAGAAAGAAAAACTCCAAGCCACTCAGATTTCAACTCCACTGTACCTTATCCCACTTGCCATCCTCCTAATGAATATTCAGGTTTTAATTTGCGGCCCTGACTTAGCAAGTGGGGTCTCAGTGCATGAATGCTGGCGATGGGGAGAGACCTCTGTCCCCAATACACACACACACACACACACACACACACACACACACACACACACACACTGTGGAGGTAAACTTAGCTCAATAATTCCCATCCCTAGAATGAAATAGAGCCAGCACATTTTTTCCAGTTCTCTCAAAGTCCTTTGAACAGAAGTTTCCAGCCACACACAGCACCCCATTGTACACCACTGTATGCATACATACATCATATACACATGCATACCTGTGCTTTGTGTTCGTTGGTGAGCATCATGGAGCTCAAAGGACACAGGTACACTACGATGAGTCCATAATGGGGAGCCCAGAAAAACGGAGGCTGCTACCATCCTCTTCAGTCAGTCACAACTCAGCTCCCCCACTGCCCACAGAGGGGTGAGTAACTTCCCCGGGAGAACAGGCGGTCTGAGAGACACGCCCTTGGAATTTCATACCAAATGAAAGTCAGCACAGCCGCAAGTGTTCCAGTTGGAGATGCTACAAAGTCAGCTCAGGAGACTTGGATTCCAGTCTCATAGTCTCAACTCCAGCCAGCATACGTTATCACCACTTCTTCTGTCCAGTGTGGCGTTTAGATAACTCAGGAAATGTAAAAAATCACTCCGTGCAGCCTTACAATCACCTTTCCCTTACCAGGAAATAAACAGCGCACGTGCCTGCTGCAGCGTCGAGGCCCGAGGGCCGGTGCAGGGCTGAACGTGCATGAGGCTTGAGGAAACAGTGGGGACTGGGAATCGACTTGCTGCTTAAATAGAGTCTGTCTATTGCTTTTAAACATTTACCAACAATACAAGAAAGAAAAGGGACTTTCTCTTATAGCAGTGATTAAAAGGGCGGTTAAATGCTTCCAATGCGAAACTTATATGTAAGAGGCATGTGTTGTATGATTATATTTGATGGACCCCCAAGCCTATTAAACTTGATATTGCAGCTCATAGACCACAGTTACTTCAACACAACAAAAGTGACTCCATGGCAACTAAATTTGATTTTTTTTTTTAGAGCTTTCTTGTAAAAATTTTTTTTTCAGATTTATTTGGGCTTTATGTGTGTCGAAATAACAAACAATGATGCCTGCATGCAGACAAACAAACAAACAAACAAACAAAAAACCAAAACCAAACCAAAACAACAACAACAACAAAAATCCAACCAAAACAAAGTGTGAGCCTGCCTCCATGTCTGCAGTCTTGTCTTCTAAGCAGAAAACAAAAACAGTTTATGCAAATGTTTGTCTGCCTGCGTGTGTACACATATGTCCAGCACCCACCGAGGCCAGGAGAGGGCATCAAAGGCCCAGGATCTGGAGTTACAGTGGCTGTGCTGTGCTCCCTGAGCACTGGGAGCAGAACCCGAGTCCCCTGCAAGAGCAAGAGTCACTTTAACGGCTGAGTCCTCTCTGCAGCCCTTGATTTCCTGAGCTTTCCATTTATCAGGGCTCTGCTTGCAGGCACTGATTTCTGGAACCCCAGAGGGTGAGTAAAGACCCATGTCCTCCTTCTCACAGCTGGGGAGATAGGTGAGGTGAGGTAAAGATATAAAGCAATTAATCTGAGAAGTACCGGAACCCCCAGGATACAGTGGGTTTTTTCTCTACTTAGAAGACAAAAAGGCAGACATAGGGACAGCGCTCACATATTATTTTGTTTGGGATTTTTATTTCGTTTCTTTGGTTTTGGGGGGGTTTGTTGTTGTTTTGTTTTTGTTTGTTTTGCAAACATGTAGGTGTCAAATGCCTTGCAATCTAAAATACTGTGAGAGACTGTTGCTCTTCTCTGAGTAGAAGAAAATATTATAATCTCAGCAAAGGAAAAGATGCTGTAAATTTTGCCTATTGATTATTTTCAACAGACAAACAGAGGTCAGCAGGGGCTGGAGAGATGGCTCAGTGGTTACATCGCTTGCTCCACAAGTGCAAGGACCTAATTTGGATCCCCCCGAAACCCCATCTAAATGCCTAGTGGGTGTGGTGGCCTGCATGTAATTGCAGGATCCCCAGAGACAGGATCCCCAGAACAGGATGGCTAGTGAGACACTGCCTATGTGGGGGCTCTGGGCTTTACTGAGAAGCCCCGTGTCAATGCACACCTTGGACAAGCAATGGAGGAGACGGCCTAAGACTGTCTTCATGCATACATGCGCACCACACAGCACACACACAACCGGAAGAAATCAGAACACCGTCAACAGTCTCATGATCCTTTTCTCCATCATCTGCATCTCTTTATCCTCAACCTTACAGCAGCCAAGGGAACAGAAGGATTTTTCTTGAATCTCCTATATTCAAAGCCCAGTGCCTTGAAAATTCTCAGTTCGTAAGTCACAGACCTTCACCCTTTGTGGGGATGCGCTTCACGGAGCCGCAGTGGTAAACAATGCAACTGGGAGCTGCTCAGAGACATCAGGCGTCTCTCTCAAAGGCAATATGGCACCACAGAACCAGCATCAGCTTAAAATAAATTGTTCAACTTTTTTTTTAGGTATCAATAAATGACACTGAGAAATAAGAGAGAATTGAAATTGCCCAAATTGAGTTGGCCGCCTCAACTTATTTTAATAAAGAGACAGCATTAGGTAGCCAGTCAATGAATTTGACAGCCGCGTACAGCACTAGCTGAAAAAGGAGACAGTAGAATTTAAGGATCGCTCTAAAAGAAGCTATAGTAACGTGCATGATGAACTAAGCCTCATGCCCAGCACCGTGAAAAATGAAACTATGAAGGAAGAGACACCTGAAAATGGGGATCTGGAGAGGACAGAAGACTAAGAATTGTTTAACTGAAGATAAGAAAGAGACCCACAACTATACCAAAGAACACCAAGTTTGGTTCATTTGGCAAAGTAGGCTGACAAGTGCTTGTCAAAGATACCCCTGGAGCTATGCAATCAAAGCCCAAGGTACCGACAAGAATTGGACAAGACATTTTGACTGCAAGATACAGGATAAAATGAGTGAGGTAAAAGAGAAGCAACCGAAGGGCTAAGTGCTGGTACATGTGTCCATCTGGGGAGATGGCTAGGATGAGAGATGTCAACTTGACCCACGCTCAAGTTATCTGGGAAGAGAGACTCTCAGTTGAGGAAATGCCTCCGGAAGATTGGCCTATGGGCAAGCTTGTGGGATACTTTCATAGTTAATGACTGATGTGAGAGGCCCCTGGTCGTGGGTTGTATAAGCAAGCAGGCTGAGCGAGCCATGGAGAGCAAGCCAGTGAGCAGCACCCCTCCACGGCCCCTGCATCAGCTCCTGCCTCCAGGGTTCCGTGAGTCCCTGCCCTGTCTTCCTTCAGTGATATGACATGAGAGTTGTAAGCTGAAAACGTCCTGTCAAACCGTTTCCTCCCCAAGTGTTTCCTTATGGCAATAGAAACCCTGACTTTGATAGATGTGAAACAGTAACTAAATAAATAAAACACAGAGAAGGACCAGAAATGCCAGAATGAAGGGTTTTCTAGCTTAGGAGACAGCAGTGAGAAAGCAAAACAAAAAACAACACCCTCTCAAAACAAACAAACAAACAAACAGAAACAGGATCATACTTGTTGGGAAAGTAGCTGATTTAGAGGTTAGCTCATTTGGAGACTTTGGGGACAGATTTTTATCAGTTATAGTGGAATGAAGCCAGGTCACATTGCAAAACATTACTGAGATGCTACAGGAGGCAAGAAAATATTGTTCACAGAACTCGGTCTTCTGCAAGGTTAGGAGTAGAAGACAGGTAAATATGTCACTTGGAGAGCTACAGAACACAGAAAAACATTCAGCATGATAAACTCGCTATATATTTGTGTGCAGATAAAGGAGTGCAGAGGAAAAGGTCAGCTGAGAGTTTCAGGAAAGCCATAAAACAAAACAGCATGGCCACACCAGCTGTGGCCCAATGTTAAGGCCCTTTAGAGATGAAAAAAAGAGTAGAAACCTAGGTGCACACAGAGGGAACACAGTAAGCTCATTGGGAGGTGAGCAAAAAGGCTGTGAAGATGAAATAGCTCTGTGAGAGGTCAAGATGTCTGCAAATGGCAGGAGGGCCTCACTGCAGGGCCTTCAGGATGGTGGAGCTGAAAATGGCTCCTCGAGAGGGCTTTCTGGAGCAAAGACAGAAGCAGGAGTCACTAGAACATGCCGGGTGGGGGGATTATTTTAATGGAAAGACATAAAATCAGCAGTTGGTGACCTTAACTAAACCTTTCAACACTATTTGGCATTTCAGCTTGTGCTAGGGAGCTTGCATGTATGTCAATAGGCCTTGGTCCAAAGTGCAGAAGGATCCTTCTGAGAGGAAAAGGGAGTCTGAAGACGAAGCCAGCATAGCTTCTTCCTTTGACTGAAGCCTCACAGTTCATGAATGTGACAGAGAATCACTGAGCAACATGACCGAAGCTTCAGAACCTTTTAAAATAACCTGTTAGGAACTGGAGGAGCTCACAGGCAGCTCACAGCCATCTGTAACTCCAGCTCCTGAGGATCCAACGCCCTCTTCTGGCCTCCACAGGCACTGCACGCACATGGTGCACATACCCACTTGCAAGCACTCATACACATAAAATAAAAACGAACCTTTAAAAAAAGGTATCTGTCTGCTTAAATCAATCAGCCTAAAGACCATAACACAACTATTTCAGCTACTCTATACTTTGCTGTTTAAAACCCACTGTTTATTTTGTAGGGTATTTCTCAGAGACATAATGATACAGACATACTTTTCACACGACAGAACACCAGATTTGCTGTTTCCTCAGATACAACCAGTGTCCATGGTTAGGACTAAGGCCAATAGTTCATGATTTGGACAGTCTAATGAGCATGCACCAGGCCCATTCTCATAACCATCGTCCTGCCTGCCATGCTTTTGAACATGGTGCTCTGGGTCAGCAGGGCATTAGCTGGAACAGAGTTTTCACTAGGGGACACATATTCCCTATGGCCTATGTCTTTCAGGTTGGTTGCCTTCTATTGGTTATTGCCCCGTCTCCTTAGCTCAACCCCTTGTTTAGCTCCCTGACATCCTTCTGGGAGCCATCTTCTTCTTGATTTCAACCAAGTGAGCCAAGTATTTAAGTTAACTGCATCTGCCTCACATTTTTCCTGGAACATTTCAAGCTCCCTGCTGAAGTTTAATTGGCAAAGCACACACGGAAGTTATAGGAGAAATGCACATGAGTATAAAGACCCAGAACATCCAGATCAATCAGCAATGAGATGATAGAAGCAATACAAACATATTCTAGAAGATTGTGGAAAGAAAACTGGAATAGAAACAATGAAGAAAAGTAGTAGTAATAGTAGTAGTAGTAATAGAAGAAGAAGAAGAAGGAGAAGAAGAAGAGGAGGAGGAAGAAGAAGGAGGAGGAGCAGAAGAAGGAGAAGAAGGAGGAGGAGAAGAAGAAGAGGAGGGAGGAGGAAGAAGGAGGAGGAGGAAGAAGAGGAAGAAGGTGAAGAAGAGGAAGAAGAAGGAGGAGAAGAAGGAGAAGGAGGAGAAGAAGAAGAAAAAAGAAGATGAGGAAGAAGAAGAAGAAGAAGAAGAAGAAGAAGAAGAAGAAGAAACATCACTGGAGAGATAATCAGTAATTTAGTGTGTGTGAAAATGTGGGAAGAAGATGGAGAGGTGACTCAATGGTTAGGAGCACTGAATGCTCTTTCAGAGGACCTGAAATTCCCAGAACCCACATGGCACCTCATAGCTGTCTGTAACTTCAAGATCTGACAGCCCCATACAGACATACAAGTAGACAAAACACCAGTGCACATAAAATAAAAGTAAATTCTTTTTTTAAAGGAAAATTATTTTTTTATTAAGAAAACAACTAAGCAAAACTAGATTCCAGATTCATATGCCAATAAAGTATCGAAAATAGACTAGAGAAACAACATTTTAAATGCAGACGAGTAACAGGGGAATAGTGGTATACTTTTATAATCTTTTGGTTGTAGAAAGCCTTTCTGAGCACCAAAACCAACCTGGAAAAACCTCATCATAATTTAAGTGAGTGATAGTTAAAGGTGCTACTTAGAAAGCTGGAAACTAGAGACAGAAGTGGAAGTGGTTATTTGGAGAAAAATTGTACCATCCATGACCATAACTAGTTCTGCTGAGTAATAAGTAAGTAAATTCATTGTGAAAAACCATCAAGGGGGCTGGAGAGATGGCTCAGAAGTTAAGGGCATTGACTGTTCCTCCAGAGGTCCTGAGTTCAATTCCCAGTAGCCAGATGGTGGCTCATGACCATCTACAGTGTGATCTGATGCTCTGAAGGCCTGGAGGTCTACATGTAGGCAGAGTACTGTACACATAATAAATAAATCCTAAAAAAGAAAGAAAAACCATCAAAAGACATTGACAGGCAAGTCACAGAAGAGAAAAAGAAGGAAAAAACCCAGTAAATATAGCAAAGCAGACCTACTAAAATAATATAATTTGTTGAACAGAGAGATGCCATGTTTTGTCCCAAGATAAAGCCTTAAGAAGCACAAAGTAGAAACCCCCCCCCCAAAAAAAGGGCTGGCATTCAGCGTTAGGTACAGGGAGTCGTGCCCATGTGTGTGCTGGAACTCTAACTCTGACAACTTCAGAGGAGAGTGCTTTGTCACTCTTTAGAAAAGCCCAGGTGCTCTGCCTTAGGATGCAGAAGCATCACCACACAGCCCTACCCCACGGCAACAGTAGCAGCATCGGGATGCAAGGACACAAATGTCCTACCAGTAACAAAAACCCATCAGTAATGAAATTACACCAATTATGTACAAAATCGGATTTTAACAGTCCCCTGGCTGAAGGTCTGGGATTGGAGGTGGAAGTTTTCCTTCTCTGTTGTGTCTGTTTTATAAAGCATTCTGATTTTGTACCACCTCCGGAGAAAAAGCGAAACAGGAGGGGCAGGAAAGGGGCTCACGCTGGGATTATCTGTTCTGTAAGTGCCAGAGGGTGCAGACACCAACAGAAATCAATGCTATACACAAGAGTGCAGTCAGCAGCTCATTTGTTTTCATCTTTACCAACTTCATCTCCAGACAGAAGATGAAAAGAAGAAAAAAGCCAAAACATCCAAACAAACAAAACAGAAACTTAAACACAGAATATACATTCCTTATTAAATTTTTTGTTTTGTCTTGTTTTTGTTTTTCAAGACAGGGGTATCCCTGGCTGTCCTGGACTCACTATGGAGACCAGGCTGGCCTCAAACTCACAGCAATCCACCTGCCTCTGCCTCCCAAGTGCTGGGATTAAAGGTGTGCGCCACCACACCAGGCTGCCCAGCCTTTTTAACTTTTAAAAAATGTTATTTTAAGCATGTGAATGCTTTGCATGCATGTATGTGTATATGCGTCAACAATCTGCCCAGTGTCTGTGAAGGCCAGAAGAGGGCGGCAGACCCGCTGGAACTGGAGTTAGAGATGGTGGTGAGCTGCCATGTGAATGCTGGGTACCAAACCGTAAACCAGGTCCTCTAGAAAATCAGCCCTCTCCCCATCTCTACCTTACTTTTCAAAATATTTTTAAATCTTTTTGGTTTGTTTTGGTTTTCAAGACAGGGTTTCTCTATGTAGCCCTGGCTGTCCTGGAATGCACTCTATAGAGCAGGCTGGCCTCGAACTCACAAATATTCACCTGCCTCTGCCTCCTGAGTGCTAGGATTAAAAATATGATGTGCCACCATTTCCCGGCTTTAAGCACGTGTGGGCACATGTGTGTGTGTATACATGTGTGTGTGTGTTCCCATGGGTGCATGCACATACATGAACAAACCAACAGGCCCCCCCACTTCCCCCTCTCACACTCCCCCTCAGGCCAGAGGTAACAGAGTCCCTGAAGCTGGAACTACAGACCTCCACGAGTGCCAGGAACCTGTAAGAGGGCAGGATGTGCGCGGAGCCTCTGCCATCCCCCCAGCCCATGAATCTACCTTTTTGTGTGTGTGGTTGGGTTTTGTTTGTTCTCTGAGACAGGGTTTCTCTGTGTGACCTCGGCTGTCCTGGAACTCACTCTGTAGACCAGGCTGGCCTCGAACTCACAGCGATCTGCCTGCCTCTGCCTTCTGAGTGCTAGGATTACAGGGATGGGCCACCACTGGCTGGATTTATGAGTCTACATTCTTATAAAGGCAATGAGGAAAAGTCAAAAAGAAGAAGGAAGAGTCAGAGAGCTGACAAAAGTCAGAGCCAAAGCAAGAAAGTAGAGACGGGGAGAAGGAAGGGGAGGGAGGGGAGGAAATGGCGAAGGGAGGGGAGAGGAGGGGAGGGAAGGGACGGAGAGATGGAGAGGGAGAGGGGAAGGGGTGGGGAAAAGGAGGGGGAGGGGAGAGGAAAGAGGGGGAGAGGGAGGGGGAGGGAGGGGAGAGAAATGGGGAGAGGAGGGGAGGGAGACATGGAGAGGAACAGGGGAAGGGGCAGGGAAAAGGAGGGGGAGGGGAGGGAAAAAGGAGGGGGAAGGGAGGGAAAAAGGAGGGGGAAGGGAGGGGAAAAGGAGGGGAGGGGAGGGGAGGGGGAAAGAACAGGGGAGGGGGAAAAGAGGGGGAGGGGAGGGGAAAAGGAGGGGGAGGGGAGGGGAAAAGGAGGGGGAGGGGGAAAGGACAGGGGAGGGGGAAAAGACAGGGAGGGGAGGGGAAAAGGAGGAGGAGGGGGAAAGGAGGGGGAGGGGAGGGGGAGGGAGAGATCTCAGTATAGACCTCAGTGAACATTTCTCAAACACATCTGTCTCTCTTGGTAAAGCTCTCACCCTACACCTGGCAGCTCAAGAGTGGCAGTGGCTTCCTTCTCCTGGAAGCTCCCCAACCGCTCTTGAGCCTCCAAACATCTGGTAGTAGGTCCCTTTGCAGCCGCGGGCAGATGAGTGTGTGCTCTCAACTGCAGCTCACAGCTAGTGTACTAACCATGTGCTTCATCCAGGCCAGGGGCCCCAATTTGTTAAGAAACAGAAATGCTTGCCCAGAAAGCAGCAGAGGAGTCACATGGTCTGAACTTCCAGTGACTACGGTAGCCTGAACAGAAAAGACAGTTGTCACAAGCCAGATGTCACTCTGTCGGCAGAGCTTGCTTCCTGAGTCTCAGCCTAGAGTCCTCTGGTCAATTGAGGAACTGCCTCCATCAGATTAACCTGTGGGCACTTCTGTGAGGCATGTCCAGCCCACTGTGGGAGGTACCATGCCTACACAGGTGGTCCTGGGATGTGTAAGAAAATTAGCCGCATGTGAACCAGGGAACAAGCCAGTACAGCATTTCTCCATGGTCTCTACCCCAAGTTCCTGCCTTGGTGTCCCTCTCTGATGCTCTATTACCTGCCAGCTAAAAAAACAGTTTCCTACGCCAAGTTGTTTGTATCATAGCAACAGAAATCAAACTAGAGCCCTGAGACTCTCTTCATTCTGTCCCAAGAGGCCACACAGAGCCTCTATTTTAGGGTAGAAATCCTCTGTGATTTCTAAGAAGCCAGTGACAATCTCTTACTCTACAAGGAGTCCACTTGATATTAGGGACAGTAAAGAACAAGGGACACTTCTCTGTGGGTGTAGTGGGGACCACAGTGTGACTCAGATGGTAGTCACGGCTCTTATAAAATCTGGTCTTCCAATTTCGCATCCTCCAGTGTCTCAACAATGGAGTGCCAACTCAGGCTCCGTTTTCCGCCCCACACACCACAGAGGAGAGCACCCCTGCACCCAGGCGTGGTCTCAGACAATAGCAACTGTAAGTGTCAAGGGTACGACACCGAGTCATGGGCTGCAAAGTGTCTAAAGGCTGAAAAAATCTGGAAAGCAGGCATAGAGAAAATGTGAAATGTTACTCACACACACAGTGTGTAGAGATCTGGCAGAGAGCCGAGGACGGAGCTCACAGCAGTGATTCTGGGCAGTTGACCTGGGGCTCTGCCCGAGTCTGGGCTGGGTAAGTCCATGGCCAAAGTCCTAAGGGAACATCGGCATTCCGGAAGATGGGACAGTCGGGCCTGAGCTAGAAAACATTTACAACAAGCAAGGCAACACCAGGGATAAACTAAGAACCTGTAGTGTTAATGATAGCAGGAATACTGCTGCCAGTGCCCTCGTACCTGGGGACTGGCGTAGAGGGTGCCGTTCCGTATCTTGAGATGTACAGATTATTCTGAATTCTCTGCATGGGCTCGGTATAAACACAAGGGGGGCGGGCAGAAAGGCCAGTTAGACAGTGATGCCACAGGGTACCAGGTCACGGGGTGGTGAGGACAACATGACCCACTGTCGGCCGGAGGGACAGACAGGATCGGTTTGAGGCAGCATCCCACTCCAGAAGCAAACTCAACATTAAGTTTCTTGAGCCAATCCTCATCTGAAACAAGGGCATTGTGTGACAAGGGCATTGGAGTCATTAAAAAAAAAAAGCTCTCTCATGCTTTTGAAAATGAGCAGAACTTTTAATAAAGGCTTAGAGTCCTCTGCCCCCTCTCGGATGCTCAGAGGTGCGGATTGTTCTGGGCCTGGGGAGCACTGAAGCGGTATTGTAGGTTCTGGCTGAGGCTACTCCAAAGTCCCAGCGGTCACTTAGGGCCACCCAGAAGCCTTACAGCCTACGCATCAACCTTTGGCCTCAGTGAGAACAACACTGAACTCCGGCAAGAGCTAGGCTGGACAGACGCTCAGCGGTCCAGTCACCACCTTACGGCGTTCCTCCCAACCCCCGTACCTCAAGTCTTAGTTAGCGATTCATCGCCATGAAGAGACACCATGACCACAACAACCCTTGTAAAGGGAAACATTTAACTGGGGCTGGCTTACAGTCTCAGAGCTTTAGTCCATTATCGTCACGGCAGGAAGCACGGCGGCGTGCAGGCAGATACATTGCTGGAGAAGGAGCTGAGAGTCCTACATCCTGATCCCACAGGCAGCAAGGAGGAGACAGTGTGCCACACTGGGTGTAGGTTGAGCATATATGACCTCAAAGCCTGCACCCACAGTGACACACTTCCTCCAACCAGGCCACACTTCCTAATAGTGCCACTCCCTATAGCCAAGGAGTCTACGGTGGCCACGCCTATCCAAACTACCACACCTGGTCACAACCTGAGCTTCCCATGTCAACCCTAGAGAAACAAAACTCATTTCATTCTCTGCTGCTGTAATGAAATAATTTCTAAAGAAACTGGCGAGCTCTGCAGAGTCTCAGTGACATGCAAAGCATGACACCACAGAGAGACAAAACAGGGAGCTGGAAAAGTCTAGTAAGCCACTCCAGAGATAATCCATAATCTACTAACCTGCAGGTGGATCCATCCTGACTGAGTCACCGCCCAGAGGTCCCAAACTCAAATAGTACTAGCATTACATCATTTATGGGACCATGTTTCCCACTTGAATTCTGGGGGGGGGGGGAGGGGGGAGCATTTGCGAGAGCGGAGACAAAAGCACCATGGTGAGTGCACAGGCCAGCCACTTATTCTACTGGTTTGTAATGGCGTAAAACCAAAGTGGAGAAAACAAGTGAACTGATTTTTTAAAAACTGAGTCCGTAGTTTTGAAAACTAAGCAAACTAAGATTCATTCACTAGCTGGGCATGGCAGAGCACACCTGTAATCCCAGCACTCAGGAGGCAGAGGCAGGCAGATCTCTGTGAGTTTGAGGCCAGCCTGGTCTACAAAGTGAGTCCAGGACAGCCAAGGCTTCACAGAGAAACTATCTAAAAAAAAAAAAAAAGGAAATAAAATAAAGGAAAAAGATACAACCAATAATTATTAGAAGTCTGCACAAATTTATATATCTAGTTAGTTAATTGGCAGAATTCTGAAGACTCAGGCCTATGGGTTTGTTATCACGTTTCCACAGTGAGATAGCAGACAGTCAAGAGAGGCTTTTAATGAATTTTGCCTACCTTGTATTAAAACTGATGATGTGGAAAATCTCTGTTTGGCTCAGGTTTTCTTCCAGATGTTTGTAATTGTGTGTTTGGCAAATTAGTTTTATTGTTTTTTAAGGCAGGGTTTCTCTATGCAGCCCTAGCTTTTCTGGGACTCACTCTGTAGACCCAGCTGCCCTCATAAAGACCAGGCTGAACTAAAAAAGATCTACCTGCCTCTGCTGTCTGAATGCTGAGATTAAAGGCATGGACACAACTGCCTGGGTAGACAATTCAATTTTTAAAGGAACTTCCCAGAATGCCCATTTCCAAGCATGACATTGATTATATGACAATTTTTTCCCACTAACTCAAATTCAAATTGTGTGTGTGTGTGTGTATGTGTGTGTGTGTGTGTGTGTGTGTGTGTGTGTGTGTGTGTGTGTGTGAGAGAGAGAGAGAGAGAGAGAGAGAGAGAGAGAGAGAGAATGTATGTGTGTGTAATTTGATATATATGTATATCAGATATTAATATAGATTTTCTTATCTCTGATACAGAGCCCACTTAAAATCAAATTATCAAATTGATAGGCCTTTGAAAGTTTCTTCAAATAGTTAAATGAGTATAGCAGGTACAGAATATCAATGGGAAAAGACACTAATTGGCCTTTATAAATGTTTACAGGATGAACTCAGTTCAATGTAAGTTGTTGTACCCAGCAGCCAAGTTGTGTGAGATTTCCATGTACACAGCCCACTGCATATCATAGCTCTCTTTCTATAAATTCATCCACAAGGTAAGTATTTACAGACACCTCCTGTGTGTCTGACAGCCAAGAGAGCTGCTAGCTGTTTCTTCTCTGAAGCACAGGCTAGCCTCCCAAGGACAGCTTGATGACCCATGGCCTCCCTCAAGAGCAATGCTGCATGGATGTCCCTGAGGCAGTGGAAGTCCAGATGGCTAGATGGTCCCTCTCGCTCTCCTGTATTTCAACGTTTGTGAAGCTGAGCTTCTAATAATCCTCTCAAAGCCTGCTCGCTGCATCTCTTTGTTACTCAGCTTTCTAGGACTATACTCAGCCATCTGAGAAAATCTATTCCTGCTCTGGGTGCAGAACTCCACGTACTGCTGAGGCTCACTGTGATGCTGTGACTGAGAATGTCCCCCACAGGCTCGGATGTGCGTGTGTGTGTGTGTGTGTGTGTGTGTGTGTGTGTGTGTGTGTGTGTGTGTGTTGGCTGCTTGGTTCCACTTTTGGGGAAGGTGCAACCTTGCTACAGGAAGCGGAGCTATTTTAAGGCCAAAGGGAAAGGCATACAAACATTAACAGCACCCCCCCCATGAGACTGCAAGTTGTTTCATTTGTTTCACTGTTCTTTTTATGTGTTTCAGAGTTTCTGGGTTATTAGCTTTATAATGAAGGCACATGAGAAGGTAATTAAAACCGCCTGCATCGTGTTTGTGAGCCAGGCTGGCAGCCACTTCTGCCATCTCGTCACATGCCAAAGAGCAGAATCGGAGACCTTAGGGCCAAAATGGTGGTATGAGTGTTGCAGAGCTGGTCCTAAGGACCCGAAGGACGTCTCATGGATGGCGCCATTGCTTTAGTTCACCAAGCATCGAGAGTCACCAAGTTCATTTTAGAATGGGATGTAAGCTACCCATGCCTACCAACAGTTGAGAAAATAACTGAACCCTCACGGGGAACGCCTGAGGAGCAGGGAGCAGATGAAGACATCTGCCAAGTGAGGAAGTCAGCCAGGAAGGTGAAAAGGCACCAGACCGTATTACAGAAAGACTATAGAGCCAGGCGCAGTGGCCCACACCTGTAATCCCAGATGTCCAGGACACCTGTAAGTCCAGGACAGCTGGGGCTACACAGAGAAACCCTGTCTTGAAACAAAACAAAACAAAACAAAACCAACCAAGCAAATTAAAAACAACAACAACAACAAAATAGAGCCTCCCTGTAGAAAGATCAATAATGATGTGTGAGGTAATGAGCAGTTTATCCTCACTGCATTTGGTGAAAGCATTCTGTCAACAGGAGCTTCCTGGAGCATAAAAAGCAAATGACGAACCAGTTGCTGTTTAGAGTGAGGGTACACTCCATGAATATGTGGCAACGCTTAGTTTGAAGTTACTTTGAAATTAGAAGCCGTCAGTATCATCTATTCAAATTAGACTCAAATATATTAGCTTTCTGCCTTCTCCAGGAAATAAGTATCAATTGGTTGAGCTGGTGGTCTGTGAAAACACATCACACACACAAGAAATAGTAATAACACACCAACAGTATGTGAGTCGGAATCTCAAACTCTAGGTGAGAGTTTGTGCAGATGCATGGACACTGAGCTGTGCATGCCAGATCGGAGTCAGTCCCGCGGGATAGGAAAGAACACAGCAGAGCCTGGGGTGACAGTGCAGATATGTGGTGACAAAGGAATTAGCCCCTTATACTTTGTAATCTGTCAAATACCACTGAAAGGAAAAGTATCAGCTCAGGACCCCCAGGGCCAAGTTCGCAGAACAAAGGAGATTTATTTTCCCCAGAGGGACAGAGGGCAGGGATACGGGACAAAGACAGGGGAGAGAGGACAACGGAGAAAGGGAAGGGAACAGGAAATGGGGGCAGGGGTGTTTGTCCCAGAGGGACAAAGGATAGCAAGAGATAGATGTACCCCATAGGAAAATGTCGGTTTACTAGGTGAAAGGAGGAACTCCATTTTAGGAGGAGGTGTTTAATTTTGATCAGGCATGTTAACTGGGTGACCAAAGGGGGTTTGTGAGTGCTGGATGTCAATGCTTTGATGGCTGGGCCTTGGTAGTCAGCCTCAGGAGGAGGAAGTGGCCAAGTAAGGGACTAGACCGTGGTGGCTGCTTTAGAAATGTAATCTAACGGTTTTTAGTGAGGCAGAGGGGATGGGGGGAAGGGCAAGGCTGCCAGAGTGAGCCGTGCTCGCCGTGTCCACCATGCTCGTCATGTCCGCCATGCTTGAGCTGGCTAGAGAGTCCTTCCAATCGCCATGTAACCTACTGTTTGGAAAGCCACTTGCTGGGATAAAAATGCAAAGAAATTTAAAACTCATTTTGCTAGAAGAAGTTTTCTTCAGATGCACAAATAAAACTGCAACAATGATGACTCTGCACACGCTTTCAGGGCCCCAATTCAAGTACATGTTCTTGACTTGTTACTTACAGAGGCAGACCTCATTTTACTGCACGTCCCCACTTATGCTTTGCACGCACTGCTTAACATACACACACACACACACACACACACACACACACACACACACACACACACTTGAAGGTTTGAGGCAGCCTGCATTAAAAAGAAGAGGGGACAGGAGACTGGAGAGACGATGGCTCAGGGGGTAAGAGCAATTATTGCCTTACGGAGGATCCAGGGTTCAGTGTCCAGCACCCATATGACAACCCACAACTATCCACAACTCAGTTCCAGGGTATCTGACGCCCCCTTCTGGCCTTTGAGGGTACTGAACACATATGGTACATACACCTACATGGAGGCAAACACCCACACGTAGAATAAAATAAATAATTTAAAAAATCCATTGACACCTTTTCCATCAGTGAAGATGGCTGTTAGTATTTTTAGCAATAAAGCATTTCAGTTAGGGGATGCACATTGTACAAATAGGCCTGATGATTGATTACCATGCACTTAACAGACCACAGTGTAACACAAATGCAGCTTTTAAAATGCACACTAGGGGACTGGAGAGATGGCTCAGCGGTTAGGAGCACTGCCTGCTCTTCCAAAGGTCCTGAGTTCAATTCCCAGCAACCACATGGTGGCTCACAACCATCTATAACGTATAATAAATAAATAAACACTGTATAATAAATAAATTAATAAATCTTTTAAAAATAAAATAAAATGCACACTAGATCACCTAAAATCTCTTGCAGGCACTCACTTTATCCTGGCTGGGTTTTACTAAGGGCATACAGAGCTGAACTTGCAACACTTCAAGGATGACTGCGTTGCAATCTAAGAAATAATGGAATGAAAAGATCTGTGGAGGGGTCTGTTCATATTGATCCGTGTATTAAAGCAGGCATCTAAAGAGTAAAGAGCATTCCCATCTCTTAGTTTTATTTATGATTCATTGAACCCTTGATATGAACCATCTCCGCTATGTGTAAGTTTGTGCTTGTAGAATATGCCTCCAGCAATGCTCATGAAAAATCAAGAGTTAAATGCAAATGAAATATGCATAGTTTAGCCAGTCATGGTGGTGCATGCCTGTAATCCCAGCACCTGGGGAGGCAGAGGTAGACAGATCTCTATGAGTTCCAGGCCACCCTGGTCTACAAAGCTAATCCAGGAAAGCCAAGACTAACACAGAGAAACCCTGTCTCAATGCCCCCTCCCCAACTAAAACATAGGCACAGTTTCTCCCAGGTCACCCAATGACTCAGTGGTTCTCAGCCTGCAGGTTGTGACCAGCGACCCTGCATGTCAGACTTTCACTTTAGGATACACAAGAGGAGCAACTACAGTTACGAAGTACCAGCAAAACAATCCCATGCTTGGGCATTGCCATCACATGAGGAACGCACGAGAGGGTTGCAACATCACGAAGGATGCAGAACTACTGTAGCGGCTGAAGACCAAGTTAGTATTCAGCATTCCTGGCGTCAGGTGCCCTGGAACTGGAGTCATTGATGGTTGTGAGCCAATGCGTGGTGCTAGAAACCAAACCCAGGTTCTCTGCAGGAGCCACAAGTTCTCTTAACCACTGAGCCATCTCTCCAGCCTAGTGCTGACAGTTTAGAGTTAGTCACTGCTCCCCAACCGAAACTGAACAATGGCTCCGAGTTAGAGCACTTGCCTGGGGCGCTCTACATTTAATCCCCAGGCCATGTCCAGCACACTATGCAGCTCAGTGTGATTTTATAGCCATGATCTCCTACCTCCACTTCCCTACTGCTGGGACCACACGATGTACCACCACACCTGGCTTTTAAGCTTTAACATTTAGTAATGCGCTTATGGGAAAACATGCACATGCTTACATTCCTTCACGCATGAATTATGGTGCTGTTTGCCGGGAGTTCAATGTCAAAACAACAATGAGGGCTAAATAAGGTATCTCTTAAGAGAAGCACACAAAAGGTGGAATTGTGTATTGATTGATCAACACTGTGTCTAGAGGCCTCGTGGGAGTCTGGCCCTGGATTGCCTCCAAGATGGGTGGTGCTTCCTAATCCAGTGTGTTAGGTGCCTTTACTTCCTCAGAGAAAGTGCTCTGCGTGCACTCTGCCCTCAGTGAGTGATTAATATAAAATAATGTTTGTAGTAAGCTTTCAAACCACGGTGTGTATTTTGGGCCTCTAAGACAGCCTCAGGCTGGCCACCTTTGATATGCTCAGTGGACTCCTGCTGAGCAGCCACTGTACCAAGCAATACAGATCTAGCTTGGGACTCCAGAGAGACATTGCTCAAACAGAGCTCTTGACCACCACCACAGAGCTCTCGGCCAGCGGTTCTCAACCTTCCTAAGGCTGCGACCCTTTCATTCAGTTCCTCATGTTGTGGTGACCCTCAACCATATATTATTTCCTTTGCTACTTTATAGCTGTAATTTTTGCTACTGCTATAAATCATAACATAAATATTGCGGGCGTTATTTAACCTCCTCCAAATGAATATCCAGATCAAGGTCAGAATAAGAATTAGTGAGCAAAGGGTAGACCTATGCTTTAAAAAAAAAAAAAAGCAGCTGAGCACACTGCCGCACGCCTGTAATCTCAGCACTCAGGGTGGCAGAGGCAGGAGGATCTCTGTGAGTTTGAAGCCAGCCTAGTGTAGAAAGCCAGCCATGGCTACACAGAGAAACCCTGCCTCAAAAAACCAGAAGGAAAAAAAAAAAGAGGAAAAGGAGACTAAGGACACTTTGAACAGTTGGAAGGTTCAAGAAAGAGAGCGAAGAGATGAGGGGACAGCGACTGACAGGAGACAGGAGCAAAACCGTCAGCTGTGTGGCTCTGACCAGCCATCTTCAACTTCGGAGATCTACGCAGAAGCACCCGGAACTGCAGAACCATATTTGGTTTCAGTAAGCAGAGGGCTGGGCAGATTTGGGGCCTGGAGTCCAGCGAGATTTTACTAGGATTACACAGAAACATGGATAAAAGCGATGTGCTCAGAGGTATTTACCAGATGAAATGCAAGGAGTTGGCAAAATGACTGAGGTGTTGAGGGTGACCACCTGGTGTCTGGGTTCTGCCAATTACCTGCATGTGGGGGCAATTCTAGAGAAATCCAAGGCCACACGGTTTGCCTTGATGAGCGGTTTGCTTGGGGCCGTGCTGGATTTGGGGGATCCTTGAGACAGTCCATGTAAAGAGGGCTGCAGAACTGGTTTGGGACGCAAGAGAAACCAGAGAGTTGGAACGCTCCGTGTAAATTCTTTCTGAGCCCCAGTTCGACCATACGGCTGGTGCTTCCTAACAATTTAAACCGATAGTCTGGAGGCAACCGATCTGTGCGTGCAGCTCTGTAGAAACTAGTAACTAATAAATCAGTTCATCTTAGCAAATCACCAAGTGGCGTCTAACTGTCGTTGGACGCACCATGATGTTTGATGTTAGAGTTGATCCTGATTATATGTCTTGGAATCACAGTGTCTAATATCATGTGAAATAAAAAGTTATGTCAAAGAGACAGTCTTCTTTCACTCTGTCATTTAAGCAGTCAAAACAAACTTTTCTCCGGAATTAAAGGCTTTTTTTGTCCTCTGTTCTTCAGGCACATTCACTTGCCTGCCTCAAACCATAACATCCCCTTTTCTTGTGTTTATACATTGTATTTAGATTCATATAGGATCAGAAAGCACAGATTCACACAGAAGGTCTGGAGCAAGCGGTGGGCCCTGAGCAAATGTTTGCTAAATGTAATCGAGTCAAGGAACCACAGTCATGAGTTCCGCTTACTGTGGTGGAGTTTGTTGTTGTTGTTGTTTTTATTTTGTTTGACGGTCTCACTAGGTAGTCCCAGCTGGCCTGGAACTCACAGAGATCCACCTGCCCCAGCCTCCCTCGTGCTGGGCCACCATGCCTGGCTTTCTATTTATTTTTTTATTCCCTTTTATCTCTGACCAAAACCCCTTCTTTTCCTCTCATTAATCACCCTAGCATGGTTTTAGATATCTCTTAGCACAAGTTCTTTTGAAGTACATGTTTTTGTTGGGAGCGGACATAATTCCTTAAATAGGTTTTAGACTGAAGTAGAATTGCTTTACCTCTTGTTTCCTCCCTCCACCCTGTCCCAGCTTTCTTCCTTCCAACCTCTCCCACGCCTGTCGCAAGTTGATGGTCTCTTTTTCTTGGATTCTTATTGTTACACACATGGGGGGGGGGAGACAGAGAGATGGACACACACACACACACACACACACACACACACACACGAGGGGAGGGAGGGAGAGAGAGAGAGAGAGACAGAGAGAGAGAGAGAGAGAGAGAGAGAGAGAGAGAGAGAGAGAGAAAGACTCTAGAGGATAGATGTGTTGGTTTTTCTGTACTCTTATAAGAGAAGCTAAACCTAGGTAATTTACAAAGAGCAGGGGTTTTGAAGTTGCAAAGTCCAAGCTAACGGACACACAGTCAGGACCCTCTTGCTCTATCATCCCACGAGAGAAGGAAGGCTATGCCCTTGTCTACACTCCTGAGGTAAGCAATAGCTTGAATTTGTAGCCTCAAGCCCTTTCCTGTCATTCATTCATGAGGGTAGACTTCCTGTGCCCCGTTCTTATCGCTCACTGGGCTCCACTTCCCAATGGGCATGAGGGGGGGTCCATTGGGATTAAGATTCCAGCCCACGATTGAAGGGGACACGTTCACCTCACAGCACTCCTCTGCGTTTTTGCCCTTTTTTAATTCAACACTATCTGAGAGGACGGACATTGCTAAAAGGGCCGTGGCTACAGTCGTGTAACCACCGTGAGCACTGCCTGCCTCCACAGACACCGGCCAATGCCAGTGGGAGTCTCTAGCCATAGCTAAGAGTCCCCCAGAAGCCTTTAGAAGAGCCTGCGAGCTCCCCATGGGGTTGCCACCATTTTGTGTGGATGGTTGACCCCTGTATACAGGCTGTTTCTGCAGAATAAAGCTCTGTGTTTTTACATACTTGTTGAGTCTGGGGTCTTCCTTCAGCGACTTTCTGACCCTTACAACTATTTTAAGGCATATCACTGCCACCATGTGAAAATTGAACCTGTTCTTCTGGCTGTGGCTTTAATTCTCAGCGTTTGCTCTTCCCTCACTTATCCCCACGCCCAATGACAAAATAAAAGCCAGCGTGCCACCGCACATGCACTGCAACCCATACCCATGTGCAGTACCCTCCTGGCTTAGCAATGAGAACACTCCCCTAAGGAGTACCCCACAGTAGGACAGCCAGGAAAGCCATAGAGCTGGCGTCCACATAGTAGGGCTAAGAACAGTCGTGACTTCTGTGCTAGTCAGTTCGTGGTCAACATGATACAAGTTGGAGTCATCTGAGAAGAAAGAGGATCAATTAAGGACTTGCTTCCATTCCACTGGCCAGTGGTTAATAACTGACATGAGAAGGCCCAGCCCAGTGTGGGTGGTGCCACCCTGGACAGGTGGTCCCAGTTGGACAAGAAAGCAGAGTGGGCAAGTCATGAGGAGCAAGCTGGTAAGCAGGGTTCCTCCTTGGCCTCTGCTTCAGGTTTCCCCCCTGAGTACCTGCCCTGATTTCCCTCTGAGATGGACTCTATCAGGGGAGTAAGCCAAGTTAAACCCTCCACCTCAAGTTGAGTTTGGTCAGTATTTCAGCACAGTGACAGAAAACCAAAGTAGAACAATCTCCTAGGCAGCTATTCTCTCTTATCAACAGGGCAGGAGGGTACCTAACCCCGCCCTCATCCTCACAACAAGAGGGTACTTAACCCTGCCCTCACCAAGAGATTGTTGGTAACTGTATTTCATGGTTAATTTTCACATCTTGCTTGTGTGAGTCTGAACACCTTTTCCCGTGTTGGCCATCCCCAAGAACTCTTCTGGGAAGCACCTCTCAGCTGCCTATTTCCCCTTTAAACATTTGCTGCCGGTGCCAGAAATTCCTTTATGTTTCAGATGGTAACCCCTCCTTCCCTATTTAGACATTGCAAATATCCCACCGCTTTTGTGCCACCATAATCTATTAGACCAAATGTATTCTTTCAATTGTATTTGTTTAGTAATTCTAGATTGTAAAAACTGGTTAACGTTGCCAAGAGTAAAAAGTATGTTTTTGTTACATTTGTTCCCTCTCTTTAATTAAATTTGCTAATGCGGCTTCTTTAGGATGGTCTGGCATATATTAGACACCCACTGCTTCCATTTGCCGGCATTGTATTTAATGCAACCATTTTCTCCTGGAATTGTCTCAATTCACCTATGTGGTATAATCATCTTAAGATATGTCTAAATAACTGCAAGCTGGGGTCACTGTTTCTTCCTTATCAGCAAGATGATTCAGAGGCATTTAATAACCTTATTAGAAACAAGAAAGAGCAAGCCGCACTTGGACACAGTTCACGGTATCGAGCCATTTATAGTCTGGAGGAGCCTCTGGGCTGTATACGGTGCAGGAATTGAGCTAACTTATGGACAGGCTGCTGTCTTAAGGCATGCTACTCACCTCCTGGAAGGATGCTGTCTCCCTGTCTCTCTCACTTCCTGTCACTCTATGATGACTCTCTTTCCCACACTAACTGTGGGACTGTTTGGCTTGCACGCTGAACAGTTAAATCCCTCAGGATAGGTGAAATTTTACTCCTTGAAAACAGCCTGTCACTGAGAAGTGAGGTGCCCATGAGAAATCTTCATGAGGAGAGCAGACAAGTCTCTGCATCCCAGGCTTCCCTCTGTAACTTATAATGTCCATGATCATGACAGAGGATGGGACATGCCCTGCATGTGGCACCCTATGCCTGTGTCCTGTAGACAATGGCAACAGTGACACCCTATGCCTGTGTCCTGTGGACCACAACATCAGTGACACCCTATGCCTGTGTCCTGTGGACCATGGCAACAGTGATACCCTATGCCTGTGTCCCATGGACCATGGCAGCAGTGACACCCTATGCCTGTGTTGTGTGGACATCGGCAACAGTGACACCCTATGCCTGTGTCCTGTGGACCACAATATCAGAGATAGCCTATGCCTGTGTCCTGTGGACCATGGCCACAGTGACACCCTATGCCTGTGTCCTGTGGACCAAAACATCAGTGACACCCTATGCCTGTGTCCTGTGGACCATGGCCACAGTGACACCCTATGCCTGTGTCTCATGGACCATGGCAGCAGTGATACCCTATGCCTGTGTCCTGTGGACTATGGCAACAGTGACACCCTATACCTGTGTCCTGTGGACAGCAGCAGTGACAGCCTGTGTCATGTTCCTGGGAACCATGGCGGTGGCAGCCCAGTCAGGGCTTCTGCAATGACACATCTACTCAGGAAAATCTAGGCACACCATAGAATTTCTCTTTTCTAATACTTTCTTTAAAAATGTTACTTCAATCAACTAGATACAAATAAAAAGAGAACTGTTTGTGAGCCCAGGAAACTATTTCTACATAGACTTCTTATTTCTGTAATTTTTAAAAGATTTGAACTAATAATGAGTGTCATTCAGGATGTCATGCACATGTACCCATACATACATCTATATAATATGTCAAGAAACATCTGAAATTTTCATTTTATCATTAAAGAATGAGTCATTTGGAACTTTGTGATTTTGCTCTTCAAATGGTTGACAGCAACTTTCTAATTCTTTTGAGACTTCTCTTTAATATCTTACCTAAGAACAAAACGTTATTGTTCCTGTGATTATTGCAGTTTCATCGCATTCCATGCATAAGATGCCAGTCATCTAAGCAAGTTCTTCCTCACCTCCCATTACATAACCTCCCCTGAGAAAACTTTGGAAGACAAATATCCCTCATCTAAAATATCTAAAACCATCAATGTTTCAGATTTTGGGCACCATAGAATTTGGAAATATTTGAATATACATAATAAGATAATTAGGGTTGGTGCCCAGGACTAAACACAAAACCATTCAGAGGTTCAGTATAGATATAACATGAGGGTCATTTTACAATAGTGTTGGAGGCCAAGTTAGACTCTAATGTGTGGCTTCTGACTAACTTGACAAAGATTTGTGGAGTGGACTTTCCCACCTGCTTTACCTTGCCACTCAGAACAGTTCAGATCTTAGGGGCTTTTTGTTTGTTTGTTTGGTTGGTTGGTTTTGGTTTTTGGGGTTTTGTTTTTGTTTTTGTTTTTATTACTGATGCTCAATCTATTGTGCACTGCCACCCACCTCCCAAAGAGCGAGAAACTACATTGGACACTTTAAATAGCTTATTGTCTGCTAATACGTATCTTTATTTTATGTACAAGTGTATGTGCGCACTGTGTGTACAGTACCCATGGAGGCCTGAAGAGGGCATCAGATCCCTCTGGACCTGGAGTTACAGGTAGTTGTAAGCTACCATATGGTTGCTGGAAACTGAACCCTGTCCTCTTCAAGGGGAATAAATGCTCTTAACCACGGAACCACTACTCCAGGTTCTGTTCATGTTTCTAAAGTTACTTTCAGTCCTTTTGCTTTTCGCATGAGAACACAGTTAAGAATCAAAATACGTAGAAAGAAAAAGTCAGTGTGTTATCTGTGGTCTTTGTTTCACGATGTTGGGAATGTTTCTTAGTAGTTTTGAAAATGTCAGCTATCTTTTGCTAACTGCTAGGAACACATATATGTTGACCAACCAACCAACACATGTAGAAGAAATGAAAATTAAACTGAAGTTCCAAAGGCAACACTTTAGCCAGCCGCACAAAAGCTTCACGGCAGTTTTGCACTGTGTGACTCGGGAACAATTGAGATCAAACAAACACAACCTCTGTGTGTTAATGTAAACTTCCCTGCTGGCTTTTTGACCTGTCTTTATTCCACATATGTCATCCCACATTGTAAAGTGAACTAAGCTAAAAGATTCTTGCCCTTGGTTCACAAACACAAAATTGGAGCCACCAGAACCAACAGGGATGATGATGATGATGACGATGACGACAATGAAGATGATGATGTCATGAAGATTACCACAATGATCTCAACACCCCAATAGCACCACAAAGATTGAGACTTAAGCAGCAGCTTAATTGTACCACTCACTGCCTCACAAGTTCAATAGAGTGATTCCTTTTAAAATGAGATGCTTTTATTCAAAGGAATGGGTATGTGGAGGAATGCTGGAGCAGACTTTTACAATTAATCACCATTTCATTAATTTGCATTTTCTTATACTTGCTGCTATTTATTTTGCAGCTAAGTATTTAACTTGCCTTGGGGCAGGCCCAATGTTGACTCATCCAGATCCTCTCCTTCCATCTGGCAACAGGCTGTGTGTCTATTCTATCCAGCCTCCATGCCTATTCCAGAATGTTCCTTGGCTGTTTATAGACTTTCTCTTACATCTAGTGGACACCATCATACTGAAGCCCATAGAGAGGGGTGACCTCTCAGGCTTCACAAACAAGCCCAGGCAGCCTGCAGGGATGGGTGGGACTAAACCATGACAGATTAGGTTTAACATTTAAGGAGGTAGTCCCACCTTGTGCAGATTCTGCATTTGTGTGGTCTGAAAAACAAGTGCTACCTTATCCTGTGCCCAGGGTCTTAACTTCCTGCCCTGCATCCCTTGCTTCTTCTTCTCCCTTGGAGATGCCCTGATATAAGAGTTTGCCAGGAACAGTATTAGACATGGACCTTGATACTAATCATTTTAAACCTGATGCAACTGAGTTGGCAGAACCCTTGGCCAAATAAAGTCAAGATTACTGCGTGGATCCCACTGGGATTTTGTATAGATAGCTCCCTCAAAACATTAGGAAACATTGATTTGTTTATTGTTTAACATTTCTTAAAATGTTCCTATTAACATCCATCCTGGCTAATTTTAGCAACTTGATACAAGAGCTGTCTGGAAAGAGGAACCATGAGTGAGAAAATGCCTCCACCGGTGGTGGTGGTGACATATGCCTTTAATCCCAGCACTTGTGGGTCAGAGGCAGGTGGATCTCTGTGAGTTTCAGTCAGCCTGGTCTACAGAGAGAGTTCCAGGACAGCCAAGGCCACACAAAGAAACCCTGTCTTGAAAGACTGAGAGAGAGAGAGAGAGAAAGAGAGAGAGAGAGAGAGAGAGAGAGAGAGAGAGAGGGAGACACTCTGTAAGATTGCTCTGTGGGCAAGTTTGTAGGACATTTTCTTTTTTAAAAAATATATTTTATTAATGTATTCATATTACATCTCAATTGTTATCCCATCCCTTGTATCCTCCCATTCCTCCCTCCTCCAATTTTCCCCTTACTACCCTCCCCTATGACTGTGTATGAGGGGGACCTCTTCCCCCTGTATATGTTCATAGGGTATCAAGTCTCTTCTTGGTAGCCTGCTATCCTTCCTCTGAGTGCCACCAGGCCTCCTCATCTAGGGGACGTGGTCAAATATGGGGCACCAGAATTGTGTGTGAAAGTCAGTCCCCACTCTCCACTCAACTGTGAAGAATGTTGTAGGACATTTTCTTGGTTGATGATTGACATGGGAGGGCTCAGCCCACTGTGGGCAGTGCTGTCTCTGGGAAGGTGGTCCTGGATGCTGTGAAAACACAGGCTGAGCAAACCCTTAGGAACAAGCAAGTGAACAGTGTTCTAAACCATTGCTTCTGCTTCAGATGCTGCCTTGAATTCCTGCCCTGACTTCCCTGGTGACAGACTGTAACATATAAGCAGAAATAAACTGAGGCAGGACCCTGAAAATGTCTAAGCAAGGAAGCAAACCTGTGAAAACATGAGAATGAAAAATGTTTATTTTTATAAAACTATGTTTGTTTCTCTTAGTTTATTTCTTAGTACAGCTATCACACAAACAATTGAGATTCTCTTATATTTGTTTATAAGGCTTTACAACACAACCTTGAGCAGTTTAAGTCTGTTCTTAACCCTCTATGTTATCCTGACATAGTCACTTGCTTTTTAGTTCTTTCTTTGCTCCAGCTGAATCTTATTCATCTCTCTGCACCTCTGCCTGTGCCTGAGTCCCCTACTTCCTCCTCTAACTCTTCCTCCCCAGGCTGGCAGGAAGTCCCACCCTATTCTCTCCCCTGTTCAGTGATTGGCTGTGAGCTGTTTTATTGACAAACAAGAAGACAATTGGGGAGCATAGTTTATGCAACATTGAGATGACAGATTTTTAGAACAAGGATTGCAACCAGATTATGGGGGCAAGTAGCGAAATCAGTATTTGAATTATAATAATTTTATGCCCACATCTCCCCCTTTTAGTCTAATGAAAGGCTCTTCTCTAACAATAACAAATTATATGTAATAATAATTATGAAAATTATTAGTTAAGATTAACATTGTATTTTTGGCAATCTTGGATAAAGTATTTTCTATCTATCAATTTCTATCATCCTAAGCAATTTAAATTTAACTATGAGACTATAACTATCTAGTCTTCAACTCCATCAGAGACTTAAGATGGAATAAATATTACCTAAAGGTGTAGGAAGGGCAAGAAAGCAACTTCCAAAAGTATAGAAATGACAGAGATATTTTCCTGCCTGGAGAGTCTCACAAAGTTTCTCTATAACACTGGAGCATCATCTTCAGCCTTCTGGCTTAGAATATCTGACAGACTGCTCTGTGAAGCAGGAATTATAAAGGACTTGCCTACCTTGTCCTTGCAAAGCTCAGCAGTCAACACAGTCAACTCTCCTGCATCCAATTTCTTCTGTTTGGACAGTATTCTGTCTGTAATTAACACAAGAGCATTTTCTCACCCAGTGGCTGGCTTGCCACATATGAAGCCTTTGATGCTCTTTGAAGTAGAACAGGGTGCTGCCAGGAGCAGACCTGTCTCATTGTCAAAGACACCTTAAGTTAATAAAATCTTTAAATACCATATTCTATAGATCTCTGAGGTTTTTGAAGACCATCTCGCTATCTAACTCATCTGATTTGTTTGTTTCTAGCTATTTTAACTTTTTTTTTGTCAATCTAAGAAACATATTTTTGTAATTAACTAAGTAAGCTAGTATCTAACATTACCATGAAGTTGGTTGTCCAACTGCTAATATGCATTTCTTAATTATCCTGAACAGTTGGTAATAGTAGCTTTCAAAAGAACTATCATTTAACATTGCATTTTAAAAAATGACATTAAAAATTACATAGGTACAATACCTTACCATGTCACAACCAAATATAATAGTGTGTGTGTGTGTGTGTGTGTGTATGTGTGTGTGTGTGTATTAGGCTTGACTGTCCTGGACTCACTTTGTAGACCAGGCTGGCCTTGAACTCACAGAGATCAGCCTGCCTCTGCCTCCTGAGCGCTGGGATGAAAGGAGTGCACCACCACGCCCGGCCCCAAATATAATAATCTTAAATCTGTATTAATATACAAAGATCTATACCAATGTAGTATTTTTGGTTTATTAATGTTCTTTGGTCTTAAAGTAGATTCAACAATCTACCCTTTTACTTATCATTCCTTATAATCAGCCCCTTTAAAACAATAACAAACATCTATCACCCACAGAATGACCAAAAACCATCCACCTGCTCTTGGGAATGAGGCATAGTTTTCTTAATTGCTTCCAGTTTATTTGAGCCATGGTTTCTCTTTTTGAGGGTCCAAGAAAATTGGAATATTGTCCAGTCTTAAGAAAGCTAGCTGTAACTTTTGCTGTCCAGTCTCTGAACTCTGAGAAAGTTCAGAGCTTAACTGAAGTCCTGACTGGAGCAGTCTGCAATATTAGACAATCTGGCTAGCCATTTTGAAATGATCACAGGTGGAGATTTTTGAGGAAACAGGATCTTTTTATAAAAATACACAGTAACATAGTTCAGATTGACTTTGTCAACCTGGATCAAACTTCAGGGAGTCTGATGCCACTCGGTTTATTGTCAGCATATTTAAAACAGTACAATTTGGGGGAAAAGTTTGCAGGCAACAGTCATTCCTGTTCCAGATTTCCAGGCAACAATCATCCCAGTTCCAGGTGCACAATCAAGCTTAGAAATTCCTTTGCACAGTGTGGTCTCTGACTGAGCTAGCATAGAAGTCAGCAGGCTATAAAGTACATGTGACATCTTCCCTCAGGATGGTTCTATTAAGTGGGAAATAAGGAGGGGGAGTCTGGGATAATTATTCTGGTGGTTTGGGTGAGGTCTCCCTCCACAGATAGCAAAGAGGTCCCTGGCTCCTTAACAAAATCCATCCAGCCTTCTGGGTGAAAAAGCAGATATTTTATATCCTCCATTGAGCAGAGACCCCAGAGAGGGCGCTGGTTTCCTAGCACTCTGCGGCCACGAGCACCTTTGTGTCCCTGTGGCTGCAAGCACCTTTGCGTCCCTGTGGGCGCGGGCACCTTTGTGTCCCTGTGCGCGCAGTCACCTCCATGTCCCTGTGGCCTCGAGCACCTCTGTGTCCCTGTGGCCACGAGCACCTTTGTGTCCCAACAAAGAGCCCTTTCCTCCCCACACTGCTTTTGGGCATGATCTTTATCACAACAATAAGAAACAAACCAAGACACCATCTATTGATTTTGCCTTATACTGGAGTTCGACATGTTTACACTCATGTATTGGATATTTTGATTATATTTTCACACACACACATACACACACACACACACACACACACACACACACACACACACACACACACACACTGGTTCTGGCCCGCTGGGAGCTAAGCCAGGCCAGGCTTCAGTAGGAAGACCTGCAAGCAATGTCTGAGATGCTGCTGCTGCCACAGAGCCAGGAGGCAGAAGGCACCCCACCTCTGATGGTGAATCCTCATATCTAACATCCACGTGTTGGGGTGCAACGACCTGTAAGCCTGTTCCTAAGGATCTATCCCTTTTTCTTTCCAGCCTCCAGGAGCACCCGGCACGCACATAGAACACATACATACTTACAGGCAAAATACTCCTACAAATAAAATAAGTAAAAAAAAAAAAAAAAGTTATTTTTACTGTTACCACTCTAGGTAACATTCTCAATTTAGTCAGCATTTTTCTATGCTTTGAACACATGCGGCATGTTTTTTTTCCCCCTTGATCAATTTATGTACTTAGACATCAAAAGAAGTTTCTGAAATGAAAGAGAAATACAATCAAGTACAGAATAGAAAAAAATAAAGAAAAAACCACCCTCACATTGCATGTTTTATATTTGCACCACTTAAATAGATCAGGCTGGGTGTTGCTTGACATTGTCCAGGGCCTGACTCTGCAAGTAAGTTCACTGTGACTGCAGCAGGCCAACGCTGCACATGGTGTGCACCGCACATCCAGCACCACTGGGCACGGGGCAGGCTCCACTCCGTGAGATCTGGACACCTGACAGGAACTCTAAGACTCCCTTAAGCAACAGGACAGACATACTTCATTCTCTAAGTGTCCTGTTGAAATGAGGCCCAATCTTTTTGATCTTATAATTATAGTGACCAAGAACATATTTTCAGTCTTCTGAGTCAATTTTTCTCTTGTGTCATAGGCAGACAAAACAGTGATTTCCAAAGAATAAAAAGAAATCATGTGTTCATGTGGGAAACTGTGTGATGAGCCTCTGATGGGTGGGGGGTAGGGATCGGTAGGGATGAGCCTCTGTGAGTGTGAGGGGGACGGGGATTGGTGGGGATGAGCCTCTGTGAGTGTAAGGGGGACGGGGATTGGTGGGGATGAGTCTCTGTGAGTGTGAGGGGGACAGGGATTGGTGGGGATGAGCCTCTGTGAGTGTAAGGGGGACGGGGATTGGTGGGGATGAGCCTCTGTGAGTGTGAGGGGGACGGGGATTGGTGGGGATGAGCCTCTGTGAGTGTGAGGGGGACAGGGATTGGTGGGGATGAGCCTCTGTGAGTGTAAGGGGGACGGGGATTGGTGGGGATGAGTCTCTGTGAGTGTGAGGGGGACAGGGATTGGTGGGGATGAGCCCCTGCGAGTGTGAGGGGGACAGGGATTGGTGGGGATGAGGCTCTGTGAGTGTGAGGGGGACGGGGATTGGTGGGGATGAGGCTCTGTGAGTGTGAGGGGGACAGGGATTGGTGGGGATGAGGCTCTGTGAGTGTGAGGGGGACAGGGATTGGTGGGGGATGAGACTCTGTGAGTGTGAGGGGGATGGGGATTGGTGGGGATGAGACTCTGTGAGTGTGAGGGGGACAGGGATTGGTGGGGGATGAGACTCTGTGAGTGTAAGGGGGATGGGGATTGGTGGGGATGAGACTCTGTGAGTGTGAGGGGGACAGGGATTGGTGGGGGATGAGGCTCTGTGAGTGTAAGGGGGATGGGGATTGGTGGGGATGAGCCTCTGTGAGTGTGAGGGGGACAGGGATTGGTGGGGATGAGGCTCTGTGAGTGTGAGGGGGACAGGGATTGGTGGGGATGAGCCTCTGTGAGTGTAAGGGGGACAGGGATTGGTGGGGATGAGGCTCTGTGAGTGTGAGGGGGACAGGGATTGGTGGGGATAAGACTCTGTGAGTGTGAGGGGGACAGGGATTGGTGGGGATGAGGCTCTGTGAGTGTAAGGGGGATGGGGATTGGTGGGGATGAGGCTCTGTGAGTGTGAGGGGGACAGGGATTGGTAGCGATGATCCTCTAAGGTAGGGGGTAGGGATTGCTGAGAGTGAGACTCTGGGTTGTGTGCAGAGAGTGGTAGGTGATGAGAATTTTCATTTCAAAGAGTTAAATGTCATAAGAAGGGTCAAAGTAGGAAGAACATGTCTTCCCTAAAGCCTTTTCCACAATGCTTGGTTCACAGCACGTGGTCTTATTTGGCCAAAGGCACCAATGACATTATTTCTCTGAACAGGACTCAGAAAGTGCGCTCTCTCTCTCTCTCTCTCTCTCTCTCTCTCTCTCTCTCTCTCTCTCTCTCTCTCTCTCTCCTCTCTCTCTCATATCTGCCTTATATCACTTTCATTCTCCCCAGGAGAAGCCTCTTTGGGGCGGGGGTGGGGTGGGGGAGGTGTTATTCTTTGATACAAATCTACTTAATAGCAACTATATCCCAGATAACTTTGTACTTTAATACATATATTTTAAAAGTAGATCAGAGCATTTTGCTGTAATTACTAAGAAAGACCTGAGACTGCTAGTCCCTCCCCCAAAATGCAAAATGGCTGAAGGCTGAGACAAGAAAGAATCTCAAGAACCGCACGCCCCGGTGTCGATGTCTTCATTTTGAAGCTGCCCGCTAAGAGTTCTAAATCTTTCTCAACCCGCTGCTCAAAACCGAATGGCTCCTTAGATGTGGTCTTTTTAATCCTCAAGGTCCGCACTGAGTAACTTGGGATCACAAGCTTTTCAGCCTGTATGTTTGTGGAAACAAATCAGGAACTCCTGAGGAGAGTGCCTGTGGCGACCCAAAGGTTTCTGGAACATTCGTCAATGCTGTTTTCAGATGTGCGCTGCTGCCCATCACAGAATCCTATCAGTCCCCTCTGTGCTTATCTCCAAGTTTTTAACCTCTCCTGTGCTGGCCCAGCGCTCAGCACAGACGTGCTCACTTGCCTGAGCCTTGGGCAGCTCTGCGAAGAGACCCCCTTAATTTGTTATCCAGAAAATAATTGTAATTATTTGGCCTACCTTGTCTTCTCCCCGGGTGCTTGTGTAGAACTCAATATTTTGTATGTTTTAATTTTTTTTTAGAATTTCATACATTATATTTTGATCATATCCCTTCCTCTCCCCCAGTTCCTCCCAGATCACCAACCAACTTGATTTTCTTTCTCTTTCTCTCTCTCTCTCTATCAAAAAAAAAAAAAGCAAAATCCAAAGCCAACACACACACACACACACACACACACACACACACACACACACACCTGCTCCTGGGCACAATGCCTGTCCTGCAGTGCGATTGATATACTCGGTGCAGGAAACTGACTTCCTGTCTGCCAGAAGCTGTCATTTGCAAGAAGCATCTTGGCCAGGAGTGGGACTTTGTGCCCTCTGGCCTGTGCCATGCTTGGTTTTGTCCACTTTGAGCCTGTGCATATCTGACGGATGCTGCCACAGACTCTGTGAACTCATATGGGCATCAACCCTGTTGTATCTGGAAGACACTGGTTCCTTGAAGTCCTCCAGCCCCAGTGGCTCTTACAATCTCACTACCTTCTCTTCCACACAGATCCCTGGGCTTCGGGGAAAGGGGTGTGATACCAATGCCCCCGTTCGGGGCTGAGGAGCACTCAGAATTTAACAGGCAGGTACAGAGGCCTATGGGAGAGGAAAGTACATTATAGACAGAGCTCAGGAGCCTCACCATAAGATCAGAGCTGCTATCAAGATGGCAGCACACAGTAAAGGGAGGGAGAGGAAGAGGAAGAGGAAGGGAGGGAGGGAGAGAGAGAGAGAGAGAGAGAGAGAGAGAGAGAGAGAGAGAGAGACAGAGAGTAAAGCTTAGACCATCCATATTTCAAAGCATGTCAATTATACACTGCACTTTTTTTTTCAAGATAGAGTTTCTCTGTGTACCCCTGGCTGGCTGTCCTGGACTCACTTTGTAGACCAGGCTGTTACCAACTCACAGAGATCCGCCTGCATCTGCCTCCCTGAGTGCTAGGATTGTAGGTATTTAAATATTAAAGACTTTTTATTTTATTTTTAAGTGTGTGTGCGTGAAGTGACCAAGAAGACCATGAGAGGGCTTCAAATCCCTCTGGAGCTATAGGGGTTGTGAGCCACCCAAGATGGGGGCCTCGGAACTGAGCCTGGGTCCTCTAGAAGACGTGCTCCTGCCCCAAGTTGTAAAAATGCTTAACATTGAATAATAACAAATACTATCTAAAGTTTGTTATATCCAAGTGTTCCTATATGGTCATCCTGATGGCCTGGGGGAAGGATAGAGGGCTTATGGGGAGGACAGCCTACAAGCCACTAACGTGTGCTCACTGCTAGCACTACTGTGTATCCATATGCAGAGGTAACTAAATCTACACACAGGTCTTATGCCCTTCAGGAATCAAGTGAATACCGAGAGCGGGCAAAAATGTCAAGTAGAAAACTGTAAAACCCCCGGCAGACACCACAGGGGAAGCAGTCAGGAAACTGTGACCTCTGTGATGAGCGGCCAGTCACAGCAGGAAAGCCCAGTTCCATGAGAGACGCAGCTGGCAAGCTGGGTTTGCTCTGTGAAGGAATTGTCAGGAGAGGAGAAGACAGAACACGAACTGGGAGAAAGTGTGTGCACATCTGAGTATCCGAGCTGTAAGGACTTTCAAAATTCAACTATAAGAAAACAAATCAAGGGCTGGAGAGATGGCTCAGAGGTTAAGAGCACTGACTGCTCTTCCAAAGATCATGAGTTCAATTCCCAGCAACCACATAGTGGCTCACAGCCATCTCTTCTGGCCCGCAGGCAGAATGCTGTATACATAATAAATAAATAAATCTTGAAAGAAAGAAAGAAAGAAAGAAAGAAAGAAAGAAAGAAAGAAAGAAAGAAAACAGATCAAATGAACAGATGCTTCGCCAAGGAAGATGTCCACCACAGTGCCAGTGTGTAGTGGGAAGTGCCCCTTGACGTGCCCCAGAAAGGTGAGGAAATATGAAGCAAGGTTAGAGTTTATTAAGAAAATGAAATCACACACAGACAATGTAATGCGTGTTAACAAAGTGGTGGGCTTAGCTGACTTAGCAAAAGCCATAAATGTGAGTGTGTGGCTTCCACATTCACACTATTTAAAGGGTATAATTTATAACTGCCTTAAAGTAAGTGAAGTTTTAAAATTAAGTAAAAATGAGCTGGTTACATATTTCTCTCGTCTTAAAGGATTTCCTCCTGTGAGAAAAACTGTATGGTGGGTTTATAAAGTGCAGTGCTCAGGCTTAGGAGTGAGGCAGGAGTGCTGACGGGGTTAAAACCACAGGTCGCAGGGAGTTAAGACATGTTTAGACCTTCAGCATAATTTATCGGGTGTTTTCATAACCTTGCTTAAGCCACCTCTCAGAAGAGGGACCACAATCTCTTCGCAGGCAGTTTTTGTACAGGTTTGTGTCAAAAATTCTTGACTTCCATCCATCCGGTAAAAAGCATAAGCCAGATCTGGGGGAGTGAGAACCTGCTTCTTTTCCCACATTTCCTTACTTTCCTGTCTTTCCATCTTGGCTGCATATGTCATAAAAGAATCACAAATCGGGGACCTAGGCCATCTATATACATGCTATGGTTGTGTAGCTTGCTGTTCTTGTGGGACTCCTAACAGTGGAAAGTGGGAGTGGGGGGGGGGCGCTGTCTCTGACTCTTTTACTTGCTTTTGGGACCTTTGTCCTCCTACTGGGTGGCCTTGTCCCGACATGACGTGATGGTGTGTGCCTGGTCTTATTGTAGCTTATGCCAAGTTTGGTTGATGGCCCTGGGAGGCCTGCTCTTTTCTGAGGGGAGGTGGAGGAGGGGTGGATCTCGGGGTGGGGAGAAACTGGGAGAAGGGGAGGGAGAGGAAACTGCAGTCCTGATGTAATATATGAGAGAGCAAATAAATAAATAAGAAAAATCACTTTAAAAAGAAATTGCAAATTAAAACAGTAAGAGAGGGGTGGGAGAGGTGGCCCAATAGTCACCACATGCAGCTCCTCCAGACCCAAGTTGGGTCTCTAGCATCCACATCTGGTAGCTCACAACAACCTGTAACTCCAGCTCCACGGCATCCCACACCGTCTTTTGGACTGTGAGGGCAAGAGAGCTCATACACGCACAAATAAAATAAAATAAAATAAAATAAAATAACAAGCGTATTTGCCCTTATTCCCCCAGAACCAATCAGCTTCCCAGCTAACTGTTAAATCGTTTTTACTGAAATTTTATGATGTTGATATCTGGCTCACTCCGCATCATCTTCAGCACTTACAATTCTCTGACTAATGGTGGGAAGCTTGGTCAGAAGCATCTGGAACACTGGAGGTGGAAGAGTTGGCTGTAACACTTGGAGCAGCTGCTGAGGCTGCCCACACACAGCAATTGCATTTGTCAGGTGGTCCACACCCTTCTCATAGTCACCTTGAGCTGGTAACTCTTCACCACGCTGGATCTCCTACACTGAAGTCTACCAAAGTGAATGCGCACTTTGAGTAGATCCATTGTTTGTCCTATTTATTTTTTCCAGTGAAAAGTATTTTGATAGAGCTTTTCATTTTATAAATACAGTGAGTTAATCAAAATAAATAAATAAATAAATAAAATCTTTGAAAGCCTAAGAGACCCATCTATCTGAATGGTGAAAATCCAAAACACATGAGTGTGGGCCATTGCTGGGCAAGGTCGAAGTCCACCCACCTCTGGTTAGCCATTCTAATGTGCTCGGAAAAGGGGGCGTCTCCCTTTTGATCCCAGTGGGCCCCTAAATCCCATCTGGTGAATGATGTCAGAGACCTGGTTCTGCTCTGATAAAAACTTCAAAGCCACCTCCTGGTCACCAAGGGCTGTTTCCCCTTCTAAAGATAAGGCTCTCAAGATATTTACTATAAATAGAAGCCATATCCTGGGATCTCCCCTCCCCCCCCCCTTTTTTTTTACAACTCCTAGGCCTTAAAAACCCTGGATTCGTGAGTGAGGGGGTCCCCTTCTTGGTTCCTTTTTTCCTTCCTTCTCGTTCTGCCCCTTTGAGCCTTTCGTGGTCCTTTTTCGCCCTTCCTGTGCGTCCTTTTTGGTCCCTTTTTGTCTTTTAGCTTTTGTCTTAGCTTACAGTCCCCTTCTACACCGAATGTGCCAAGCTAGAATGCACAATAAAGTTTAGCTCCTGGCTTTCCCGGCTGCCTCTGGTGCTTTCCAAGCTCTGGCGCTGTCGAGACTTCCAGAAGCAGTGAAGTCTATTCCCGCAGAGAGACGTGAGAGACCTGAGAACATGCATTCTCTCTGCTCAAGAGCACGGATCCAGGGGAAAGCTTGCACTCATTCCAAGAGAGCCACCTGCGCCCGATTATAGTCCAGTGGTCTAGGAAGCAACGCCCCCACCCGCTGTTCATCTGGTTCTCTGTTGCATGGAGCTGTTCCCTCTGAAAAACAAGAGGGAAAAAAAACCCACGGGGGCCACAGCAGTGAAGGCTCTGAAGCTGCGAACTATGGGAGCACAGCAACCGCACCCCAGGACCCATAAGAGTAGGCCGCCTTCTCGCTCACTCGCTGGCTTTCCCGCTGGACCCGGAGCTGCTGCAGTTTGGGCAAACTCAGAAAATGAACTAGTTGCAGCCACTACCTAGCGACTGGGACGACTCACTGGGCCAAGGCTCCCACTGCTGTAGTGATCCGTGGAGGTCTGCCTTCGGTGAAGCCTTCCGTGCAGCTGTTAGCTTCCAAGACAGATGATGGAAAAGACGAGAAGGTTTAACAGCACCGTATGAACGAGGCGTTGCTGAAACTGCCAAAAATGCAGTTTGAAAAGCACAGCGCCCTTGCTTTTGACAGAGAACCATTATCGTTCTGAGATCTTTTCAACTGTGAGAACTTCAAAACTGAGGCCAAATGGGGCTGGGTCAGCCATGGAGCCCCCTTTTAATCTCTGCAGCCTTCCTCCCGCCCCCCCCCCCGCCCCCTTCCCATCGTCTGGAGATCAAAGTTGTTATTCCCAGAAGCCCTTTCCAGGTTAAGCTACTTCTGTTGTCATGCATAGAGGGTTAAAAAAAAATCAGTGTATGGTTTTTGAACCTCAAATACTTTTTTTGGGGGGACACCTGAACTCATGTCTGTGTCGTCAAACTTCGCGCCTCTTCCTGCTAAGAGATTGCTGCTGGCAGCCTTCGCTAGAGTTTAATGGGCCCCAGCCACCAGCTCCCCTGGGTCCCTGGCAGCTTTTACTCTTATGAGGGTGGTTCCAATGTGAAATCACAGAACTAATCAGGCGAGTCGAGGCCCGTGGCCATGTTTGACTGCGGTCACCTCTCGCTGCTTTTAGCGGCTGTAATGGCCCTGTTTAGATTCCATGAAGCTATTTTTCTCCCCACACACGTGTTCATTTAAGCCTAACGTCTCCTCACAACCTCCATCGTACCCTTTTGCTCTGTCACCGTCTCCTCCCACAGCCGCTCACTGTGTGTTCCTTGCCAGCAGCCTTAATGTCCCATAATTGTGTTATTGGCTTCAATTTTCTCAAACCCCAGCTTATTAGCTGTGGCATTTGCGGCACAGACTGAAAACCCGTGTTACCTTTAAAAATGTATATGTGGTCTCCTATACAAAACTCTGTCTACCGTCCATTCTAAAGACCTTCCTTCGAAACAAATAGCTTGATTATAAGATGAATAGAGCAGGCAAATTCCAGGCCAGTGGCTGTATTTTAAATAATTATCATTCTAATGAAGGCTCTGGTCTTCCAGCCAGCTTTCATTTTATTAATATGAACAGATAAGTACATGTATTTGCACACGCTTTTTTTTTTTAAATCTCTATGGGCAAACCCTTGCTGCCTGCATACAGATCTAATGAGGCCCCTTGGCTTCATCCCAGTGGATACCTGAGTTAGAAAGACTCCACAGTCGTGCAGCCACAAGGGAGTACCCCCATCTGCCACAGGATGGGGTCAGAGAGGGATGCAGGTGACTCCTATCACCACCTTGGGTGTGGCTGTAGTGTGACACTTCCATGCAGATGGTCTGAAGTAGGCCACCTGTGGTGGGCAGTGGAGCTGGATGCAGAACGCACTGTGTATTTGGTCGGCTTTGGTAAATTCGCCAGCAGTGCCCAGGTTCACACACCTCAGTTTCAGGAGGTTGGAACCAGGAAGTCGCGGGACTTCTCTTGCAGAGGGAGAGGGACATCTGTGCACAGGTCGCGCAGGGGCTCGCTTGGAGTTCTGGCTGCTGCACGCTCTCTCCAGGGAGCATGTGGCACGGTGTCTGGATGGAAACCATCGCCGCCCACTCATTCCAACCCTCCTGATCCAGTGCGATGGTCTGACTCCCTCCTGCGCAGTCTCTGTGTCCTGCGCAACCATTTGTTAAGATGGAAACAGCCTAAGTGGCCCTCAGTAGAAGAATGGATAAAGAAACTGTGATACATTTATACTATGGAATACTACTCAGCTATTAAAAACAAGGAATTCTCGAAATTTGTGGACAAATGGATTGAACTAGAAATGATCATAATGAATGAGTTAACCCAGAAGCAGAAAGAGTTAAATGGTATATACTTACTTATATCTGCATACTAGCCCAAGGGGCATGTCCCATGAAAGTCTTCACTAACCAGGAAACTGGGACAGAGGGGAGGACATCCTATTGGGACTCTAGATGAGAGAAGCATGGGAGAATGGCAAAGTTGAAGGATCCAGAGGATCCTAGAAACCTACAAGAAGAACATTATGATAGGCAGATTTGGGCCTAGGGGTCCCGCTCAAACTATGGCACCAGCCAAGGACAATACAGGCTGTAAACTTCAAACCCCTACCCAGATCTAGCCAATGGACAAGACATTCTCCACAGTTGAGTGGAGAGTGGGGTCTGACTTTCACACATACTCTGGTGCCTCATATTTGACCACGTCCCCTGAATGGGGAGACCTGGTGGCACTCAGAGGAAGGATAGCAGGTTACCAAGAAGTGACTTGATACCCTATGAGCATATACAGGGGGAGGAGGTCCCCCTCAGTCACAGTCATAGGGGAGGGGAGTAAGGGGAAAATGGGAGAGAGGAATGGGAGGATACAAGGGAGGGGATAACCATTGAGATGTAATATAAATAAATTAATAAAATTAAATTTTTTTAAAAAAGCGTTTCTGTTGTTCCTTCTCACCGCTGCGCGCCCCTGGCTGTTTGGCATCCACCTGGCTCTACGGTGTCCTGTTAGCATGCTCTTTTCTGAGTCTCTTTATGTTCACTTACAAACTGATTTGTCTCCTGCTCAATTACACAGACATTGTGTTGTCCTTTGCAAAAGACAGCTGCTCCTAAATGCTCAAGCGTAGCTCACTGTTCTGTGGATTTGTGTGGTAGCTGGGAACTCCCTGACCTTCTCCTCAGAGATGCCTTAGGCTTCTTGGCTGCCACCTTTGGACTTTTCTGCTGAGTCACCCCTGGGCCTTGCTTGTGCTGGGGCATAGTGAAGAGGGAGAAAACTTTTGAACGACTGAATCAGCCAGTCTGTTTTAACTCATGTTTAAGCCGCGTCAGCAACACACATCGACAGTGAGCCCCAAGCAGGCCGCTCTCTTCAAGGAAGTCTATCTCCTGCTTGTAAGATGGTGGCATGGTCCTCTCCCATGCCACGTGACTGACTGTATTCTGATGTAGGTGGCAGTACTTGCTTGGGAGCTCAGGCATCAGTCCTATCAGATGCTCCCCGTCCCCCAGTGTCTGCCTCACATTCTCCCGTTCCATCAGGCTGCAAGTAACGTTTAAGAGCCTCGCTGACAGCAAAGGAGACGTGACATGTGACTCTCCAGAGTCTCACATGCCACTGGGCTCCTGAAACTGCTGAGAGAGCAGAACATACGACTAGAAGTGCAGCCAAGCAGCCAGGATGGGTCCACTCTGCGAGACACAGCTTCCACTCTAAGTCAGAGCACTCTGTAGTACTCTGACCTCTCGGGGAAGAATGCACGCTCCAGGGCCAGGCGTAGGAGCAGGGGGGGGCGGGGGGGGCGGTTCACTAGCCTCAGATCCCTGCACCTGTAAGCTCTCTGGGTGAGCAGTGTCTAGCACTTAAGGGAGCCACATGCACTAGGGGACACAGAGACACAGTACTCTGCCATTAGGGCAGTGTGGGTCCCTTCTGCCAAGACACGAAATCAGGATTACTATTTTGGTGGAGGCAACAGACCGTACTCAGCAGAAAGGATCAAGTCGCTGTTATAAATAGAGGCAAGAAGCAATGTGTTTGGCATCCAAGTGAGCCCCTTGGGCATCTCCAATTGCCAGTCTTTTCCAATTGGACAGTAAGTGGACAAGCTCAAGTCCCGGCTGGGGGATGTCACCTTGGTATAAGCGAGAGTTATTCAGGAAGAGGAACCTCAGTTGAAAATCCCTTCTTCATACTAGCCATAGGCAGGCTGTAGGGCATTTCCTTGATTAACGATTGATGGGGGAGAGCCCAGCCCACTGGAGATGGTACATCCCTGGGCAGGTGGTCCTAGATGAAAGCCAACTGAACAAGCCACGAGGAGCAAGCCAGTGAGCAGCATTGCTCCACGGCATCTGCCTCAGTTCCTGCCTCCAGAGTTCTGCCCCAAGTTCCTGCCTTAACTTCCTTCGATGATGGATTCTGATGCATAAGCCAGACAAACCCTTTCCTCCCCAGACTGCTTTTGGTGAGGGTCCTTATGACAGAAATAGAAACTGAATTAGGAGAGTGCAGCATCCATGGACCAAAGAGCAAACACAAGCAAGGACTTGCATCCCTGGGGTAAAGGTCTGGGCAGTAAGGCTGTCGGAACATCAGAAGGGCCAGCTGAGGCTCAGGCTGGTGGGAAGGGAACAGAGGAAGGAGGGAATGAAAAATGCCACAGCAGAGACCAAGAGCTCCCATGACCCTCAGACTCACCAGAGTCCTAAGGGACAGAGTTCCAAGACACATAAGAAGAAAAAGGCTTCAAGAGAGTCAAGGTGTAGAGAGCAGCATAGTGCCACCCATCAGAATCTTTTAGCCAGCCATGGGAGGACATCCAAGCACTTGCTAGGAATGTGTGTGATAATCCTTGTTAGCTATTGTAACCCTTAAGAATGACTTAGGCGGGGGCCAGAGAGATGGCTCAGCGGTTGGGAGAACTGACTGCTCTTCCAGAGGTCCCAGGTTCAACTCCCAGCAACCAAATGGTGGCTCACAACCATCTATAATGTGATTTAATGAGCACTGTATACATGATAAATAAATATTTAAAAAAAAAAAGAATGACTTAGGCTAAGCTGATGAAATGGCTCAGCTGGTAAAGAAGCTCGCTGTCAGGCCCAACAACCTGATTTTGATTCCTGGGACTCATACAGTAGAAGAAGAGAACTTACTTCTGAATGCTGTTCTCCGACCTCCATACGTACCCTCTGGCACACTCACACACATCACACACACACCATATATACACACACCACATAAACACAGAGAGACACACAGCACACTGCATACACACACAAATATACACGCAGACACACACCATACACACACTATACATACACACTACACATCATATACAGACACATCACACACACACACCATAAACACCACATACATACACAGACACACACACAGACACACACAAACACACACGGACACACACACACACCATGCACACACATACCACATACATACACATACTACACATACATACCACATACATACAGAGTCACACACACCATGCACACACACACAGACACAGACACACACCACACACACACACATACACACTCACATACACGCTCACACATACCATGCACACACCCACCATGCACACACAGACACGCAAACACACCACACATACAGGTACCATGTACACACACACACACACACACACACACACACACACACACACACACTGACTTCAGATGAACTATGCTGCTTCACTCATGGTTGTGCTTCTTTCCTGAAGCAGTTCAAATCTCACAACAGGTCTGCATTGGGGCCAAGCCAATGGCCGTCTTAGCTTCAGGATTCCACGTGGGCTTGGGTAACATAGCTGCCTCCAGGACCCTCCCTCCCTGTCCCACCCCAAAAATGCTGCCCCTTAACTTTTCTGTGCACTTATTTCCATCCCAGTGTCCCCCTCCCCAGGAGAGCCACCTCCCACCAGTGCCTCAGCCTCAGGGGGTCAGTTGCAGAGTCAACCTCACCCTGCCTTGCATTCCTCACTCCAGCCTGGGAGGCATTGGCACCCTGTGAGCCCCAGACACTCACTCACCTTAGACGCCATTAGCTAACACCCACTAGACACTTTCTACAGAGATGCTTCTGTCACAGCTTAAAAGGGTTTCACTATGGAGCTGAACGGATAAGAGCGCTGGCTGCTCTTCCAGAGGACCTGGGTTCAAGTCCCTCAAAACTATCCTTAACTAGTTTCAGGGGATCTGGCACCCTCTCCTGGCCCCATGGGCACTGTATGCACATGGTGCGCGCGCGCGCGCGCACACACACACACACATACACACAAATAGATAGATAGATATGCAATGGGAAAAGCACCCATACACAGAAAAATAAATGAATCAAAATCACAGGTTCCATTAACAACAAAATTAACAAATGTGACTAGAAAGGAAGTTGACAAAGAGACCTAGAAGCTTCTCACTATGGCTTAATTGTAGACAAGACTCACTTTTATCTCAGTATCTGAGGAGGTTTGAAATCCTGGGAGATACTAAGGTGGGGAGGTCTATAAAGTAAAGCAGCATGGGCTAGCCTGGAACTCACTCTGTAGCCCAGGCTGGCCTTGAACCTGTGGTTTTCCAGCTCAGTCTCCTGAGTAGCTGGGACTCCAGTCCTGTGCCACCAGACCTGGCTTTTCCCTTATTCTGATTTATGTAAAACATGTTGAATTCCGAGTGCTGCTAATACTTTACGATTAAATCAAGCCCTCCCTCCCTCCCTGTTTTTCCTTAGTGAGATAAATCTTTTATTTTAAGTGACATACCTAAAGAAGTTAAAAATTAATTTGGGGAAATGAGTGCAGAATTCCAGGAGTCAGTGAAGCTCAGCGAGCCACACTGGGTCCTGGGTGACCTTTATGTCTTTTCCAGCTGACGGTCCAGATGGTAAGTTTTTCCAGGGCCAGGTTTTGCATGCAGGATGTCTGCATGATTGTTCTCACACAAGCTTGGAAAGAAGAAAAGAAACATTTCCTTAAAATAGGAAAAACCCACCATCTTCAGTTAAAAATGAGAGCTGCCCCTGCTCTGAGAACTAGTCACTCTTTATTTGCTTAGATTTATTTTCTATTTTTTATTTTATATGCATGGGTGTCTTGCCTACGGTAAGCGTATGCACCATGTGCATGCAGTGCCTACAGAGGCCAGAAGAGGGCGTCAGACTCATCCCCTGAAACCGGAGTCACAGGTGGTCGTGAGCCGCCGTGTGGGTACTGGGAACTGACTCAGGTCCTCTGCAAGAGCAGCCAGTGCTCTTAACCACTGAGCCATCTTTCGAGCCCCATCACCTGGATATATCTAAGGTGACAGAAGAGTACTTGTGTCATTAGAGAGCAAGCCACATAGCACAGGGGAGACCTGGATTCAGTCCCCAGCACTTCCCCTCAGTGGGTGGCCCAAGTGATGCCCCTTCGTGTCTGTTGTGGGATCAGAGGACAACCAGTGACAGCTTTACCTCCTTACAGTCTCATCTTTCCACGTAGGTTTCCCAGGTCAATAACGAACTCTGTGGAGTTCAAGTATGGGACTGACTTCCCCCTCCGCAGACCACCGTCGGCATTGCCCATGACAGCGGCCCCCCGGGCTTGCTGGGTTTAAAATTCTCTGGCACTGACCCGTGATGGATGCATCTAACTGCTGATCCCGGGCTACTTGCTTGAACACCTGGATCTGCTCTGGAAGGAGTCCTGCAAAGCAGCATGTGCAACATGCTTTCAAGGTGATGCTAGCGTAGGTGGTCCTCCGACCACAGCTGAGAGATGCTATGGTGCACGGTGGGTACCAGAGACACATCACTGAACAGCTATCAATTCTTACATCTCCCCTTTACAACATCGAGGTTACCATATGTCTCAGAATGCACGTCTTCAAAACAGCCACTTCCTAAGCTTTAGAAAGTACATCTTCCTGATGTGATGATGATGGTGATGATGGGAGTTAGTAGATGATTTACCATTTGCTGGTCCAATTTTTCCTTATACTATCAAGTACGTGTGTGTGTGTGTGTGTGTGTGTGTGTGTGTGTGTGTGTGTGTGTGTGTGCCGTGTGGAGTTCAATTTGTAGGAGTTGCTTGTCTCTTCTCAATAGGTGGGTCCAAGGATTGAACTCAGCTCATCAGACTTCGCAGCAAGTGCCTCTACTGCAGAGCCATTTCACCGGCACCTAAAATTGATTTTTAATAGCTGAACGCTATCATTTTGCCTTATCTTTCATTCTTTACAATTACTGACAAATTGCTAAAGTAAGGCTCTTGTGGGTTTATTTATTGTTCTTTCAAATGAGACTTCAGCAAAAAGCACAAAGAAACAAGTGTTTTGTTTATTTTGCTTGTCTCCAGAGAGCTGGAACTGCAGGTATGTGCCATCAGGCCCAGCTTTATAAGAATAGAAATCCCCTTTGTTTAATCTGTTGTATTTTGTACAACAAGCAAACTAATACAGCTGCCTTTTCCTCCTCCTTCTCCTTCTCTTCTCCTCCTCTTCCTCTTCCTCCTCTTCCTCCTCGCTCTCCTCCTTCCCATCCCTTCCTCCTCCTTCTCCCTCTTCTTTCTCTTCCCTCTCTTCCTTCCCCTGTCCCCTCCTCCTCCCTTCTCCTCCTCTTCTTCCTCCTCCCTCTCCTCCTTCCCCTGTTCCTCCCTCCTCCTCTTCCTCTTCCTTCTCCTCCTTCTCCTTCCTCCTCCCACCTCCTCCTCCCTCCTCTTCTTCCTCCTCCCTCTCCTCCTGTCCCTTCCTCCTCTTTCTCTTCTTCCTCCTCTTCTTCCCCCTCCTTCTTGTCTTTCTCCTCCTCACTATCCCCCTCCACCTTCTTCTCCCTCCTCATCCTCCTTCTCTCTCTCATTTTTCTCTGTGTATGTGCATATGCGCATATATCTTTAAAAACTTCCAGAGTCTCCCTTTACCTAAAGACAGAAACCCTGACCCTGAGTGCAGCCTGTGAGGCAGTGACTCCAGGCCCCAGCAGGCGTCTGTGCCCTCTGGTGCTGCCCAGCTTCCTGTGACCTTGAGCTCCTTGACCTTGAGCATCTTGAAACATGCCCCTCCTTCCCCGCCAAGCCTCTCATCTAGCTGGCTTCCTGAGCCCTTGGGTATCCGCTGGCCCTCCCACCTTGAGGAACCGTGGCGAGCATGCACCCTCACTTCGCAGGCCCATCTACCAACCCCCACGGACCCTGGGCATGTCCTTCATGCATGCTCAGATGTCTGGCCACTGGGTGTGCAATCGCTTGATTAATGCTTCCTGTCTGTCTCCCTCACACCACCATGAGGAGTCTGGAGGCCATGTCTGTTTTGCCTCCTACAGGCATCCTGGCTCCACATAAGGCCGGGCAGAGAGGAAGTACAAATACCAGGCATCCACAGGTAGCTGCAGTTAACTTTAACTGTGGTCACGTGCGAGGGTCTAAGAGTAAGAGGGAAAGCAGCGGGGCTACACGTACAGAGAATGTTTAGGCAGGAGAGCTAGCCAGAAAAACGGCTCACCTCTGTCTGCAGGGGGTCTCCTGACACCAGGACTAACAACAAATCTCTTTCATGCACAGACGCCACGTCTGATGCTCGGCTGCCAATAGAGTCCTGTAGGCACCCCCCTGCCCCTGCCCCTGCCCCCCCACCCCCCTTGCCCTCCCTGCCTCCCCCCACCCAGGCAAAGCAATCTCTGGTCCTGACTTCCTCTCCACCCACAGTCAACACAGCCAATCTTCCTCCAACGCTTGACATCTGTGACCCTTTGCTTTTTTTCTAACCGCTTGTCCTTCCAGGCCTAACCCTAAACTTACCGTTATTTCCAGACCTGGTGAGACAATCACATAGACACGATTTTAATATCAGCATCCCAGACTTAATTGCCAAGGATTCTGGAAGGAAACTGAGGTTTGTCCTTAAGTGATGAGCAGCACTGTCCGGGAAAAGCTTACTACGCCTGTGAGCTTTTGCAGGGGACATTCAACATGATAGGCACTGAGTGAGGTTCTAGTCTTAGATTAACAACAAACACTTGCAGGGTGGCTCTGAGTTGCCAGCACATCTTCCAGACGTTTCCGTTTGATCCTCCTAACTTTGTGCAGATGAGAAAGTGCTCAGCCATGCCCTTTGTTTGTTTGTTTGTTTGTTTGTTTTGGTTTTTCGAGACAGGGTTTCTCTGTGTAGCCTTTACTATCTTGGACTCACTTTGTAGTCCAGGCTGGCCTTGAAGTCACAGCGATCCGCCTGCCTCTGCCTCCCAGGATGATGCTCTTTCTTTCCTGGCTCAGAAGCCCATATTAGTCCTTTTCTCGGTCCCCACACTTACAACGGTTCTGAGGCCACACACCTGTAAGAGGACTGCTGCCTTCAAACTCCTTAATATTAGTCCTGCCATTGTGGAAAGCAGTGCAGCCACTCCAGAACACATTCCCATGTGACCCAGTGTGCTTTCTCGCCCCTGTTTACTGGAGCTTTGCTCACAACAGCCAGGATATGGAAAGGGCCTAATGGACAGATGCGTTTTTAAAAAATGTGCAGAAGCCCTGGAATACTCTTTCAAAAATAAGGCAATTGTGCGGCTCGAGAGATGGCTCAGTGCTTAAGAGCACTGGCTGTTCTTGCAGAGAAGTGGGTTCAATTCCCAGCACCTACCTGGTAGATAATAATCATCTTTGTTGCTCTAGATGAAAAGAAACAACGAAAGAAGGTCGACTCAAGGGAATCTGTAAGATTTCTAGACCACGTATGCAGGGTTTGAATGAGAATGTCCCCCACAGGGTCAGTGTGTGGACACTTGGTCCCCAGTAGGTGGCAGTGTGTGGAGAAGTCTAGGAGGAACAACACTGGGGACTTTCCGGGTTTGTGACGTCACACCACTTCCAGTTGACTCTTTCTGCTTTGTGCTTGTGACTGGGGGTGTAAGCTTGCACTTCCTGCGGGTGCTGTCACACTTGTTGCTGTGCCTCCCATGCTGCGATGGACTCATCCCTCTGAAACCACAAGCCAAATGAACTCTCTTTTCCCTCCCAGTTAGTTGCCTTGGCCACGGCCACCTCCCGGCCTCAATCTCTTATCTTCAGATATTCACAAAGGCACCTGCGTTGTCATGCTATAGGAAATAACATGTTACTGTCTCTAACCCACCAAGGACGCAGCTGGTGCATGCACGCATGAAACCCCTACAATTTCTCTTCACCTGTTACTGTTGAGTTCTGTTTGATTTTTCACTCACCACGGAGCCTTAGGTTGCCTTTCTATCTTCTCCGAATTTCACAATCACTTCCAATTTAATATCCACCATGAATTTAATTAAAGTTCTGTTAGCAGCTACCTCTTCTAGACCATAATGAGGCTGTTAGAGCAAATGTAATAAAGATCCCTGGAGCACACTACAGATGTTGCTATTAATAACTGCTTTTCCTTTGCCTGTGCTCGGACTGTGGCCACTCCCATCAACTTTCTCATCGGGGAAAATAAAGATGAAAATAAAGAGCTGTGGCGAAGACTCTGAGAGCTGCTACACCGTGGCCATGAGGCCTCTGAAAACCATAGTTCTGCCAGGGAGAAACAAACAAATAAACAGTTGACATCAATAGGGAATTTTCCAGAGAACAAAGGGAGATTTCCACCACTGAAAACCGGCAAGCCTGGTGGGTTGAATTTAAACATCATTCTGATCGTGTCCGCCATCTGCGAGTGAGGAGAAGCCGTCAGCCCTGCAGCCCAGGCTCTCCGCTAATCAAAGCCTTGAGCAGCCTCAGGACTCACAATATGGTTCCCTGAAAGTCTGTTAGAAAAACGGAATCTGGTTCCTAACCAAGAATTTGCACTTTAAATGATAATTTATATATACGTTAAAGCTTAAAAGTCATTACCTGGAGCTGGGCATGGTGGCGCATGCCTGTAATCCCAGCACTTGGGAGGCAGAGGCAGGCAGATCGCTGTGAGTTCGAGGCCAGCCTGGTCTACAAAGTGAGTCCAGGACAGCTAGGGCTACACAGAGAAACCCTGTCTTGAAACCCCCCCCAAAAAAAGGCATTACCTATCTGATCAATTTACAGGTGACCTGAGAATCAGTAGGTAAACAGACCCATAGTGTATGTCCATGTGTGTATGCATGTGTATTGTGTGTGTATGTGTGTGCATATGTATGTGTGTATGTGTGTATATTGTGTGCATATATGTATGTACATGTGTACATTATGTGCATATGTGTGTACATGTATGTGTATCTGTGTGCATACATGTGTGTATGTATGGTGTGTATGTGTGTATAAGAGTGTATTATGTGCATGTATTATGTATGTATGTGTGTGTACTGTGTATATGTGTGTGCATATGTATGTATATGTGTGTGCATTGTGTACGTGCATGTGTGTGTATGTATGTGTTGTGTGCATGCATGTGTGTGCATATGTGTGTTGTGTGCATGTGTGTTGTGTGTATGTGTGTACATGTGTGTATCTATGTGTGTAGATGTGGATGTATGTATATGTGGATGTGTGTTATATATGTGTGAATGGGTCTGTATATGTGTGTATGTGCGTGTATATTGAATTTTTTGTGTGAATGTATATGTATATGTGTGTATGTGTTTGTGTGTATTGTATGTGTGCGTATGTGTGTGTTTGTGTATATGTGTAAGGGTCTGTATATGTATGTATGTGTATGTATGTATATGATTCTTATATTTTGTGTGTGTGTGAATGCATGTAAATATATGTGTGCATGTGTGTATGTGCACATGCATGTACATTTGTGACGGGAGAGTCCCAGGTACTAAAGCATTCCAATCTCACAAGCACAATGAACATTTTAGGAGATTGTTTTAGAAACAGGAGGAGAGCCCGTGTACTTCTGAGTTCGCACCTGAACTCAGTTTGACTCTAATTCCTTGTCGGGAATCCTTTCCGACCTTTAGGCCGCTCGGTTTCCCACTCATTCTCTGCCTGGGTCCTGGAAGCCCACAGAGGATTAACCTTTAAGCCCACTTGAAACCAGTTTCTGTACAAGTAGATGTTTGCAGCACGGCGAGCGCCAGCATGCGAGGCGGCGTACACGCTGCAGGGCTTGTGAGTTCAAGGTCTGAGAGCAGCCATGGCGCCCGGGTCCCCAGTGTCCGCAGCCGGAGGCGGGTAAAGCACCCGTCCTCCCGCATCTGCCACGGGGAGGTTCCGATGCGCGGTTTCCTCCCTCGTGAATATTTTCCAGGTTGGTCCCTGCAGGGTGCCCAGCCGCAGATGTTCCCTTCCAAATCCTCCCAAAGCACACGTTGTTTTCATTTTTTTTTTAAGTACTAATTAGAAATCATTACAGGTTTCCTAACTAGATTAGGGTCTTCTCAGTGAGCAGAGCCACATCATCTCTTACACCTTTGGGGAGGCGAAAAGTAACAATTAGGAACTGGGTATCTTAGATACACAGACCCCACCCCCACCCCCACCCCCACCCCCCACCCCCGCTTCTGGTTGCTCTGCTGAGAAGTGGAAACAAAAACCAAAGAATTACAAAAGAAACAAAAAGGTAAACACAAAGCCACGTAGGACAATTGAGTCCTTTGCTACAGAGGTCAGATGAGCCTGCAGGCCCTGTGCTCCTGTGGGCAACCGAAGCTAAGGAAGAAGAGGGTGGGAACAGGGGTGCCCTCGTGACAAAACAGGAAGGAAGCCTGCTTCCCCTGGAGCCCACCAACTGGCTCCTCTTTGCCTCTAACGGTTGCTCTGTGTGTGTGTGTGTGTGTGTGTGTGTGTGTGTGTGTGTGTGTGTGTGTGTGTGTGTGTGTGTGTGTGTCAGCTTGGGAAAATAACTGCCGTGAACTGAGGCAATGAGAAGTGAAAAACACTTCCCCATTTTCTGGAGTGGAAACAGTTTCTCTCTGGGGCTTAGTCCTGTCCTGTGAGACATGGGCTTTGGGCATAACAGGAGGGGGAGGTGAGGGACTGTGGGGTGCAGATAAAATCCCCAATACACACAATGAAGTGAAGGAAATAGAATATAATTAGGCGCTTCTGAAATATCTGCGTGTCTACTAAAAACCTAGAGAAAACTCCAGTCGAATGCAGCTGACAGATTGTATCTGGTTGCCTAGCGCCAGCCTGGAGTGACTGGGTGTTGCTAGGCAACCCATCCTCCTGGGCCTGGTGATGCAGCAAACACTGGGCCTTTGCTTTACCTCCATTACCCTGTAGCCCGCCCAACGTTCTCATCTGCAAGATTCACACCTGATTAATGTTTCCCAAGGACTTTTTCCCCCACTCGGATGGGGCGCTGAGACTATGCTCAGGCAAGCCTGGCTGCTTACCCTGAGAAGCCCTCGCAGCAAAAAACCAAATGGTTCTCTAAAGACTAACCTGCTCTGCTGAGATGGGAGCCTCCGCTGGGGTTATCAAATTTCCATCCGCCCCAAGGGCGGATTAGCCTGGTACATATCAGAGTGTCCTGAGCCAGCCCACAAAGTGGTCCAGGCTTATTGTCATCGCCCCGAGTTATCTGGGCCGGGCCACGCTTTTCTCTGTCAGGCTGTCAGGGAGCTTTCTGTGACTGATGATAAGATTTCTGGGTTCAGTAGAGGAGGCGAGTGTAAAGAGAAATGATTAATAATGCCCTCCTCTTACCTTCTTAGGAAGAAAAGGCCCGCACGTTTTTATTTTGCCTTTCTTCTGTCTATTCCTGCTTGTTTACACAGTCTAACACAGCTTGACACATTTTGACTCTGCACGAAGCCCTGATGATAAAAAGATACAAACACATCAAACTAACATTGCTGGCCTGCAAGGGCGAGGTGGGCTCTGCCTTGACCAGGCATCAGGGGTATCAGCGATTTCTGAGTTAACAGGGTAGGCATTTTCAATCCACTCGGGGTATGCCTGTGTCTCCCCCCCCCCCACCCCCCTTTACTTGTTTGTAACCTTCCTAGGCGTTCCCACAGCCCCATACTACCACACACGTATACTGCAGAGCACAGAGGGAGCAGTTTTCGTGCCAAAAACTCAGCTGCAAAAGAAACAAACTTCTATTACAATCGACTCAGTTTTGAATTGCGGTTCGGTGCTGAATAGACTGGAAGACAGACAGGTCGTGGATGCCCTGGAACCCAAGGAGTTCCGGGGGAAGCTGGGAAACGAAAGAGCCCTTGTGTTAGTCAGCTTTCCAGTTCTGTGACAAAGCACTTGGTGCTGCCAAAGTATAAGAAAGGAAGGCTTATTTTTGCCTCCTGCTTCTCAGAGTTTTCAGTCAATCACTGCTTTTGATGACGTATATAACATGATAATATGTGGCAAAGGAGACTGTTCATGAAATTGGAAAGGAAATGAGAGAGGAAAGGGGCCAGGGTCCCCTTCGATGATATTTCCCAGTGACCTAATTTAAGTAACTTTAAGTGACTTGACTTAAGCAGCTTAAGGAAAGAAGTTTTGGGCTGACGGTCTGTCTGTCACAAGGCAACGGCTGTACCCCAGGAAAGGCACTGCAGAGGGAATTCTGGGCAGCTGGTCACATCGTGACCACAGTCAGGAAGGAGAGAGAGGGGGCTGCTAGTGTTCAGCTTATTTTCTTCACATTCAACCAGAGTCATACACCTCTGAAAATGTCCGGACAGACAGTGATGTCCAAAGGTGCATTTCCTGAGGTGGTTTCTAAAACATTTCTAAACTGTCGGTAAAGATTAACCGGGACCAAGAGGGGAGGGAAGGGAGGGGAAAGCAAGGAGCTGATTTCCACATGCCTAAAAATAACATGTGTTTCTGCCCTCTCCCTAACAGACCTGCAGACGGACCCCAGACCCAGGACTAATGACCGTTGTGACACATACTAGCACTCCCAACAACAGGTGAAACATCAAGATCTAGTCTGAACGTTCATCCCACTAACTAGTCAAAACCTCTGGAATGGCAAGTTCTGGCTCTAACCTAGTATTCTGCTGGGTCAGGGCCCAAGTGGCTGCCTCTAAGAGTGGAGCAGCTCCTGGTTTGAGCTCAGTGGTCTGATCCATTGCCAGTAGCATGAGCTCAGCCTGTGTACCAAAGACAGGACTCAGTTAACAAAAACCATGAATGAACAGACCACAAAGTGTGGGTTCCCCTGCTCCCTGGAAGAGGGATGGTGTCTGGCTGGCCATTTGGCCTGTGACTTGGTGCTTGGAGGTGGAGGTAGCAGAAGGTGCCAGGTTTGAGTTCCTATGGGAAGGGGTGTATTGCAGAAAACTTCAGGAAGGGGGCAACTGCTACAGACTGGTGTTTTCCAACCCTTCTCACCACAGTCTTGAGCAAGAAATAAATTTCACATCATAAACATTCTACCAATTTGCTTTCTGTTGCTGTGATAGGACAGTGACCAAAATGAGGGGGAAAGAGTTTGTTTTATCATAGACTTACAGTTGTAGCCCATCATCTGGGATGCAAAGGCAGGACCTCAAGGCAGGAACTGAGGCAGAGGCCACAGAGGGACACTGCCTCCTGGCTTGCTTGCCATAGCTGGCTCAGCCTGCTTTATTATATCACCCAGGACCTCCTTCCTAGGGACGCTAACTAACTAGCCCACAGTGATCTGGGTTCTTCCACATCTAACAGTAACCAAGAAAGTGCAATGCAGTCTTGCTACAGGCTAATCAGATGGCGTCATCTTCCCGACTGAGGTTTCTTCTTCCCAAATGACTCTGGCCTGTCAAGTTGACTAGAAGGAGAAAATAAAAGGGCCACACACCTAAGCAGCACAAATGTATTCATATATAATTGAGATGAACCACTCAAAAATGGCATGTGTTTAGAATGTAGGATGTGCTCTGATGGCCTCGCTAATCGGATTCTTCTTGACGTTGCTTGCTGGGAAGCCATACTTAATTCACAGGCCGTGCTTTGAAAATCACTAGCTTGAATCTACCCGAAGGAGAGATCTGGGAGATGGATCGCAAAGGAAGGTCAGCACTTCAGATTTCAGGTCAGTGGCTTTGCCCAGCTCTCGAAGGGGATTGCCTGTCGAAGTGGAGGTCCAAAGGCCCAGAATCTCAAGCCTCACCCTGACAGTTTAGGTCTTCTCAGCACGCTAGAGTGATGAAGTCCTCGGCCACTAAAGGCCTCCCCTCACCCGTTCAGAAAGCACTCACTGGGCCCCTACAACGTAGAGGCTGGAAATTCCCCACCCCAGAAGGGACTGTATTGGTTTGGGTGTTTGGGGCTACAGGTAGTAGAAGATACCACACCAAAATTATTTAAACGACAACACCACCCATCTGGCCCCGGGGAGTGAGGATGGGGGAATTCGGGGGTTACCTATGCAATAACAGCTCCTCTGACGTCTCCCCATTCCGCCACCCGCAGCTACTCATGACTATAGGCCTCTGCCATAGCTACAGGCAACCTGCTTCTCAGAGCTGAACAAGGAGATGTCCCTCCTCCCTCCTCCCTCCCTCCCTCCATCCCTCCCTCCTCCCTCCTCCCTCCTCCCTCCCTCCCTCCCTCCCTTCTCACCTTCCTTTGTTCTTCCTAGGTTGTTTTGATATTTTTACTTTGGAGAAGGATCTCACACTGCATCTCAGGTGAGTCTTGACATTTAACTTGCAATCTTTCAGCCTTAGCCTGCCAAGTGCTAGGATTATAGGTGTGCGCCTCTACGTGGTACGTGCCTCTTTGTGGGGTGGGGGGTGGGGGTGAAACTGAGATGGGGCTCCTGGCTCTTACCTGTCACCCCGGCTCCCATGTTTGACACTAGTCTCCTTTGGCAAGATGTGCATATGTGTGTATATGAAATAATTATACACATGTGTGTAATATCTGAAGTTTAAAGACCCAAGTTCACAAGGAGGAATGCGACTGCCCCACCCGACACTCACACACACCATGCTGCTGCCCCTGCAATCTTTGACACAGAAGGGAAGGGAAACACAGCAACCATTTTGAAAAAGGTCATTTGGAGATACTCGTGTGAGACCTCCTTCCACCCTACCCCCCAAAACAGGCAAGCATACTTTGCAAAAGGCAGAACTGGGGTGGCTGTGGCCACATTGGTGCCACTGGCAAGGGACTGTAGAGAGCCTTGAGCTGCACAACACAGTTACCCTCAGTTGTCAACCATCTCACTTTGGAATGTCGCAGTTTTAACAGTGATAATACCAAGTGCGTGTAGACTGCTGCTACAGCCTGCCCCTCCCCCTCCTCCCCCTTTCCTCCTCCTCCTCTTCCTCCTCCTCTTCTTCCTGACAGGTCTTATTGCAAAGCTCTGGCTGGCCTGGAACTCACTTTGCAGATCCTTGAACTCAGAGAGATCTGATCACCTCTGCCAACCAAGTGCTGGGATTAAAGGCGTGCCCCGGGCTTCTTTAGTAATTGTATCTTCCTAATTTACCTCCAATAGTTTAAAGCAATTGGTACATTTTTAATCATCCTAATGCAAACAGGTCTTATTGAATCCTTTAAATTAAAGGGCAAAATTTGGACAATTTCTACATTCATAAATATTGTGCTGCAAGAAAACAGAAATACAATGAGAGGACTCTGGGAATTAAATGTAGCCAGCCCATCTTAGTTCATCTAATGAGCTGATTGGGTCTTCACCTCGTCCCTTGCTACTGACAACCTTCAGCTGATTAGAGGCAATTTTTTTTTTGAGCCACAGTACATTAGGTACAAGTTTCCCCAGGAGCAACAGACACTGAGAGAGTAAAGTAGAAAAACATCCCATGCTAGTGTTTAACAAGCAGGAAAATTAAAACAGAATTTGTTAATTCACCCCAAAAGTACAGATTGTACAAACCTGGTTATCTTCATCTTCCACAAGCAGAGGCATAATACTAGATGCCTTTGAACACGGGGCCACATCTCCAGGCCTCTTAAATTGGCCCTTTTTTTTTTTTTTTGGTTTTTCAAGACAGGGTCTCTCTGTGTAGCCCTGGCTGTTCTGGACTCTGTAGACCAAGCTGGCCTTGAACTCACAGAGATTCGCCTGCCTCTGCCTCCCAAGTTCTGGGATTAAAGGTGTGCACCACCACGCCCAGCTATAAATTGGACTTCTGGATCATTTCCACTTCCAATTTTCTTTCCACTTATTTTACTTCCTCCTATCTCACCCTGTAAATGTCTCCGAGCATTTGGCTGTTTGGCTTTCTCCAGTTCAGTGTACTGTCAGGTATAAAATAGTAACACAATTGTAAAACATACATCTTTTTCAGCACAATTTTGCACATTTTTCTGGTTAATGGGGAAGGCTCTTCAATAAATTCCCAAGCTTCCCCACCTTTCCTTGTCTCTCAAGTGTTTCTCATGTATGACAGCTCCAACTGAACCTTGGGGTTTTTGTTTTGTTTTGGATTTTTGATAACAGCTTTCCATTTTCATTCTCCACCAACCAAAATCCCTACACATCCTCTGTCTTTGTATAAATCTACATGTCTGAGGTCACACTGTATGTTCTCCACAACTTTATCCCAGAATGTCCAAGTAGTAAAAAGGCCAAAGGCTGGAGAAACACTCAGTGGTTAAGAGCACTGTCTGCTCCTCTGGACGACCCAGTTGCAGGTCCCAGCACTCACATGGTGGCACACAACCATATGTAACTCCAATGCCAGGAGAGCCAGCACCCTCTTCTGTCCTCTGTGGGCACTGCAGAAGTTCACATGCAAGCAAGCACGTGCGCGTGCACACACAATGCGCACACACACACACACACACACACACACACACACACACACACACACACACGATGCGCGCACACACACACAATGCACACACATGCACACACAGTCACACACACATGATGCACAGACATACACACACATGATGCACAGACACACACACACACACACACACACACACACACACACACACACGATGCACAGACATACACTTAGGCAGAACACCCAATCATTATGTTACTTTTCAACTAGAAAATTGAATAAAAGTATTTTTTTCTAGGCTGAGCTTCAGAGATGTTTGGTAACTTACAATCATGCAGATGTCAAGCATTCGAGTTAGGGTTCACATGCGGCCTGTGCTCTTAATCAGTATTCCCTGCCTCTCACACAGCCCAAAGCCTGCCCTGACTTGAGGAAGCCAGCAAGGCTGCATGGTGAGCCTTTGGCAGACACAGGCCGGCAGCCTGGGATGCCCTGAGTCAGTCAGAGCATGAAGACCGATGTTGGCAGGAAGCTTCCTGAGTGCATGATCGAGGTGACGGAGACCTCCAATGGAAGTGTGAGCCTAGTCCCCCATTATTCACTGGGCTAAGCCAGCAGCCTGGGTACCATGTGTAGCAAAAGCCGATGATGAAGGACAGACGCAGCTCACTCACCTCCTCCACACCTCACAGTCGCTAGCTATGAGCCTGCTTTGGTCATTCTGGCCTTTATTGTTGTTTCTTCTTCTTCTTCTTCTTCTTCTTCTTCTTCTTCTTCTTCTTCTTCTTCTTCTTCTCCTCCTCCTCCTCCTCCTCCTCCTCTTCCTCCTCCTGCTTCTTCTTCTTCCTCTTCTCCTTCCCCTCCTCCTCCCCCTCCCCTTCCTCCCTCACATGGTAGCACACAACCATATGTAACTCCAATGCCAGGAGAGCCAGCACCCTCTTCTGTCCTCCCCCTCCTCCTCCTCCTCCTCCTCCTCCTCCTCCTCCTCCTTCTTCCATAAGCTGCCTCAGCCTGGTGTTTTATCACAGCAAGCAAAAAGTAACAAAAACACCATCCAATTTACAGAGAAGTTATTCTGCTATAAAACCCCATCTTTGCCCTATTGTTTAATCATAAGGATTAAGGTTTATGAGACAATGCTTTAGTTGATAGTGAGAAATCATGAGACATGACTAATCTCAGTGAAGGGATAATATATCTCATTTATGTGAATTGTTTCATAGATAACTAGCGTCAATGAACTCACCAATTTCCTTTTCTACTTCCTGCCTAAAATTGAGTCTCTCATTTTGCACTTGCTACACAAATTCTAGTTGAAGTCTTGATGTTTGGAGGAGGCTATTATTGTGTACTCAGTGCCTGCCTCTGTTATTTTAACAAACTCAAATCAAGTGAAAACGCACCCACCAGACTGGAAACCTAAGTCAATGTGATGTTCAATTCTCCCACACTGGGGTAGATACAAGAGCGAACCACACTCCTTTGCAGGTGTCTCTAATCAGTGATGACATTTTCCCCTGGCTTCACAATTCTGAATAGTGACCTCAAACTGGTGGCTACCAACGTCTGGGTAACAGCCCTTTGCCACCCCTGGTGCGTGTGTGCGTGCATGTGTGTGTGTGTGTGCATCATCTGTATGTGTGTGTACTACATGTATGCATCGTGTGTGTGTCCATCATGTGTGTGTACTGCATGTGTATGTGTGTGTACTGCACATGTGCATCGTGTATATGTGTGTGTACTGCATGTGTGCATTGTGTGTGTGTACTGCATGTGTGCATTGTGTGTGTACTACATGTGTGCATCGTGTGTGTACTGCATGTGTGCATCATGTGTATGTGTGTGTACTGCATGTGTGCATCATGTGTATGTGCATTGTTTCTATGTGTGTATATTGTATGTGTGCAGTCTTCATATCTATGCATCATGTGTGTTGTGTGTGTGTACTAGTCATTAATCTATATATGTTCATACACACACACACACACATATATATATACATATATATATATATATATATACACATACATAGTCATTAAACTATATACACTTTAAAGTAGAAGAATGAAAGCACCATCCTGTTAATATTAGCTAGGGTTCTTTAAAGGAACAGAACTGACAAAATGACCATATACATGTTTATGGAATTCATTAGATGAGATTATCAGACACAACCCAGGCAGGTCAACAGGGCGCGTCTCACAGTGGAGAGGCTGAGAGGCCAGATGTTGCTCAGGAGCCTTGCTCTCCAAGAGGCCTCCTGTCATGTTTAGCCCTCCATATATTTCCATTTGTCCTGCCTGCCGGGAAGCTCTGCATTTTTAAGCCAAGCTAATTGGCATTTGGCATTGCCTCAGCCTCCAGCAGCCAAATGAGCCAGCTAATTATTTCTGACTCATCAGGTGCCCGCCATGGGCCAGGCCAAAGGTCCCAAAGCACTTGATATTCACCCTGAAGAAAATAAGGGGCCACCCCTACCATCCTCAGAGAATTGCAAAGAAGGCTCTCAGAGCAGACTGCAGAGCACAGAGCCCAGCGTATCTCTTCCTGCTGCAGCAACTGCCTTTGTACCAATTGTTAATGTACTACTCTCTGCAGATGTACCAAAAAATGGAGATTAGAGGAAAGAGGACAGTTCCACCCCCACCCCCACCCCCATGCCCCTGTCATCTGGAATGCTGGCTTCCTGTTGGTTTGTTATTCTTAATAAGAAATCACTCATGAGAAAGAGTAAATAGCAAGTGTCTCCCCTTGGGGTGACTTTAGCCCTCCCTTGGTTTGACAAATAAAGCAGTTAGCAATCCAGAAGAGAGTCTAACAGCTCTGATTCTCCCATCCACGTCACTGGCTCCTAACAGCATTCATCTTCCTGTGGCTCTCTGGAGGTGTTTATAAGCCTTTCCGTTTCTATCATCTCTCAAGGGTCACCTTGATTTATAAACTCACGGGCACCATTTCAGACAGGAAGTGGGTTGTATACATAGGAAGAACGACTCATACACAGTCAGGGACAGGATTTACAACTCTTGGGGCGCCTCTCGCATAGACCTGGGAAGAGAGGCATGGCGGTAACTGGGGGTGCTGTGAGGATGGCACACAATGTTCCTTCCTATCATCTGGGTGATAGGTCACAGAATATCTTGAATCATTCTTTATTTGACAAGGATGGAGTGCAGGCATACACCAGAGCGATGGCTCATTTGAATCCAGGCCACCACAACAAAGGGAAAACCACATTAAAGCGAATGGTTGTTTCCCCCACAGCACATAGAGCGATGTTTATACTACACTGCAGACCATTGACTGCGATAGCACTTTGTCTAAAATGTACCTATCAGAATTTAAAACATCTTTGACTTAAAAGTGCTATGGTTGTCTGAGCATCGGAGAAAAAGAAAGACAGCAAGTGGAGGGACGACAAGGCCACAGTGACTCTGATGTAGCTCTGGAAAAAAAATACTGCCCCGCCGCCTTACATGCAGTGACTGTGGTACCTGAATGGTAGTGCCCCCATACGACACCCCCATATGGCACCACGCCCCGTCCCATGTCTGTGAACTTGAACACTTGGTCCCCACTTGGTGATGCTGTTTGGGGACATTTAGGAGTTGTGGCCTTGCTGGAGGGTGTACGTCACTCGAGAGGAGTATTTAAAGACTCACTCTGCAGTTCACTCTCTTCGCTTTATGTTTGTGGTTTACGATGTGAGCCCCAGACTGGAGAGATGGCTCAGTGGTTAAGAGCCCTGGCTGTTCTTCTGCAGAGGACTTGGGTTCAATTCCCAGCACCCATATAGCAGCTCATAACTGTCTGTAACTCTAGGTCCGATGGCTCTGACACCCTCATGCCAATGCACACAAAATAAAAAAATTTTTAAAGAGAGAAAAAACTGAAGGGAACCCCAGCTTTATGCTCCAGCTGTTGTGTCTGCTGCATGCTGCCACCGTCTCTGCCGTGGTGGACTCTTACATCTCCGGAACCATCAGCCAAGGTAAACTCTTTGTTCTACAAGTTACCTTCGTCATGGTGTTTTATCAGAGCAACAGAAAAGTCACTAATACAAGTGTGGGGGCAGCTTCTAGAGTATCAAACCTAAATATGTAAAAGGCACTAGTGGAAGAAATGGCGAGTGGGCTCCAATCGGTGCCAGCTCTCTGCTCCTGTTGATGACGGCAGAGGAGGAAAGGGAACACTGACTTAGGGAGCTTATTCTGTCTTTGCGCATAAGTGAGGAGGGCAGGCAGTTTTCCTGCATGCCCCTTCTCAGTCACCTCCAGCCCAAAATAACCCGTGCCAATGGGACATGCTTTTCTTTTTTCTTTTCTTTCTTTCTTGCTTTTTTGTTTGTTTGTTTGGTTGGTTGATTTGGTTTGGTTTGGTTCGGTCTGGTTTTTCGAGACAGGATTTCTCTGGTAATCCTAGCTGTTCTGGACTTGCTTGGCAGACCAGGCTGGCCTCAAACTCACAGAGATCCTCCTGCCTCTGCCTCCAGAGTGCTGGGACTAAAGGTGTGCACCACCAGGCCTGGCATTGTGAGCCCCTCACCACCATCTGTTCTCAGTGTTTCCTGAAACACAGGCATAGGAAACCCTCGTTCTTCTCAGAAAGCACAGGGACTATTATCAAAGGAAGGTACAACTCAGCTAGTCATGAAAGATCAGATGGTGCGGTAGGACAGTGAAGGGGAAGGGTACACCAGGCAAAAGGGACAAGCTGAGAATGTGGGGCACCTAGGGAGTGTTTGGGACACCAGTGTGTTTGTGCAGGGAGCTGACCACACCAGCGGTCAGGGGAAGCTCCAGAGACACAGCAGGAAGCCTCTTGACATGCCAGTGATGGAGGTGGAGGACCAGTGAGGAGATGAGAGGAGGAAAGTCAGGCTGCAGTTGCTGGGGAAACAGCCAGAAGTACAAAAGAAATGGTCCCTGGAACCGTCACAATGGATGGTTGAGAGCTTCTGCGTGTGCTAGAAACAAAATCTGCATCCCTGCCAGAGCCTCAAGTGCTCTCCATGGCTGCGCCAACTCTCGGGCCTGGGGCGGCCTCAGCTGTGCTTCTTTGACACGGTAAGAAAGGAATAGCAATAGCAACGTTGCGCTATTGCAGAATTCTATTTTTAAAGCTACAACTCACAGGGTCAGTTGCTGGTTTCCACTTTCCAAGAAAATCGATTTTAGAGTTTGACCTTGGCTTTTACCAACTCAATAAAAGCGTATTTTACGATGCTACAAAATATGTATGGGGTAAGCCAAGAGTGTGCACCCTGCTCTTAGCAGTCAGAGCAGCTGAAGAAATGTTGTGTCCAGAAAGCCAAGAGCCGCGTTCAGCATGCTGTGTTTTCAGGCAGTGGTGGTAGCGGTGATGGTGGTGATTGTGTCAGTCCTCACCCAGTGGAAACTGTCCTAGTTTGCAGGTCAGCGAGAAGGACCAGCGTCAGTCATGAAGACTGGGTCACCTCCATTCCCAGTGAACCAGAGAAGTGTTGATGGTCTCTGGAACAAAGGGAAGCGTTGTCGCATCTAGGAAGGGAGAATTTAGCTGGTGTTGGGTGCAGGAAGGTGCCATTCCCAGCTTGCTGATATTTTTTCTTGTTTCCCAGTGATATGGAGGGAGTTTCAGGGAGGAGTTAGCCCACGCCCAACAAAAGCACCCCAGACTTTATTTCAGGATGACGGGGCAAGGTTAAAAACCAAAAATCTGTGCAATCTTGAAATATCAAAGTTGGATGAAAGAAAAGTTGTTTCCAGGCCTGGTGTTGCAGTCCCAAGGCCATAGGCAGGATCTCAGTTTGGAGGCTTAATAGATTTGCCCTTTAGGTAGCAGCTCCCAGCTCCACAGCCTGGACTCTGTTGATTCCGGCCATGGAGGTGGCGACAGATGTGTCGTAAGTTTCTACAATGGAAGGAACGTCCTGCCAACGTCAATAGCATGAACACCAAACCCTTGCCTGCAGGCCTAGGGGGTCACTGGGACCTGCGACAGTCTCTGGCCTATGCATCAGGGACTGCAGGGTCTCTCTCTGCTGCAGAGCACCCGCTGCTCTCAGCTGAACTTTTGTAGGTATGCATAGCCGAGACCAAAGGCACGTGAGCATATGGCTGAGTGGTCTGTGGACAGGCAGAATAGCAAGCGTATGGATGGTGCCCCCTGCTGCTGGTGAGAACAGGCCAACAGGAGCAGCCAGGCTGCCACTGGGGCCTCATATAACAACAATGAAGATGTGGGAGGTGTGAGTCAGTGGCGGAGCTCTGCCTGAGCACAGGTGAGTCCAAAGGGCTGGGCCCTGGGTTCAGCCTCCATGCACAGGAACAATGAGGAGCAGTGGGAAGTGGGTCTGCAGTTAGAGCACTGGCTGCTCTTGCCCAGGACCTAGTTCAGTTCTCAGCGCCCACAGGGTGGCTCACAGCCACCTGTAACTCCAGCTGTAGGGGGATCTTATGCCTCTGTGGGCGCCTCACTCACGTGCCCTTACACGTAACTAAAATGAAATAAATCTTTAAAATATTGCAACGTGTCTTTCTCTGAATGATCATGCAATCTGGTTTCAGTACTTACCCTTGTTTTAATTGTCTGCTTGGTGCTGCCCAGCATAAATATTCTGTAAATTCTTTTTTCTTTTTTGGTTTTTTGGTTTTGGTTTCTCTGTGTAGCCTTGGCTGTCCTAGACTCATTTTGTAGGCTGGCCTCGAACTCACAGCGATCCACCTGCCTCTGCCTCCCTGAGTTCTGGGATAATAGGTGTGCGCCACCGCGCCCAGATGTAATTTATTTTGTTTAACCAATATTCAAGTTGTTTTTACTTCTCCCCACTGTTATGAACAAAGCTTAAATCACAACCTATGTATTTTCCTGCGTGGCTCTTTATGTCCTTGGGAAAAGTTCCATGTGGACAACTGTGGGGTCATATTTCAAAATATTGACAGTGTCAGGTGACCATCTCAAAAGCTGAGCCCGGCCGGAGGATTATAAGCCAATGGCCTACATTTTCTTTCCCCTGACCCCCTTACTAGGGGATCCACATGACTCCTGAGCTTGCCATTGGCTACATCGGATAGGGAACCTAAGTCCAGTCCACGAGTGGTCCTTGGTTGCTGCTTCAGTCTCCACAAGGCCCTCTGGGCACAGGGGAAGAGGACGTGCTCAGTCCTGATATGACCTGATGGGCTGAGGTGGATTGATAAGGAGGGGCTCTCCTTTTCTGAGGAAGAGGGGAGGGGGGTATGAGGAAGAGGGAGGGAGGGGGCCATGATTGGAGTATAAAGTGAATTAATTAATTAATTTTTAAAAAGTAAAACATTCACTCCTTTCGGTTTTCCAAGTGACTGATTTTTCTCACATCATTTTATTTAAGGATTTACCTTCACCATGTGGCCCTGTTTCTGGATCTTGCACTGTCAAGCTTCCTGTTAATTGTTGGGCATTGTTTTAGCTGTTATACTTGTAGAGTGCTGTAATATTCAATGACACAATACTCCACTTTCTGTTTATAGCTACCCATTCTTCTGGGGTGGGTTGTCTGGTTTAGTTTGGTTTTTGTTTGTTTGTTTGTTTTTGGGTTTTCAAGACAGGGTCTCTCTGTGTTAGCCTTGACTCTGGGATTAAAGGCGTGCTCCACCACAGCCCGGGCTAGTTTGGTTTTTCAAGACAGAGTTTCTCTGTGTAGCCTTGGCTGTCCTGGACTCGCTGTGTAAACCAGGCTGGCCTCGAACTCACAGAGCTCCTCCTGCCTCTGCCTCCCGAGTGCTGGGATTACAGGTGTGCGCCACCATGCTGGGCTCTGGAGCACATATTTTAAAGGGAGATTGTAGGTTTCCATGGGGTCTAACATCTTATGTCATAGTAAGATTTTGTTGTCTCCGTATACATCACACACAGAACTCACCTTATATCTATAGTTTCTTGTTGGCTCTGTTTCTTAACAATTAAGCTTTATTATACAACACAACTAGCTTACACAAGAGGGAAAAAAGGTTAAAGGGAAAAAAGAGTGAACCTTCCGGTACCCGTTCCACGGGATGGGTCCCTAGGTGTCTCTCTGGCCTGCATACTAGTCCAGCCTGTTTGCTGCTCCACGTGTGCTCAAGCCTGGTCTGAACCTGTTGCTCTCTCCTCCTCACCTGCCTGAGTCACGTGGGAAGGGCGGTCTCCTCCTGTTGAAGATCAGTTAGAAAAACAATAGTCCAGGCGGGGTTCCCAGGTCTGCTTCCTGAATTCCAGGCCCAGGATGGCTCCACTCAGTCTGTCACAAGGTGTTCATGGGGTGCCCCAAGGGTAAAGGCCACCAAGACTTCTTCCACCTGTGACAAAGCTTAATCTTTCCCACAGTTTCTATTTTATGTATATGTTCTTATGTAGCCCAGGCGGTGACTCCCCTGCCTCAGGTTTCCAGGTTTGTACCACCATGCCAGCTGGGGAATCTAATATTTTTTTTTATTATTGTTACCAAATTGGGGGTGATGTGTACCCCCAGTTACAGCTTTCTAGCTTGCTTCATTGAAATAGACTTGCCCGCCCAGCCTCAGTTTCTCCGGTTGGCTGGCCACAGTGCTCAGGCTTGAGCACTAACACGCATAGGAGGGCTCTAGGTCATCCCTCTCCTTGAACCTGTCCCAGCAGAAGGACCAGCATTCTAAAGAGAGCATCTAAGGCAACCAAACAGGAGCGATGGCCCAGGAACTGAAACCTCCCAGGTATCTCCTTTGAAGGAAGGAAACGGCAGAGCCTGGTGCCAAGCAGAAGAGAAACGTGCCTCCCGGGAAGAGGTTGCATACAGTTATGACACACTGAATAAGTCTCCTTTTTTGCTTTCACCATGACTCATCTTACTAAGTAGTGTATTGAGGACGGCTGGTAGCGTGACTCTGCCTGCCCAGGCAATGTCCTTTCTCACTAGTGCTCTGCAGCCGGTGTACATCACAGGCCTCACCAGGAAATATGGGGCAGTCAAAACTCTGCAGTGACCAGCAGTCAAAATCGGGGCTTGATTCTAGGTGGCTGGCACCCTGACCCTGGGGGCTAGATTTGCTGGGCAGAACAAAGTGTCCCGTGGCTCTGCCAGCATAGAGCATGAGTTGAGGCTGGGGGCCAAGGAGGCACTGGTGTACCTCATGGGAAACTCCCAGACTCCTCCTTGGGCACACGCTTTCAAGCTGAATACCTGGGGCCACAAAAGCCTTCTCTGCTCCTACGGGAAGCTCCCAAGGCCCGGATTGGCAGACAGAGCAATTTCTGGAAAGATTGGTTTGGTTTTCATTGTGATTTCTATCTCAAGCTTTAGAAAAAGGCCCTATCCGTCATGTCTTAATAATCCTCACCAGCTATAAGGTGATTTATGATGGAAAGTTTTTGTTTAAATTTTAAACATGAATGGTTTTGTTCTGCTCTGGAGAACTGAAGGCCAACAGCTGGAAATGGGCTTACAACAGGTTTTGCCCTGAGGTCTGACTCGATGACTAAGGTGACCTTTGAGAAATGGCACCCGAATCAGGACTGGCTACACCCCACCCTCCGTGCACTGTTCCCACTGGGTCCTGGGCTCCGCATCCATCTCCTACCAGCTAGGTACGCTAGGTACTTCATTATTTTGAAAGTGTCTTTTGAAATTTTGTTTGGCTCAAAGGGCTGATGATGGATTGATTAGGAACCTATGGTCGGCTGCTTTTTTGTTCGATTACTCAACACGACCCTGAAGCTCAGAAACCTCCCCCCTCCCCCCATGCTCTCAGTAGCTGCTGTCTGATATTGGTATGCATTATTCTATTTAAAGGACCTTAAGGTCCATGCCGTAAAATTCCTGTTTTTAAATGTGAGGGGTCCAGGTTTAGACACTTTGGCTGTCCAAGGATGACTTATAATGAGGATTTGGGACCAGTTTTCTGTCCTCAAATAATAAGATCTTTCTACTGCCTTGTCTGACCAACCAAGGAGACTTGCTAAGCTCATCATCCTATGAGACATCCAGGAAGGAGAAAGGTGTCCTCTGGCTCGTGACTCCAGTCTGTTGCTGCGGGCCTGCGGCGATGGAGAAGGGCCAGGGCAAGGCAGAGCAGAGCTGCCGGCCTCGTGGCTGCTAGGCAGTTGAAACAGGGACAGACAGGAAGGAGCCAGGACAAGATGCCATTGCCAGGTGCACCTCCAGTGACCCGCTTCCTCCAAGTAAGCTCTGGCTTCCGGAGTTCTGTAACCATCCTACAGTCCAGTCATGTTCAATTAATCATGCGTCCATGGACCTCAGAGGAAACCTTGGGAGGGCTGGTTCTCTCTTTCCGCCATGTGGCTCCTGGGGACTGGACTCATACCATCAGGCCTGGAAGTGTAAGGACCAGACAAACTCCATTTTGAAAAAGAAACTTCATTTTGTGTTAAACCTAGCCGAGGGCTGAACCCAGATTTAAAAAAAAAAACACCACAAACTAGTCTAAACAGAAATATATTTCCTAGCAACACAATCAGCTCACCTTGGGAAAGTCCAAATATACTCTCTGCTGGTCAAGCTGACCAGCAGGTGGTCTAGCACATAACAACAACCAATTAGGAGAAGCCAGGCCAACGTTCCCAACACCCTCATGACAGCTTCAACCAATCTTTTCTACAGGCCAACTTGCCCCTACACCTATTACCCAACCAGGAAACACCAAGGCTTGTAACTTCCCGCTTGCAGCTTTTCTGCCCAAATGCTATACAATCATATACTGTAAAACCCATTTCTTTATCTAAACCTATAAAAACCTCCTCTCAATTGAGACTCGGGGCCACTTCCCTGCATCTACTGTGTCAGTGCATTGGAGGTATGGCCTGGGTTTGAACCTGCATTAAAGACTTCCTTGCAATTGCATTTGGACTTGTCTCTTGGGTGGTCTGTTCAGGGACTGTCTCAGAATTTGGGTATAACAGAAGCAAGTGCCGTAGCCAAGTCTTCTTGCTGCCTCTGGTGTTTGAGACAGAATTTCTCACTGAACCTGGAGCTCAGCTCGTTGGTCAGCTAAACTGATTAGGCAGTGACTCACCAAATATGTGGGAGCTGGGGGTTGAACTCAGGTTGTCAGGCTTGCGTGACAAGCACTTAACTGACTGGTTCATCTCCCCAGGCCATCAGTAGAAAAAAAATCCTGATGAAAGCTAGGAATGGCATCTCTTTCTCTCCTCTCCTCTCTCTCTCCCCCTCTCTCTCTCTTCTCCTCTCTTTCTCTCTCTCTCTTCTCCTCTCTTCTCTCTCTCTCTCCCTCTCCCCCCTCTTTCTCTCTCTCTCTGAACACTGCTTGCATGAGGGACCTTGAATCCAGAAAACATCTTGAGGGACACTTCACTTCTAAGCCCCATGATGTAACCTATCATTCTATCTGGGCTGTTGGATAAGGATTACATGGAACGTGTGTTTATGAGTGACAGTCAGGAGCCCAAGTTCATGGTGCCAGCGGCTGGTGTTCCTCCTGCAAGGTGGGTCCTCGCCTCCAGCTTCACCATGGCGCCTTCTCAGTATGCCCTCTTGTAGAATGAGGAACGGGCTTGGCTTTAGTTTTCTTTTAAGTAAGGATACGAATCCTGCTCATGACAATCTCCTCTCAGTGCTTTGTCACCTCCCCAGGGTCCCATGCTGTACTTAGCATGATAAGATCTGTGCTATGTGCTTCGTGGTCAGCTTCATTTTCAACTAGACACACAAGGGAAAAGGGAATTCTCTGTCAGGGAACTGCCTTAGTCAGATTGACTCGGTAGGCTTAGATTTTTCAAAACCTACTTTATTTAGTTTTTTTTTTTTTAAAGACAAGGTTTCTCTGTGTAGCCTTGGCTGTTGGTTGTGGACACGCTTTTGTACTTGAACTTACAGCGATCTGCCTGTTCAGTCCTCTGTTCTTCCTAGCACACCTTTGTGTCCTGTCCAGCAGGACCAGTAATTACGGGGTCACAAGGGGAGCCATACCTGAGGGATGAGACGGGAAAGAGAGAGGCGAGACCAAGTAGCGTTCCTATCAAGGTCCATTTATTGAGTCAAAAGCAAAAGCTTATATGGGGTAGAGGCAGGAACTAAGCAGTAGGGGGGGGGGCCCGAGAATGTCTCCAGATAATACTATCAGGGGAACATCCTGTGGTTTTTCTCAGAACAGTTTCTATCTTAGCTAACTATCTTTCGGAAAGTCCCGAGCTAACCTGCTAAACAACATCTGCAGAGGCTGAAAGGAGGAAGTTAGCTTTGGAACGGGGCATCAGTATCTTTCCATAGCCAGTAGACTCTTTTAGCCTTGAAGGACCCCGGGCTGGCTCCGAACACCTTTGGGATGTCTTTTAGAAAATTTCAAATCCCTACCCCCACATTAGGGGCTTCTAAGCTTACACATCGCTGTAACCAAACTTGGACGGATCCAAAACTAAACCATTTTAATTACTGCCAGCAATCAGGTGAAATGGAAGGAAGCTCCCTCTTTCCAAACCTTTTTTTTTTTCCTCTCTCCTAAAATTTTCAAGCACTGTCAACGTTGTTTCTTTTCTTATTTTCAAGCTTTTTCTCTTCGCTCTCCCAAGAGTTTCAAACGTACACCTAAAAGGAAAAATTCTCCCTAATGTACTAACTTTGTCTTCTGCCCACATACATGTTCCAGGATTCTGCCAGACTACCTACATCCAGGACATCGCTAAAGCACCTACTCACAAGTGCTCCCTCCCGTCCAACCTCACAGATCATGTCAGCTGGACCTGCATTGTCTCTGCTAGCTGCAGATGTTCGCAGACCCTGGACATTCCGGAACCTGGCCAACATTTCAGCCTTTTAACCCCCATCGCTGCCCTACTGTCAGCAGAAAGTAGTTAAGAATACTTCTCCCCTTATCCATTTGCAAAAGGCTGAAATGCTGTGCTCCAGGCCTGGGACAAACAGCTCCAGGTTCCCCCAGCATTCCTCGGTCCCTATCTGCTGCAGCACATGGCTGACATAGCCTGCCCTCTACCCTAAATTTTCAGGACAGAGATTTTCCTTCCCCTTCACTATATAATCTGGACATTTTGTTGCTTTTGCTTTCTCTCTCTCTCTCTCTCTCTCTCTCTCTCTCTCTCTCTCTCTCTCTCTTTCCCCCCTTACATGACACCAAAGAGCTGCTTCCAATGAACCTACATTTATATTTTTCAACTTACCTTATATAAAATCAACCCAGCATTCCTCATTTTTTAATTATAGGAAAAGAGAGGAATGTTAGGATTCTGCTTCAGTCTGCCTACCTGTGATGTCATTGCTTACCTGCCATGAGGGCGTGGCCCTGACCAGTGTATGAAAGGACAGACCTACCTCACTGCTCCCTTTACTCCCTAACTCCCTTTCCCTCTCTTCCTCTCTCTCTCTATGTCTCTCTCTCTGGGGTACCCCTCCTGCCTTTCCTTCACCCATCCGCCATGCTCATTTAATAAACTCCTCATCTAATATCTCATCTGTTGCCTGGCATCCTATTTCTTATTCTCTATTATCTTATATCTTATTTTTATTACATAAAACTTATCAGTTGCTAAACTTCAAATGTTAAACCACAGGCACCCCACATACATGCACAAGTCTAAACCACTGTGGGCACTGGCTCAGCGCTGTTGAAACAAATTCCTAACTGGAAGTTTTCTGACCAGGAAGTTCTTTGGGGTTGAGTCTTGTGCCCTGTCTGATGCAGGATGTTAGCCATCGCTGCGCTCTTGCCTTTTGGTTGAGTTTAGGTCAGCTTGGGGTTGAGTTTTGGGTTTTCTCAGTATTTGGGAGTTTTTATGGGCTGCGGCCTGACAGGAACTGTTAGTTGGTGCAACACACCTGCAGAGTTCCTTGGAAATAAAGTGTAAACCACCATGTTCCGGCCCTTGGGACAAATCGAGCCAGGGTCCACCTGAAAGACGGGGTGAGGATTCAAAGTAGGGCACAGACTTGTGAGAAATATTGAGTCAAGTCTGGAGATCTCTGATCAAGACTCACTTTAATGCAGGTGAACAGACTTTCTATATCAAGGTTAACACAAGATCTATTGTAATCCCACTTCCCCTGGCCCCCAGGCAAGGATACAATCACCTGAATAGCTCCCTGTAAGAACTTCCCTATTTCTCTGGGTAGTCAATCCAAAGATAGCCTAGAACACAAGACCTCCTTCAGCAAGGGTCAACAACTCGAAGGTCACAGTGTGCAGCCTAAGCACAAGGTTTTGTTTTGTTTTGTTTTTTTGAGAAAGGGTTTCTCTGTGCTAGCCTTGGCTGTCCTGGACTCATTTGTAGACCAGGCTGGCCTCGAACTCACAGCAATCCGCCTGCCTCTGCTTCCTGAGTGCTGGGATTAAAGGCGTGCACCGCCACCACCTGGCCCTAAGCACGGGATTTCTAACATGGCTGAATTTAGCACAGCTCCCCACACCACCAGAGATGTACAGTAATAAAAATGAAAGCTTCGTGCATTAACAAAAGTGCACGCTGTAAAGGTAACTGATGTGGGGCACTAGTTCATCTGCCTTGCTTACCAACCAAATAGCTGAGGCTGCAATGCATAATGTAAAGAGGAGGTTTACTTAGCTTAGACTTTCAGAGATCAAAAGTGAGAGCAGCATGGGCTGGCTTTGGAAAGGCCCCTCTACTCCCTCTTTGCACCAAGACAAATGGCTTCTCAGCAGAAAAATGTGGGGTGTCGGGAAGCTAAGGCACCTTCTTTAAGATAAGCCTCTTCCAAAGACTACTAAGCCTGGTCCTTCCCTTGAGAACCACTCAGTCCTCTCCCAGGGCAGTGCCCTAATGACCCTTGCTAGCTCCCATCTCTTGAAGGTCCCACCACCTCTCAGTACCTTGGGGAAGGGGAAGAAGTGGGAGAGCTGGGCGCTTTTAAACTAGAAAGTGGATGAAACTATACCAGGCTAAGACTACAGCTTGGACACAAATCCTTTAGAGATGGCCCAGAGAAATCAGGGAAATTTTGTGTCATCTTGCCTTATCACAACGTCTCTCTCTCTCTCTCTCTCTCTCTCTCTCTCTCTCTCTCTCTCTCTCTCTCTCTCTCTCCCTCTCCCTCTCCCTCTCCCTCTCCCTCTCCCTCTCTCTCTCTCTCTCTCTCTCTCTCTCTCTCTCTCTCTCTCCCTCTCCCTCTCCCTCTCCCTCTCCCTCTCTCTCTCTCTCTCTCTCTCTCTCTCTCTCTCTCCCTCTCCCTCTCCCTCTCCCTCTCCCTCTCTCCCTCTCTCCCTCCCTCCTTCCCTCCCTCCCTCCCTTCCGGCTGCTCTGCTGCTTTCTCCTTCTCCTCTCCTCTCTCAAACCAAGCCCGGGAAACTAAAGCTCCTCCCCCTCTCCTCTATCTAGCCATAGGATCCAGCATCTTTATTTAGCCAATCAGGGATAATTGAGGAACATTCCTTATCATCACACAGTTTGGGGAGCTAGTTCAACATTCAGAGCAATGACCACAGCAAGGTGATAACCAGATCTCGGGGCACTGACATCAGCATTTGAAAACACAGCAGGACCTTGCTCCGACAGTAGCATGGTGTCTGCATGTGACCTGTGTTGAGTTTGAATCGTTTCTAGATTGCTTTTAACACCCCCATACAATGAGAGTGCTCCCTAAACAGTCATTGGACTGTGCTCCCTAAACAGTTGTTTGCCCTTCTACTCCAATTTGTCTTGTCTTAATTACTGTTCTGTTGCTGTGATGAAACACAATACAAGAAAGCATTTAATGGGGGGCTGGCTTATAGTTGCAGAGGGTGAGGCCACGATCATCATGGTGGCTGGATGCTAGGCATGGTGCTGGAACAGTAGCTAAGAGTTCACATCCTAACCCTCAGGCTGCGGTGAGGCTGAAGGGAAGACCAAACCTGACCTGTGCTTCTGAAGCTTCAAAGCCAGTGACGCACCTCCTTCAATGAGGCCACACCCCCTTCAATGAGGCCACACCCCCTTCAATGAGGCCACACCTCCGATCCTTCCCAAACAGTTCCACCAACTGGGGACCAAGCATTCAAGCATCTGAGCCTATTGAAGGGGGGAGCACTCTCGTTCAAACCACCACACGACTCATTTCCAATATGATGCAGAACTAAACATTAAACCGTGGACTGCTCAGAGAAGCGCAGGACAAGAACACGGCCATGAACTTCAGTTTGAGGAGCAACAAATACTGTGCCTGTATAAGGCAGTCGTGACTGAATTCTCAGGAGGTTTAGGGACCACAGTAAGCAAAGGTGCATAGAGCTTTCCAAACAGACATGAGCAAGAAAGGAGTGGCAGGAAAGGGATGCAGTGGAGAGGAGCAAGAAGGACCAGAAGAAAACTAGTTTGAGGGACAAGCAACAGGGCTGAGGACATTAGGCAAGAGCAGAATCTACACAGCCATAGGATCTATCAGGAGGGAGGGACGCGGAGACTGAGAGGAGCAGCCTCAGCCTAACGAAGCCGCCAAGAGCAGCAGTTTGATTTGCAGGGTCTGGACAGGAGGTGCCAGTAATTGAAATAACAGGAGTTCTGGGGTACCACCAAGGCAGAATGAGAAGCTAAATAAACAGTAATCACCATGATGTCTTAAAATACCCTGTTGTTGGGGGCTGGAGAGAGATGGCTCAGAGGTTGAGAGCACTACTGTCTGCTCTTCTGGAGGTCCTGAGTTCAATTCCCAGCAACTACATGGTGGCTCACAACCATGTGTAATGAGATCCCTGGTTGCCCTCTTCTGGTGTGCAGGCACACATGCCTGTGTACTGTATACATAATAAATAAATAAAATTTTAAAAAAACACCCTGTTGTTTCACCTCCCTTTTCGCAAGCATCCTTTGCCTTAAAGAGCTTCCCCCAGAGATGGAAGGAGAGTGGAACACAACACCTTGCAAGTTGAGGCTGAGGGGCGCCAGTTTCAGGGCCTAAGACAATGATCCGGTGCAAGAAGAGCCCTACCCCCCAACCGCAGTGGGAACCCTCTTTCTCTAGTTGTATTGCATTGGCCTGCTGTGTGGTCACCCCAAAAGTCAAGGAAGTGGACATGAGGAAGGAGGTGAAAGCTCAGGTCACAGGGTGTGGGGACAGTGAAGTCAGGGCCAGCTGCATGTCCCCATCTGTTCCCGGTCTCCTCCCTCACCCCCAGCACCTCCCCAGCCCCGTTCCCTCCACTCTCCTGTTGTTTCCTTCTTGACCCCACACAGGTCCCTACACCACCATCCCTCATCTCTGAGCTCTCTGTGGGGCGTGCAGAAATCTCGGTGTAAAGCAAAGCTCTGTGACGTGTCCAGAGAGAGCTCCCCTCCACGCTGCCAGCCCCAGGGGCATGGCTGGATGTCTCCCACAAGGTGAGGTCCCCTCCATGCTGCCAGCCCCAGGGGCATGGCTGGATGTCTCCCACAAGGTGAAGTCCCCCCACACTGTCAGCCTCAGGCACATGGCTGGATGTCTCCCACAAGGTGCAGGAGGAGACGTGAAGATGAGCTGCAATCGCAAACCTCAGCATCGAGTAGGTTGGTCTGGCGGCAAATGGCCGGGGGGTTGGGGGGGGGGACTTTTCAGAGTTCGGTCCAGGGCCTGTCTGTCCACAGGCACTTGGGCTGTATGCTGCTTTCTAAAAACAAGAGGCAGCAGCCAAGCCTTGAATCTGATCCAGGCTCCGTTCTTCTTTTGTGCGCTTCTCAAAGGAAACCGTTTTCATGAGGAAAACATCTTTCGCTGAATTTGTGGACTTTTCTGTCCTTGAAACACATTGATGATGAATGCAGCCCCAATTCAGCCTTGTCACCTTTTGCTGACCTGAAAATGTTAAACAATGTGTTCTCTATGAATGCATCGTGTGTGTGTGTGTGTGTGTGTGTGTGTGTGTGTGTGTGTGTGTGTGTGCGCACAGCAGCACTAGACTATAACTGAGACAAGCCTACGCAAGGGCCTGGTGCTTCACTTGATTTCATTAGTAAAACCCCCTGGGTCCAGGCCAGCAACAGTGGTGACGCATCTCTAGTCCTTCCCCCACCCCACCCCCTTTTGTTTCAGTTATTTTTGCTACAGCCCCACACACCCAGCTACCAAAGGAAACAGGGTCTTGATCATAGCTCATAGCTTAGGCCTGCCGTTCCCACCCAGCATAGATGCAGCGCTCTGAGCAACACACAGTTTTTTTCCTTTGGTGCCAAGGGATGGTCTTTGATGCTAATGTACCTGGGACTCTCTGTCTTTTGACAGTTATTAACTAAAAGGAGAAAAGGCATCAGAGCCATGAAATGGTCCCTCTGTAGTTGGGCATCTGAGGACCTGGATTCCAGGCCCCGCTCTTCACACACTTTCACATCCTCACAGGCATACAGACTAGGAAGGAGAGAAAGCCTCTCACCAGCCACAGCTCCTGGACTGGCTGTGTGAGCAAGGCCTGTCCTGCCCAGCTCGTGTGCTGAACAGCTGTTTGGAGCTGTGATCATTTCTCCCTATGGGGGGAGTGTGTCTGAGACTCAGTGACCTTAGAGCAACAGTTCTCAACTTGTGCGTTGGGATCCCTTTGGGGGTGTCGAACGACCCTTTTACAGAGGTCAGATATTAGATATCCTGCATACCAGATATTTACATCATGATACATAGCAGTAGAAAATTACAGCTATGAAACAGCAGTAAAAGAGTTTTACGGTGGGGGGGGGGGATGTCACCACAACACGAGGAAGTGTATGAAACAGTCAGGGCATTAGGAAGGTTGAGAAGCGCTGGCCTAGAGGATTGTGTTATGAAATGGTCCTTTTAGCAAACAGAAGAACAAAGCCAGCAGTCCTGTCTTTTGAGACCTAGGGCTGTTCAAAGATGGCCAGGATCTTCTTCGTGGGGTCTAACATGGAATAAATGGATGGAAGTTTCAATACCTCAACAAGAGTGCAAAGGGCTGAACCCCCAAACTCCTGAGCTAAAACCTAAGCCCTGGGGCTGGAGATATGGCTAAGCCAGTATAAAGTGTTTGCCTGCAGTTTCAATCCCAGTACCAACCGCGCAAACCTCTAACCTCAGCACAGGGGAGGCAGAGACAGCAGAGTCTCTGGTGCTGGCTGGACAGCCAATCTAGCTGAACTGGCATACTTGAGCCTGTGCCCATGCATCTCAATGCACAGGCACACACATGCACACTCATGTGCGCACACACAAACACACACACACACTTACACACATGTACACAAAGGTACATAAACATACACACACACACACACACACACACACACACACACATACAAGCACACACAATACCTTTAACCCTGGAGAAGGGGCCTTACAATTGAAAACTTGTAATAAAAGACACCCGGAAGCTTTGTTTTGGTCTCCCTGTGAGGTCACGGAAGGAGGGTGACCATCTGGAAGGCAGGAGAAAACAAATCTTTCTCGGGGAGCCAAGTGAGCCTTGGACTTCCTAAGTCTAACCTTGACCTTGGACTTCCTAGCCTCCAGGCCTGTAAGAAAGTAAACACCTAGACTGGTGATTCGATGTCTGTGGCTGTCTGGGATGACTGGTACCATGGACCATGTGACAGAGAGGATGTAGTCACGGGAAAGTCTCAGTGAGATCCTGGTGTGGTAGGCTACGCCTGTAATCCCAGTATTTGGGAGGCAAAGACAGGAGGATCATGAGTTTGAGGCCAGCCTGGTCTATGTGGTGAGATCTTGTCTCAAATAAAGCAAAACAAGAAATAAGAAAAGAAAAAAAAACCTTCATGCACGTCTTTAATCCTAGCACTTAGGAGGCAGAGGCAGGCAATCTATGTAAGTTCGAGGCCAACCTGGTCTACAGAGAGAGTTCCAGGACAGCCAAGGCTACACAGAGAAACCATGTCCAGAAAAACCAACCAACCAACCAAACACAAACAAACAGAAAAACAACTTCATCTTAACTCCTAGGTCCTGGGACCATGCCAGATCAAGAAGCAAAGAACGCTGAAGGCTGGAACCGGTTTGGCACAAGACACCCCAGCCATGCTCTCGGCACAAAGGAGATTTATTTGCCCCAGAGCAACAAAGGGCAGGGGGTAAGAGATGAGGAAGGATGTGGAGGACAAGGGAGAAGGGGAAAGAAGCGAGAGGCAGGAAGGGTATTTGTCCCAGGGAACAAAGGACCGCCTCTGGAGAGGAGACAGACGGGGCACACAGGCAAATAGCAGTTTACAAAGGTACAAGGGGAAACCCTGTGTTAGGATGCGGTGTTTAATCGGGCATGCTAATTAGATCAGCCAAGGGGGCTTTTGACTGCTGGATTTCAATACTTTGGGGTCAGCCTCAGGAGGAGGAAGTGGCCAAATAAGGACAGTGGCCTTGGTGGCTGCTTTAGGAATGTAGTCTTAGGGTTTTCAGGGACACAGAGGGATGGGGAGAAGAGCAGGACTGCAGGAGCCTAGTTTGCCATGCTTGGGTCTACCAGAGCCCCTCTAAAGGTAGGAAGTTTTCAGTTTGCTAATTGGCCTTACCTAAATAAGACTGTGGTCGGTTAGCTAGACCCAATGGGGCATGAAGGGAGGTTGGAGTTGTGCAACAGAGAAGCATCTTTTGTAAAGACGCAAGAGGGGCCAAGAGCCAAGAAATGGGAACAGACCTTGGAATCGTGTCCTTCTGACATTGGTGGTAGCCTGGTGAGACTCCTCCCAGACTTCCTACCCCACAGCCCAACCAAGCCCCAGCCCAACCCGTGGCTACAAGTTGATATATCTGTGCTGTGTTGAGCTGGTGAATTTTGTTACAGTATAAACTGACTTCTCTCAGTGTTTGGTGGAGTGCCACGGAGAACCACAGAAGTGAGCCCTAATCTTCACACAGACGTCCTGTTCCTCTCCAGGTCCCCATCTTTAAAGGACTTATAACAATACAGAGGACAAGCTATGCTAAAGTCATTCCTTCCAGGAGTAATTGGTGAAATTCAATCTCGTCCCCCATGTTCTATCAGATGACTCGGATGGGTCATGCCAGGTTAATGCTCTTTCATCCAAAATAAGGTTATCATTGATAAGGCTGCAATCACATGGACGCCCTCAGGGCAACTTTGAAAGCAAACCTTACTCAGTGGAGATTTTTGCTTCTATAGTAATTATAGCATAAAGCAAATAGAAAGGGCTGGAGATGCCCCCTCCCAAATGCCCCCTTGTCCCTTTTCCTCCGGCCACCATCCTGTCTTGCTCTGTACTGAGTTCCCATGATGCCTTCATCTTACCGATGCCTCTGGCTGGGGCATCATGGCTTCCCCTGTCAGAAAGCTCTCACTCCTCTGCCTCTGTCACATCTTTGTCTCAGCCACTCAGAAAACAAAGGTGTGTATCTTGCGCTTCTTCAGGAGAGAAAGGTCACCACCTGACACCCAGAGATTGTCCCCAGATACGTTCAGTATCTACTCCCGTGCAGCAAAAAATGGCCAAGAGAAAGAGCCTGGGTTTCATTTCGGTTGCATTCTGTGGTCAGCCATCTGGCCAAAGCTAGTATTTTCCTACTTGACAGCCTGCACGTATAAGAGTCATTTATGAATGGCTCCCTTCGCTCCTCCTGAGAGAAGACAGGGCGCTGGGTACAGTGTGTTCTTGCTCGTCGATAACATTTATTTGTGTTCTAGGCACTTGACAACACTGTTTCACTTACTCCTTTCAACTCCATACAGAGAACTGAAGTTCAAATTTAATTTGCTCATAAAAGCACTTGTCAAGTGGACGGTGCCTAAAGATGGTGCTCTGGTCTTCTCTGTCTGTCTGTCTCTGTCTCTGTCTCTGTCTCTGTCTCTGTCTCTGTCTCTGTCTCTGTCTCTCTCTCTCTCTCTCTCTCTCTCTCTCTCTCTCTCTCTCTCTCTCTCACACACACACACACACACACACACACACACACAGAGAGACATTCACATTGGATAATAGTACATGTAGGATGTTATGAGTGGCACCTAAGGAAAAGAAAAAAGGAATATGACCCCTAGCATCTCGCATTTGCTATATAAAATATATTGAGTCCAGTATGCTCAATGTATACTATATAAAATTGCCTTTCTGTACATTGAAAATAGTCATATTCTGGAATCTTATGGAAACCAAGTGTTGTGATAAACACACCTGTTGGGACAGGGGCATGTTAGAGCAGCAGGTCTGGCTTTACCTAGAGGCGATTTTTTCCTTTGCTCCTTGCTCACTGTGTGGCTGTCACTCTGGGTCATTGCCACTTGTCTATGAGCAGGGTAACTAGAAGCTAGCTCGTGGGGCAGTTGTAAAGGACTGTCCTCTAAGCCGAACTGCTTCCATCTTAAGGAATTCTGCTGGACCGCCTGGCAGAATATCATCGTAAACTGCTGTTGGAGACAATAACATTTGAAATTTATACTCTTAGCAGGTTTAAAATGGAAGCAGCTCATTATTGTTAACTGTAGTCACCATAGTGGGCCACAGATCTCAAAACTCTTCTTTCTATTTTACGTATAATGGATTTTTACCTATGTGTATGTATGCCTGTATACTACATGTGTGTAATGCCAGCAGAGGCCAAGAGAGTGTTGGCTCTCCTGGGGCTGGAGTTACAGATGGCTGTGAACAATGGTGTGCATGCACCGTCCTCTGAAGGTCAGCCAGTACTCTTAACTTCTGTCCAACTTACCCCTTCTCTCTAGCTAATACTTTGAACAATTGACCAGCATCTTCCTGTTAGCCACCAAGCAACACAGGCAACCTTAGGGACAAAGCTCTATATTAACACCTTCAAAGTGGGTTTTCATTTTCCTCAGCTAAAACCTTCTGAAGAAAACTGAGCATTTCCATATCTGCCATCTTCATGACATGAGTTGGGCATGCCCAAGTCTTCCCGACACAATTTTAAGCTTTCAAATATGACTTTGAGTTACACATGCCCCCAACATATGCCCAGTATCTTACCTTCTTGAACTATGACTTTAAACTGGGTGTGTTCAAGGGCAAACTAACCCCTAAGGTAACTTTCCTATATAAACATACTGCTAAGGTATATATAAACATGCAGCTGCCTAAATAACATCTTCAAAAGGCCCCTTTGTTAGGGGTCAGGGGGCATTATTTTGGAAGTAACTCCTATGCCCTTTACCTTACATGTAAGTCTTTCTCTGCTCTTATGTTTTTTGGCCACCACCAAGGTGCAATGAGATACATTTCTATATCCCCTTACCTCCTAGCATCTGGCCACCTCCATTCTGCTCTCTGTATCTAGGAGTTCAATTGCTTAAGATTCTACGTGTAGGTGAAAAAAAACATGTAATAAGTGTTCTCATAGCATAGCAGTTATCCAGCATGCATAACGCCCAGGGGCTATTCCCAGCACTACACAAACACAAAGACACAAAAGCGAGCAGTGTTCATTTCTGTGCCTAGCTTATTTTACTTAGCGGGATGTTCTCCAAGTTCACTCATGTTACTGCAGGTGATGGGATTCTTCTCGTTTTTAGGTGAATAGTATTCTAATCTGCTTCTACACATGGCTTTTTTTTCATCCACCCATCTGCTCATCCAGGAGGGCTGGGTCTGTGTCTTGACTATAGTAAATAGTGCTTCCATGAAACTTGAGGCTGCAGATCTCTCATCAGCATATTTATTTAATCTCCCAAGTGATACCACATTCTCAAATTTCCCTAAATTTTAGAGGGACACCATTAAACCCAACACAAACAGCAAGTACATAAGAAGCAGCAGGGGTCTCCAGCTGCTCCCTGACCCCTGTACAAATCCGGCCTCCAATGAGAGGGAACAGGATGGCACAAGGTAGAGGAACCCTGGAATGCAGAGTCTTCAATAACACGGCCACAGTGAGGGAAGAGTGAAAGGTCATCAATGAAACCTAGGTCCAAAGAAAAGAAGTATACCCTGAATGCAGAGGATGGTGGTAAGACTGCTGGAGGGACTGGACACAAGAGGCCAATGGAGGTGGCACTTTGTGTAAGGTCAGCCATTGCCTCGGTCTCTCCATTCCTGTGCTAAGTGAACACCTAGCACTGAGGAATGAACGCCTAGCACTAAGGAGTGAACGCCTAGCACTGAGGAATGAACATCTAGCACTGAGGAGTGAACGCTTAGCACCGAGGAGTGAACGCCTAGCTGAGGTGTGAACGCTTAGCACTGAGGAGTGAACGCCGAGCAAAGGGAACAGTTGCTGCTGATCCAAGTTCAGCTCTATGTCTGTGGCCTGATCTCCCAACTGGAGGGGAAGATGAGACAGAAACACACAGAGAATCCTGTAGGCATGCTTTTTCTTAGCTTTTTTTTTTTTTTTTTTTTGATTCTTAAATCTACCTCTCTTCTCCACCCCAATCCCTTTCAACCCCCCCAACAGGAGGTAGGTAAGAAAGAAGGTTAGAGGGTAGACCTCTTTTTAAACTACTTCCGGCTGATTAGGTTCTTAGTGGCAAGTCCAATCTTCATCAGAATATCCAGCAATCCAGCAATAGTAAAGAATAGTAAATGCAGCAACAGGAGCCTACAACAGCTGGGGGGCGGTCTGGGTAGCAAAGCCACCACAGGCCCTCTCAGGGCTCTCATATTTATAGCCTCCTCAGAATCCCCAGAATTAAACTATCTGCAGCTGGCAAAAATTACGCCCCTCCTCGAGCATGAGACAATCATACTTAGTAACTGTGGACAATCTGAAGCAGCCACATATCCCACACCTGAGACCAAAACAAAAACATATTCACATAAATAACTAGATTTGTTTGTTTTGTTTTTTGGTTTTTGGTTTTGTTTTGGTTTTTTTTGTTTTTTGTTTTGTTTGTTTGTTTGTTTTGTTTTTGAGACAGGGTTTCTCTGTGTAGCCTTGGCTGTCTTGGACTTGCTTTGTAGACCAGGCTGGCCTCGAACTCACAGTGATCCCTTGCCTCTGCCTCCCAAGTGCTGGGATTAAAAGCATGAGCCACCACACCTAGCCATAACTAGGTTTTTAAAGAAACCAAAATTCTCACTACAGAATCCCAACAAAGCCAGTTGCCAATGTAAAAAGTATGCCTGAGATGGGCTGGAACAGTGGCTCAGCAGTTAAGCTCACTGGCTACTCTTGCAAAGGACCTGAGTTTGATTCCCAGCACCCTCATGGTGTCTCGAAAACAATCTGTAACTCCAGTCTCAGGGTATCTGACGCCCTCTTCTGGCCTCCAACAACACTGCATGTATGTGGTGCACAGAGACACATGAAGGCACACACTCATACACAAAATAAATAAATAAATCTAAAAAAAAGGCAAAAAACAAAGTATTCACTAGACACAGATGTTTATGGAGTTGAGCCTCAGCTCCATGAGGGTGTGGCAATCTAAACCACCTACAGAATTTACAATAGAAATTCCCTTCTCTCTGCATGATAAGCGGCTGCTCCTCCAAGATCAGCTGTGGTGCCCTGTCTGTCTGTGCATATTCCTCATCTCCTCAGCAGGCCACCATCTTACCTCTGACTGTCCCCTGAGCAAATTCTGGAGGTGTGCAGAGCCCGGAGCAAGCAAACAGATTGTATCTCGGATGACCTTCTTTTATAAAAGGTGTTTGGCAGCCAAGGAAATGTCAGCAGAGGTGATGTCATTCTCCGGCAGAGATGATGTCATTCTCCGGCAGAGGTGATGTCATTCTCCAGCAGAGGTGATGTCATTCTCTAGCAGATGCTTCAGATTCCACAGCCTGTCCCATTCTTTTCTCCCTCTGTCCTACTGATCACCCAAGTCAAGTGGTGGTTATCTCTATCAGCCTGGGTCCCAGAGGCAGGAGGTGTAGAGCAGAGCTCTCTAATGACCCATCACATACAGGGTACATTTGGTAGAATGCTGGTGTCTTAGTCAGGGTTTCTATTGCTGTGATGAAACACCATGGCCAAAGCAACTTGGGAAGGAAAGCGTTTGTTCGGCTTAGGCTTCCACATCACTGTTCATCACCAAAAGAAGTCAGGACAAGAACTCAAGCAGGGCAGGAACCTGGAGGCAGGAGCTGATGCGGAGGTCGTGGAGGCATGCTGCTTACTGGCTTGCTCAGCCTGCTTTCTTATAGAACCCAGGACCACCAGCCCAGGGGTGGCTGCCTCCACCCACAATTGGCTGGGCCCTCCCCCATCAATCACTAAGAAATGCCTTACAGGTTTGCCTGTAGTTAAGGTTCCCCCAACTCAGATGAGTATAGCTTGTGTCAGTTGACATAAAAGTAGCCAGCTGGCCTGTACTTTTAGGCTTGGCTTCACAGCCTTAGTAAGAACAAACCTCCCTGCAGCTCTCTCTGGAACAGAATTAAGAAACGGTGCGTGCTGTGACTAAACAGTTCTCAGACCATTGTTCCTGGCTCCCCCGTGTTTCCTGTCACAAATTCTGAACTAACTCATATGTGAAACTTCCTGACACCCCTAAAGGATATAAGATGTCGAACCTTTCCTTTGTTCAAGGAACTTAGTGCTGAAGGGGATTTGCTGGAGGTGCTGCTTTGAATGATGCTGAGGAGGACCCCCTGCCTCTCCGCCCAACATCCCTTTCATGGCAGCCCCCACAAACCCCTCAATCCAAGCCTTCCCCTCTAACTGTTATATAACAAGATAAGTACCTACTGGGGCCTTATCTAGCCTGTTCCGCCATACACACGGGATTTGGCCTCCACTGGAACCCGTGAAACAGCTGACAGCTAACTAACACCATCCTTGCTATTCTCTGCAGCTTTGTCAGTCTAGACCTAGAATGCTAGTGCAGCCAGAGGTCACAGCCGTCTGTGTACCGTGTCTCTTCAACACTAGCACGGTGCAGGCACAAAGGAGGACAAGAGATGATAACTGTAGGTGGGGGGCAAAGGGTGTCCAAGGTAGAGGTGAAAGCAGAAAGGCTTAAGGAATGAATCCTCCAGGTACCACAGCTGTAGAGGGGAAAGAGGAGGAGGAGGAGGAATAGGAGGAGGAGGAGGAGTGGGAGGAGGAACAGGAGGAGGAGGGAGAGGAGGAAGAGGAGAAGGGGGGAGGAGGAAGAGGAGGAGGGATGAGGAGGAGGGGGAGGAGGAAGAGGAGGAGGAGGAAAAGGAGGAGGAGGCAAAAAGGACTAAGAAATAGGAAGAGGAAATAAGAGGCGCATCGAGAGTCAGAGCTTCAAAGGCTCAGCGGAGAGCTGGGGATAAGGAGGAGATGCTGTCCCGTGGGAAATGCAGCAGAGGCATCCTGTTCCATGAAGGTCACAGACAGGCCTGGGAAGCCAAGGTCACTGCTGACCTTGGAAATAACAGATTAATGACCTGATGGGGTCTGAAGGAACAGGGAGGCCTCACAGACCATACGGGCAGCTTCTCTACGCTCTCCAGGATAAAGGAAGGAAAACAGATGACAATAGAGAAGGTATTGCTTCACCAGATGAGACCCTCTGCGCTGTTCACACAACCTGAACCAGCCCATGAGGAGATGAGGCTGCGTGGCGCCTGCGCGGCCTTATCCTGTTGGTCCCACGCCCAGGTAAGCAGTTTCCAAGCTTGGGCCTCGGGTTCCAGGACACCCGGATAAGACAAAGAGGAAAAATGTGCCATCAGGAGATACACCTTTGACCAGCCCAGCCAAGTCTCAGTCCTGCAGCTACAACCCATGACAAGGAGGATGGCATCTCCTTATTTAACCCCTGCCTGCCTCTCTACCCAGTTTTACTTAGAACAGTAATAAAGTCACTGGAACAAAATATTCCTTACTAAAAAAACGTCCTCCTCTGGGTCCGCCAGCCCTCTGACAGCCCGTGTGCACTGAGACACAAAGGCAGTAGGGAACTTCTGAAAGGCAGGCTCGGGGGGTGGGGGGGTGGGGGGGGTGGGGGGGGTTTGAGGGGGGGAGTGGCGAGGCCCATACTGGCCACTCTCCTTCAGCTGATGAGCCTCCTGCCTCTGAGGAAATACTCCAGTCACTTTTACCCAAACAGCCCAGAAGTAGTCATTTCTTCCCATTTAAGATGATATACTATTAAAGCAATCTCTTGAGTGGTCACTGAAATTATCCAAATAGCACCAGATAGAACTGTGATAACACATTGCCCATGTGTTTCTTAGCAACGAAGACTATAGGTACTCTTAAAAATTAGGGTAGAAAGAGTAAAGAGCGACAGCTTTCATTTGAAGCTCCTTTTACAGTGACCCCCGAAAAGCAATCAGCAAATCTCAGTAATGAATAAGCTAATGGCAACAAGATTAACTTTAATGACCTACTTAGACTCTGTACCCAGGTTCTTAAAGAAGCCTGAGCCAGAGGATGAACAGCAGCCCCATCTTTCTAGATGATCCTAGTTGAGCCAGTGTCATAGCTCTTTGCTTTTTGAGCAGGAAAAAAAAAGTCTCTGTCCACCGCTACTACTTCCCAGCATGCTCTTCACAGGGCCTACTTTTCTTACTGTATCCACACACCCCCACCCCCACACCCCCACCACCCCACCACCCCCACAATCTGCATCATTGTGCAGCTGCCTGCAGGGGGGCGGGCGTGGGGCCCCAGCCTGCCTACACTCAGAAGGTCATGGCCACCTTCACATACTTTGGTTAGGGGCCAATCTTTGGGAGGGATTTGTCTCCACCAGATGTTTGATCAGTGGTGCCTGGATCAAAAGGAAAGACTGTGAGAGTTGTGATGGATAGATAGGTCAAAGTGTGCGTCAGATAGGTCACAGTGTGTGCGCCTCACTGGTGGGAACCTGGGAACATCAAATAGGTGTGTATACGGGTCTGTGCTCTGTGCCGGGCACTGGACTTAATGCATTTTCTCTAACCCCCAACCGCACACTTAACAAATCAAGAGTGTGCACATTTTCACTTGGTATTAGTTATACCCAGAAGGTTATAGAGGATTATACTAGGAAGTCCTGCGCGCCATCCCCACCCTCTGTGACGGCATGTTATCCATCACAGCAGAAAGGAAAACTCACAAGACCAACACTGTTCCAACCATAGGCTGTGCGAATCTCCCCAGTTAAATACGCACAGACCGCACAGAAACTTAGAATTCCTCCTAGATCACCAGTTAGCATTTGAACTTACAGAGCTCAGTGTTAAAAGGGTTCGTGGTCTTCATCCATCTGCCTGGAGGACGCGTGGGGCTGCGAGCGAATCTGGTGGCGCTATCCCCCAGGCCCAGATGTACCCTACAGTAGAAACGGGATAACAGACAATTAGACAGACATTAATTACTCTAGGTCCCTCATGTCTGGAGGAAAAAGCTAGAATGGCAGCCGTCATCAAAGACTTGACAGAGAAAAGGATGGCGGTTCCGGTCTTATCCCTAAGGTCAGATAGGCTGTGAAGAATGACTGGGGCTTGGTGCTGCATGACCCCCAGGGATGCAATGATGGCCACAGTCACAGTTCTATCCACAGGGTCCTCACTGGCAGGGCCAACAGCTCCAAGGCCACGCTGAGTGCCGACAAGCACCCGACACTGCCTTGATGTGTCACAGGTCTGTGTCACCTTACAGGTGACAGCTGGCTAGTGGTCACGGTGAGAAGGCTGAATCAAGTACCTTCGTGGCTAACGTTGCATCTCCATTCTGATCTCAGGGGCGAATCTCTAAGGACGTCCATAACTGAGGAGGTGTTTCTGCGCACCTATGCAGACAAGGGTCTCTCCTCCCTCCTCAAGAACCAGTATGTTGCATCCAAACCACTTACTAAGAGGGAAGAAACTGAAGCTGGGTCAACTTTTGCTTTAGGGAAGCAAGAGCTATTTCTTTTTTACGACAAAACAAAAATCCCAGGATTTTGGCAGTTACTAGTGCAGACACCAGGAAAGGGTTCCCCAGCAGATTTGGGGGTGTGGTTCAATGTCCGGAGCCAACCCAAGGTCACTCAAGGCTAAAGAATCTACTGGCTATGGAAAAATACTGATGGCCCATTCCAAATCTAACTTCTTCCTTTCAGCCTCTGCATAACTTCCTCCTTTTAGCCTTTGCATAACCTCCTCCTTTCACCCACTGCAGATGTTGTTCAGCAGGATAGCTCGGGACTTTCCAAGAGATAGAGAGATAGTGTTCCGAGATAAACCACAGGATGTTCCCCTGATGGCATCATCTGGAGGCATTCTCGGGCCCCCACCCCTGCTGCTTAGCCCCTGCCTCCACTCCATATAAGCTTTTATTTTTGATTCAATAAACAGACCTTGATATGGACGCTACTTGGTCTCGGCTTTCTGTTTCTCGTCCCATCTTTTCAGGTATGGCTCCCCTGGCGACCCGTAATTACTGGTCCTGCTGGACAGGACAGTTCAAACCACCACGACATGATTTAAATTGTATCACAGCAGACCCAACGGTGTAGATGTGTCATAGGAACCCCAGCACACTGAACAGCAAGCCCTACACCCCACCCGTACTGCTCCCCATCCTAAAAGTTATCCCATTCTGGGTACTGGTCCCCGACAGAAGTTTTACATCTTACTAGGGGATATGGAGTTAATACAACACAATTCCCCACTGTGATTTCTGTCCACCAAACTGCCGAACTGAACACACACAGCAACACTTGGACACACAGGAAACTTGGTCCAGATGGAGAAAACACAGCGAAGACTGGTTCTGACTTCTAGTGCCCTAGCTCTGTTGCTTCCAGACTCCCCTAAATCCACACCCGTGGCTCTGAGGTGAGTCCAGTATGCCCATTGGCATTATGTAAGGGTGAATCAGGCTGGTGTGTGGTCACACGACCCAAGCGAAGACCTACAGCAACACAGGGCCCACAGGGGCCGGGTACGGCGGAGATGACGGGCCATTATCCTGGTGGGCAGAATGTTGAGTGGCACATCCGGTCACCCACTTCATGCAGAAGGAGAAGTGACCTGGGGAACAACTTCATAATGACTCATTTGACTGCCTGCTCAAAGACTGGGAAAGAATAGGTGACAAAGAAGTCCAGGGTGAAGCTGTGTGGGTGGCCCTTTCGGAATAAGCATAGGGCATGAACACCTCTGCATGCCACGTACACATCTGACTTTGGGGATGGAGGATACCATGGTCATCAGGTCAGGAGAGTATCACATGTGCCTGTCAATCAGCGGCTCAGGACTGGCTCCTCAGAGGCCGGACTTGCCGCACATGCAGCCTCCTCTTTAGCATCTTAGTTCATCACAACTGCTCTTGATTAGCCAATCACCAGAAACAGAAGCCAACAGTGAGCCCCAATGTGGCATGGCCCTCCAGGGTATCCAGTCTCTGCCATGAGAGCAGCCATGTCTCACGGAAAGAGCATACATCTGCCTCTCCTCTCACAACAGTTTTGCACACATCCCCTTTAAGATCCACAGAAGCATCCTTCATCCTCTGCGGCTCTCATCTTGAGATGCCTACGTGCATAAGTATTTTTGAAAAGGAACCATCATTGGCCTCTATTTTAATCAAGTATTTCTGTGAGGGGAAAAAAACCCTCAAAAACTGCATTGTCTCCCTCTGTGATTGTTTTCAAGGTTTCATCAAATGTCAAGACTGCAAATTCAAAGACTTTCCTTTGATACAGAACATAATTTTAATTAAAGTGAGAGTACCATCAAATTCTTCGTGCAATTCAATACATTCCAAGGTGAAAATAGAGCAATCCAAAAATTAAATTTAAAAAATTGTTTGAGATATTATTGTGTAGTTTGTCCTGGTTTTCCTTTAAAGTGGCATTTAAGATCTTTCTATTTGTAAGCTGTTTTCTCAATAATTACAATTCACCAAGAGTTTCATGAGGATAAAGTTTTTCATGTGTCATCCTTTGAATAAAGAAGTCAAAAATTGCCAACTAACTGTGAACAAAATTCAGAAAGTTCAATGCCACTACAGCACAAGGCCATCCCCCAGTGGCACAGATGTAACCAACTGGCTCATAGTTTGAAGCAGAGAGGAGGTGTTATTCTTTTTCGATGAATGTAAGAAGATGTAGATAGATACATACATAGATAGATAGATAGATAGATAGATAGATAGATAGATATAGATAAAGCACAAAAGTTTTATAGCTCAGTTACTGTAACTGTGACAATGTTTATACATTAACACTGTGACAGTCACAGCTTCTATTTCAATTAGCCAAACATTGCAGCTTAACTGGATGAAGCAACGCAGTTTGCGTCCCTGACACTCCACTCTGTTCATGCTCCATATGTTGTGTTGTTTGTTGTCTGTTTGTTTCATGAGAGTCACTGCCGGGACTGGGGAGATGGCTCAGCAGTTAGGAGCATGGGGTACTCTTTCAGAGGACCTGGGCTCAGTTCCCAGCACCCACATAATGGCTCACAGACTTTTATAACTATAGTTCCAGGGGATCCGATGCCCTTATCTGGTCTCCGCTAGCACTGTACCCACATGGTGCACTTATATACATGCAGACAAAGCGCCATACCCAAAAAATAAAAGTAAAATCTTTAAAAATAAAGTAAAATTAAAAGCATTGCTTATGCTCCAATGCTTGTGGCGGTTTGAATGAGCCCCTTAGGCTGATGTGCTTGAATGCTTGGCCATAGTGAGTGGCACTGTTAGGAGGTGTGGCCTTGTGGGAGTAGGAAGTGTGTCACTGTGGGGGTGGGCTTTGGGGTCTCATATAAGCCCAAGCCACTCACAATGAGGCACACAGTCTCCCTCTGCTGCCTGCAGATCCAGAAGTAGAACTCTCAGCTCCTTCTCCAGCACCATGTCTGCCTGCATGCTGCCATGCCCGCCATGATGATAATAGATTAAACCTCTGAACTGTAAGCCAGCTCCAATTAAATGTTTTCCTTTATAAGAGTTGCTTTGTTCATGGTGTCTCTTCACAGGAATAAAACCCTAACTAAGACAATACTCAATCCCAATAAAATTTATTTTTGTCATTATCACCGTAAAAACAAATAACTTTATCACTGATGTTTAATAAAGTTGCCTTCACAACAGGGAATTTCTGAAAACTTTATTTTGCTTTCATGAAATAGATTGTAAAGCAGGTATTTGTGGGACGAGCCAGTGTCTTGAAGCTGTAATGACCCTGAGTTGAAAAGGTCTTCAACTAATTCTTTATGAACGTCTTCTACTAGTGACGTGCACATCATTATCGAAGGCACACATGCACCCCATAGTGCATGCACATCATCATCGCAGGCACACATGCACCCCATAGTGCACGCACATCATCATCGCAGGCACACATGCACCCCCATAGTGCATGCACATCATCATCGCAGGCATACATGCACCCCCATAATGCATGCACATCATCATCGCAGGCACACATGCATTCCCATAGTGCGTGCACATTATCATCGCAGGCACACATGCACCCCCATAGTGCGTGCACATCATCATCGCAGGCACACATGCACCCCATAGTGCACGCACATCATCATCGCAGGCACACATGCACCCCCATAATGCATGCACATCATCATCGCAGGCATACATGCATTCCCATAGTGCATGCACATCATCATCGCAGGCACACATGCACCCCATAGTGCGTGCACATCATCATCGCAGGCACACATGCACCCCATAGTGCACGCACATCATCATCGCAGGCACACATGCACCCCCATAGTGCACGCACATCATCATCGCAGGCACACATGCACCCCCATAGTGCACGCACATCATCATCGCAGGCACACATGCACCCCATAGTGCGTGCACATCATCATCGCAGGCACACATGCACCCCATAGTGCATGCACATCATCATCGCAGGCACACATGCATCCCCATAGTGCGTGCACATCATCATCGCAGGCACACATGCACCCCATAGTGCGTGCACATCATCATCGCAGGCACACATGCATCCCCATAGTGCGTGCACATCATCATCGCAGGCACACATGCACCCCATAGTGCATGCACATCATCATCGCAGGCACACATGCACCCCATAGTGCACGCACATCATCATCGCAAGCACACATGCACCCCCATAGTGCACGCACATCATCATCGCAGGCACACATGCACCCCCATAGTGCACGCACATGCACCCCCATAATGCATGCACATCATCATCGCAGGCACACATGCACCCCATAAGTGCGTGCACATCATCATCGCAGGCACACATGCATCCCCATAGTGCGTGCACATCATCATCGCAGGCACACATGCACCCCCATAGTGCGTGCACATCATCATCGCAGGCACACATGCACCCCATAGTGCATGCACATCATCATCGCAGGCACACATGCACCCCCATAGTGCGTGCACATCATCATCGCAGATACACATGCACCCCATAGTGCATGCACATCATCATCGCAGGTACACATGCACCCCCATAGTGCGTGCACATCATCATCGCAGGCACACATGCACCCCCATAGTGCATGCACAACATCACTGCAGGCACACATGTACCCCCATAATGTTGTGCACATCATCACTGCAGGCACACGTGCACCCCCAGAGTGGCATGCACATCATAACTGCAGGCACACATGCACCCCGATAGTGGCGTGCACATCATCACTGCAGGCACACGTGCACCCTCATAGTGGTGTGCATATCATCATCGCAGGCACACATGCACCCCCATAGTGGCATGTACATCATCATCACAGGCACACATGGACCCCCATCGGTTTACTCTCCGCAAATGACAAAGACAGCTTGGGATAGAAAATGGCAAAAGCTAAATCTGGAGAGAGATTTATCTAGATGAAAAGTCCTAGTCAACCAAGGTACGGTGCGGAGGCACCTTTTGTGACTGGAGCTGAAACCATACCTTCAGGCACAGTCTCCTTAAACTGCTCATTTGTGAAGTGGGTGCTGCTGCCTCTCATGAATTCTGTTTCTCTTGGCCTTTATTGCTTCCTATTATCACGCTGGGTTCCATAATGGACAATATATATTGACAAACATTTAGGGGCAAGTGCGTGTGTACTTAGGGGCAAGTGTGTGTGTGTGTGTGGTGCAGAGACCAGAGGCCACCGTCAGATATCTTCATCAATTCCTCTCTACCTTCATTTTTAATTTTCAAGACAGATGCTCTCACCGAAGCCCTCACTGACTCAACCATGTGGGCTGGCCAGCCAACCCCAGGAGTCTTCCTCCTCTCTCTGCCTCCCGCCCAGCACTGGGGTTACAGGTGTTTGGGGATCCTAAGTTAGGTCTCCACGCTTGTATAGATAGCAATTTACCAATGGAGCCATCTCCCCAGATCCCTGCATTCTTTCCCTGAAAGAAAACCTCTCATGTGACTACCTTGATTGCATCTGCAAGTGAGTTTGTCTGGTTGCTTCAGGGGTAGGGAACTTTGCTATGCGTCACTCCGTAAACTTAGAGGTACCCATCTCTGTGGTGGAAGCTGGAAACACAAGTTGAGTCCTTTGTTGCTCATGCTAATTACTGAAAGCATTTTAAATGAAAACTCAAAAACAAATGGTAAGCCGTTCCAGCTGTCCATACAGTAAGACTGACCCCAGAGCTAGGCATGGTGGTGCATGCCTTTAATCCCAGCACTCAAGAGGCAGAGGCAAGTGGATCTCTGTGAGTTCAAGGCCAGCCTGGTCTAAAAATCAAGTACAGAATAGCTAGGGCTGCACAGAGAAACCCTGTCTTGAAAAAGAAAAAAAAAAAAAAAAAGATTGACCCCAGAAAATTCTATCACCCTAGCAATGAGAAACCCTATAAAGGTAAGTTGTCTGTCACCTTCTGAAGACTTGTGTCAACATTGTCTACACTAAAGTGTGGCAGGCAGACTACCCAGTGCCTCCTGGAAATGTGGCCAGCCCATTTCCTTTGTCTTTGCCTTCCTGGAGTTTTAGTTAGAGGGCCTCTGTAGGGTTCAGCCTACTCGGTAGCCATGTTAGCTTACGTCACTAAATTGTCTCTTAAAGAAGCCAGCCCCAATCACAGGAAATAAGTCTGCCTGCCTGGGCTGCCCTAGTTTTTTTTTTTTTAACTTACCTATCCATCTCATGGACTTCTGGCCTCTGACTACCTAAGTTTCAGTAACCAAACCTGAAAGGCTTACCCACATCTTCAACTCTTCCTACGGCATGTTTGGCAGTGGATGGCTCTTTTGGGGCAGGGGTGTTTGAGACAGGGTTTCTGTGTGTAGCCTTGACTGTTCTGCACTCAATTTGTAGACTAGGCTGGCCTCGAACTCACGGCGATTCACCTGCCTCTGCTTCCTGAGTGTGGAGATCACAAGTGTGTGCCACTGCACCCAGCTTGGATGGCTCTTTTCAAGAGTCTTTGAAAGGGACCTGGAGAGATGGTTCAGTAGTTAAAAGCACTGTCTGCTCTTCCAAAGGACTTGGGTTCAATTCCCAGCACCCACACAGCAGCTCACAAGTGTCACAGCAATGCACATACAATAAAAGTAAAGAGGTTTTTTTTTTAAAGAGTGTTTCAAAGATGGTTTGCTGATAGCCAAGCATTACACTCAACATGTCAGCGTTTTTCTCTCATCTGCTTGGTCACAGCTCCCAGTCCCTGTAAATGTCACCTGTCTGCTGGTTTAGAATTCACACTTGTCCCTGCTGGTCCCAGCCCCCTGCTTCTTGTCACAAAGGTGGCAGTTTCCTGCAGCTTTGAAAGACCCCATTTCTAAATGTTGTTTAGTCAAATAGTTTAAGGCTTGTGTAATGCTATTTTGTAAGGCTGTACAATAGTTCAGGGAGGTCACCTGAAAGGCCCAGTCAGACTGGAAAAATACCACCATGTCCCAAGGCTCGCAGATGTCACAAGACTCGTGGTCACCCACCATTTCACAAGGCCTGCACAAACGGTTCTAGGAAACTGCCCTGGGGCAACAGGATGTATGGGAAACTGCCCTGGGGCAACAGGATGTATGATCTGTGAGTAAGCTACTGGTAAAAATAGCCCAACCGTTTCCTGATTCCAAAAGCCCTGACCAGAGCTAAATCTAGCCGCATCAAATTAGCCAATCAAAACCCTGTAATTATGCCTCTCGCTTCTGTAACCCTGCTTCCTGCTTTCCACCCTATAAAAGGGTCTCCTCCCCTTCACTCGGCGCGCCAGCCTCTCCAGAGACTGAGACGCCCGGGTACCCGTCCCCCTACAATAAAGCCTCTTGCGTGTTGCAACCGAAACCTTGGTCTCGCTGGTTCTTGGTGGGGGTCTCCACGTTAAGACCACCGTGCTGGGGGTCTTACATTTGGAGGTCCCACCAGATCGGGACCCCCGCCCAGGGACCACCGACCCCAATTTCGGGAGGTAAGCCTTTGTGCCGGCCGGCTTAGTCGTTGTTGTCATTTCGTCTCTCTGTCGTCTCTCTGTTAATCGTTACGTGTCTCGGTGTCTGCGTAGACTCTCTGAATCTGGCAAGGACAAGAAGGAGTTGACGAACTCGGACTTCTTCCTTGTACCCCCGGGAGACGTCCCGGCGGGATTCCGTAGGGACTCTCCGTCCCATCCGAATTTGGGGCTCCTGCCCATCTGAGAGGCTATTCGCCTCATCTGGGAGACGGGGAATCCGGACCCCCTGTGTCTCCAACCTCTGTTTTGTTTTCGTTTTGGCGCAAGCGTCCCGCGCAGGCTGTTTTTGGTCTTTTGTGTCTGGCTGTCCTCTGTTGTCTTTCGTTTTATGTTTTTGGTACCATGGGTCAGACTCTTGCCACTCCATTAACCCTTACCTTACAGCATTTCAAGGAGGTCCGTGTCATTGCACACAATCTGTCAGTAGAAGTCCGCAAGGGCAAATGGGAGACTTTCTGTTACAGCCCCAACCTCAGCCCTGCCCGCGGCTTCTGGGACAATGGATGATGGACCCTCGGCGGGCACTGGGAGCTGCCTTGGAGCCACCCCTGAGGGGCCTGATTCCACCGTGGCTCTGCCCCTTAGTGCTGTCGGGCCGGCCCCGACAGGAAAAAAAATGCGTTACAACTCCTACAGTATTGGCCTTTTTCTTCCTCTGATCTCTATAATTAAAAAAACTAACCACCCACCTTTTTCAGAGAACCCTACGGGACTTACAGGTCTGATAGAGTCCCTGATGTTCTCCCACCAACCCACATGGGATGACTGTCAGCAGCTTCTGCAGGTTTTATTCACCACCGAGAGGAGAGAAAGAATTCTCCTCGAGGCTCGAAAAAATATCCGAGATGACGCTGGACACCCCGTCCAGACCCTGGCCAAAATAGATAAAGGATTTCTCCTGACCCGTCCTCAGTGGGACTACAACACGGCAGAAGGTAGGGAACGGCTGTCCATTTACCGCCGGGCTCTGGTGGCAGGTCTCAGAGGGTCTGCGAGGAGGCCCACCAATTTGGCAAAGGTAAGAGAAGTCATGCAGGGAACGACCAAGCCCCCCTCGGTGTTTCTAGAGAGGCTCATGGAGGCTTACTGGAGATATACCCCTTTTAACCCTACGTCAGAGAGACAGCGAGCCTCTGTAATCATGGCTTTCATTGGACAGTCAGTACCTGATATTAAAAAAAAAAAAAAAAAACTACAGTGCATTAGCACATTGAGGGATTGCACGATTATACCATCAGGGATGTGGTGAAGAAAGCTGAAAAAGTTTATTGTAAAAAGGAGACAGAGAAAGTAAAACAGGAAAAAAAAGAAGGAGAGAGAGCTGAGGATGAGGAAAGAAGAAAAAAAGAGAGCTGAGGATAAAGGAAAAAAAAAGAAGACAGGAAAAGAATCTGACGAGAGTACTGGCCGCAGTGGTAGGAAAAAAAAGGCGTCAGGGAACAGGCAGGCCTAGGCAGACAGGGAACCTGGGCGACAACAGAAGGCAGGGGCCAAGGAGACCCAGAGAAGATTGAACACTGCCACCTGATCTCAAAGATGCCTTCTTCTCTCTGAGATTGCACCCTAACAGCCAATCCCTGCTTGCCTTTGAGTGGCAAGACCCTGAAAACAGAAGAACTGGACAGCTTACGTGGACGAGATTGCCCCAGGGGTTTAAAAACTCCCTCACCCTATTTGATGAAGCCCTACATCGGGACCTTGCCCCTTTCCGTGCTAATAATCCCCAGGTGACTCTTCTACAGTATGTAGATGACCTCCTATTGGCTGCAGAGACCCGTGAAGAATGCGAGCTTGGGACTCAGAAAATCCTGGCTGAGTTAGGTGAGTTGGGGTATCGGGCTTCTGCCAAAAAGGCACAACTGTGCCGGACTGAAGTGACATATCTGGGATACACCCTAAAAGATGGACAACGGTGGCTCACAGAAGCCAGGAAACGAACAGTGACTCAGATCCCGACCCCAACCACTCCTCGCCAGGTAAGAGAATTCCTAGGGACTGCGGGATTCTGCAGGCTTTGAATTCCCAGGTTCGCCACTCTGGCGGCCCCATTATACCCTCTAACAAGAGAAAGGGGGGAGTTCACTTGGACTAAGGAACACCAATTGGCTTTTGAGAACCTTAAAAGGCACTGCTAGAAGCCCCTGCCCTAGCACTGCCTGATCTGAACAAGCCTTTTACTCTGTACATCGATGAGCGGAAGGGAGTTGCCAGGGGGGTACTCTAGGACCCTGGAAGAGCCCAGTGGCCTATCTGTCAAAAAAACTGGATCCTGTGGCCAGTGGGTGGCCCTCTTGTTTGCGGGCAATAGCAGCAATGGCTGTATTGGTAAAAGATGCTGATAAATTAACCATGGGCCAAAATGTGATAGTGATGGCCTCCCACGCCCTCGAGAACATTATCAGACAACTACCAGACTGTTGGATGACCAACGCCCAGATGACCCACTACCAGAGCTTGTTGCTGACAGAGCAGGTGACCTTCGCTCCGCCCGCCATCCTTAACCCTGCCACCTTGCTACCCGAAGCTGGCGAGACCCCAGTTCATCATTGTAAAGAGATACTGGCTGAAAAAACAGGGACTCGATCAGACCTCACTGACCAGCCGTGGCCTGGGGTAAAAACTTGGTTCACCGACGGAAGTAACTTTGTGGTAGCAGGTAAGCGGAGGGCTGGGGCAGCGGTAGTAAACGGGAAGTCTGTCATCTGGGCCAGCAGTTTACCAGAAAGGACGTCGGCCCAAAAAGCTGAACTTATTACTTTGACCCAAGCACTAAGACTGGCAGAGAAAAAGGCTATCAATGTCTACACTGATAGCTGGTATGCTTTCGCAACAGCTCATGTCCATGGAGTGATTTATAGACAACATGGGCTGCTGACTTCAGCTGACAAAGACATAAAAAAAAAAAAAAATTCTTAGTTTATTAAAGGCTGTTCATTTGCCTCGCAAGGTGGCGATCATCCATTGCCAAGGACATCAAAAAGGGACTGGTCCTATAAAAAGGGGAAACCAAATGGCTGACCAGATGGCCAAAGAGCCAGCACAAGGACCAATGATTCTAATAGCTAAGGTTATGCCCCAATAGGCTGAGGAGATTCCTGAGAAAAAAATCCTCACAGAGAAAGAGGGGTAAAATACCTGGCTAGTATACACCGCCTTACCCACCTAGGGCCCAAGAAGATGACAGAACTGGTCAATAAGTCTCCCTATCACATCCCCAGACTACAAAAGACAGTAGAGGATCTGGTAAAAAGCTGCAAGGCTTGCGCTCTCACTAATGCCGGTTCCAGCAGACACTGTGCAGAAAAGCGCTCACGGGGAGATCGACCTGGAACTTATTGAGAGGTTGATTTCACTGAAGTCAAACCGGCCCGATATGGTAATAAATACCTTCTAGTTTTCATAGACACCTTCTCGGGGTGGGTCGAGGCGTTTCCCACGAAAAAAAAAAACGGCAAATGTATTGGCCAAGAAGATACTTAAAGAAATCCTTCCCCGGTTCGGGATACCTAAGGTAACTGGGTCGGACAACGGGCCTGCCTTCGTCGCCCACGTAAGTCAGGGACTGGCCAGACAATTGGGGATAAATTGGAAATTACATTGTGCTTATAAACCCCAGAACTCAGGACAGGTAAAAAGAACGAATAGAACTATAAAAGAGACCTTAACAAAATTGACCTTAAAGACCGGTGGGGGTGATTGGACAGCCCTTCTCTCCCTTGCCTTGTTCCGGGTACGGAACACGCCTGGACCATTGGGACTGACACCCTTTGAGATACTGTTTGGTGCACCACCACTTCTGTTTGAAATCCTAGAGAGTGTGGCGCGTCCTGGTGACAGTTTTGTGCCTTCCACCCATCTTTTAGCCCGTTTAAAGGCTCTCGAGACGATCAGGCGAGAGATTTGAAAACAGCTAAAAAACGCTTACGCCGTTGGAGACCCTACAGTTCCTCATCAGTTCGAGATTGGAGATAATCCTCTTAAGCTGCGTCTGCGTCACGGACACAACCCTGAGTCAGGACAACAACCCTCATGCCCCGAAACAACAGACTTAGAAGGTGATCAATGAGGAGGGGAACACTGTCTGGTCGATCACTGCAGTGCACCCCCCATGGACTTGGTGGCCGGATCTAATGCCAGATATTTGTAAATTGGTGGCTGGATCGCTCACTAAACCACTGGTTGAAAAACAGTGCGTCCCGGGTGGGATAGGGAGCACATTCGGGTGCTCAGGACAGTTCTGCCGGGCCAACCTCTGGTCCTCAAAATTTTATGTTTGCCCTGGTCAGGGCCACAGTTAAAAGCTTCGACACCAGTGTGGGGGAACCTCTGATTTCTATTGTGCTGCATGGGGTTGTGAAACTACTGGTGAGGCTCATTAAAACCCTACTTCCACCTGGGATCTGATCACGGTAAAAAGAAACAGTAGCTATGACAGGCCAAACCAGGAAAAAAAAATGGGTCCCCCTGGTTTACCACCCTAGTCTCCTCCCTGCTGGGACCAATTATTATTATACTCCTGATTCTCCTATTTGGACCCTACATCCTCAACAGATTAGTCCAATTCATAAAAGATAGGTTATCCATAATCCAGGCGATGGTCCTCACCCAACAATACCATCGCCTGAGGCAGGAAATGGAAACTGAAATAAAATGAAAGATTCCATTCTAGTTCATAGAAAAAGAGGGGAATGAAAGACCCCATTTCTAAATGTTGTTTAGTCAAATAGTTTAAGGCTTGTGTAATGCTATTTTGTAAGGCTGTACAATAGTTCAGGGAGGTCACCTGAAAGGCCCAGTCAGACTGGAAAAATACCACCATGTCCCAAGGCTCGCAGATGTCACAAGACTCGTGGTCACCCACCATTTCACAAGGCCTGCACAAACGGTTCTAGGAAACTGCCCTGGGGCAACAGGATGTATGGGAAACTGCCCTGGGGCAACAGGATGTATGATCTGTGAGTAAGCTACTGGTAAAAATAGCCCAACCGTTTCCTGATTCCAAAAGCCCTGACCAGAGCTAAATCTAGCCGCATCAAATTAGCCAATCAAAACCCTGTAATTATGCCTCTCGCTTCTGTAACCCTGCTTCCTGCTTTCCACCCTATAAAAGGGTCTCCTCCCCTTCACTCGGCGCGCCAGCCTCTCCAGAGACTGAGACGCCCGGGTACCCGTCCCCCTACAATAAAGCCTCTTACGTGTTGCAACCGAAACCTTGGTCTCGCTGGTTCTTGGTGGGGGTCTCCACGTTAAGACCACCGTGCTGGGGGTCTTACAGCTTCTAAATCTACGTGGCAGAATTATGGTCATGGTCTACTCAGGCATATAAAACCATCTGAGGTCATGGCCTATTTAGGCATATGAAATTATCTGAAGCCAGAGGTGTTTTAGTTGTTGGCTCACGTGAGTGCTGGAAGCCCAGAGACATCGTCTCTCTCTTTCTCTCTCTTCAGCCTCACATGAGAGACCTTTTGTGGTGAAGGCAATACAACGCACATGTCTACTCACCCCAAAAAGGAAGGCGAGGACACCAAAGTTATGATTGCACTCATGGCGAGGCAGGCATTGAGTTTTTATTGAGTTACTAACAGGAGCAGAGATGACTTAAAACCGGCTGCATCTCCATAAAGCCAACTCAAGCACAGCTGAGGACTCGCAAAGGCTGTGACCCTCAAGCTCTGGGCAGCTGGTCTGCTCCTCCCAAACTGTGCACAGCTTCCATAAAGCTAGGGAGGGGCCTTCAAGAACCTTGTAAGTTTCAGCTTTCCCAGACACACCCCCGTTGCTTACCTCCTGAGGTGAGAGTCTCCCTTCCCTGTCCAGGGGTGTTTCTGGATGGAGGAAGCTGCCATCCAACATGACTTCCGTCTTTTGAGGGTCCGGGAGGCCACTGATCCATAGCAGACGTTCTGCCAGTGTCTTTGTGGTATATTAGAAATGCCATCTCCCATCATCTACAGTCTCTTTAATCTATTGAGCAAGATTCTAACCTATAGCCTACCTGGGCTCCACCCTTAAAATTAATCTCTGTGAGTTTGAGGCCAGCCTGGTCTACAAAGTGAGTCCAGGGCTACACAGAAAAACCCTGTCTTGAGAAAAAGAAAAAAGAAAAAAAGAAAGAAAGAAAAAGAAAATCAAATGAGTCAGTTTGCCTGTGTCTGACGCAGGCAGTCTCCAGTAGATGCTAAATATCATTATTCATGCCGTTAAGTTGTTGCTGTTCTCAGACGCCATTGTTTTAGTTTTCAATGGTGTTGAATTTATTTTTTAACAACAAAGATATGTCAAGGTAACAGGAGGCAAAAGAGCCAAGTCTAGAATATGAAGACAACATTAGCAAATTTCTGGGCTGAGAGCCAATAGACCAGGCAGCTGCACCAGCATTTTATCCCTATTAAAAGGCCTGCTAATCTACAAAGTGATTCTGCAGGCAGCTCAGAAAGCGGCTGTAGGTCAAGACGAAGCATGGAAGGTCACCTGGTGATGGGGACACCCCCAACCCTCAGGCTCAATAGTTAGGAAATAGACCCAAAAACAGATGATTTCAAAGAGCAAAGGGAGGCATTTTTTTTTAAACTGGTGTAAAATAAGAATTTTGATCATCTCTTTTTGTGCATGCTATTTCTCCAAGATGGAAAAGATTGTCTAAGCATCGTGATGCAAAAAGCCCAGTGCCAAAGATGTGATGCTTTGACACTCACATTAAGAAAAATGCACAGTAAGTGTGCTTAGCCTGTCAGAAACAGGACTGGAAATGCTGGTAATTAAAGGCTGCTGGAGCCAAAGCGTGCCCTTGTGTCATCCCTTCACAAATGAGCAAACTGAGTGAGCCTCAGATCTCCCACAAGTCCCTGTTCCTGCCTTAAGCAGCCAGTGATGCTTCTGTTAGACCAAAGGGACATTCTCAGGTAACCCTAGTTAATCCCTAGTGGACAGAAAGCCTTTGCAAGCTCTGGGAGGAATAAGCTAGAAAATCCAGCCAGGCATAGTGGTGCACACCTTTAATCCCATCACTAGGGAGGCAGAGGCAGGTGGGCCTCTAGGAGCTCAACCAGGGCTACAGAGAGAGTCCTTGTCTCAATTTTAAAAAATAAGGATATAAAACTACAAATTAACACATAGGATGGTGCCAGGGACCAAATGGCCTGAGGCCGACCCCCACCCATTCAGCATTTGCAGCAAACGTCCTGCTGGGCCACTCATTAGGTATGCAAGGCATCCGGCTTAGTCCTGAGAAGACAGCGATCTGATCCTGAGATAACCACAGAGACATCCTGCTTTGTCTCACCTGGAAGACCCCTCCCCTTGCAAATGTTCCCGGGGCTCACCCCCAGAAGATTTTGTACTTTTCCACTACTCTCCTTGCGTACCCCCGCCCTCACTAAAGCAGGTTTTAAAAAGCCTGCCATTACCTTCAATAAACGGCTCTTGACAAGCAACTGTTCGCTTGAGCTCTGCGTCTCTCTCGCCCATGTCTTTAACTACAGGTTGCGACCCCCCTCGGCCCCCCAATAACTGACCAGCTGGACTGGTTGGTGGACTAGTTACATGGACTAGTTATCCTAGTTACATGGACTAGTTAGGATGGGATACAGAAAACAAGAGAAAACTCCCCTTTCAAATATGGCAGATGCAAAAATGCAGTGGTTTCTAGAACGACCAGGTGTAATACCACAGCCTCGGGGATACTCTGTCCTTGGTTTTGTGGTGAGCTCCTCACCTGGCTTATTAGGCTTGCAGATGTTCTCTGCCAAGGCTGATAGGACCTCACGTCCTTCCTAAAGACATGGCCATTTAAAATTATCTATTTGTCCGGAGGGATCTTAGATTACTGATGGGCAAGTGGGCATGTGTTTAAAATTATTGAAGTTCTCCAATAGTGTGGGTTAAGAGCATGACCCACGAAGCCAAATATTCCAGGCTTAAATTCGTAATTCCGTAATTGGCTAGCATGTCTCCTAAGCATGGTAGTCAGTCTCTATATGTCTGCATCTCTGCATCTGTAAAATGTAGCCTGACCTGCAATCCTTGAAGTTAAGTGAGTCAGTGCACACATGGTCGAGGTTCAGGAGGCGTGAGGAGAAAATTTCATCCAGAGCAAAGAAAGCACTAAAAAGCAAGTAACCTGGGGATTTATGCAAAGAGGAGGCCAGGCTGGCCTAGAAGGTTAAAAATAGAGTAACAACTGCTCAGTTGTTGTGTTGTAAAGCTTGATAAACAAATAATATAAAAGAGTCTCAATTATTTGGTTGACAGCCAGGTTAAGAAAGAAACAGAGAAATGAGTACAATTTTATATTTAAAAAAAAATACCTTTAGCACACTTAATTAATCTCAGTATGATGCAGAAGTCATCTGGATGACAGCCACTACAATCTGAGAAACGTCGAAAGAAACCTGCCGCAAAACTAGGCCCCAGAGCACAGTCCCTAACATCAAGGCCGGCCTTATCTCGTTTCACGATGAATTCTCACAGTCCCTAACGTCAAGGCCAGCGAATTCTCATAAGTGTATCCGCTCTTCGTGCACAAGTGAGAAGTCACAGGGAAAATCCCCCTGCAGTTGTCAGGCCCAGAGGCACATCAGACGGTTTCTGCAGCACAGCCAGCCTCCCACACTTCAGGAGGCTCCTATCTTTCCTGCACCCCTACAATCCTAGGTTGGAAGGAAAAATGAGCCGTGTATAAACACAGGCGACAACGCAAGAGCTGAACATGAGAGACCAAGAGAAGCCGCAGATCGGTTTGCTCTGTGTGACTATGTTAAAGAAGCAACGTGGAAAAGGCGGGTGTCACTGTGGGAAGGGCGAGGAGCCCAGGACACGCGCCACCCCCCCCCCATGCCCATGTAAAGATAGGAGGGACTTACAGGCCCCACACCACTGACTGGTAAACTTAGTGCTGCAGACAAGGCTGCCTTGAGGTTCCGTGGGCCTTTCTCGGCCTCTCTGAATGCTGGGGATCCTCCTGACTTTCAGGGGATTCACAGATCACCCAGCGGCCCTGCCTGGCTCTTCTGTGAAAGCTTTCACATTCCCTAAGCTGTTGCCTTGTTCCTTCAATAATTCTCAGGGCCAGTTTATTCAGCATAATTTGCTCAGTGATTTGTGGCTGAGGAGGAGGCCGAGAAAAGTGAAGCAGGCTGAGTAGGTGTTCCAAGGGCTCCTGGAAGGCTTTACAAATGTATTTACTTACTTATTTAGTTGTTCCTGCCGCCTGTTTGCTCTTGAGACAGCTCTCGCCCCCTCTCTGGAGGTTTGAATGATGATGGCCCCCATGGGCTCATATTAGAACGCTTGGTCCCTCGTTAGCGGACTGTCTTGGGAAGGATTGAGTATGGCTTTGACGAATTAGGTGTTACGAAATATAACACAGCAAGGAGGTGCTGTGGTGGACCCGTGCCAAGGTGCGCCCCTGAGAAATCACGCCATGCCACGGGTCTGGGATAAAGAAGGTTTACTGTGGGAAGGGCAAGGAGTGAGGACCAGGGAAAAGGTAGAGACAGCTAGCGAGCCATGAGGGCAGAGAAGAAAGGGGCCCACACAGAGGACAGAAAAAGGGAGAGAGAAAGAGAGAGAGAGAGAGAGAGAGAGAGAGAGAGAGAGAGAGAGAGAGAGAGAGAGACCTTTGAGAACAGGGGTGACAGGGCGTGTGGCACCTGGCAGCGGCAGATCATGACGTAAGCAGTTGCTAGGTCCCTGAGGGCAGGCCAGCAGAATCGCCTGCAAGCCTTGTTGAATAAAATGTTACTGGCAATGAGTTTTTGAGGTTTTAAACGTTCAAACAGGGGCTTGTCTCTCTCTCCGCCCCTGCTTGTGGATCAGATGTAAGCTCTCAGCTACACCTACGCTCCATGTCTGCCAGCCTCGTGACACAGAAGAAGGCGTGAACAAGTCTGAAAAAAGTATAAGGACAAAACCAAGGGAATTCTTCTGCGTAGACCTGTGACCACAAACGGATACTAATAAGATGCACCCAGGGTAGACTGTTCACTAGATCAAGTTAAGCACATAGTTACAGTATTTATTAGTTACTGGTATTCTTCTCGTTGAGTCTTTCTTCCTACTAATTGCTGTGGTATACATTGGAAAGAGTCTTAATTCTTTTGTTTTTGTTATTGTTATTTGTTTTTTTTGTTTGTTTTTGTTTTTCGGGACAGGGTTTCTCTGTATAGCCTTGGCTGTCCTGGACTCACTTTGTAGACCAGGCTGGCCTCGAATGCACAGTGATCCGCCAGCCTCTGCCTCCCAAGTGCTGGGATTAAAGGGGCTGCCACCAAGCTCGGCTGTTATTGTTATTTGCTTGTTTGTTTGTTTGTTTGTTTTGATACAGCTAGTCCTGGAACTAGCTTTGTAGATTAAGCTGACCTTAAACTCAGACATCTGCCTCCCTCTGCCTCCCAAGCTGGGTGTTAACACACCCACCTAAGAGCCTTATTCTTGAATCAAGGTCAAAGGATGTATTGGCAGGGACAAGCCCCACCCCCAGTGCTTCACAGTGTGTGTGTGTGGGGGGGGGGTGTCCCAGAGCCGTTGGTTTTGATAAAAAGCAAAAGCAAAACAAAAACAGGAGAGAGCCAGGCTTCAGACTTGCCAAATTTGTTCTAGTGCTCTCTCCACCAAATCAAGTGGCCTTCTCCAAGCCAGACAGTGGTGGATCTAGGTCTGGGTCTCAGGATTTTCCCTCTGTCATGGAAACGACAGCAGGCTATGCCAAAAGCAGAGCAGACAGTGGGAGTTTCTGTCTCCAGCACCGTGGTGCCTCCAAGCCTTCCTCACATCTGTCCTGGGGCCTCCAGGCTGTCCTGTTCCTGAGATGACCCTGGGAAGGGCCAATGGGCTGAGGAGAGCCAGCAGCAGTGTTGCAGCACTGGTCCCTTCTGGGCAAGGGCCTTACAGACAGAACAAGGTGAGAAACCCCAGGCTCACACTTGCCGAGCTCCTGCAAACACAGTGCCCTTCTTCGATCCAGGGGAACAGGAAGGAAGCAAGTATTGTAGATTGTTGGGGGTTAGTCTTGTGCACTGTGCATTCAGAGGTTCCTGTGTCCCAAGGCATGGTTGGCGTCTGAGCTGTGGGCATTGTCATTTCTGTGAAGAATCACCTGTGTCAGTGTTGTGTAAAAAGTGTTCTCCATCATCTCCGATTGATTGGCCAATAAAGAAGCTGGTCAGCCCATAGCTGGGTGAGACAAGACAGGGGGCAGTGGACTGGACCAGAGGAAGAGAGAAGAGGTACCATGAAGAGGTCGCCATGAAGATAGTTATAGCAGGCCAGTTTGAGACTGAGGTGGGAAGCTGAAGGGCACGTGGCTGGGAGGCGGCCAGACATAGCATAACTGGGTTAGAACAGATGACCGTCTGCCCAGTTATAGAGCTTAAAGCTTGTCGAATAAATCTATAGGTCTCTGTGTGGATTATTCGGGAGCTAGGGCAGGTATTAGAAAAGGCCCCTGCTAACACCATAAGTCAACACTAGGTACAGGCCTCCCTATCAGGAGAAGCCAGAAAAACTCAACGTACCCCGTGTTCTCTGGATGTCTTTACAGAGACCCAACCAAATCCTCTTTGCGCACCCACTCCCCACCTCCATTTCCCCTGGCCTGGCAGTAAGCCTCAGCTCACCGCAGAGATCAAACCGACCTCAGCTTCATCCTTCTCTGGCTGAGTCACCTGGATTCTTACGCTATTTATAGGCTAGTTAATTAACATTGACAAATAGCTCCCTGTCTTGTAAGTCTCCGAAGTGGCTCATATCTACTTCCATCTTGAATTGTCCTTCCGGGGCTTTGCAAAAAACCAGGCTTGGAAAGATTAGTGCTAGAAAATGGCCCCTCCGTCCATCCTTCACGGAGTCTTGGTTGCTTCTGTGGAGAAAAGGATGTCTTAAGATGACAGGGGAGCACACTTGACTTCGCCACCTCCGCGTGACCGGGCAGGCATCTTTGCAGACAAGGCGTGGGAGGAGAATGATGATTCTGTAGGAGGAACCTGACCCCAGGGCAGTAAAAGCAGAGAGAACCTCTGTTGGAATTACCAACGTCACTTACACCCACGAACAACGCTCTGCCCATCTCTCCAAAAACAAATCTAGTTTTTCTTCAGTTCTGACGACAAAGTTGTCCTCCTGGCGATGGATGGGCAAGCCTCATCCTTCACGCCTGTTCTCGAATGATCCTCTCCACCCGCCTCCAGTTAAAGGCACCTCTGTAGAAGACCCCCTTGTCCTGCACTCTCCTCTCCCAGGGTTCTTTAGTCTCCACATCCAGTAGCCCCAACTAGAAGGCTGTTCTGCTTGCTGGTGCAGGGTCCTTCTGAGGGTTTGAATAGGAACCCATCCCCCTTCCACCACCATCCCCCACTCCTCAACCCCACACCCCACCCTCCCACCCCCCCAAACCAAGCTTATGTATTTGAATGCTTGGTCATTAGGGAGACCGCGCTACTGGACAGGGATTAGAAGGTGTGGTCTTGTTGGAGGAGGTGTGGCCCTGTTGGAGTGAGTGGGCCTTTTGGAGGAGGTGTGGCCCTGATGGAGCGGGTGTGGCCTTGTTGGAGTGGGTGTGGCCTTGTTGGAGGAGGTGTGGCCGTGTTGGAGTGGGTGTGGCCTTGTTGGAGGAGGTGTGGCTCTGATGGAGTGGGTGTGGCCTTGTTGGAGGAGGTGTGGCCCTGTTGGAGTTGGTGTGGCCTTGTTGGAGGAGGTGTGGCCCTGATGGAGTGGGTGTGGCCTTGTTGGAGGAGGTGTGGCCCTGTTGGAAGGAGGTGTGGCCTTGTTGGAGGAGGTGCGCCACTGGGGGCGGGCTTTGGGATTTCAAATGCTCAAGTCAGTTCTAGTATCTCTCTTCCTGCTGCCTGCCGATCCAGATGTTGATCTCTCAGCTCCTTCTCCAGCACCACGTCTGCCTGAATGCCGCCATGCTTACTTCCATGCTGATAATGAACTAAACCTCTGAAACTGTAGCCAGCTCCAGTTAAATGCTTTCGTTTATAAGCGTTGCCTTGGTCATGGTGTCTCTAAACCACAATAGAACACTGCCTAAGATACCTGCGAACTGAACAAGCTATGACAAGATGTCTGAGTCTAGGTAAATTAGAAACGAGCATTTTATTTGGCTCATAGATCTGGAGGCTGCAGAATCCATTATGAAGGTGCTGGTGTCTGCCGTAGGCCTGGTTGCTTACTGCCTGGTCACTTGCTGGAGCTGCAGGGAGTGAGCCACAAGCTTGCTTTGATAGCAAAGCTACTCCTATGTGGGTTACCATATTCACTCCCTGAAAGCTGCACTTCCAAATACCATTTCCATCTGGCAAGGAGGGGTAGAGGAGTAAATACTAGGCCAACAGCCATTGCCAGACACAGGCAAAAATTACTCATGGTAAGCAGAGAGGGAAAAGTATGGGATGTGGCAAGGGGTTTGCATTATCTACAAGTATTGCCTTTCATGTGTGTGTGTGTGTGTGTGTGTGTGTGTGTGTGTGTGTGTCTTCCTCAATCACCCTTTACCAGAGACAGAGTCTCTTTGAACCTGAAGTACACTGACCCAGCTGAGAACATCTCCTTGGAGTTAGGATTACAGGAGCTTCTTGGCACACTCAGTCCCTTTACACAGAAGCTGGGGTCCAAACTCCTGTCCTCCTGTGTAAACAGCAATCACTCAATGAACTAATCCATCTCCCAACACCCCAATAATGTAGTAAAGGAAAACAGTATCCAGGTAGGTGGAGGAACTTGGAGGACACTGTTTTAGACAACTGACCAGACCACACGTCTCTGCGTTGCAGCACTTGGGAGAGTGGGCCCTGTGCCTCTCCTGGGCAGCACAGCAGAGCTGGTTCTGATGGCAAAGGTGTTGGTGCGCTTCTGCCCCCTCGCTGGCTGCAACCCTGGGCAAGCTGGCCAGAGCAGTACTGGAGAGCTCGCCCTGGTGGTGTGGGCGTGGGAGAGCCAGCAGGCTGAGCAGCTCAGCTACCACCCAGGCCCAGACCCAGCGCTTGGAGTTGGCCCAGCCCAACTTCTGCCCCATCTGTGAGCTGCTAGAGAGCCTGAAAGGGCTTTGGATCTGCAGGATCTCCGTGACACAGGGCAATGGCCAAATACCCAAGAGGAGTCCCGTGAGGATACAGCATTGATAATGTAGCAGAGGCCCGAGGCCTGGAACCAGACCCATGAGTCACTGCAATTAACGTTTGCAAGTAGAGAAGTGTGAAGAAAAGGGACACTGTGGGGCACACTACAGCTTCCACGAGGTTTGTTTTTTTTAAGGTTTTACTTACTTTATTTTCTTTGGGGGGTAGTTGCAGATACGAAGAGATGGAGCGATGAATCGAATTGGAGTGCGTGATATAAAACTCACAAAGAATCAATAACAAGTTACAAAAAAAAAAAAAGACATGTCGACAGCACGTGCCTCTTGAATTGATGGACAGAGAAGGTTCTAGTATCTTGGTGGTATCTTGTCCGAGGCTCATAAGCTTTGATCTAATCACAAAGTAGTATCTAAAAGTCTAAACTGAGGAGTAGTTCTCAAAATACTTGATGCGGCTCTTTAAGTCCATCAAAGCCACGGGACACAAAGGAAGGCTGAGTGCGATATTAGCCAAGATTGTCAAAGCCAGAGAAATGGAGTTAAATGAGTCGGGAACTTGGAGTTGAACTCAGAACTGGAAAAAGGGACCTTAGTCGGAGGAGATTTTACTATAAATATATTATATCAATATTAGGCTTCCCAGTTTTTATAGCTATTCTATAGATATATTAGTTAATATTAGAGAATGACCATAAAGAACACATTAAAGGGCTGGAGAGATGGCTCAGAGGTTAAGAGCACTGGCTGTTCTTCCAAGGTCCTGAGTTCAATTCCCAGCAACCACAGGGTGGCTCACAACCATCTATGGTGAGATCTGATGCCCTCTCCTGGCCTGCAGGCACACATGCGGTCAGAATACCGTATAAATAATAAATAAACAAATCTTAAAAAAAAAAAAGAAATGCATTAAAAATAGCGCCTAACATTTTTAATCTTTTCTGAAAGTCTAAAATTGCTTTAAAATAAAAGGTAATAAAATACTGAATATATTTTGAGTTTCTTAGTTGACTGTTAACTGTTATATGAACATGACCAGCTGCACTGAGATGGGGGCACTGAACACTTATTACAGGACCGAGCACAACAGTGACCTCAAGAATGACCTTCTCCAATATATGATGTCCTGGGCCAGACTGTCAGGGCAACTTTCTTCCAACCAATCTCTCTCTCTCTCTCTCTCTCTCTCTCTCTCTCTCTCTCTCTCTCTCTCTCTCACACACACACACACACACACACACACACACACACACACACACACACACAGATCATAAATAAAAAATGTAATTTATTCCTAATTATATCCTCAATCTAGGAGATATTTTCATGAATTTTTTTTTTTTTTTTTTTTTTTTGGAATTGGCCACTGCTGAACCCAGTGTAGAATAAAGTCATTAACTAAAGCTCAGATCTGACACAAGCCTGTGACTGTGGAATTGGGGGAGAGAAAGAAAGCATCCAGGAGGGAAACGCTGCTGCTGTGTTTCCGAGCAAGGCACAGATGTGCCTCATCCACTCTCACTGAGGGCTCAGCTGCAGCAACATCTGGGCAAAGGAAGGAGGTTGGTGCTTTTGCAGGTCTTTTCCCCAGCTCATGTCCTCTTGCCAAGGGGGCACTAAATTTCAAGGCCTTAGTGATGCTTTTCCCTGATGCAGGGAATAAACCTGAATTTATCACTGTGGTTTAATGCCCTCTATCTTTCTACAAGCAGGTGACTTCCTCCCTTCCTTACAAAGCCAGTTTACTATTTAAGAGGAATCTTTTTTTTTAAAGATTTATTTATTTATTGTTTATACAGTGCTCTGCCTGCATGCCAGAAAAGGACCTTAGATCACATTACAGATGGTTATGAGCCACCATGTGGTTGCTGGGAATTGAACTCTGGGCTTCCAGAAGAGCAGTCAGTACTTCTAAACCTCTGAGCCATCTCTCCAGCCCTCAAGAGGAATCTTTGCTATGCTGCATCAATCATTTCAGGAGAGTGTGCAGTTCTGCGGTTTTACGTCAGCAGGAGTGTTCACACCACTTTCCTGCACGCTTCGGTTCCCAGGTATGACAGCTCACCTTTCACTGTCCTGTCTCTGAAGCCCTCCATCATAAGAACTCCATCAGGCTGGAGAGATGGCTCATCAGTTAATAGCGCTGGCTACTCTTCCAGAGGCCCTGAGTTCAATTCCCAGCACCCACATGGTGCCTCACAACCATCTGTAACACATGCATACGGGTAGGCAAACACTCATACATAAGATAAAAAATACAAATCTTTCTTAGTTTGTTTGTTTGTTGTTTTGTTTTTCGAGACTCGCTTTGTAGACCAGGCTGGCCTCAAACTCACAGAGATCCACCTGCCTCTGCCTCCCAAGTACTGAGATTAAAGACGTGTGCCACCAAGGCAGCAAAAATACAAATCTTAAAAAACAAACTCACTCGTGAGGCAGAGGCAGGCAGAATAATGTGAGTTCAAGGTCAGCCTGGTTTATAAAGAGAATTCCAGGGCAGCCAGGGCCACAAAGAGAAAGCCTGTGTCAATAAGCCAAAAAACCGAACAACCCAGGCCCACTGAGCTGACCCTTCTGCCAGAAATGTATCTACCATTCTCTTAACTGGTTACTCTGTTGATCCCACAGTTAACCTGCAAACTACATTTCATCTGTGCCAAGAAGCCCTTCCAAGCCTCTATAACCCTGCAAATCCTGGCGCTTACTGATATGGTATTTAATTATTACAGTAACTGTCCCTGTAAGATCCCCAAGACCTGGAGCCATTGTTCACTTTCTGGGTCTCCTTAACATTTAGCACATATCAAGTACTTAAGATATTAAATCACTACAGAAATGTTCCATCATTGTTGCTTAAAAAAAAAAAAGACTCTCTCTGTGTAGCCCTGGCTGACGTAGACCTCTGTAGACCAGGCTGGTCAGAGAACTATGTACCCAAGGCTGGCCATGAACTCAGAGATCCACCTGCCTCTGCCTCCTCCTCCTCCGTGTTGGGATTAAAGGTATGCACCACCATGCCTGGTATTGTTGCTTTTTTAAAAATCTAGTAGTCACCTCCTCACCAGACACAAGGAAGCATCCAGTTCCCTGGGAATCAGGATTTATGGGAGGAGAAGGCAGTGTAGAGAGCACAGGATGTCACCCTGCCTGTCTCCTTGTCAGGTTTCATACAGAGAGCTCAAACAGGACGACGTTGTCACAATGCACTGTGTTGTGGGATTCCTACCCTTGGCTTAGTGTATACCTCTCAGGTATTATCTTGAAGGAAATGGAATGGGTTTAATTCTGCTACTGTCGGCTACTGTGATCTTTTGTCGCTTTGCTTATGCCACTAGACACTTCATATTAAACCTGGCTCCCTGGCTGTGACCTACCCTCTCACACCCACACCACAGCCCAGCTCCAAGGCAGACAGGCCACCAAGAAGCTAAAGGAGGCAGATGTTTCAGGTCTAGCATGACTCCAAGAGGCAGAGCCATCTCTGCCTCTCCCTGCTGCCTCCAAAGTAAAGGGCCATGGAAAGCTTCCCAATGTGTGGTACCCGGGAGCGCACTTGCTGCTGAGACAGCATTTGCTGGCTATCTGGTTGGAAAGGTTTGGGAGCGACAGGTTACTTTGTACTAATTGTGTCATTATTTTTGTAGCTTGAGACAACATCACATGGGCTTTGTCCGGTCCTAGCCCGCGGGAAAAATCAAATCAAGGTTCACCTGAAAGAGGGAGTGGGGATTGAAAATAGGATACAGAGATGCGAGAAATAACGAATCAAGTCAGGAGATTTCTGATCAAGATTCACTTTACTGCCGACTAGCAGGAACATATATAGGGCAAGGTCAATAGGATCTGTTCTTATCTCACTCACACTAGCCCCCGGGGCAAGAATGCAATAGCCTAAATCGCTCCCTGTAGAACTTCCTAGCTCTCTGAGTAGTTCCTTGTAAGAACTTCCTAGATCCTCTGGGTGGTTCCAAGTTGAGACTTCTCTACTTCTTTCAAAGGTAAATAGTCCAAGGATAGCCTGGAACACAAGACCTCATGGTGAGGTAAAGGTCAGCAACTTGAAGGTCACAGCATACAGCCTAAGCACAGGATTTCTGACATGACAAAATTTGACATGGGTCTCCACAGGGCCTTAGGAGCAGATGTTACTCAAAAAACAAACAAACAAAAAAAAAACAATTTTGGCAGATGTGGAAACACGGTAGGAAGAGAGCCTGCTCTGACTGGCTGCACTGTTGCACACAGCTGCGGTCTGTACCAAATTCCACAGAAGAAGACAGGTCCATGGGAAGGAGCATCCTTGCCATCCTTGCTCGGCTGTCCCCACCTCCTGCAGCCAGAGAGGAGGCATGCCTATGTCTTTCCTCATGTCTTTTTTCTGAAAAGGTTCAGAAAATATGTATAGCCTTAGAAATTGTTTTATTTATATTTCTAAAGAGTACAAATTAACTGAACTGTCGTCAAATCTGACTATCGCTATCAGGAGGCCAGTGAACTCCACTAAGCAACTGGATTGGCAATCCAGTGGAGCGTCTGTTTCCGTGAAGAACCAAGCACTGAGCATCGTGATTGAAAGAGAAAATATGGAAACAGAGGAAGTCAGGAGATGCAGGCCTGGCCTGGGAAAGAGCAGGAAGTCTCATGCCTGGTAGAGAACCCTGCTGCAGACAGACAGGCCTTGGAAAGGAAGCAGGCACACCAAACAGGCACACTAAGCAAAACTGAAGACAAGTGAAGGGGCAGGGAGAATGAGAAAGGGCTCCCAAGCTCCTGTGGGGGGGGGGGGGCTCCTCCTGGGCTCCCAGGCTCCTGTGGGGGGCTCTTCCTGGGCTCCCAGGCTCCTATAGGGGGCTCCTCCTGGGTTCTCAGGCTCCTGTGGGGGGCTCCTCCTGGGCTCCCAGGCTCCTGTGGGGGGCTCCTCCTGGGCTCCCAGGCTCCTGTGGGGGGGCTCTTCCTGGGCTCCCAGGCTCCTATAGGGGGCTCCTCCTGGGTTCTCAGGCTCCTGTGGGGGGGCTCCTCCTGGGCTCCCAGGCTCCTGTGGGGGGTTCCTCCTGGGCTCCCAGGCTCCTGTAGGGGGCTCCTTCTGGGCTCTCAGGCTCTTGTTGGGGGAGGCTCCTCCTGGGCTTCCAGGCTCCTATAGGGGGCTCCTCCTGGGCTCCCAGGCTCTTGTTGGGGGAGGCTCCTCCTGGGCTTCCAGGCTCCTGTGGGGGGCTCCTCCTGGGCTCCCAGGCTCCTGTGGGGGGCTCCTCCTGGACTCCCAGGCTCCTGTAGGGGGCTCCTTCTGGTCTCTTAGGCTCCTGTGGGGGAGGCTCCTCGTTGGTTCCCAGGCTCCTGTAGTGGGCTCCTCCTGGGCTTCCAGGCTCCTGTCGGGGGCTCCTCCTGGACTCTCAGGCTCCTAGAGTGTGTGGGGGCTCTTCCTGGCTTCCAAGGCTCCTGGAGTGGACCAGGGGGTAGGTCTCCTCCTGTCCTGGACTTGGGCCCTGGGTTCCAGGTTGGGCTGAGTACCAGGCTGGCAGGGAGGCAGACATGAGCAGAGATTCACAGTAACCAAAACTGACCCCACGTCTGTGGCCCTCCCTTCCACCGTCCTGTGTGCTCCCTTTTCTCACTTGCAAAATTAGTGTGTTTAACATGAGCTTAGAAAGCTGGGTCTTGACACTGACCTCCAAAGAAAGACATAAAAAGTATATTCCTAATCAAAGAAATGCTGTCCCCAAGGAAGGCGTCTTCCAGTCAGACCCAGGATGGATGCAGCATCGACACTTCCAATTTATTGGTCCAAAATATTAGGTTTCAGCTTGCCATTTTCAAACAAAATTTGATTAGGCTGGTCTTCCTCCCCCTGCCCCTACTTTCCCTCTCCGACCCTCAGTTTCTCTTTCCCACTTTGACATCCACACCTCTTTTCCCATCTCCTGGCTGCCTTTCCACTTTCTGGGTCTGTGCCTGCACTCACACCTATTCACACCCATAGGCACCCTATTCACACCCATCTCCTGGCTGCCTTTCCACTTTCTGGGTCTGTGCCTGCACTCACACCTATGCACACCCATAGGCACAAATATTAAAAGTTAGGATAAGCATGAGAGAGGCGTGTGTTTTGTCCTGAGTTTGTGTCTCCTCGGTTCACATAATACTTTACAGAGCATCCATTTTCCAGAAAATTTCATAGTTTGCTGCTTTCTTTACAGCTGAATAAAATTCCACGTGTAACTGTACCACAGTCGCATTATCCATTGATCTGTTGACATCTAGACAGAGCCCATTTCCCAGCTATCGTGAGTAAGCAACAGAGAACATAGACGGGCAAGGGCCTCTGTGGTAAGACGTAGACTCCTTTGATAAACCCAGCAGCTCTTTCCGCTTTCAAGAAGAGCATCAGTATAATTTGCATAAGCTGTAGCCCTGATCTTAGGCTCTAATAAATAATAAGGTAGCTTCAGGTGAGGAGGAAATGGGGCTTGGGTCTTCTCTACTAAACTATAAATAAATCCATTTTTCCTTTATCAATGTCTGTATCTTAACTTATTTTAAAATGCAGGAAACCCACACATCGTGTATCTATGTGCCGGTAACAAGTAGACTGGAAGCCGCAGGGGGATTCGGTAGAGAGAGGAGGGGGCGGGGCGGGGGGCGAGGGGAGTGGGGGACGAAGCTATGTGACAAATTCATCCTGACTTAAAACAACTCTTTCCTTCCTCACAATTTCTGTAGATCAGGAATTAGGCACAATTTAAGGTACCTCGCTTCAGTCTCCCACCGGGCTGTGGTTGAGAGGTCAACCGCACCATCCCCTCACCTGAAGGGTCAGCTAGAGACCAGTCCACCCCAAGTGCCTTCGTGTATACTTATCTTGTCATCTCACTGCCACTCTCCCTCCCTTGAGGTCTCCTCAGAGGAAATCTGCTTCCTGGCTGGCTCCACAAGCTTTCTTTTACAGTCCCCGCCCACCTGCACAGGGATGGCTCCGCCCACCGTGGGCTGGGCCCTCCTGCATTAATTAACAAGAAAACGCGTCCCCTCCCCGACACACACATGAACACTGGCCAATCTGACGAAGGCAGTTCTCTGGCCAGGTGTGTCTAGGTCCGTGTCAGGTTGGAAAAAAACAAAACAAAAACCTAACCAGCACAGGCACAAAAGCTTTCCAAGCTGAACGGGGCCACAGCCTTGAGGAAACGGACATCTTAGGGACGGAAGACGATTTCATAAATCATGTTCTTGAAGCTGAAAGGCAGAGGGAAGTCAGAACCGCACAGCCTGGAGAGACAACTGGCCCCAGGAAGCTAAGCCACTGTAGGCCAGAGACTGGCCTCTGTTTGTTTGCTCTTGTCAATGTAAAGTCGTAGCCTTGGGTCCCTGAGCTTTGATGTGGCTCTGGTTTGTCTCCAAGCAGTGTCACGGAGTCAGATGCAGCAAACCCCACTGCTCTACCCAGGGAGCTTTCTTGTACTGTGGGGCCTCGGTGGGGCCCTGTGCAGGACCCGGCCTGCGGAAAGCAGGCCTCCTTCTTGGGCAGTGGAACCAGCTGAAACAGGGACAGCCGGCCGTTGGAGCATCGGCCTGGCCTTTGGAGCGCATCCTGAGTCTTCTCTCACCGGTGATCACTTCGAGGAGGGAGTGGTACGTTTTCTCAACGGCCAAGCGAATTTGATTCCTTCATCTGAGACGTTCGAATGTACTCAGAAAACCATCTCTGGGATAAATCTATCCAAATCAAACCAGAAGAGACTCAACCGAAGCACGGCAGCTTTTTAAAAAGCCCTCCGCAGAGGTCAACCACATCAGAAGCCTCTCACAAAGCTCCAGGCAGGGATGTTGCCGGAACACCAACTGCCGGCCAGCCGGAGCTTCCTGCCTTTCTCCTCCCCCACCCTACCTTGTCCCCAAAACGTCCCACCAAGGGGCAAACATCCCCTGAGAAAAGAGTGATCTGCTGCAGGGGTGAAGAAAGCGTGAGAGCAGGCCGACCAGAACAGAGGAACAGAGGAAGTAGCTGGAAGAGCCTGGAAGTGCTCGCTCTCAGGACCTGCTCTCCACGGGGTGCTGGGAGGGACAGTGAGAGGAACTGAGGAAGGGCCAGCACCCCATTTATCACCTTGTTCTTAATAACTCTGGGCCCGACTCTAAGTGACTGACAACCTTTGTCACTTTTCTGACATTTTCATGGAAGGGGAAGAAAAATCCAGAAAGCTGGGGACTAGACCGAAGCTCCCTCTTTTCTTTTAATACCCAGGGGCCTGGTGCACTCAGATCTGTCTCTAGGAGGGGAGCCACCTCTGTGGCTGAGCTTTGCCCCCTCCCCCACCCCCATGCTTGTGGTGTCTGCCTTGCAAAGTCTGGGCTTGGCTCAGACGTTTATACACAATGATCTGGAAATATACTTGAGGTGCAGACTTTATTTATTTATTTACTATGTGTACAGTGCTCTGCCTACACTCTAGAAGAGAACACCAGATCTCATTATAGATGGTTATGAGCTCGTGTGCTCCTGTGTGGGTGCTGGGATTTGAACTCAGGACCTCTGAAAGAACAGACAGCGCTCTTAACCACTGAGCTATCTCTCCTGCCCCAAGATGCAGACTTTTAAACCCCTACTGTAGGCCCAGAGAATTAAGTCCTACCTTAGGACAAGACCCTCCAGATGAGGCCTATGCCCTTTAAGGAGCATGGCTATAATTTGTTCTTAGGAACTACCCAGAGACCCTGGCATGGTGGCTTGTGTCTGAATTCCCAGTATTCAGGAGGCTGAAGCCGGGTTGTGAGTTCAAGGCCAGCATGGGCTACAGCGAGAGAGCCTGCTGTGAGTCGGAGCAGGAACGAATGGAGAAAAAATGGAGAGACTGAATAGTGAGATCGTGTCTTAGAAAAAAAATAGCTATATGTTATTTATAAAAGAGTCTTTTAAATTTTTATTAGAAAGAAAAACACAGGCTGCAGAGTTGGCTCAGTGGTTAAGAACACTGACTGCTCTTCCAAAGGTCCTGAGTTCAATTCCCAGCAACCACATGGTGGCTGAAACCCATCTATAATGAGATCTGGTGCCCTCTTCCGGCCTGCAGGTGTACATGCAGATTGAGCACTCTACATGGTGGCATAGGCTTTAATCCCAGCACTCAGGAGGCAGAGACAGGCGGATCTTTGTGAGTTCCAGGCCAGGCTGGTCTACAAAGTGACTCCAGGACAGCCAAGGCTACACACAGAAACCCTGTCTCGAAAAACCAAATAAACAAATAAATAATAAGTAAATCTTAAAAAAGAAAGAAAGAAAACCTGTTAAAAAAGAAAGAAAGAAAAACATATAAAACCATAGCTTGCAAGTACCTATGATTCCTGAATCATCATTTACAGAGAGAGAGAAACCAAATATAAGAAACAATGTTTCCTGAGAGACTACTGTGTGAGGCTGACAAAACAAGGCTGGGAGAGCTGACAAGGCGTTGAAGAACACATGCAGCTACCGCCTGGGACGTTATATTTAGCCACTTCCTTTCAGATACTTTAAAAAAAAAAAAGAGTTTACTTTCTTTCCCAGCGCCATTTCCTACCTTCCAGGTGGCCCAATTATTGTGCAGGTGCACAATATTGTGCAGTGGGCACAGGCTGCTAGGCTGGGGACATCGCCCTTGGCTCAACAAACAAGCAAAGACAGAGGCGCTCAGCCTCTCGGGTGCGGCGACAGGGTGGGATTCTAGGCAATGCTGTCAGAGCTGCGCAGGGACAGTCACTACTCCAGCTCTTTCCCCACCCACCAGGCAGACTCCATGCCTCTGCGTGGGACCCTGGGTCTTATCTCCCATGAGAGTCTTTTCTTCCTAAAGGAAGCCAGATGAGCAGTCCCGATAAGAAGTTAGTAAAACTCCAGAGAGGGGACCTTCCAGAGCCCACATCTGAAGTTGTACATACATACATACATACACATAAATACACACAATGACATACATAATACTATATACATATGTACATATATTCAAATTATATATACTTAAATTATATATATATTAGCATTATCCAAGCAGCCAAGTTACTCAGGCACCTTGCCTTTATAAAGAGGCAGGCAGCTGCCTTTTATAAAACCACCAGGGCCAGGCGTGGTGGTGGCGCACGCCTTTAATCCCAGCACTCGGGAGGCAGAGGCAGGTGGATCACTGTGAGTTCGAGGTCAGCCTGGTCCACAAAGCTAGTCCAGGACAGCCAAGGCTACACAGAAAAATCCTGTCTCAAAAACTAAAACAAACAAACAAACAAACAAACAAACCACCCGGAAACACAGTCCCTATGGGAGGAGCAGCCCTCACTTGGGGGAAACCTCCAACAGCAATGAGGCCCACTTGCTCTGCTCTGGAGACCAGGGCTGCTAAAAGCATCAGCCCAAATGCACAGGAAGGACTGTGCTAATCTCTTATCTGATTCGCCTCCTTGATCATTCATGCCTGGCCCACCTGCTCCAGCACCCCACCCCGAGCCCAGGCCTCACCCCCACCCCCTACCTGTCTGTCTGTCTGTTCCCTCCCCTCCTCTTCGTCTCTCACACCGGCTAATTCATCAACTGAACTCTGCAGTGTTTGGCATGGCTCGCATGTCATTCCAGACATGCTCTGAGGAAGACATTTCACAGCAAGAAGAGAGTCTGATCACACACGTAGGTATCTGCGATGCCCGCGGTATCATGCAATGGCATTTACTTAGTCATGTGGTGGAAAGAATGGTCTTCCTCAATTGGCCCTCACTTCCTCTGGACTCCTCACAGTGACAGATGCCACCAAAGCTCACTGGAGGGGAACCAATGAGTTTATTGGACTTCCTCACAGCGCAGTGGCTGAGGGGTGCGGGTGGCCTTAAAACAGCCACGTGGAAAGCTCTGCACCCCGTGTGGATGGTGACCCCTACGGATGTGTAGATGGAGCCCCGCCCTTCTGGCCTCAGCTTATGTACTCTAGCCCCTCCGCGAGACCCCGAAGTCATGTGCAATAAGGGCAGGACTGTATACAACCGGTTAGGACGGTGGCTGGATACTCACCTGAGGGTACTGTGACCCTCACCAACCCCTGCTTTCACAAGGGAAGGTCAACAGTCAAAAAGACCAGCTGTAGGCTGGGCTGTGGTGGCGCATGCCTTTAATCCCAGCACTTGGGAGGCAGAGGCAGGTGTATCTCTGTGAGTTCGAGGCTAGCCTGGTCTGCAGAGTGAGTTCCAGGACAGCCAAGGCTACACAGAAACCCTGTCTCAAAAAAAAAAAAAAAAAAAAAAAAAAGACCAGCTGTGATAAATTTTTGTGAACAGGCCCAGCTGAACTCATGACGTTGTCCCCAGTGTGACCTTGTTAGGTCTCAAACCAGACACAAAAGCTAACTATAGTACTTATTAATGTATTAAAACAGACTCTGGGAGCCAGGTTCTCCCAGTATCCCCCAGTCCCTACCTGTTACGGGTGTGACTGGCGTACCCCACCCCACCCACCCCTACCCTGAGCTTTCCAGCTTAGGGCCAGGGTGACCCTTCCCCCTTCAGCTCTTTCCTATATAATCCAGCCATTTTGGCTACTCTGTTACCTTTTTTTTTTTTTTAACCATTTCCCCTCCGTGTCTCTTGGTCTCCTGGCTCTCTCTTCTTCTCTCTCCTCAGCTCAGGGTCATGTCCGCTCTGGACTCTCCAAGATGTCTCTGCCTCTGCCTGTGTTCTTCCTTTTACCTACAATAAAGCTCCTGCACCATACCTCAGACCAGTCTTGTCCTCCTGTTTAGTTTCTTCTCTTCATTCGGTTTCATACTGCAGTAATAAAGTTGATGAGCCAACATATTTGGGATCATCCAAATTTCTAGAAACGTATCTAAAGATAGCTTTGATGAGTGAGGTCTGACTTTCACGGTTTGTTGAGATTTCTTCCCTCACACTAAAGAAATGTTTGCAGTCCCGGCTGTTGGGTGTGGATGGATGTGTGCACACGCCAGATTTATACATTAAATCTTAACCCACAATGTGACAATTGTGGGACTGAGGACTCTGGGACACGAGTTCAATGGGTTATTGCTGATGCCCTTAGAAAAGGCATCTCAGAGAAATCCTTTACCTCTGGCCCCCACCAGACAACAAACCCTTCACCACCCAAAACTCAAACTTCCAGGTCTCCAAAACTAAGAGAGATAAAGGTGTCTTTTGTTACAACCATTCAGCTTATCAGGCAGCCCAAAGGGCTAAAACCCTACTAAATTAGAGCCGGGCATGTGGTGCAGTAGCAGTGAACATGTCTAGTATTGCTTGGTCTTCCCAGAGAGAATAATAGTAATAGTAATCATCATCATCATCATCATCATCATCATCATCGTCATCATCATCATCATAGTAATAATAAAAGATAGCTTAATGAGTTGGGCATGGTCAGATATGCCTTTAATTTCATCACGGGAGGCCCAGTTAGATCTCTGTGAGTCTGAGGCCAGTCTGGGCTACATAGACCCTAACTCAAAAAACAAAAAGAAAACAGAAAATAAAAGCTGTGGACTTTGGTTTAATAACCCAAGTTGCATGAGAGAAGGACATACATGGGAAGAGGGGCAGCAAGTTCACAGAGACTGGGCTCAAAGGAGAAATTAGGGCTTGGTGTGGCAGCCAAATGGACCCTTATCAACTGTTCAGGGGATAGTGGACAGGTTCCAGCTGAAAGCCAAGGGGCCTCAGGTGGTGCTTGTGAGTCACAAGAACAAAAAGCCTCAGTAAAGCTGTTCTGGAATTTTAAGATGTACAAAAGTTTGTGTTTATCTTTCATCTCTAAACCAATTTTAAGCAATTGTACAAAGCAACACACATGCATGTACGTACATTGGGCCCATACCAGCACAAAATGGACTGACATAAATAGCTTGAACTGACAGACTCACAAAAGGCAATCCCAGTAATGAAAGCCCTGGGACAGGAGACTCAGCTCTGAGGTCAACGTTGGGCCTCTGGAACCCTCTAACCGTCCACCACCCTGCTCTGAGTCACTTAAAGCCTATGGCAAAATGTCGCTGTTGGCCTTCTGGGCTAAGACATTTGACCTGTCCCTGTTGTAACCAGTGGAAGAAGGAAAGGACAGAAACTCAGTTTGGGTTCTGACTCCTCCCAGAGGGAAGCACCCGCACATCACACAGGGCAGCAGAGGCCCACAGTTCCCCCCTCTCCCCATGCACAGCTTTGGGAAACTGAGGTGGGTGGTACCCATTCCCTAATGACTCACCTGCCATGCGAATCAAGGGGACTTTAGACCCCAAACCCTGGTTTTCATCTCTTAGACCGAAAGAGAACCTGAGTCCTGATTCTGAGGCCCAGAATAGACTACATAAGATTAGACACTTAATGTTGTAGCTCCTATATTATAACCTAAGATGATTCAGGAACCATATGTAGCCAGAAGTGGGGAACTCTGGACCTTAATTTGAGGCCAGAAAAAACACCCATTCTGCACCATCAGACCCCACCTCAACACACACGCACATGCATGCACACACACACACACACACACACACACACACACACACACACACAGCCACACCACGACGAGACAGACGCAGAAGAAAATGAGTCTTATGTTTTGATTCTGGCGTGTTGGCCATCATGAGATTTCCAGTCAAAACCTAGAAGTGGCTGGGTCTTTACTGACTTTGTGCAAGTTTACTGTCTGCTCCACATTTGTTCACAGTGATAATAGGAGCAGGAAAGCAGGCCCTGCCATCCATATTTCATGAGTAGATAATGATATTCCTTATAATTAGTTTCTAAATCAGACTGTTTCACACAATTATGGTATTTCCTTTGCCTGTTCAGTTACTCAAACAGACAGCAAGAGAGCCCTTTGAAAGGGCTCATTCCTGGTCTATGTTGCACTGAGGAAGATAAACAAAAGCCAATAAAAATACAACTATTTTTGCAGTCATAGGGCGATCTTCATTGAAGTGCATCCGAGATTCAAAGACAAAGAAGATGACAAAGTTGCACCTAAATATATGAGGATAATAAAACATCATAGGGGAATTTGATGACATTGATAGAAGCTTAAGAATCGATAATGCAATCATGCCATTTAAATGCCAAAATCATTTGTAGTGGATATAAACATGTTTTTGATTTGATCCCAAGTGTGGGATGTGAAACAGACTTGTGTGAGGGCATGCGATGTTTGTCCACTGGAAACAGACTTGTGAGAGAACACGTGGTGTTTGTCCACTAGGAGAGGAACTGCTTCTTGCAGGGGCATAGTCTTTGCCAACTGATAAACATCCTAGTATGGACTCTGAGAGAAGATGTGTGTATGTGTGTACACACACACACACACACACACATATATGTATGTGTATATATATATATATATATATATATATATATATATATATATATATATATATATATACACACACATATGCCCAAAACAAAAGGCTTGGCTTTTTGGTCTTGGCATCATTTCCTACTGTTTGGCTGTTTCTCGCTCTGCTTCCAGACACTCTAGAAAGAAACACTCCAGAGAGAGCTTTCAGGTTCCAGGTTCCAGCCGCTGCTCCAGATTCTGGCTGCTGTTGCAGTCACCTTTGCTGAATTTCTGGGTTGCTCTTTAATGGGTCTGCTGAAATCCTGACTACAATCGCTCCAAGGAACTGAGTCTAAAAAGGTCTATTTCTCCTGTTCCCATTAATCTCTTTTCTCTCCTATAGGTAGGTAGGTTGGAAGGGAGGTATAAGCATTAAAGAACCCCAAATAAAGTAGGTTTGAAAAAGTTCAAAGCCTACAATAATTTTTTTCTCTAAATGAGAAAAGAAAAATGAACTTTGAAGTTATAAAATAACTACTAACCAATGGGCTACATATGGGAAACCTAAGTGAATATTTTTCATGAGCTCAACAACACACCAGGGGCAATGTGCTTGGTACAGGGGACCAAATGATGTGTACAAAAATAAAATGTCTCATATATTCATTCATGTCTATACAATTATTGTGGGGTGCCTTCAAGATTGGGCAGCCATGAGGCAGAGGCAGGTAGATCTCTGTGAGTTCTAGGCCAGCCTGGTCTACCACACTAGTCCAGGACAGCCAGGGCTACACAGAGAAACACAGAGTCTCGAAAAAGACACAAACAAACAAAGAAACCCAGCAGCCAAGATTGGCAGCCATGGTGTAAGGGCTATGATGCAGAGACGGCATGTCTTCATCAGCCTTCCTGGAGGATGAGGCGCTAAGAGATGAAGGCCAGATTCAAGTGTTGTACCCAGATCGCAAGACCCCCAAAAGACCACCAGAACTTGATACCAATGCAATACACACAGGGTCCTTTACTACAGGCTCCAGCTTGGACCACAGTCCTTCCTGACACAACAGGATAGGAGAGTAGTGCCAAGCTTCAAGGGTAATGGGTTTATAAAGGGAAAAACCATAAGCGGGGGGTTGTGGGTCACAGGAATGTTGACCTTTAGGCGGGTTGAGTAGAGGCTGAATCACAAGGGGACGTTTTTTATCGCATAGGAACATTGGGTGCTGATTGTATCTAATTGCCAGTGTGGAGTTTCTGGAGACTGCTGGCAGGTGCAGTTTATAGCACCTGGGGTCACCTAGAGGACAAGTTCTCACAGAACATACAGACCATGCCATTAGCTACAGAACACACGGAACATGGCATTACTTTGGTCCTTGCACAAGCAGTGGCCACTCTAATCGCAAGTTAAACTGTGTGCATGTGAAACTAACCCAAGTCATGTCTCATGGCAAATTCTGAAGATTTGGATTAGAGAAATGCAGGAGAGCGTAATTCGGAGACTGGAAGGTTGTGCCTGGGGGCAGGACAAGTTCAGGAGGACGAGGCTGGAGAGAAGTCAGGAGTTAACAAAGGGCAAGAAGACTTTACATCACTGCTTCTTCCCGGATTACATCATTGACTCCTTCTTCTGATGTGAACTGAAATCTCTAGTTCACTGATAAAACAAAACAAAACTGCAGGGAGGGTGATGAAGACTCTGGCCTTGACTATTTACATACCCTGCAGTTGGGAACTTATCCCCTCACTAAAACTCATCTGTCCCCAAATCTCTGAAGATCTTCAGGGACATGGGCAGTGCTGAAGACATCTGTGCACCCCGCCTTGTACAGCTAGAGGAAGTACAGCTAGAGGAAGTACAGCTTGTACTTCCACAGCTATTCAGTGTCACACCTTTTGTAATTTTTGTGGGTTTTGTTGGCAACACCACTGATTAAAATGCTCCACCCCCAAGCACCATGATGGAAGAGGAGATTGTAAAAGCCAGGGATGTGAGAGGTCCAAAGCAAACCAGCATCTTCTGGACTCACGACCTCATAGCAGCTGTGGTTGCCTGCCCAAAATGGAGCCAGCCCACAAGACGAACCAGGAAAGGATTAACGATCCCCAGTTCCTGACTGACCAGTCACTGACACATGGCTTCTGGAAGAGGACCATTGTGTTTTTAGGGTATGGCCCCTGTGTAGTCAAGCATGCTCCGGTGGATGGTGCCATAGCCAGCAGTATAATGAGTCAAAACAGAGAGAATGCGCAGTTGGGGTGAAGTGAAGGCAGGTGGGGGTGTCCTGGGAGGAGTTAGAGGGCAACGGGGGGGGGGTGAATATGAGTGAAATACATTGTATGAGTTATTGCTAGTGGCTCTAAGGAGCCAATCATGACAACACCCCCCAAAACAGTGGGCCTTGCATACTGTGGGGGAGAGAATGGCTGGAGAGATGCTGGGCCATTGAGAAAAGTTGTATGAGCCACTGTCTTCAACTGAGAAATGTCACCAAGAGACTCCAGGAAAGTAGTCACCCAGAGTTGTATGTGCAGGTGGATTTTGCCTGTAACTTCTTCAGTGACACAGTGGTCCCAGATGTTTCAGACATCTATGTGGCCCTGAGACACGGTTCTTTTTCCTGGAGTTGATGTTGGCTGAAGCACTCAAGGCCATTGGCCGACAGTCAGACATCACTGCAGAGTTCAGCGATGGCCGCACCTTCAAGGGCTCTGTGAGCACCGAGGTCCGCATCCACGTGATGGTGGAGGGGCCGAGTGAGCTTCACAGCCTGTGGAATTTCCCAGAGCCATCTCTCCCTGACTCTCTTTTTCTTCCTATCCTGTCATATTAAAGAGCCTGAAAAGTATATTGAGTGAAACCCTCAAAGAATTAATAAAAAACATTTAAAACTTTGTTCAGGAATGACTCACAGTGCTATTGACCTGGAGTTCATCTGTAATGAATTAGTAATGTATATTAAATCAGGTGTCTTCTACAGAAATACATGTAAACTGTGGTTAAACAGGGAGGGTCGGGGGAACAGATTCTAGACTTGCTGGTTTCATTCACTTGGTGTCCACAGCAAGTTTAAAAACCACGCGTGCCAGGGTGTCCACAACAGAGACGGCTGCCCGGATCCAGAGCCTCATGGGATGCGGGTGTGGATTTTTAGCAGAAGCTTGCCTAACACGCATAAAAGCAAGGAGCTAGCAGCAGAAACCTGCTTTGGGGGGCTTTTTGGCTGTCTGCAGGCCACCTGAAAAGAAGTATGCTACTGTCCATTTACAAATGATTCTCTACAGTGCACTAGTTTCAAACATCTGACTAAAACACATGTCACTTTTATGTAAAATCAGAAGAAGGCACGCCTGCTGCGCCTGCAGGAGCTGGCTGCTCATTCTGTCTTTCAACTTCATCAGAAGTCTGAAACCTCACAACCTCACCGGCACCTTCCGGCGTGCTCAGCTATGGTCTGCTCTGCTCCACAGAGCAGCTTTGCTCAACACTTGCAGGTCAAGTTCATTTTTTACCAAAAACAAAAACAAAAAACTGCCATTGCCTTTCGGGCTGTGCTAGCGACACCGACGTTGGGCCACCTAGCCAGGCTCTGATCCTCAGCAGGTAAGTGAGGGTTTTCCATGGGACCAGGACACCAAGAGTAATAAAATCAAGAGTAACAGTGGTGGCACACACCTGTAATCCCGGCACTCGGGAGACAGAGGCAGGTGGATCTCCGTAAGATCGCACTCTACTGAATTTCTACTGTTTTCTCTTTTCAGCACGTGCCACACTTTGGCACACAAACCTCAGTGGTACAGAAGCAAAACTGTGTCCAAGTCTGAGTGACAGACATGAAGAAGGAGCCTGCAGCAAGAGGAGGAGAGTCGTGCATATGCCCCATGCATCATAATCTCATGCGCTCATAAATCCAAGGGTTTTACAATTAGCTCCAGCTTCTGCCATGTCTCTTCTCAGAGGGGCCATTTGATGTGCTGGCTGCAAACCCATTCTTGCTTGAGCACAATAAGCCAATTTCACTGTTAAGATCCCTGTGGGTGAAGCAAGGTGCTGGTGGCACACGCCTGTAATCCCAGCACTCAGGAGGCAAAGGCAGGTGGATCTCTGTGAGTTCAAGGCCAGCCTGGTCTACAGACTGAGTTCCAGGACAGCCAAGGCTACACATTGAAACCTTTGTTTAAAAAAAAAATCCCTGTGGGTGAGAGAGGAAATGGGAGGGAGACCGGAGGGAGGAGAAACTGTGGTTCAGAGGTTGATGGTGGTGGTGATGATGATGATGATGATGATGATGATGATGCTTCAGGCTACTTGGAAGACTTGAGATAGGAGAATCACATATTGAGACACACATTGAGATTTCACCTGAAAAACCAACAGGTACTGGAAAACTCATTATTACAAAGATCCCAGCGCTCTCCTGTTAATTATTCCACAGGTCAATGTAAGACTTTTAATCACCAAGTAAAATGCCATAAATGTACACACATACACATGTACATACATACATACACACACATACATGCACACATATACACATAGACACAGAATATCCTCCTAGGAATGTATCTACAAATATAAAAAAGATAATCATGTGATGATCAATAGCAGAAGATATACATTCTGGATACCAAAGTAACATTAAATACATCACCACCTCCTGGAGCAAACACACACACGCGCGCGCGCGCACACACACACACACACACACCAATTTTTTTTTATTAAATTTAATATTTTCAGTAAATTGAAAGGTGAATTTAAATGAAATTGTATGAGTGTTCCACAAAAGATTTGTGAGTGCTCACTTGCCCCGCCGGCAGGGTTGCTCCCCATTTTGGGGTCCTCTATTGCATCAGTATCTGTAATCACCCAGTCATTATTGGCTACACAACCTGATTAGCTCCTGAGAGTGTTTGGTTACATAGAATACAGTCTTTGTTTCAGCCAACAGAATTTTTTTTTCCTAGAATCAAATTAGCCCCTTTGTATATAAGGACCAAGGTGGAGAAAAATGTATATTTTCAGGATCTCAAGCCATCACAACCTTAAGACACAAGATTCATTCCTGACTATCCTAACAATTAGATTAATGAATCAATCTAACAATCTGCCAACTATTCATCTTGTGCATACTATTTTAAATTTGAATATTAAAGTCTAAGATGCTAACAATTAGACTTGTTTGTTTTCAAGAGAGGGTTTTTTTTAACTATGTATCCCTGGCTGTCCTAGAACTCACTCTGTAGACCAGGCTGGCCTCAAACTCACAGAGATCCACCTGCCTCTGCCTCCTAAGTGCTGGGATTAAAGGAGTGCGCCACCACGCCCAGCTTTGAGTTTCTGTTTTACAGGCACGCACCACCTAGCCTGGCAACAGGTCGACTTTGACAGGTTGGGAATTGCCTTGATTTTCCAACCTGCATCCTGCTGTGGTTTGGTGTTGCATTGTGATGGTTACTCTTAGTCGTCAACCCGATTGGAGCTAACACAGAGCTAAACCACTGGGCACGCCTGTGCGGGATGCTCTGTGTAGGGTTATTTAAAGGGGGCCTTCTGAAGAGAGAGGCTCTCTCTCTGTTTCCTGCTTGCCTTCCTGTTTGTGCCTTGCTGGGGCAGCACAGACCTGAGGTCAATGCTACCTACTATTCCATCCTTCCCTGACACGGAATCAGCATCTTTAGCCTTCCAGCGTGGACCCGACACCAACGGCTCCCCTGAAGCCTCCAGGCCTTCAACACCAGATTGGGACTGCCAAAGCATTCAGCCTTGTCGCCTGAGTAGCTACTGGCATTCCCAGTGTGGAGACAGTCAGACTATATTATACCATTAAAGCAACCTAATAAACCCCCTTTCGGGCTGAAGGATGGCTCGGAGGTTAAGAGCGCTGCCTGTTCTTCCAAAGGTCCTGAGTTCAATTCCCAGCAACCGCATGGTGGCTCACAACCATCTATAACGAGATCTGGTGCCCTCTTCTGGCCTGCAGGTGAACGTTCAGGCAGACTATTGTATACATAATAAACACATAAATCTTTTTAAAAAAAAACTTTTGATATATATACGCATCCTATCTGTTCTGTTCCTAACACACGAGGCAAAGAGCAAAGCACTAAAGAATAATCACGGAAAACCCAAGCTAACCGGAGCTCGACTGTAGCTGTTGCTGTCTTCGCTCTTTTTATCATATCAGGGTCTTAAAAACGGATTGAGACGTCAAAAAGCAGCGTCAATATAATACAGCCGTAGCCATTATCCCTACTACCATCTGGGCTGTTCTTACTACGCACGCATCATTTATGGTCCGAGCTTCCACTCCAGCTCCACAGACATCAGGAGGCAATGGGTGTGGGTGTAGTGTTGACAGCAAACCCGATTATGTTCTAATAAGTAGCACAGTAGACCAATGAGGCTGGTTTCCTAGAAGCTGGGCTGTCTACCTAACCTCACTGAACGGCAGCGTTATGGTCACCACGGCAACTGCTAGGACAGCGCTGCTGCCGTCTTAAAGCGTCAATGTATTGACTGGCGATGACTTATTGATCTGATCTAAGTAAACATCTCATGGTGCCAGGTGGAGACAATCACGTGTCCATACACAGCCGACTAACCCACCGTGTGGGGCTCAGAGACGCCCCCATGGCTCCCTGGGGCGCAGCCCTCCCAGCAACCCATCGCTGAGTCTGATTGAATCTGCATAATTTGAATCTGTTCCTCTGGTGCTCTGTGTCTCTTGAGTTCCGGCATCAGATGACATCCTCTTTATATGTAAATATATTTAGGAGCAAATGAAATGCCGCTTCTCAATTTTCAACTAAGCATATTCAGTTTTTAATTAAGTCCCTCGGAACGGTTTGTCAACCTTGGCATTTACACATAAAACATCGATAATTATGTGAAAATTCTTAAGAGATTTGTTCAGCGGGCGTCCCACTAAGAAGCACAATGCCAGAGAAAGGGCGAAGTGGGAGCACTGATGTCTTATTCGCGTCACAGCCGCGGGAACAAACAGAACAGCGGAGAACAGGCAAAGGTCATTCCTTCTCCCTGGACCATAGTCAGACAGCACAGACAGCATCCCGCTGCGAAGATGGAGGGCCCTGGGCGGTACAGGAGTCCCAGCAGACAGGAGCGGGCGGAAGGGGAGAGAGAAGCAGTCACTGTCACCCAACACACGAAGCCACAGCCTCTATACATCTGTCTCTTTGATAGAAATAGCACCTGTGCTGTGGATGTAGACGAGACAGAAGAATTCTGTCACAAGAATCAGATTCGGTTTTCCCGGCTTTTCCTCACAGACTGAAGGTACACGTGATGATAAAACGCTTCGGCTTGTTGGACATGTTTTGGTAAACATATATAATATAAAATGTGGTAGGGATCACAAGGCAACTAACAGCCAGTGCTGAGTGTGCGGGAGTGTGCATGTGTGTACATGTATGTTTGTATATGTGTGTGCGTGTGTGTGTGTGTGCGCGCTCGTGTAAAATAGCTGAGATATCAACCCTTGGCAATGGCTCAATCCAGCATCAAGCCCACTTGTAACATGCTAGAGCTCCAGGCCCATTCATCTGCCATGGCTGACCTTCGCCCCCAGGGTCCATGGCTACCCATTTCCCCGACCTCTGGGCCCCTGGAAACAGCCATTCTGCCGTGTTCGCCTGAGTTCTGTTCTCTGACACTGCACACAGAAGTGACTCAGGTCGTGTTTGGCTTTCTCTCTGGCTTATTGCACTTCTGATTAACGTCCCCCGGGTCAATCGCTGCTGTCAACACCCGCAGGGGTTCCTTACGGTTGAAGGCCAATGACAGCCCACCATGTACATGCTGCGTCTTCTTTACCCATGTTACTGTTAGCAGACCTGCAGGTGCCTTCCAGACCTTGGTGTTATCAATCATTCCGCTGTGCGCACGGGAGTGCTCAGGTGCCTCTTCAGGATTTCATTTGCTTGTATGACTATGCAGTAGTATTGCCCAATCACCAGGGGAGTTTTGTTTTTACTTGTTTACTCATTTGCTTCTGAGGGATCTCTACGGTCTTTCACCCTGGCTATGACACCCCACAATCGCACCTCGGCACAAGCTCATCAGATCATCAGAGACTGTCTAGTCACAGTGATCCTGGGAGCTATGAGGTGCTACCATGGTCTGTGATTTGCATTTCCCTCACCACAAACTGTGATTTGCATTTCTCTCACAGCTAGACCAAGCCTCTTTTCCTATGCTTGTTGCCCATCCATTTCTTTCCTTGCTTAATTTTAAAACATTTTTTTAGAACATCCATTTTATTTTATGTGTATGTTTTGCCTGCATGTATGTATGTGTGCCACATGTGTGCAGTGGCCTCCGTGTCCAGAAGAAGGCATCATATCTCCCGGAACTGGGGTTACAGGTGGTTGTTAACCGCAGTGTGGGTGCTGGGAACTGAACCCTGGTCCTCTGCCAGAACAGCCAGTGCTCTTAACCACTGAGCCACCTCTCCCAGCCCTTGCTGCCCATTATGTCACCTTTTAAGAAATGTCTCTTCAGGTTCTTTGCCCATTTTTAATTGGTTTGTTTCTTTGCTATTGAGTGTTTCAGTTATATATTTCTAATATTAGGTCCTTATCAGCCTGAAGATATTTTCTTGTGTTCTGTGGGCATGCCTGCTGTCTCCGTGGCTGTTCTCAATCTTTGCTCATTGGCACAGCCCTACTTGACCATTTTTGCTTTTGTTTCTTGTGAGGAGTTGCATTAAAGCAATCATGAACAAGAGCCCCGAAAGGATGCTACCATCTTGCTACGGGCGCCATGGCTTCACCGGCTACCATCTTGTTACGGGAGCGCCATGGTTTCACCCGAGAGTGTTTCATCCCTGTTTAATATTTGTGTGTGGTTAGGGGGACCTGGGTCTCACTTTATCTTTCTTTATGAGGATATTCAGCTTTCCAAACACCATTTTCAAAGGCTTCCTGCAGTGTGCTTATCGCCTTCATGAAGACCAGACAGTAGGCCTACGGTTCATTTCCAGGGTCTCTATCCCACTGACAAGCCTCTGTTTTGGTACCACATTACTTCGATGGATGCTGCACTTGGAAATGAGGTCCGCCAGCTTCATGCTTCTTGCTCGAGCTCTAACCAAGGAGTCACGAACACACACACACACACACACACACACACACACACACACACACACACTGTACTCCCTTTTCCTGTAACCTCCATCCCACAGTTTGGCAGCACCTAAGTGTTTGAGGGCCATGTGGAAGACTCAGAAGAGCCACTTAGATGGTGTTGCTTCCACTCTCGCTCCACCAAGGAGACACGGCTGCCAATCCTAGGTGATGCTTGGTTACAAGTGATTTGAATGGGCTTTATGCCAGTGACTCGCAGTACAGTAGATAACAACTTTCCCCTTATATCTATAGCTTCTCTCTCCTCAGGACCAAGGCTTGGGCCAAGATCCCATCAAATGAGAAGAACCATAAGCTGGTTTCAGAATGTCTCTTTTCTTCTAGAATCCAAGGAGTGGGGGATGGTGGGTCAGGGTGGGGCAAGTGACTCTTTCTTCCTAACACTGTACGCACTGCGCTCCTGTAGGCTGTCCCCACCCCCAGTGCCACCGCTGCACACGCACAGGTGTCCAAACTTTGGCTAACACTTGTCGTTCATCTTTTCTCTTCTGTGTCTTATTTCAGTGCATTTAATATGTAAACAGAAGTACCTGGAGCTTATAACATATATGTAAATATTCTGAAATAATACAGGACTCATTTCACATGATGAGCTTATTGAAAGTGATCCAGACTGAATTTCCTTACTCAATGTTCTGGTACTCAGTTTCATTCAGGCTCACTGTTTGGGGAACAAGGCTGTTTGGGGCATTCTTTTACATATCTTCTACTTTAGTGCAGGAGCAAAGCCTGTACCTTGAGGTGAGTTACTCCATCATATGACACACAAATTTACAGGTGTGCTTCCATGGCATCTGGCTCCTCTTGTTTTACATGCTTTCAAGGCTCATGCATGTTGTAGCGTGTAACATCCCCTTATTCTTTTTTGGTGGTTTCTATGAGAACGTCCCCCATAGGCTCATCTATTTAAATGCTTGCTCCCCTGGTGGTGGAACTGTTTGGGAAGGATTAGGAGGTGTGGCCTTGTTGGAGAAGGTACGCTTACTAAAGGTGGGCGTTGAGGTTTCAAAAAACCCCACACCAGACCACCCCCCTCTTTCAGCCTTTCAGGGTTGGTAGATCAGATATGAGCTCTCAGCTACTGCTCCATCTAGTGGCTTGTCTGCCTTTCTACCCGCTACCGCCATGCCTCCTGCCTCAGTGGCCATAGACTCACCCTCTGAAACTGGAAGCAAGCTCCCCAATTAAATGCTTTCTTTTATAAGTTCTCTGGGCCAAAGTGTCTCTTCACAGCAATGGAAAAGGAACCAAGACACCAATTAACAGCCCGTTGTATAGATATGGCCCGTTATATGTCTCTTCTCACTAGTTAGACATTTATCTTTCAACTTCCGTGTATTAATTAAGAACAACGAGTGGCCATCCACATGCAAGCTTTTACATAAAGATGCATTGTCACATCCCTGGGCATGAAGCTGCCCCGTCAGGACTGCTCTGTGTTTCCCCAGCAGCAAGTGAGAGAGTTCCAGGTTTTCCCAGGTTCTCACCAACACTCTACAATCTCTATTTTTACAACCACGCGCTGTGGTATCATTGTAGCTTGAAATGTACAATTCCGACAGGCATCTTTCTCGTGCTATGGTCGCTGCTGTCTCTGTCTGTAACTCTGGTCAGCCTGGAACTAGGTGAGGAGACTAAGCCAGACGAGGCTAGCAGCAAACGCGTGTCAAACCTTCTGCATCTGACTTCTGGGGCTGGGATCACAAGCCTGTGTCATGACGCCCAGTCCTTTTCAAGTGCAGTTTGACCACTGGTATATCTTTGCATGAATGTCACCACCTGGAATTTTCAATACTGTCCTAATGGTATCATGGCTTCCATAGTAGTCTGAGGAGCGTCCCTTATGTCTTTCTAATCTGGACTCAACCTATAAAATAGCCAGAAGCTGGCCACTTATTTTTAGGAATAAGATACCTTATAGATTCCAGTGAGATTATCAAAGCTCTGCTTCCTGCTCTTCCGCTTTGGTGGGTTTGCTGTGGTTGGCTTTTATTATTGTTATTGTTGTTTTAAAGAGAGTTGTTGTTTTCACTAAAGTTTTCAAATTAAGTGGCATAACGCTAGATAGAGTTATTTTGTTGTTTCTGCCTCTATGTGTGCGTCTCCTTTCTTAACACAATCTGTGTTTTGTGATTTTTTTTTCAGTTTGACTATGTGCAACATACATGTATGTAATATCAATAGGTTCTTTTAAAACAATTCACTATTTTCCTGTCCATCTAGTGTGTGTTTGTTTCCAAATTCTTGTGGGTTTTTTTTCCCTCTTGCTTCCTTTCTTTCTAAGTGGTTATCCTAATTTTTGTTTTCCAGCATCTTAGTTGCTTAACTATTAATTTTCATCCTTGGTTCTTTGATATGTAATGGGTTTAGTGCTATGAATTCCTTCCCAAGGATTTTGTCCCAGCCATCACAGGTGTCATATTATTGCCATTTCTCCGTTTACTATTGACGTTTTCCGATGTGATACAGCCTCCCCATCCTTGTAGGGACATTTAACTATCCCTGTGGCAAGTTGTCAGAAAACACATTTTCCACAGAAGTCCTCCTAACTTTGTTGAGATTTTTTTTTCTTTTTCCAGACAGGGTTTCTCTGTGTAGCCTTGGCTGTCCTGGACTCACTTTGTAGACCTGGCTGGCCTCAAACTCACAGCCATCCACCTGCCTCTGCCTCCCTTAGTACTGGGATTACAGGTGTGTGCCACCACGCCTGGTGAGATTTCTTTTATGAGCCAATAATACATCACTGCTTCTGAGCGTGAGAAAAAAGTGCATCATCAGGCTAGTGAATTGGCTCCACAAGTGCAGGTGATTGCCTCCAGCCTGGATGACCCGGGTTTGACCCTTGGAGTCCATGAATCTTGTAAGGTGTCCTCTGATCCACACAACATGGTGACATGTAATCTCTCCCTCCCCTCCCCTCTTTGAACACTAAGGAAGATGTGCATTATCTAAGTTTGTTATCTGTCGTATTTACTGTTCCATGTTTGTATTCTGTTCTTTTTGTTTTGTTTTGTTTTGTTTTTTCGAGACAAGGTTTCTCTGTGTAGCCTTGGCTGTCCTGGACTCACTTTGTAGAACAGGCTGGCCTCGAACTCACAGCGATCCACCTGCCTCTGCCTCCCTAGTGCTGGGATTAGAGGCGTGCACCACCATGCCTGGCTCGGTATTCTGTTCTTAATCTTTACTACTGTGTTTAGTTTAATAATGGAAAGGAACCCAACTCACATTTCCCCATTTTATATCCTTCTCCCATGCCTTTCCTCTCTCCCTCAATCTCTTCTTTGCAACAAGTTTTCCTCTTACTTTCATGTCTTCTTTCTGTGTGGGACCCACTGAGTTTAACTGGGGTACTTGCAGGACTGTGAGTGGGAAATCATTTACTGGAGAGTGGGCAACTTAACAGTGGCTTACCACTGGGAAAGTGACATTTTTCTCCCCCCAGGATTCTGCTTAGTTCTCTGTCGACTTCTTTCAGCTACAGTTAAATGGGAATAAGAATCTCAATTGAGAAAACGTCCTCATCAGATCCCCTGCAGGCTAGTCTGTGAGGCACTTTCTTGATTGCTGACTGACAGAGAATGGGCCCAACTCTTTGTGTGCGGTGCCGGCCCTGGGCCTGTGGTCCTGGGTTGTTTAAAAGGCAGGCTGAGCAGGCCGTGGGGAGCAAGCCAGAAGCAGCACTCCTGCGAGTGGACAGTGCAACCCGAATAAATCCTCTCCGGGTTGCTTTTGGTCTGTGTTTTCTCACAGCAATGGAAACCTAACAAGAGCATCCAGCAACCATTAACTGCCCAGTAGTCTCTCAGCGTCCACTATGAGGAAGTGCCAACAGGCCCAGTCTTGTGCACATAGCCGCAGCTTCAGCGAGTTCCTGAAGTTGTCATGTCCAGAAGTTGTCTTTTTTTTTTAACTGCACTTCTGTGCCCTGCACTCTTGTCACTCCCTCACACATTTTGGTGACAGGCATCCTAATTCTCTTCACTACCCTCCCTTTTTCTTTTCTTTCTTTCTTTTCTTTTCTTTCTTTCTTTTTTTTTTTTTTTTTTGTTTGTTTGTTTGTTTGTTTTTCAAGACAGGGTTTCTCTGCATAGCCTTGGTTGTCCTGGACTCGATTTGTAGACCAGGCTGGCCTTGAACTCACAAAGATCCGCCTGCCTCTGCCTGGGATTAAAGGGGTGTGCCACCACACCCAGCTTTTTTTTTTTTTAAGCTGGAGTTACAAACAGTTGTGAGCTGCCATGTGGGTCCTGAGAATTGAACCCAGGTCCTCTGGAAGAACAGCCAGTGAGTGCTCTCAACCTCTGAGCCATCTCTTCAGCCCCTACCCACCCCATTTCATAGTGAAGCCATTTTATTCAGGCACAGACAGAAATATATATATATATATCCCCAGAGAAATGAATCTTTTATCATTATAAATGATAATGCTTTATTTATAAATATAAATACTATAAGTACAGATGCTTTTATCTCAAGAATGCCTGCTTTACATTTACAATCCTGTCTTCCTGTTATGTGTTGGGTCTGTTTTCTTCCTTTGAGTTTTCAATCTTTCCTTGAGCACAGTAAGCCTAGGCAGTGTTTTGTTTACATGAAAGCTTTATATAGCTCTAGTTTAAAAAGGTAAAACACGAGCTGGGCATGGTGGTGCACGCCTTTAATCTTAGCACTCAGGAGGCAGAGGCAGGTGGATCGCTGTGAGTTTAAGGCCAGCCTGGTCTAAAAAGCGAATCTAGGACAGCCAAGGCTACATAAAGAAACCCTGTCTCGAAAAAAACAAAACAAAAACAAAGTAAAACACTAAAATATATCACTAGCTCAAACTTTGCACCTTCTATCCTCCAAAGACAAGAGCTCTGGAAGTTGCACATAGTAACCAAATTGCCTGTGGAGCCAGGCTATCTCTCTTTTCTTCTAGACAGGGTTTCACTGCGTAGCCCTGGCTGTCCTGGACTTGCTCTACAGACCAGGCTGGCCTTGAACTCATAGCAATCCATCTGCATCCGCCTCCAGAGTGCTGAGATTACAGGAATGTTACCACCACACTCGGCCAAACCAGGGCACTTCATCCAACAAGATCCCGTATGACCGAATGACATCTCTGGGCCTAGTAAATGCATTTACAAAAAAACCAAAATAGAATGAAGTTCCATGATTCTAAATAAGCCCAGTTTTCTGGCAAACAAAACCCTCTGTTTTCTGTCTCCCAGGCCACAAATGTTGATTCGTTACTACAGATTCCACAGGCTGCAGGAACAGTTACAGCATTAAAATATGAAGTTCTGCTTTTTGTAGGAGGTAACAGAACTGTTTCTGGGCACACTGACAAAGTCAACAAGGTCAGGAGAATTATAACATAAGGAGTAATAAGCCTCAGATTAGTAAGGGACAAACACTAAGGAAAGGAAAAGAGGTGGCCAGGGTGTTTAAAGGAACCACAAGGACACTTTTTATAGCTGAGGTCCACTCTTTCGTTTCTTTCCCTTTTGTTTTTGAGACTGGGTTTTATAATATAGCCTTGTCTGACTTGAAGCTCATTCTATAGACCAGACTGGCCTCAAACTCAGAGAGGTCTGCAGTGTCTCTGTCTTCCAAGCGCTGGGCCTACAGAAGTGCTCCGCCATGCCCAGCCTGCTTTGTTTTTAAAAGGGAATTTTTCCCGGGATGAAGTATTTCATTCTGGGTATTAATGAGAGAGAAATACCAATGCACCGTGGATACCTTCAGCAAACCCAGGCCCTTCTATTTTTCACAAATCAAATTCCAACGGGGCAGGAGTCTAAGACACAAATACGTTTCAGTCATTTTGAAGTCAAATTGTATCCAAACCAAGTAAAACTTACATCACAAACATCTCCCGCTAAGAGCATGGCTGGGGTGCCCTTGAGCCTCCGTCAGGGTTCCCAGAGCCTTACCGCAAGCCTATGGTCAGGCCCACCGAATTCCCACCGAGGCCGCTGGCCCCTCCTTCCTGCACGGATGGACAAGCCGCGGGCATATAGTTTGTTTTCCTGTTTATTGTGCTTTTGACTTTCTTGTGTTTTTGTCCTTTTCTGCCTTCTTCTTGGAGTCCAAATCCCTTGCCAGTTGGCAGACCTTAGTCTTTTTTTTAAATCTCAAATGCTGGTGGTCACTTTCAAGGCAGGCAGGGGGTGGGCCTTCGCTACACACCGGGGGGAGGTGGAGGCTTACAGACACTCCCTCCAGGAAGAGGGCTTTCCTACGTGGGAGTGACGCCCCTCCTTCGGTAGGCAGAGGACTCGAAAAGGCCCCAGACACTGGGGGCCACGGTCAAAGCAAACGCAACTGGTCTGGATGTGGTTGGAAGAAAGATGGAGAACACGCATTTCCACCTTTCCATAGCGCGAAGGCAGTGCTTCCTGGTGACCCAGAGGTTTGGTAGTTGGAGGTTGGAGGATGGGAGACCCCAGGGTTTGGTAGTGGAGACGGTGGTGTCTTTTGCGTGGTGGCAAGTGGGGGAAAGCTGTTTGTCATCTTGTGGACGACTTCGGTAAAGAAGACAATGAGTTACCGTCAAGCAGGGACACTGATGACTACCTGCTGGTGTTGCTCGGTCCGCACCAAGGAGGACGTATTGCCTTGGTAGAGTTTTTGGAAAATTCTCTAAGAGGGTGTGATGAGAGCTGGAGAGTAGGTGGCCTCCTTCTAATTGAGTGTGACCTCTGGTACCATCTAAGTCCAGGACAGAAAAGAAAAGTGACAACCAAACAGAAACAAACCCAAGACAGATCTGGGGCATAGTGGAGAGCAGGCAGGGTTTCAGACAGTACGACCTATGAACATAGTTAATTGGGGAAGGCAGGTTTCTTTCTTTCTTTCTTTCTTTCTTTCTTTCTTTCTTTCTTTCTCTTTCTTTCTTTTCCCCAATCAGGCCTATACTTTTTCAATAAAAGTCTTAAATATCTAGCAAAAATCACTACTGTTTTAATAATGATCCTGAGGCAGCTATGGTAGCAATGGAGAAACCATTTGTTTTTGTTTTTGGGATGGGGGGAGGGTCTTGCTCACGGTATTTGCTACACAGTTTAGAGATTAATTAGACGAGCAATGCAATAAGCAGAATTGACTATTAGGGCAGAAATCCCCTTACAGAAGCAGAAGATACGTTTCAACATGAAGAGGAAAGTTTGTATTATGAGCGTTCATTAGCATATATATTGATGTCAGTATTGCAGAGCAAACATTTGTGTTCTGGTTATTGTTACAATGCTGCCTTAGTTCATCTCCTAATGCTGCTACCTAATGCAACACTGAAAATCGCCCAGCAGCTTCTTCTTGTGTTGGCATTCACAGAGTGAAATTCCTTTGTTCGAATTGCATATGTGCCAGCCGCCTGCTAGGAGTCTCATATTGAAACAGAGGATGACAGGCAATGGAATGTAAAAACTACATGATCTTCTCTGAGGGGGTGACTATATGGAGGAAAGAAATCAAAACAGGAAGGAGCAACAAGAGGTGGTTTTAAGTAAGGAAAGCGCTGCGGGGTCAGATACGAGCAGGATGTTTCCTGTGTTTCTGAGGGTTGATGAGCAAGTCTGTGAGGAGGCAGAGCTGGAGGAAGAGAACAGGGGAGGGTAAGATCAGAGACGTCAGAGGCAGATCACAGGGCTCTGTAGCCCACTGTAGGTACCCTGTTAGGTGATGTGCTGGGAGATGTTAAGGCAGAGCGGCTCTGCCTTCTACATTAGCATAACTGACACCATAGTGGAAGTACCATTCAGGGTGTAAAACTCAGCACGTAGACAGCGCCTCCAGTGAAACCGAAAGTATAGGCCCAATCCATCCCAGCCCACAGTTCTGGGAAAGTCTCTAAATGTACTAACCTTTAGTTTGTTTTTGTTTTAAAGATTTATTTTATTATTGTGTATTTTATTATTGTGTTGTCTGCTTATTTACCGGCAGGCCAGAAGAGGGCACCAGGTTACATTATAGATGGTTGTGAGCCACCATGTGGTTGCTGGGAATTGAACTCAGGACCTTTGAAAGAGCAGGTGGTGCTCTTAACCACTGAGCCATCTCTCCAGCCCTGCTTCTGTAGTTCTGAATCTAGCTAACTGTTCTTGTTAACTGATGTATATCAACCTAGAACATGGTTTTAATGCATAAAAGCTCACCCTGAGAAGCTCGGTCTACAGTGGGATCCTAGTGCAGCCACCGGGCTGGCTAATACACACTTCCTATCGCCTTAAACCCACGTCGAAGGAGTCTTTTCTGCTTCTGCAGTGACCCGTGTTCGGCTCAACTCAACGCATGGACTAAGGCGCTCCTCCCCTGTCCAGTCGTTGCAGGTTCTTGAGAAAACACTGTAAGTGCATGAAACTAGTGATCCGCATGTGCCGTCTTAAGCTCCTGACGCTAAGATCTGGGTATAGTCATATGATTCCCTCTCAGAATGGTTTACCATCCCTCAGCTGATGGTAACTCCACCTGGCTTGGTCTGCGGGCTCCGCCGTTAGTGCACATCCTAGTCCAATCCCTTTGGCAACATCCATCACCTCCCCAGCCCACGGAGGCCACTCCGGTCACTCGCCTCCCGTATTAGCACAGCGGCCCCCTGAATCAACCTTCCAGCCTCTGCTTTTATTTCCATCTACCCTGATCACAGTCAGAAGAGGAGCCAACAAGCACACAACTGCGTTGCTTCTTATTTCACTCAAGAACGATGAATTACTGTGTTGGCCAAGGGTCCATGTCAGCGCTGCAGTCTGGCCTCTAGTGCTGTGCTCTAGACACAGGCAACAGCTTCTTAGCGCCTAAGTGCCAAGGATGTTCCTTCATGTGTGTAATCGATCGGTGCTGCAATCCTGAGAAGTCCACTTGTTGTTGGTTTTGGTGCTGTTGCTGTTTTTGTTTTTTGTTTTTTTTGTTTTTTTGTTTTTTGTTTTTGACAGGATTTCATTATATGGCCCAGGCTGCCCTACATAGAGTAGGCTTGCCGTAAATTAGAAACCTAACCTGCCTCTGCCTCCCAAGTGCTGGAATTAGAGGTGTGTGCCACCATGCCTGGCTGACCCTGAGAAGTTACATAACTCAGTCAAGGTTATTTACACAGCTGAGGAGCCGAAAAGCTGAGGCTATGCCGAGCTTCTGGTTATGGGGCCCAGCCTCCACTCTTGAGGCCTCCTGCTTTTGAGAGGTGATAATTTCACTATAGCACATTTTAAATATTCACCTAGGACTGTCCCCTCCCCCAACACACACACACACAACTAGGAACATCAGAAAAAAATCCCAAGTAATTAAATTATAGTCAAATGTGGTGGCACACACTTTTAATCCCAGCATTTGGGGCAGCAGAAACAGGCAGATCTGAGTTCAAGGTCAGCCTGGTCTACAGAGTGAGTTTCAGGAAAGCCAGGGCTACATTGGGAAACCCTGGGGCAGGGCTGGTGTGTGTATGTGTGTGTGAGTGTGTGTGTGTGTGTGTGTGTGTGTGTGTGTGTGTGTGTGTGTGTGTGTATACCCATGAAGACCAGAAGAAGGCACTATTTCCTAGGCACAGTACGTAATCACAGATCTTATTTTGATCCTTTACATGTTCTGAGTTGTATTTGTAGGTTCTGTCTTTACCTCACAGTCATTTCTGTGAGTTCTTTTCCAGAACCCACGTCCTCTATTTCTCTGAGGCTGAACAACTTGGCCAAACCCTTTCCTGACGCTGTCCTTTATTCATTTTTCTCACTTGTCTTTTTCTTAGTCTGCTTCTTTTGGGGAGAAGGGGTAGTGAGGGTAGGAGGGCACAGATGCCAAGTTAGGGTGACTCTTTGCAGTCCTCCAATGGTTTTGTTTCCACCTCTTACTCATCTTCTGAGAATGACAACTGTGCCCAGGCCTGCCATGACATCCTGAGTGCTATGGGAGATTGTCTACTAGCATGAAACAGCTGGTGGTTTCAACCTGGGGTTCACAAGGCAGTGGGGCACATCTCTCCTGCAGAGCGAGAGCTCAGGAGTCTCTGCAGACCACCTGATGCTGACTTCAGTGGGATTGGGCTGCAAGTGAGGCAGGCAGCTGCGACTACCTTGGAGGATTCTCACTCCCAGGTCAACTCTCCTCCACTTGGAGGAGATAAGCAATTCACCAAGGCTCCCCACAATCCTGTTTCACTTGTCACAGGGACTTTTCATGGAGGTGGTGTGAAGCCTGTGTAACCCCATTTCTGAAAAGGAAATTCCATCTTTTTAGGAAATGTGGAGTCTGACTAACTCCATTCTGTTAAAGGGTTACAAGACTCCATCATATCACAAAAGACCTCCAGCTCTAGCCCAGAAAGAACTCCCCAAATGAGGCCAAGCTAAGAGCCAATGTTTATATCCTCAGGTCTGGGTAAAAGTCCCTGCACCAGGTTACATCAACCACAAATGAACCTGGCCTTACAGTCCTTATGTGCTCACCTAGCAACAGCCAATCAGCTCACTTTGGGAAAGCACCCAGAGTCCAAATATACTTTCTGCTGGTCAAACTGACCGCAAATGGTCTAGCACATAACAACAGTCAATCAGGGACAGACATGTCTGTCTGTTCAAATGTCATCCAATCATATACTGTAAAACCCACTTCTTTGTCTTAAACCTATAAAACCCAACACATTTTCTAGGCTCTGGGCTCCTATTCCCCAATCCACTGCATTGGTGAGGGAGGGTGTCCCTGCCCGGGCTTGAATAAAAAAAACCTTCGTGCACTTGCATCAGAAGTGGCTCTTTGGGGACCTCAATATCTGGGTGCAACAGTGACATTTTCAGATTTGCTTTCCAAGCTTGACCCACCTATTGCAATTGCTTTGGGAGTTCGCTTGGGTTAGGTCCAAGTCACTTAGCAAATACTCTTCCTTATCTGTGGCCTGAGTTCAGGACTGGTTTTGTTTGTTTAATAGAATATGCAGTTTTCTTCTTCTTTTAGTTCTTAAGGGCTGCAGTGGCATGGGGGGGGCGGGTAAAGGGCCTTGAAAGCATTGAATAATTAGTCTTCTATGAAGGTCTCTTTCCCAGAAGACTGGAAGACGAAAAAGTATGGCTACGTGATAACAGATGGAAGTGATTTGGGCAGGGAGAAGGAACACTAGGTCACTGGAAACTCAAGGCGTGGTTGGAGAGTCTCCCAGTGTGAGGTCGGAGATCACGCCTGGAAAAGATGCATCCACTGTGAAGACCAGTCAACTTTCAGCTCTGTGAAGGGCTTAAAAAGGTCACATCCGGGTTTAGCTACAGTATAAACACTTGAGCCATGAAAAAGGTAAATAAGCTTTTGGTTTGGTTTGGTTTTGTAGGGAGAGTTATTTTAACTTTTTATTGATTCCTTGTGAATTTTACATCATGTACACAATCCCACTCATCTGCCCATCCACTCATATCTGCTCTCCATCATTGTACACTGACAAACACACACACACGCACACACATACACACACACACAATATCTTGTTATGGAAGCTGTAGCATGTCAGAGTGTTTCCCACAGTGTATGTACCCTTTTCCCCACACTTCTTTGCTTGCCAATGCTCACTGCAATGAGTCACTGGTCTGGTCCCAGGCCTCTGGCTTCTGTTACAGCATCAAAATTGGATCCTCACTGGGACTTCTCTCCGATAGTCCATGTCATGGGCAGACTGTTGCTTTGGATCTTCAGGACCAGCCCCTTCATGCGCTCCAGCAGTTCATAGATGGGGAGTTGTAGGGTGGGCCAACTAAAAGCCCTGGATCTGGGCCCTGAGTGTTAGCTGAGCTGGTCAGCCCATGGGGGTGGGTTTTTTGTTTTGTTTTTGAGGCACGTTCTTAATATTTTGCTCTGCGTGGTTTGGCACTATCTATGTGCACCAAGCTGGTCTCTGGGTCACACACACAAGCACATAGCTTCCCTAGGTGCTAAGATCAAAAGTGTACTTCCAAGGGTACTTCCCCACATGATGATCTCTTATTCCTCTAGAACCTTAAGCCAAATGAACACAGGTTCATACGCAGACAGTAGAGGTGATGCGTGGTCTCCGTTTTAGTGAGGGCTTCATTGCTGTGGAGAGACACCATGACCAAGGCAACTCTTCTAAAGGAAGACACTTCACTGGGGCTGGCATACAGTTCCAGAGGCTCAGTCCAGTATCATCATGGCGGGAAGCATGGTGCCAGAGGTCCTGGAGATGGAGCTGCAAAAGAACGCCTCCCATCCTTACGGGGCATTTGTCAAGTATTCTGTCACAGCAACAAGAAAAGCAGTGACCCATGCATTTTTATCTTTTCTTCTCAGACGAATGCTTTGAGGACCAGCTATTACCTTTTTGTCTAGAAATGGAGATCACCGGACCAATGACCCCACCAAGTTTACGACACATGCTTTGACAGCAAAACCTCAAGAGAAACACAAACTTAAAAGGTATAGGTATTTTCTGTGAAAAGTTAAGACAAACTGTGCTTGGTATTTTGAAAGTATGTGTAAAACGGGAATGCAAAGAGGCACGGGGCCAGCACTCGATATTTCTGAGTTACGTGGCGTAAGAGTGAGAAGTGGCTATAAGCATTAGTGGCACATTTTGGAATTGGTTTTTATTACTAAAAATAAGTTCTTAAAAACAGACAAGTATTGCATTTGTCTATAGATGTTCTATTTCTAAAGGTGAGTTGACCCTCTCCAAGGGACAGGGACGAATCTCATCATCCTGTAGCCCCTGGGACGCTCACGGTATGAAATGTTCATTATCCAAGCAAAAGAAACATTTTGTTAAAAGTTCCTGAGAGTCTGCTGCTTACTTACAGGAGTGGGGAAACACCTGGAAGACGGAGTCTGAGAAGACCAAAACAAAGAGCAAAGCGCTAACCCCTTCTACATTGGGACACAAGACCATGAATGGTTATTATGCCAGTCTTCATTTTGTGAAATATTCTTTGATTGAAAAAAATTAAATTCACAAAGTGCAATCTTAGAAATGGCCAGATACAACCCTACACAGTACAGCTTCACAGAACACCAGACAGATCTCCCACATCACTCTGGACTACCCAGTCCTGGAATACACCAAGGACAGATAGAACATAGAAAATTAAAGTTCTAGGACTTAACATGCAGCTAAGAATGCTAGCGTGGGTCAGGCGTGGAGGCGCACACCTTTAGATCTCTGTTGAGTTCGAGGCTAGCCTGGTCTACCGAGTGAGTCCAGGATAGCCAAGGCTACACAGAAAAACCCTGTCTCAAAAAGTCAAACCAAGGCAAAAAAGAAAAAAAGAAAAAGAAAGAAAGAAAGAAAGAAAAGACTTTGTGAAGTAGTTTATATCTGGAAGGCCAATCCTAAAGACTCTACCTGGATCTTCAAAATGGAAGCCAGAAAGCTGATCTGTCTCAGAAAAGATCAAGACTAGCTAAGAATCATCACGGTGTTTTTAAAATCTAGACTAAGACCATCTTTCTAGCAGTTACAGAAGCACACCGCACAGATGTCGGAAGGCAACCGCCACATAGGCACAGAGAGATCAATGACGTAAGTTCAGAAACAGACCCCGGCATAGGCAGACACATTCCCCATCTGTGTCGCTTCTGACCACAGTGACATGCAATATGCAAACCGCCTTGGGATTAAGTAACAATGTAAAGAGTGAAAGGATTACAAGAAAATAGCAAGGTATTTTCAGTATCTTATAATAAACAGAAAACACAAATAGAAAATATGGACACATGAAGGAGGTCACAGCAACGGGACTCTGAGCAGGGCCGGGTGGTGCCAAGTCACACTAAGGATCCAAAAGGAGATGATGCAGGGAGATTTCAAATTCATGGTTTGCCTGGAAAACAGTGAGTCCAGGGCCAATAGAGTAAAAAAAAAAAAAAGTGGGGGGTGGTGGTTTGGACTGGGAGTGTAAAACACAATTTACCATGCAGAAAAATTCTATGCTAGAAGAAAACTTAGTTAAGTAGAGACTCCCAGGAAGATGGTCTACCCAAAGAACATATATACAAAGTGCACTGTCTCCTAAAATAGGAAAGGTAGCATCACGAGATGTGGTGGCCCACATGCTTGAGAAGGACTAGGAGGTGTGGCCTTGCTGGGGAGGTGTGCCACTGAGAGGGGGCTTCCAGGCTCAAAGGCCCATGCCCCTCTCAGCTGCTGCCCCAGCCCCATGCCTGCCGGCCTGCTGCCATGATGACCATGGACTCACCCTCTGAAACCAAAAGCTCCCAACTAATTTGGTCTTCTGTAAGTTGCTTTTGTCATGGTGTCTCTTCACTGATAAGACACAGGGTGTGACTAAAATTCAAAATTCATGCTCAAGAAAACAATGATTACAAAGGAAACACTTGGGGAAAGGACATGAAAAGGAAATATATATATTAGAAAAATAATCTGTAAAAAAGTGAAAACTTGGGCTGGAGAGATGGCTCAGAGGTTGAGAGCGCTGACTGCTCTTCCGAAGGTGCTGGGTTTGATTCCCAGCAACCACATGGTGGCTCACAGCCATCTGTGGTGGGATCTGATGCCCTCTTCTGGCCTGCAGAGCACTGAATACATAATAAATGGATGGATCTTAAAAAAAAAAAAAAAAAGTGAAAACTCCAAACAATGCTGTTTCATTTGTAGTGTCAAGTGAATGAACAAATTGATATCTACAGCACAGAATTAGAGGAAGAAAAAAGTACTAAACTTTTTCCAAAGCAATTTGGCCAAATATATAATTACTTCAAGGGTGTCTCCTCACTTCTCTGCACCGGACAAACACAGGACCACAGGCATTATCACATGTACAGCAGAACAGGGACAGTAATCACGGCCTTCCCGAGCCATGCCACATAGTTTCTACAAAGGACAGGGTACACTAGTGTGTGCTCACAGAAACCACTTTTAAAGGGTAGGAAGGCAAAGGTTGCAGAAAGACAGCTTTTGCCAAGCAGTGGTGGTGACACGTCTTTAATCCCAGCACCCAGGAGGCAGAGGCAGGCGGATCTCTGAATTTGAGGCCAGCCTGGTCTAGAGTGAGTCCCAGGACAGCCAAGGCTACACAGAGAAACTGTCTCAAAAGCCAAACCAAACAAAAAGTTAGTTAAAAAAAAAAAAAAAAAGATACCAACACCAAAATATGAAATACAAAAGTCATCATTTCAGTAGCTATTTCCGAGTTGCCTAAGCTGTTGTTGCTGTTTAATTGGCACAGTGTTCGCCATCTGAATAACGGCATCGGAGAACTTGGTCCTAGCAGCCTCTATGTGGGAACAACTTCTAAGGACAACTGTTGAAGCAGGTCAGCTGCTCTGCTTCCTGCTCTGCCCAGACACGGAATCCTAGCTGAATGCTTTATTGTCAGGGAGCTGTATCCCCTGCCGCGGTGGACTTAGAACCTCTCAAACTGAGAGAAAAAAAAAAAAAGCAAAAAAAAAAAATACACACAAACAAATGTCAACCCTTACAATGCCTTTGCCAGATATCCCAACATAGAAATGAGAGCAGTTACCAATACAGATTTTTGGCATTGAGAAGAAGGGCCACTGCTTCATACACATGAACACAGACTCTTACAAATGGCCCACAGGAGAAATGCTGAAGTTGGAGCTACATGTTAGAGAAATGCTAGCATGCTGTAAGCTGATCTCAGATGAGCCATTCTGGTGAGGCCTCAAAAAGTTAGCATGCTAAGGCAGAGAGACAGCAGAGAGCCCAGCTCATGAGGTTTCACAGGGAAACAAAGGCACTACGGCAGTGGTTCCCAACCTGTGGGTCACGGCAAACTCAGACATCAGCACCCAGATGTATAGTCACTCCCAACACAGATGCCCCAACAGCAGTGTGACAACATGAGCAACAACAGCCGGGCCACATGCACCCACCAGGGCCCAGCTGCCCTACGACAGCAAGACCTGGATATTCAATGCAGCTGGAAACAAGGAAACAACCTTACAACCAACTTTGTGAACATGACAGAAGCCCTTAACAAGGAAAAAAAAAAGGCAAACAAAAGCTGGGTGTGGTGGCACATGCCTTTAATCCCAGCACTCGGGAGGCAGAGGCAGGTGGATTGCTGTAAGTTTGAGGCCAGCCTGGTCTACAAAGCCAGCCTAGCACAGCCAAGGCTACACAGAGAACCCTGTCTTGAAAAACAAAAACAGAACAACAACAGCAAAATAAAGGCAAATAAAAAATTGGAGGAAATCAATACCTTAGAGAATGCCAAAAAAAAGTCAAGGAAAACAAAAACAAAAACAAACAGGTGAAGGAAACTGTTCAGACCTGCAAGTTGAAATAGAAGCAATAAAGAAAACACAAACTGAGAATTCTGGAGATGGAAAATCTAGATATTCAAAGAGGAACAACAGATGTAAGCATCACCAACAGAACACAAGATATGGAAGAAAGAATCTCAGATGTTGACGATACAATAGAAGAGATAGATTCATTTGCTTAAAAAAAAAAAAGGTAAATCTAAGAGGTTCCTGACACAAAACATCCAGGAGATCTGAGACACTATGAAAAGACCAAACCTAAGAATAATACAAATAAAAGGAGAAGACTTCCAGCTCAAAGGCCAGAAAATATTTTCAACAAAATTATAGAAGAAAATTTCCCCAACCTAAACAAAGAGATGCCTATAAACATATAGGATGCCTACAGAACGCAAAGTAGATTGGGCCAGAAAAGAAAATCCTCCACCACATAATAGTCAAAACACTAAGTGTACAGAACAAAGAAAGAGCATTAAAAGCTGAGAGGGGAAGAAGACCAGGTAACATATAAATGCAAGCCAATTAGAACTGCACCTGACTTCTCAAAAGAGACTCTAAAAGCCAGAAGAACCTGGATAGATGTCCTGCAGGCCACACGTGCCAGCCAAGGCTACTATACATAGTTGAATTACCATAGATAAAGAAAACAAGATACTCCATGACAAAACCAAATTTAAACAAAATCTATCCACAAATCCAGCCCTAAAAGCCCCAGAAGATAGAAGGAAAAGTCCAGCCCAGAGAGGTTAACTACACCCAAGAAAACAAAGGAAATAAATTCATATCAACTAAACTAAAAGGAAACACACACACACACACACACACACACACACACACACACACACACACAAACACACACACACACACTACCACACCACCACCACAAAAATAACAGGAATCTCAATCTCAATATTAATGGACTCAATTCCCTAATAAAAAGATACAAGCTAACAAAATGAATAGGAAAGTGGGATCTATTCTGCTGTATACAAGAAATGCACCTCAATATCAATGATAGACATTTCCTCAGAGTAAAGGACTAGAAAACCATTTCCCAAGCAAACAGACCCAAGAAGCAAGCTGGAGTAACCATTCTAATCTCTTATCAAAATAAACTTTAAACCAAAATTAATGAAGAGAGATGGGAAAGGACACTTCATACTTTTCAAAGGAAAAAAAATCCACCAGGATGGCATCTCAATTCTGAACATCTATGCCCCAGATGCAATGGCACCCACATTCATTATTACTGAAGCTTAAATCATACACTGAACCCCACACGCAAATAGTGGGAGACTTTTAACACCCCACTCTCACCAACGGGCAGACTATCAAGACAGAAACTAAACAGAGGAATAATGGAACAGATATTATGACTTAAATAGACCTAACAGACATCTACAGAACATTCCATCCTAACACAAAAGAATATACCGTGTCAGCACCTCACAGAACTGTCTCCAAAATTGACCATATACTTGGTCACAAAGCAAGTCTCAACACATACAAGAAAATTGTAATTACCCTCTGTTTCTTTTCTTCTTCTTCTTTCTCCTTTTTTTTTTTTTGGTTTTTCGAGACAAGGTTTCTCTGTGTATCTCTGCCTGTGTCCTGGACTCACTCTGTAGACCAGGCTGGCCTTGAACTCACATCAATCTGCCTGCCTTTGCCTCCCATACCCTCTGTTTCTTATCAGACCACTATAGTTGTACTTGAAAAACAGAAACAACAGAAAGCCTACAAACTCATAAAAACTGAACAACTCTCTACTGAATGACCACTGAGTCAAGGCAGAAATAAATTAAATATGTTCTAGAAGTCAATGAAAATGAAGGCACAACATACCCAAACTTATGGGGCATGATGAAAGCAGTGCTAAGAGGAAAGTTCATAGCACTAAGCACCTTCTAAAGAAATTAGCGACATCTCATACTGGCAACTTAACAGCATACCTCAAAGTTCTTGGAAGAAAAGAAGCAAATACACCCAAGAGTAGTAGATGGCAGTCAATAATAAAATTCACGGTTGAAATCAATAAAACAGAAACAAAGAGAACAACAAAGAAAATCAATCAAAGAGTTGGTTCTTTGAGAAAATCAACAAGATTGACAAATCCTTATCCAAACTAACTAAAAGACACAGAGAGAATCCAAATTAACAAAATCAGAGATGAAAAGGGGGAACAAAACAACAAATACTGAGGACACTCAAAGAATCACACGGCCATACTTCAAAAACCTGTACTCTACAAAATGAAAATATCTAAAAGAAATGGACACATTTCTTGATAGATACCACTTACCAAAGTTAAATTAAGATCAGATAGACAATTTATATAGTCCTATAACCCCTAAGGAAACAGAAGCAGTCATTAAAAGTCTCCCATCCAATGAAAAGCCCTGGGCCTGATGGATTCAGTATAGAATTCTACCAGACTTTCAAAGAAGAGCTAATACCAATACAATACTCCTCAAACTATTCCACAAAATAGAAACAGAAGGAACATTCTCAAATTCATTCTATGAGACCACAGTCACCCTGACACCTAAACCACACAAAGACTCAACAAAGAAAGAGAATTTCAGAACAATTCTCACATGAACATTGATGTAAAAGTACTCAATAAAATACCTGAAAGCTGAATCCAAGAACTCATCAAAAAGATCATCCTACATGATTTAGTAGGCTTCAGTCCAGAGGTGCAAGGATCATTCAACATAAGAACATCTGTCAATGTAATCCACCATATAAACAAACTGGAAAAATAAAACAAAACAAAAACCAAAAAACATGATCTCATTAGATGCCGAACACCTCTTCATGATAAAAGTCTTAGAGAGATCAGAGATCAGAGATCCAAGGCACAAACCCAAACACAATAAAAGCAATACACAGCAAGCAGATAGCCAACAACAAAGGAAAGAAATTTAAAGCAACTCCACTAAAGAGAAATTTAAAGCAATTCCACTAAAACCAGGGACAAACAAGGCTGCACACTTTCCATATCTATTCAATACAGTACTTGAAGTTTTAGCTTAGAGCAACAATACAACTAAAGGAGATCAAGGAGATACAAATTGGAAGGAAAGTCAAAGTATTACTATTTGCATATGACACTATATATAAGCAACCCCAAAAATTCTACCAGGGAACTCCTATAGCTGATAAACCCCTTCAGCAAAGTGGCTGGAGTAAAACAAACAAACAAACAAACAAAAAACAAAACAACAAAAACAAAAACAATAAATGGGCTAAGAAAAAAAAATCAGGAAAGCAACCTCTTCACAATAGTCACAAATAATATAAAACATCTTAGTGTAAGTCTAACCAACTCACCCACAAATCCTTCAACCTACAATATGCCCTGCCCACAAGATGTGCTGGGTTAAAGGTGGCACAGAAATTGTGGGAGGGGAGGCCACACTGACACTGCCCGGAGGGCCAGGAGCCAGGGGCGGGACAGCCCAAAAACCCATCATAGAATCAAACACGAATGGGGGAAAACGTCAATGAAACTCTGCTATATTCATAGCCTGGCATCTAGCCCAACTGTCATGAGAGAGGCTTCACCCAGCAACTGATGGAAACAGATGCAGAGACACACAGTCAAACACTAGGCAGAGTTTGGGGAATCCCAGGGAAGACAGGAGAGGAGGGATTACAGGAGCCAGAGGGGGCAAGGACAACACAAGAAAACCCACAGAGTCAACCAGCCTGGGCCCACAGCGGCTCAGACTGAACCAACCAGGGAGCCTACATGGCCCCTGCACATGTGTTACAGGGGTGTGGCTTTATTTTCTTATGGGACTCCTTGACCTTGTGGGACTCCTAACAGCGGGAGCAGGAGCTGTCTCTGACTCTGTTGCCTGCCTTTGGGGCCTTCCCCCTACCGGGCTGCCTGGTCTATCCTTAATAGAAGAGGAAATGCCTAGTCTTACTGTAGCTTGATATGTCATGGCTGGTTGATATCCACTGAGGTTGGCCCTTTTCTGAATAAAAACAGGATCGAATGGGGTAGGGAGGAGGGAGTAGAGAGGAGAGGAGAGGAAACTGCCCTTGGGATGTAAAATAAATGAAACAAAACAACTGTGGGCCAGTCACGTGCTCGTGTTTGAACAACTGGCCCCAGCTTTTTATGTGATTTCAGGTTCAGCAGTCTTTGGGAGGTGAGGCCTAGAGACTAGGCTGGCTCTCTTGAGGCTGGAGGACCTTGAAAATCAATTGCCCAACCTGCTTCCTGTCCCACCAAGGCATCTTGGGAGAGGTCAGGGTCTCAATGCTTCCTTCACCAAGAAGGTGCTTTCTTCCCTGAACCCCTCACCCCAATGCAGGTATATGCTCTTACACCCCAAATAACCTCGGTAAGTATGACGAAAGTAACCAATACACCATGCATCTGATGTCGACAGTATTCCCACCTTTCCCATATTTTTATACAGGCATCTTGTAAGCAACCTGGGGAAGGGTGAGCTGAAAAAAGGATAGATATAGCTAAACTGTTAACTCTGTTCAGCGAATGAAATTTCACCACCCAAGATGTCTCTGGCATCTTATAAAAATCTTATATAAGATTATGACCTTAAATTTTATCTAGTATGTGACCATTGGGATTGTCAACTCAGGTACTGGTTTCTTTTACTTAGGAAATGTTTCCCATAGTTAACAGCTGTAGCATCATGGGAAACCATGTAGGCAAGCTGGTAGTAGCCTATCCAATAAAATCAGCCAACTTTAGCCATTCTCCCAGCCAAACACAAGTTCCCAACATAACTCAAGAATCACACCGTCAAAACAGGCGACTTACTAGTAATTAGCTAGCTAACGCTGGTTTATTAATATCTGACGTAGTGGAACAAGAACATGGCTCAGAAGAAAAACAGATGCAATCAAACCTTCCCTTGCCACTTTAAGACACCATCGCTGATCCTGTTCCCTCATGTAATCAAAAACAGATGTAACCAAACACTGAATACTGCTATAGTGAGGATGGTATGGCACAATGATAAATGCAGAGTTTAACGTATGCTAAGCAAATATCAGGCTCCTTCACTTTTAATTAAGCCATTTTTAATGTCTCTTCTCATTTTTTTTTAGTAAGGCAAAGTGTACTGAATTTGTACCCTTTTGTGTCTGCCCTGTGCGTGCTGACTCGCTCCAGGCTTTGGGTGCTACGACCCAGAACGTGAGGAAAGCACTGGCTGGATGGGGAAGAGCACAGGTAAGATTGCTATACAATGTGGCATCTGCAGCCGACGACCAACCAAAGCCCTGGAGCTGCGCGCAGTCTGCAGCCACTAGAGGCAGATGGAATCTGTGTATCGTCTGGACATTGAGAACAAATCTCAGGTGAGACAAAGTAAACATGAGACTAACTTGAAGGCAAGAAATGGCACTTTTGAATTAAAGGAGATTCTACATTAGTTGGTTTGTTTTGTTTTGTTTTAAAGGTAGAAAAAGTCAAGAGATAATCATCAGGTTTGTCCAGCAGGATCTGATGACCGACAGGACAGGGCTCTAAGGAGTCATAGTCTCTACACTTCTGACTTCAGCATACAGGCTTACCTACACCGAGTAAATGATTCTCAGCTGACTTCTGCATAGAAAAGGCGGAAACCAGAAGGCAATGGACCACCACTGAGCTGCCTAATGGCCAGCAGGCCAGCGCAGTAAGTCAATCTCAGATGCTCTCTATGCTGAGGGAAAATGCACTGAGATGAAGTGCAGGACAGCAAAAAAAAAAAATGCAGAGATAAACATAAAACAACAGGAAGGAACACGGCTATCACGACAATTATACCCATCAGGTACACACTGACTACTGCACAAGTAGCAGCAAACAGCTAACCGTTAGGAACTTCCCACTTGTGGTGAACACTCTAGGACACGCAGCCTACAGGAAGCCAACTGTCTCCCTGAACCTGAGGGAAACCACAGGAGAACACAGCCAAGTATAAACTAAGAAACTACTACCAGAAGAGACCAAATAAAACAGGAGCTTTTACAAAGCTAACAGGCCTAAGAAAATAAAGGACGGGTGGAGGGGAAAAAAAAAAAGCAACAGGAGAAACAAAAGCTAATAGTCTGCCACTAATGGAAAGGATTTATCCTCTTTAGAGCATCAATTAGATAAAGGACAGGTCCCCACATCAACAAAGGCCCGGAGACGCACACACTCAGCGTCAGGAAGCAAGCACAAGCAACAGCTCCCAACAGCAGCCAGGCAGCAGGTACGGCCGTCTCAGACGCAGCTTTTATGAGCTGCTTATGTTTATTTAACATGACTTTTATGTTTATTTAACATCACAGAAAACCTAAAACTGTGTCTGAAAATTGGTTATCTAAGAACCAACTGTTCATTATGGTAATGTAATACTATGTGGCAGAAAGAGATGCCTAAATCCTCAATGTTCTTCCAGCAGGCAAAAGGAACCCTTTAAAGTCATTTAGACTTTAATGTCTAGAGCATGTATTACAACACATTTCTAACTTACACACACAGTGGAGACCCCTGTAAGAGCTTACTGCAGCAAGTAAGGCTCCCTGGGAGTCACCAGTTCCCCCAGAAGGATGCAGCTTACACAGAGCTACACAGCTCCTTAAGTTCAGACAGCACGCATGCTCAAAGCTGCAGTGTGCTAACAACTGTCAGCAGTTAACACTGTAACATACTTAGCTTTATTTTAAAGTGTGTGGCTCTCCAAACATTAGTACACGAACAGTTACGTTTAGACATGATAATAAGCCCCTAAAATGGAGACTCAGGACATAAAACCTTTGATCATTATTGCACCTATTTCTCTACATAAAAATGAAAAATTTACATCATAATCCTCCCAAAAAGTGAACAGATGGGTTGTAAAATTACAGACTATTGGCACTGAACACAAACAAAATCTACAGTGACCATGTTTGTCATGAACTGCTGCACAGCATTAATGTGTTAGTGAACTATGATCATGCAAATAAAAATCCTCCGTAACAATTTTTGTATGTTTTATAAAACGGTTTTAAAGATATATTTCCATAAATATTTCCAATGCAGTTTAGTTGATGACAAAAATACAAAGCTATCCTTTATTATTTATGCCATACATTTAAAAACATGCTTTTGTACTGCTGAAATGGAAACAACATTGTTTGGAGAGCTGAGCTAATGAAACATTTGAAACTCAAAGTATCATAACCCAACATTAGCTGTCCTGATGGAGAGCAGCCTCCCATCTCCACTGGTGCCAGCACTGTTGCGAACCAAAGAAAGTTAAACACTGAAAGATTAAGACACAATTCAAACATCTTTTAAAAAATAAAGTGTTTCATAACATGAGGAAATAGTAAAAAGAAAAATAATCACATCATTTGTGATAGATACATACTAGAAAATAGCAAGATGTCATTTTCTAAAATAGTCACTTCTTTATTTCATCCCCAATGTATTATGGCCAATTTTGGAAACATACCTTAAACATAAAGGTGTAATATAAGAAATTGCTCTGTCATTTGATATAATAAACACGGTAACTTAGAATGTAATTTTCTTCTCTATTGTTAACAATTGTGCAAAAAACACCCAGCACCCATACACCTAAAGTTAGTTTAGGTGAGTATAAGGTGATAAGCAATACATTTCGGTTCCAAATGCAGGTCACACAGCTATGTTAAGGGCACTGCCGTGAGAATCCATTTGCAGACTTTGCAGATATAATGGCAACAGAACAGATCTCTAAATTAAACCCAGGCAAATACCCCTTTTTCCTGTTCTGGATGCAGTGAAACTTACTTAGTTTTTGTGAGAGTGTGACACCTACAGTCTCAGCCAAAGTAGATAAATCACTGCCATCCAGCCCCTCCCCCCAAGACAATTTTTTTTGGCTCCAAAATAAAGTACAATTATAAACTCTTGATGAAAAACTATGTTAAGGGGTCATCTATCATATACTATAGCTAAGAATGAATTTACAGAAAAAGCACATCTCATGATCAGCAATTTCTTCATAAACATGCAACTCACTATAAAATACAAAACACTTGGCTTTCAAGAACAGATTTATAAAGATACACTGCATCAATAAATTTTTTTTTGTTTCTGATTAACTTTACATGGTTATGGAGAACGAGAACTTTTCTAATGTGTATACATCAGATTTTATATTATAGTGTAATAATTTGCATTTTCTGAACATAATGTTCAACAAGTAATACCTATACACAGTAACATTCTAGACTATTAAAAGCCCATTCAAATTACAGGATTTTATTGATACAGCAGATTAATATAAACTGAAAAAATGATGATAGAATGGAATAAAGAATTTAGTACATTATTTTATAACACACTCTTTAAAATTAAAATATTTTAAATCTCTTTCTTAAAATTTTCATTGCCATGAAAGGCCAGAAAATTTTGGGACCAATACTGAGGTGTAAAGTCATCAGATCAGTTCAGGATGATCTTGCAATCCATGCGGTGCCCCCGGCAGAGGCGTGTTCTAGTGTGCTGGCAGATGCTTTAGCACCTCTGAGGATGAAGGGTGCCCTGGAGTCAACGTAGGTGAGCTACAGAGAGGGGAAAGGAAGAGACCGCTAACTCCAACAAATAGTGACATCAAGAAAATGACACCAATTGTTGAACAAACAGATTTTCACAGTAAAATTGCAGAGAATACAAATACAAACACTGACAGGCTACTGCTCAAGATCCACCCTAACAAATGCTTTTCAAATTAATAGATCCAGTAAGCAGCTGGGTACTGTCAGTTTAAAGCCGCAGATAAAAGCTATACAAGCACTTTAGAAGTCAGAAACGGGGGTGGGGGTGGGGAGCGCGGACTATTTACACGTTTCTTCTTTAGTTTATGTCTACACAGCCATCACACACGACACTTTCACAAACTCTGTAGTCAATGTTATCACTATGTGAATGGCTGATGGATGTGACCACAGAGTCATGGTCGTCAAAGTTCCAACTGTCCTCACTTTGGCAGTCCCGTTTTGTGCATCAAAGGCTTTATTTAGTCTCATATTTGAGGGAAAAATAATGGTTTTGTCCCCAAAGCTTTCATAATTAAAGTTAATGACATGTGTTCATCGTCTCTCTCGCTTGGAACTTCTCCGCCGTACCTAAAAAGTCAACAGATAACTATGGTGAGCAAAATCCACATTTATGAAAGTAACAACCATCAATTAAAAAAAAATTTATTATGTATACAATGTTCTGCTTGCATGGAATGTCTGCATACAGAAGAGGGCAGCAGATCTCATTATAGATGGTTGGGAGCCACCATGTGGTTGCTGGGAATTAAACTCAGGGCCTTTGGAAGAGCAGGCAGTGCTCTTAATCTCTGAGCCATCGCTCCAGCCCACACCAATCACTTTTAATGTAATCTTTACTCTCACACATGTTTTTTCCATTTCTTTGTATTTCTTTCCCTAGAACTGCCTCCTCCTTTCTTCCTGTGTTCAGAGGTTTAGGCGTCTGTGCTATCTACACAGGGAGGAGCTGCGCCACACGCACGCTCCCAGGCACAACATTATTCTCGTCTATTAATGTTTAGAGATCGATTCGTGGAACACAGTGCCCAAACGTGAGGAGCAGCCACTCTCAGAGCCACCTCCTTCCTACTTATTCGCTGTGGCAAAGAGAGCACTAGACTCTTTTTTTATTTTTTATTTATTTTTTTAAAGATTTATTTATTTATTATGTATACAGATTTCATTATAGATGATTGTGAGCCAACATGTGGTTGCTGGGAATTGAACTCATGACCTTTGGAAGAGCAGTCAGTGCTCTTAACCTCTGAGCCATCTCTCCAGCCCGAGAGCACTAGACTCTTGGACTAGGTCATTTTGGGATAGAAGTGAGTGACTTTGGCTTTCAATACTTGCAGACACATCTACACAACTTCAAGTTCAAGCACATCCCCGTTTACTAGTCAGGCCCACAGGAAGCTTAAAATCAACACAGTGCTCTCCATTACAACGGGCAACTCAGTCTTAGGTCCCAACCCCCTTCCTCAAAGTCCTTAGGAGATAAGGCAGGCCAGCCTTGAGACAGTTCAGTGGTTCTCACGTAAACAAGTCTGGGGATGGGACTGCTGGAAACACGCAGCTGAGCAACTGAGCCCAGCTCGGGGAACTGACCACAGAAGTCAAGTTTCCCAGATGAGGAAAACTGACCAAGCTGGTCTAAACTCAGCATTAGTGAGTCAGGACCACAGCTCCTATTTGTGTTCATTTCCTTTTTCCCCATGACAAGTGTGTGCTAAGTGGCAACGTAGCTGCTGTGGAAAAGCAGGAAGTTCAGGGAAGCAGCAGCCCTGCTCCTGTAAAGCAGCCACGGAGCACGTTCACACCTCTGCCCCAAGGGGGATCTGACCGCAAGAGTCATATTACTCCGTGGGGCTTTCTATCCCGAGACTCACGGACACCTGCAATATAAGCACACACTTCAAGGACACCGGTGCCGGGGCTGGCTACACGGAGCTGCTCCCCTGCTTGGGCTCCTCAGCTGACGGCTGCATGGGCGGACACCCCCATCACTCTCACCCAAGCTCAAGCTCCCCTCCAACGTGCTTTTTCTGTTATTCAAGCCAGTAAGTAAAGTCAGAGGACAAACTCATCAACAAAAGCATAAACACCTAGAATTACAGACGAGAGTAAGTGCTAAATGGAGCTGACTAAAGACCCCTGGTATTTTGTAATCCCACCAGGCCACACGTCAGTGGGCACATACATTTCCTGCATTTATGTCCTCTTCTTCTGCTCCTTCCTGTGCTGTGTCGTCACTGACAGGAGAGCTGGCTTGAAGCGCATCCATTTCCTCACTGGAGTCGTTTTCTTTCGTAGCTGTGTGTTTGGAGCGTCCTACACGGCTAAAGCAAACCACATAAATACATGAGAACTCCACCCTAGGTTGTGCGCTAGCTCACGGAAGAAACGTGGTGAACAGTTTGTATCCTCAGTTAGGTCATGGCTCTTAGAATCCTACAAAGCTTATAGAAAAGAAAGAAAGGTGTGACCGGGACTAGACCATAAAGGACTTCACGACAGCGGGAGCCGGTGGGCCCTGCCTCACCTCTCCCAGTCACCACAGGCATCTGCACTGCAGAGCTGCTCACAGCCAGCATCCTCTGACCAGAGAACTGTGCACCTTCCTCTCACTCTCTTAGACTGTGTGAAGAGGAAGCTGGTTTGTTGTTGTTTTCTCTTTTTGTTTTTTGTTTTTTCCAAGACAAGGGTTCTCTGTGTAGCCTTGGCCGTCCATGCTGGCCTTGAACTCACTGGGTGCTGAAGTGCAGGTGTATGCCACTGCCCGGCTGCAGAGAGGAATCTGAACCCACTCACTCCTCCCAATACTGATGCCACCATTGATTCCTACCTCGTGCCTTTTTCTTTACCAAGTGATCCTTTAAAAACAGAACAGGTGGTACCACCCCCACCTCGACAAAAACACAAAGCTCTGCAATGAAGCAAAGACAACCTTGTACATCCCGTCAGATGGCCCTCCCTGCCTGTCTATTCCTGTTACAATCCAGTCAACCTGTGCCTTTTCCAATTTCTTGGATTTACCAAAATTTCTCCATTTCAGAAACTTCAACTATGGCACCCTCCCCCTACCTTCTCATACTTCTGCCGTGTGTGGACATCTGTGTGCCACAGCACTCCTGTGGTGGTCAGTGCCATGAGGGAGTTGGTTCTTTCCTCCAACCCAGACAGACCTGGCAGCAGGTGTCTTTACCCAGTGAGCTACCTCATCTCATTTCTTCTATTGTTTTCAAGTTACTGATTCCCTGTCACATCCCAAAGGGAAAATATCCCCAACTCCCAAATCCTTGCATGTATTTTCCTATAATACCCTAAGTATTTCTAGGACACTTGCCAGAGCTGTAGTTCCGTATTTGCATGTTACTGCTTAGTGACTGCCTGCCTGCCTGCTGGAGAGCAAATCTCCAGAGAATAAGACTGTGTCTATTATGCGCCAGCATACAGAACCGCACACATGACAATGACAATGCAGTCCAATTACGTGACAATTAGAACACAAGAAGCAGTTATAACATACGATTCTTCTAGCTCAGAAAAGGAATGGCCCAGAAAGTAGAAGACAGTCAGGTAAGATCAAATAGAAGATATCCTTCTGTACTTAGCTAGAAAAACAAACAAACAAACAAACAAACAGGCTCTGAATGTTCATGGAAAGATTTATGAAACTTGAGGGGAAATCACAACCATTTAAGCCCTTAACTTTATGATGTCCAGATATTTAAAAAAAGTTACAAAGGTGAGATATTTTAAATTGTTATTAATCTCTGCAAAATTAATGTCAGGTTATTGACTATTCCTTTTTTTATTCCCCCAAGATAGTTTGTCTGTGTAGCCCTGGCTGTGCTGGACTTGCTCGAACCCACAGAAATCCACCTGCTTCTGCCTTCTGAGTGCTGGGATTATAGGCGTGCGCCACTGAGCCTGGCTTATTGACTATTCCTTAAGAAACTGATTTTGCTTGTTGGATCCAAATATAGCTAGGAAGCTCTCACAATAGCGTACTTACCTCTACTTCTAACGCTACAAAAAGATTATATGGAGGAGGGTATGAAGCACCGCCTGACACTCCTGTAGAACATACGGGAACAGGAGAAACTGATACTCAAGTATCTGGCTCGTATGTGCTAGAAACTAAGTAAGTCTAGCACAGTATCAGGTCTTGGAAAAGCAATTACTAAAACAATATAATTATATTTGATTCAAAAAGTATCCAACAATGATCTCCAAGTTTGCTGCCAACTTCTCAATAAAGCTTTAAAAGTCAAGTACTGGGTACAGCTACCTCCTGAGCATGCTTAGAAAAAGAGCTGGCACTTCTGGCTGACAGGACATGGTACTCTGGTTCTAGTTCTGCAGCAGGAGGCAGCGCTGCCTGGTGTGCAGCTCACAGGGCTATGCTGATGACTTTGGGCACACTCCTTGCTCTGCTTCTGTCACGAATGCATTTGTGCAAGTACCCAAAAGGAGACACAAACGCCAGTGCCAACTACATCACAGGCTGAGGGCAACCTGTAGTCTAGAAATGGACATAACTTAAGGAAAATGATGCCTGTTACTTTATATAACATGCTCAAAGGACAGAAACCAAGGTGTGCTGCCATTTCTTTTTCTCCAAATGGAAAAGCCAATGAGAGGAATGATTAAGAAAAGTCATTAAAGCCTGCAACAGTGGGGAGACCTGGCTGATGCACAGGGATCACTGGGAAACACCACAGTATTTATACCATAAGACTATTTGGCATTCATTCACAGAGACTGCTCTAGACCTGTAAAAATATCTTACCTAGTACAACGGACAAAACATTTGAAATTTAAATACAGCAAAGATTATGTTTGTAAACTTATAAAGTTCACAAAATAATTTGAAATTGGTTTAAAATGTACCATGACAACTTACACATTTTTTTTGGGCTGTGACGGCGATGGCGTTTTTGATGGTCTCCCTCGTCCTTTCTGTGGTGTGGACTGTGTGGACTCCACTGCACTAGTTTCAGGAGACTCTGCTCTGCTTTGGGGAAGATCCAAACATGGACAGCTCAGGTTACGGTTTACAGTGTGGGAAGCACACTTGCTGCTGGGGGGGTGGCAGCTCGGGGTTACAACACTCACCTCTGTTGGGCTCTCTTTGATGAGCGGTGCTGTTTGCTCTTTGACTTCTGTTCTGTGTTTCCAATCTGTCTTTCTTCTTCTTCATCTTCATCTACTATTGGGGGTGCAGCTTTCTTCTTGTTTCCTTTCTTGGATGTTTTCACTGTTGGCTCTTCCTTTGATGACCCGCTGGCACCTAGAGGTTTTGGTGGCCTGCCCCTCTTGCCCTTTTTTGGTGGGCTGTTCTGCTCATCTTCATTCTCCAGGAGCTCCTCTCTGTGCCTCTTCTCCTCAGGCCACTGCTGCTCCTCTGACTCTGATGCTGTGTGGCCCCGCTTCCGACCTCGCTGACTGCCCTTAGACTTCTGGTCCTGGACCAACTTACTCAGGTCGTCCATACCTAACTTCTCCTCCGGGTCTGTGGCAGGCGCTTTTTTCCGACTTCTAGGCTTCTCCAGCTCAGACTAGGGGGAGGAGGATCACAATTTTTAAAATTAAGTTTTGAAAAATAAATGCGTTAGGGCTTGGGGTGCACTTCAGTGGCAAAGCCCCTGCCTAGCATGTGGGTTCATGCTCCAGCACGGCAAGCACACAGACAATACACAGAACTGCCATGTCCTCACCATGGGACAGCTCCTAGAACCTGGATGTGTCTAAACGGACAGCTCCTAAGGATCCCGCAACCACTTTTACTTACTGCTCTACTTTACTCATGTGTAACATGAAGAAGACCCAGGCACACTTTCCTCCTAGGTGAAGTGTTCACAATGGCTGGGATGACAAACATGGGCCACTTTACCAGGCTAGTTACTAGAATTTCACTTATAAAACAAAACAAAACAAAAAGCAACCTGTTTTTATTAGTTCTTTGAGAACTACTAAAAATACAATGTATTTTGACTACACTCCCTCCCACTCCCCATCCCTCCAACTTCTTGTGCCTCCCCATAAAATTAAGCAACCCAACTCTTATTTGCGCTGCCCACACACTCCTGGGTAGGGGGCCATTCGCTGGTGTACAACTGATGACTCTTCATTCTTAAATTTAGGATGGAGAGCTTCGACGAGCTCTCTGAAGTCAGTGCTTTACTGTATGGCATCTCTCAGTGAAGACGAGCACCTCACGCTCAGTGCCTGGGTGCGCAGGTGACACAGGTAAGCATGGCCCCACAGTTTATTCACCTGGATCTAATTAGGCCGCATAGCATGTGTGATATAACAATGTTTGTGATAACATAAAGAATTATTTTTATTTTCTAGATGGAAGCTACAGGATACAAAACTTCAATACATTCATCCTACACTAAAAATCCAGAAACAGATTATACAGAGAAACCCTGTCTCAAAAAACTAAAAATAAATAAATAAAAATCCAGAAATATCTCTGCAAGATCTTTCTTTCCAGATTTAACTAATTCAAAACAAAACAGTATCAAAAAACAAATAAGAAAAAAAAAAGCACCCAGTATTTTCAAATTTAAAATTAAATGTTACTTTATATTCAGAGAATGTATATATAAATGAGTATGGGGAGATTCTTCAGACACCCAAGAATGAGTGTGTATGATACTTACAGGCAAACTAACTTCCAAAAGGTCTGTGCACAGTTTTAAACTTAAGATTTTCAAAAGGAACTGGGGCTGGAAAGACAGCTCTGTGGTTAAGAGCACCGGCTGCTGTTGCAGAGGATCACGGTTCAGATCCCAGCACCCACACAGTGTCTCACAACCACCTGTGACTCCAGTTCCAGAGGGATCCGATGCCCTCTTCCAGCCTCTGCGGGCACTGCACACATGTGATGCACATACACACTCAGGTAAAACACCCATACTAAATAAATAAATAAGTAGATAAGTGAGTGAATGGTGAAACTTTATTTAAAAAAAAAAAAAAATCCACAAAGCCCATAGCTTGAGGGCTGGCCAAGTGACTGAGCTGTAAAGTGCTTGTCTAGAATGCACAGAACTGGCTTTGCTCCTCAGCACTGCTGCGCTCAGCAGGAATTCCAGACATACATCTGAGGCTCAAGGACATCCTCCGCTACATACTGAGTTCAAGGCCAGAACGGGAGGCTGGAGACTCCGTCTCACAAACAAAAATAACAGTGGAAAGAAAGAAAAGTGTCAGCAGCACTTCCTATCTGTGAACTGCCCAGTTACGTTCTTAGCGTCACTTTTGCCTAGGTCGTTTCCTAGGAAACCTAGTCTTTTCAATATATTCAACCTTTGCTTTTGGTACGGTCAGAATTTGTGCCCCTTTGTGCGTTGGAGACCTGCTAACCCTCTGTGGTGCTCTTTGGAGACGAGGTCTGTGGGGCACAATCTAATGGAGGCGAGTCCCTGGGGAGGATGCCCAGTCTGCCCTCATCTTCCTTGTCTAGGAACTGCATTTGCTAGGGTTACAGCCTCCATTCCCACCCTAAGGGTGGGGGGGGTCTGGGGACTGCAGCAGCGGTGTTCTGCCTCACTGCCCTCGGCCCAACAGACCTGTGTCTTGTGGCAGATGCTAGTTAGAGTGCCCCTTTCAATGCCTACTTACTTTTCCACATAACAAATCACTACCACTTTATTACACATCCACTCGGGAGAAAACTACCACCATTTCAACCTTTTCTTTCTCCCAGAAGAACACAGAACAGTCTTCCAAGTCTCTGGGTTTTAAGATTCCCACACAAGTGCTCTCTCCTTCCTAAGAATTCATGTTCCCAGCTCCTTTCTCGGTGACACGGAGGGGACTGTGATGAACAGAATCCATCTGATGTAGCAAAATCATCCGAGCGACACGAGCCGTATGCACGGCGCACACACACATGGACACCACGCATATGGCTTTCCTGCTTCCTACTTCCTTTCCAGTGCTAGGGATCAAACTTGCACCCTGTACACAAACTACACCCTGCACCCTACACCCTGTACCCTAGACCCTGTACCCTACACCCTGTACCCTAGACCCTACACCCTGCATCCTACACCCTGTACCCTAGACCCTACACCCTGCATCCTACACCCTGTACCCTAGACCCTACACCCTGCATCCTACACCCTGTACCCTAGACCCTGTACCCTAGACCCTGCACCCTAGACCCTGCACCCTAGACCCTACACCCTGCACCCTAGACCCTACACCCTGCACCCTAGACCCTACACCCTGCACCCTAGACCCTAACCCTGCACCCTAGACCCTAACCCTGCACTCTAGCCCTTAGAGGTTCTCTTCTAGAAACCCAACAAGAAGGACTCCTCTCTGTTACTGAGCAGACCTTTTTCTTACAGCTAATAGGGATTTTGTTTTTAAAAAAATTAACTATAAAATGAAAAGAAAAGCAACTGGCTAGATAAATTGAAAAACTGGAAAATAACTGAAACATGCCAGTGGGAGACAAACAAAGCAAAGCAAATAAGATTTCAAAGAAACCAAAAGCAGTTACTTTATTGATAACTCCGATATCTGCTTCTGAATTAGAGTCAAACATTTATTTTATGGAAATGTTGCTCAAAGGCATGAATCATTGTAACAATGAGACAGTACCAACAATTTATTTGGGCTAATTCATTTATTCAATTAATGAATAATAATAATTTGTTATTTAGGCTGACAAGCCTAAACTATCCAGGTTACAGACAAGGAAATGGATTCAGAAAGTCCAGTCAGTCACTCAAGAAACATCCCGGGGAGTCCAAACAGGCCCAGTTACTGTTCTGCTCCACGAATTCTGTATCTCACTAACATGTTACTAAATCTGTCTTCAAGTAACATTTATGTCATAGAAGCTATTTCTACTAGTATTAAAAACTTAAGAGTACTTTCTAAAAGGAGGAAGGAGCTACCTGGACCTGCATCCCTTTTTCTTTTCCAAGGCCATGTCTAAAATACTGTTTAAAAGAAAAAGAAAAGCAAACAATTCTGACTATGGAACTCTGACATGTCTGACTCTACAGAAAGAACTAACATTATTTACCTGAAGACAAGAATCACCTGAACTCAAACTGTAAGGTCAAATATTTGGAACTGAGGCCATGAAATGTAAGTTACTGGCCATATCTGATCGCAGTTGTAATACCTGGCTAAAGAGAGAAAAGTGAGTACAGCTATGACTATCAGCAGCGTCGCACAGTCACCCCAGCATCTCACCCTTACAAGATCAGAGTCGTCTCTCTTGTCACTTTTTTTTCCTGGCAAAGGTGAAGACATCGTGTAATCTTCATTTTCACTGTGATCCATTTCAGAGCTATCAAGCCTTTGAACAGAGACATCTGCAATTATTTCTACAATCAAATAACCTTAAAAGTCTTTTTTGACTGTTTCATTGTATAGATTTATAAGTTAATAAGCAAAGACATCATTCATTTTAAAGACAAAATTTTCCTATCATATTTCGCACAAAATTAGTAAGCAATGCCCATCAAATAAATTAAGGAAATAAATAATAAATTCACTTTACCATATGGTGCTTTGAAAACTAGATTCCATTTGGGGCAGAAGAATGGAATGACAGCCCACAGTGAGTGCTCAGTGGCTGCCCCATGCAGCTCGCCCTGCCCTGCCCCTTCCCTGCCCCATTTCACCCTGACTTCTTTCTCTCTGTAGCAACAACACGCTGTCTTTACGTGTCTTATTTGACTTCTTCCTCCTCATTTTTGACTGTTTTACTTAGTGTGTAACCCTGTGCAGACGCAGCACAGGCATGCAGCAGACTTGCTGGGTCTGGGGTTCCATTATAGCTCTGCTCTTCTGCATCATCCTTGCCTACTTATTTTTTAAACTTTCTACTAAGTGTGAAGCCACACGCCTTTTTAATCCCAGCAGTCAGGAGGCAGAGGCAGGAGGATTTCTGTGAGCTTAAGATCAGCCTGGTCTACACAGCAAATTCCAGGACAGCCAGGGCTACATAGAGAGATCCTGTCTCAAAACAAACAACTGTTTACTTACTATTGAACTCCTAAATTTCAATCTCTAGTCAACAAGAGGGTGCACTTCACAAGGGAAAAAATTGTTGTTGAAACTACTTTTTAAACAGTTTATACATGCATATACTAAAAGGAAATTCAAACAGTATAAAATACACAACCCATATTAAGTTATTATGAATACTGTTAAGACACTGTATGTTTTCCCAAAAAGTTCCTACTGGGTGCAACCCAATGTGATTTAAAGCCATTACAAAGTAAAGACCCTCAACACTGCTCTACACCACTGATCTCAGTCACTGAATCCCATGAGGGTGCAGATTTCATTGGTAAAAAAATACAAGTAAACAAAACAACAAAACCCAAACAAACAAGAAAAAAAAAGAAAAACCACCACCACCACCACCACCAAACAAAACAAAACACTACTGCATTTATTGTGTACGTGCATCCAAGGACTGTAACAGATGTGTGCAGGCCAGAGGACACCCCACAGAAGTTGGGTTTCCCTTTCTACTGTATGTCAGTCCCAGGGATCTCAGTCTTGGCAGCAGGTGTCTTTCCACGCTGAGCCAGCCCTCCGGCCCCTGAATTTTATACACACAGTGCTTTGCCTGCGGGCGTGTGATGATGAAGCACATGCATGCAGTGCCTGTGGAGGCCAGAAAAGGGTGTCAGAAACCCTAAAGTGGTGCTACAGATGGCGGTGAGCTGGTATGTGGGTGCTGGGAACCAAAAGTGTGTCCTGTGGAAGAGTGACCAGCGCTCTTAACTTCTGAGCCATCTCTCCACCCCTGATGTCATCATTTTTAACACTGTAGGTATCCTACTGTATGAATGAACCCTAAGTGGTAAACAATAGGGCCATATGGTTACTGTGTGTACTAGCAGAGATTACTCCAGCAGGCCTACACATGAAAAAGTAAGTATCTATTATTTGTCATCAACTACTGGCAGCTGCACTAGTTTAGAGCTCACAGCCTTGTTGGAACCAAACATAAACATGACATCTCTTGTGCACTTGCCTCCCCTTTATTCTTCCAGGAGAGCTTGGATTTGAGCTGCTGCTCGCATTGCTCACAGTTTCCATTCTCGATGACTTGGTCTGAGACTGTTTGCCTGCTGATGAAAGTGGCTTATTAACTGCTCCTAGAACATTGGCTGTTTTAGGCTGAAACGAGAAACACACAAGTCTTCCTGTTCAAGGAACACTAAAACAATCACATCAACAACTCCTAGCGACAACGTCAATCACACAAAATTATCTATCCTAAAGCAAAATGAGGCTGACAAATTGAGTATCACTTGCACAGACCGAAAACTCTGTAACAGTGCACAACTAAACTCTAGCACCTGGGGAGCCGAGGCAGGAGGGCGCATACTCACAGGATCCCAGGTACCTAGCAAGGTCGTTACTGAGCAACAAACAGCAAAGCCCCAGAGACAGCAGAGCAACTGAGTTTTAGTTATCTGGAGGGAAAGGTTCCCACAGATCAAGTGTAGCCAATCATGACAACAGAGCCTCGCCATGGAAGGACGCAGGCCATCTTTTTAAATACTCTTCTCTAGACTGGTATGAGACGTCTAGCAGATGAAGGTCTCCATAGGTTTCTATCAGCTTTTTTAAAGGACATCTTAGCTGGCATCTACATAGTAAGTACAATTAGTTTTTAAACTCACAAATGGAAGACAGCTAATTACCTAACTTGAGACACAAAAATTCTTAAAGAAATGACGTATTGCACAATTAGGTCAATAATCGCACTAAAATTAACTAACTACATAGACACTAAAACAATTCTCAAAACATACCTTTCCAGGAGTGAAAAATGATTTCATTTCTGGAGGCAGATAATTTTTGGTGTTACTGAAATTCTGTAAGCAAGAGAAAAAGCAGCCAGTGAGCGCTAAGACGGCTTCTGAGAGAAACGAAGCAGCCAAGAGCTTTTACTTTTATGTTTATTTAAACTAATTAGTTCAAACATGAAATTTCAGGCAGTGGTTCTGACAGACTAACCTCATAGTCAATTCTGTTATTAAATGTGCCAGACAACACACATTCCTGCATGGTACTCAAGAGATAAAGCCACACAGACCCTTGCTATGCTGCTCATATCAAAGTGAATTGCTTAAAAAAGAGACAAGCCCTTTAACTTCAGGTAAACCCACAGGCCACTTTAAATCTTGATATGCTGCCAAAATCTTAATTGTTACAGTGCTTTCAATACACTGAGGATGCTGGTGCTTGCCAGGCTCCGCTACTCAGTCAGCTCACAGAAGAGTCTCTGTAAGGGCTTATGGAACACTGCACTGGGGCCTGGCCTGTGAGATCCTCGCATCACTCCCAGGGCCTCACTCGGGCCTATCCGTGTCTATGCTCTCTTTCTGTGTTTGCTCACATCACTCATCAAGGGCGTGCAACTTCAGACACTATATATCAGCACTCCAATTCCAGCTTTGAATCAAAGGCTATTAGCTCACAAATGCTTTGGTGAACTTTTGCTTGTGCTCTCAGTATAGTCTGAGAGTTTGAAACAAGCTCTGGGCCTTCCTAGTTTGCAGTTAGCCCTTCCTTGGGCCCCTGTGCCCACATCCGGTGTAGTCACACCCTGCCCCTTCCCCATGCTTTGCTACAGGGCAGCTCTTCCTTGCCTTCCCACAGCCCGGGGCCGAGCACACACTCCAGGCCAACTCCCACAAACACAGTCTAAATAATCACCTTGTCAGGCTGGGTGAAAAAGCGAGCTGGCAACACTGGGTCTTTCGGAGACTCCAGACTGTATGTGGTGCTCTTCGACATGATGATGTTCATGGCAACATCGCACACAGTGTACAATTTCTGCAATTGTGTTTTTAGTTAGTTATGGAGACTGGCAGCTTAAACTCAGGAAAGTATTCTTCAGGATGAATACTGTGGCTTATATTGTTTGTATTAGTGCAACAAAATCAGTATGGTTCACATTAGAATTACCACCAAATTAACATCAGTATTGGTATAATAATTCTGCATTAGCAATCCCAATTATCACTATTAGGAAAAATAGTGATTATAAATATGAAATAACTTTTATATTCAAAAGCAAAATATTTCAATCAGCAGGTCATTAAAATTACTTATTGTGAGAAGTACATACTTCATTCATTTTTGTATCATCTGGTCCTTGAGCATCTTTTGTCTGTTTAATATTTTCTACCATCTTTCTGATAAATGCATGGCTGTTGTTTTCATTTTTAGCCATCAATATCTCCAGAACAAACCAAAGACATCTAAGAACACAAGAACAAAGAAAATATGAAGAAAAATCTTTTGTTAAACACTGATACATTCATTTTCAATACTAATATAATGAACCTAGATTGTAATTTTAGAAGAGGAAAAAATTTAATAGAAGCAGCTACCAAGTCAAAATGAAACAGCAGGGGCAAGCCCACACACAGATACTGAACTAGCTCAGCAATGCAGAGGTCAGCTAGGAGTCACAGCAGATTCCGCCCGAGGACGGTAAAGGAAACACAGAGATGGAAAGAAGGAAACAGTTTTGACTCCATGCTATGACAGTAAAGAAAGACTGGATAAAGCAATGAGGAGACTTGGGTCCTCACAGGACATCTCCCAAAGAATGCAACACCTAAGCCAGAGGGTGGGAACATTAATGAGTAAAAAAGAAAAGCACAGTTGACACCTATACACAACGTCTTTGCTTACTGCAGAAAAAAAAATTAAATCCCTCTCTCCTGTAACAAAGGATATATAAAGAAAGAAAATAACAGAAAAAGGAAGCAGGAAGCAAGATACCATTCTAGATGAAAATGCAACCACCGAGGCTGAGCTCCACAGGATAAGCAGGGCCCTCAGGAAAGGCCATCCTGTCAAGCACGTTGCAAAGGGATTTCACCTATTTACTTAAAAAGCCAGGGTTCACAGATAAAGCAAGCAGCCAGTTTTTCATCAGTGGTAGCCATTCTAACAGAAAATTCATTTCTAGAGATAGCATTTTAGAAACAGGTATTATGGCAAATAAAAGATACTGGATTTCCCCCTTGCCATAATAAACTAATGGTAATTTAAAATTTTACTTTCCTGAAATACTTCAAATAACTAACTATATTTCTATGACTCAAGAAACTACCATCATTTTCTTTTATCAGCATATCAATGGCATACAAAATTAACTGATTCACAATCCAAACAGTCACCTTTTATTACAAAAGAAATAGAACCAGGGCTTCAAGTTTACTCTAGGAAATACGCTGGTCTCAAAATGTCTCTCAGTCCCATGGTATTCCCAACTCCCCACACAGGCAATCATCTTTGACTAGAGAACAGCAGTCATAACTAAGAGCCCTTCCCTGGCTGTGAATGTGGCCCATTACATAGAGGGTCACTGCAAAGACAGACATGCTTACTACCTAAGTGAAGGCATCCCAAATCACCTCACATGGCAACCTGCGACCTCGGGAGGAAATGGCAGATGAAAACTGGAAGAGACAGTCTGAGTGGACTACCTCAGGAGAAAAGCAACGCCACACTTGCAGAGAGACGGGAACTAAAGCTCACATTTTAGAAATTAAGTAAGAAATGTAATGTAAAGAGATGAAAAACAGACAGATGAGAGAAACTAAAAAACAGAACCTTAGCAAAATGAAACATACAACAACTATAATTAAAACTATAATTAATGTCCCATTATCAACAGTAAGGAGGTAAAAACAATTCTCAGGAGATAGGAAAATGAGATGAAAACAGTCTTACTCTTTCACATCCTTAAGTTGTTCAATATCCTGTACTTTGACATAATCTGGGTCATGCGCCAAAAGGTGAATTGTATATGGAACAACATATTCCGGTAGAAGAGACAGTAATTTTTCTGAAACATAAAACAAAACAAAAAAAAGAAAGACAAAAAAGCAAACAAAAACATCCAGGTTAGAAAGATCAAATCACATGCTCTTTTGTCTATTTCCTACGCCGCAGAGATTTCGCACACTACGGTGGCAGAACAGCACACCCCAGCACCCTGGGCTGCGGCAGGGTAAGCACTTTCAGATGCCCAGTTAGCACAGCAGGTGCCACGCACGGAGGGAACGAGCCATACCAACCACTCATGACCGACATGTAAGAGTGTCTCTTTCTTTGAGCTGGCATCCCCACGTCACAGTGGACAGAAGGACAGAGCAATGGTCAGTTGTAACAGAAGGACCGTCCAAAAGAACAGAGCTCCTCTGACAGTGTAGATTACAAACAACCTGTCAGTCTAAATCCAAGTATTTTTATCTGTTGACCAGACTAGCAAATTCTATTGTATAGTTCAGAAAGACATGCAAACTATATTTGGGAAACTATACTAAAAGACTTGGATTCAGTCTCCTAATTCCGTTTTAGTCAGATGTTCAACCAGGAGCATAATGTGTGCCAATAAGCACCGGGCTGTCTTTGAAGAGTTGCTGTGTGAATGGCAATGAAAGGACAAGCATGGAAGAAACAAAACAAAACAAAGCAGCAATGCTCAAATTACAGTGACAATTATATCAAATTCCTATAGAGTGCTTAATACTGTGTATAATATAAAATATAAAGCTAACTGAGAGCAGGTAAGGCGTCCCACGGCAGCTCTGGGAGGCGCCTGCAGGAGGACGGCTAGCATCACTGATGACTCTCCAGCCATCCGTTATATGCTAGGTGCTTCATACACAGCACCTTTCAATCCATGTGACAACCACACGAAGTAAGTATAATTAAATAAAATTTACAAACAAAGCAAAGTAAGGCATGAATTAAATGACCTGGCCAAACACAGCCAGGAAACTTCAGAGGTGGGGTGTGACTACATGGCCTTCATTTTTTCCAAGGTGAGGATATAGAGAAAGAGAATCACAGTGGCCAACTGACACTAAACTGTATCTCAAAGGACTCAACGGGGGCAAACTGTGTTTCCTGGCTCAGCATGTCTAGAAGAGAAGCTGGGAACAAGAGGGGGAAGGCAGGCTACACAGATCCCCACACACTGAGCAGCCAGGAGGAAGCCGTCGTGCTAAGTACAAGTGCAGGGTTGAAACCTGAGCTGAGTGTGAAATCTGAACAGCCACCAGTGTTCCCAAGTCTTCCCGAGCAGCTGAGACCCTAATGCACTGCAGCCCAAGGGAAGGTTGGTGCAGTGGGGGTGGGCGGGACGGACTGAAGCAGGGCACTGGCACCTCGGTGGGAGGGAAGTAGAGCATCTAGCACAGCTGGTAGGAGAGCAGCAGACAGCCATGACATCTGGAAGAGGGGCTAATGGGGCCTGCTGCGGGCCAGGGGGAATGTACAGGAATGCTTCCGCCCCCACCTGCATGATGGAGTGTTAACGCACAGGAGTGAAGCGGACATAACTGCCTTGGGAGGCAGAGGGAGCACAGGGAGAGCAGCAGCAGCAACCAACGCATGAGAACAAAGACCCAAGACAGTGCTGACACAACACAAATAAAAACGCAAATCTGTTTCCCAGATACCTCCAATGTCAGACTTCTTTTCTCTGCTCATTGCCATTTACACAAAGAATGAAACTTGAGGAGCCATTCATGCACTATATGCTTTTTAAATATAGTAAGTGAAAAGCAGCTATTGAAAGATGCTTACTATTCACGGAAGGGTACCCCGTAATAAACACAGCAGCATCCTTTACTGAGAGCCTGAGGCTGACAGGCGGGAAGGCGCACTTTTCAGCACCTGCACACTCACCACTAACAGCTGCGTGCTGTTTCAGGTACTCCCGCCTCACAGTGATGTTCTTGACCAGGCACTGTCTGGCGTGAGCTCTTCTCTCTTTCACAGGGTCTTTGGCACAGAGCGCACAGATGGCCATGTACTCCAGTGGAAGCCGCAAGCGGGAAAGGCCTTTGTGAAGTTTCTGAGCAAACACCTGCCTGACTTGATAGCACTCATCCTGTAAAGATAGAATTACTCCAGTGTTTATTAGCCACACGGGGCAAGAAGCTCTACCTTCACAGGTGAGCAAGCTGCCCTACAAGCTGAGGCAGCGTTCCGAACAGAGGCTGAGCCTCCATCTCAGGGCTGGAGTGCTCAACTGGACGCAGTGGCTACCAGGCCCATGCACTGGACAACACTGAATGTACTCTGGAAACAGATGAAACCAGCGCACCTCCTCAGCTTAACTGAGTAAGATTACAATGATACTAATCACGCAAGGGCTGAGCATCAAGCTCGGCACAGCACTGGCTTCTCCAAACACAAACAGTGGAAATGTGATCTCATTGGTAGCTTTTCATTTAGTAGAAAACTTTTCTTTAAAACCTGTCCAGTGAATGCATTTCAGTTTTTGTTTGTTTGTTTGGTTTGGTTTTTCAAGACAGGGTTTCTCTGTGTAGCCTTGGCTGTCCTGGACTCACTTTGTAGACCAGGCTGGCCTTGAACTCACAGCAATCTGCCTGCCTCTGCCTCCCAAGTGCTGGGATTAAAGGTGTGCACCACCATGCCCGGCTACACATTTTAGTTTTATCACCTAAAAAACAAAACAAAACAAACAAACAAAACTACTCAGATTAAAATGCTTAACTGTTAAGAGTTTCTATTCGATTCTAGAAAACTTGAATTACTTTCAACTGTTCAAGGAAACTTTGAACATTACTTGTTACCCTGTGCCCGATTACCTTATGACTTGCTTCACCCAAACTACTTCTCTAGCAAATTCCTCCCTATTCTTTAGGAGAGTCCCACCGACCTCCTCCAAAGCACATGTGACCAGCCCATGTTCTGCACACGTGCACATTGTTAGCACAGGCTGAGGCTGGTCATTTGTCTGCCTTCTGCACTCGCTGTTCCTCCAGGACAAGAAGGCCCAGCGCACTAAGCAACACAGAGCGGACCAGAATTTTTTTCTAAACTAAAGGATACAGCTCCGATTCATCTCCCTGATATACAAACACCATCCTGACTATACCGTCTCAACTACACATCTCCCTGATATACAAACACCATCCTGACTATACCGTCTCAACTACACATCTCCCTGATATACAAACACCATCCTGACTATACCGTCTCAACTACACATCTTCCTGATATACAAACACCATCCTGACTATACCGTCTCAACTACACATCTCCCTGATATACAAACACCATCCTGACTATACCGTCTCAACTACACATCTCCCTGATATACAAACACCATCCTGACTATACCGTCTCAACTACACATCTCCCTGATATACAAACACCATCCTGACTATACCGTCTCAACTACACATCTCCCTGATATACAAACACCATCCTGACTATACCGTCTCAACTACACATCTCCCTGATATACAAACACCATCCTGACTATACCGTCTCAACTACACATCTTCCTGATATACAAACACCATCCTGACTATACCGTCTCAACTACACATCTCCCTGATATACAAACACCATCATGACTATACTGTCTCAACTACACTTTAGCCACATCACCTCTTCTCCCTGTAGTGACCGCTGGGTTTTCTTCGAGGCCTGAGTCACAGACGTGACCTGCACTTTGTCTCCACTGTGTCTCTGTAATGCAGGGGCTGAAGCGTGTCTAGACAACAGCGCTGCACCACCTGGGCTCCACCTCTAGCACGTGTCCATTTTCTGGTTTTGTTCTTTCCATGTTTTATTTTTCTGTGCATATATGTTTTGCATGTATGTATGTAATGTGTACTGTGTGGCTACCTGGTGCCTATGGAGTCCAGAAGAGGGAGTAAGATCCCCTGGAACTGGAGTTACAGACAGCTGCGTGTGAGCTGCCATGTGGGTGCTGGGAACCAAACCCAGGTCTTCTGGAAGAGCAGCCAGTGCTCTCAATGGTTAGTAAGCCATCTTGCCAGCCCCAGACTCGGTCTTTGTTTTTCTGACGCAGGGTCTCATTTTCTCTCACTATCTCTACCACATGAGCCTCACAGTGCGGATGCTCTGGGCATGGACCACCATGCCTGGTTAATGCAGTCAGGGGAGAGGTGCCATATGCCCATCTCTAAGCTCTTACTATATAGGTAGTGTATTCAATACTACTACTTTTCAAAAATTATTCAAGTGTCCACAGAAATTCAATCCTTCTACTGCCACACTCAATAGTTACCCTTTATCAGTCTTAATAAGGAACGAATATATACATCTATCAATATAATATCCAATTTCTTAAAAAATGCCAGTTTAAAACTTCATAGCCAAAGCTAATTTATTATAAACATATTCATCAATGACTAGAGCATAATTTAAATATTATTCCAGTCTCTTACTAAGACACACCCCTTCACAGCACAGCTTTGTCCTCTAACAGCTCAGCATTTAAATACCCAGGGCAAGCTTATTATAAAGCTAATTTGTGAATCTCTTCAAAATGACCAGCCACAGACCTTCTATCATGAAAATGGAAAACAAGGAACAACAATACAGTTTTGCCAAAGAGAAGCTCCCACAAGGCAAACACTTTTATGGCTATGGTTATAAAAATAATTGGCTAACTATAAGCAAAAAACTGTGAAGTTGTTTTGACCTCCAGTGTAAAGCTCCAGTCAGAGCTGATCACTGCTATGAACTTGCTTTTTGTCTCACTAGATGTGAATCTTACAGGTTCTTGTAGCACACCATAAGGAGTTTGTGTAACCTCGCTGTATTATCAACACTTATCCTGTAGCTTTTGGAGGTCTGTAAACATGACTTACTCAGTCTGTATTTCTAGAATTTAGACTAGAATACAGCTCATAATAACACAAAGTGAAATTTTCATTAACTGAATTTCAAATTCCAAATAGCTAAGCAACTATTAACTGTGTTGTTCTTTATTCAATCTCTGCTCCTTCACATTTAATGTCTGTTCATGTCACAGTACTACTTTTAAGGAGCCTCAACTCAAGAAAGAAAACAAACTGCATGTACACAAACAGTGAAAGCACAGGCTGGGCTTTGTATGTAGCTGAGGAATGAAGACAAATCTGGAGGGAACTGAAGCAATAGAGCCTGCATCCAGCTAAGGAACCAGGGCAAGCCTTGTGGAAAAGATGCGGCTGAACCTGACTCATGGCCAAGCAGGCTCAATGCGGATCTGGGGATGATACAGGAACTGGCCTGCTCAGTTACGTGTAATCCCAACAGCAACACATGCAGCAGTAACACAGTCACTAGCAAAGAAATGCATGGGCATCAAACCCGGGAGGGGCCTGCTGTGAGCACCCCCAGAGTGGAACCTGCCTTCTTGTCTACCTGGTGCCACATTTTACACAGCATTGTTCTTGACATTTAAACAGCTCCCAACAACTGATAAAATGCAGCAGCTGGGGCTGCAGAGATGGCTCATAGGTTAAGAGTACCGGCTGCTCTTCTAGCGGACCCAGGTTCAATTCCCAGCACTGACATGGCAGCTCACAACATCTGTAACTCCCATTCCAGGAGATCCGACACCCTCACACAGGCATACACGCAATCAAAACACCATGTACATAAAATTAAGTAAATAAACCCATTATCTTTAAAGAGCAGCAGCCTCAGCAGAGGACCACCCTGGGCCTTACAGAGCATGTGTGTGCTGCAGTGAAGGCTCATTGAGGGATGAGTCTGGGTAGGTGCTGTGCTCTATGAGCTCAGTGTCAAAGAGCCATGCATGGAAATGAGGTGCTCCCTGGCAGATACACACATGAGAAGCAAAGCTGTGCACTGACTGGCTGGAGGTGAGTTTGTGAGCAGTCTTAAAGCAGGCGCCCTACATCTCCCTGAGGAGCACTGGCCTAGGCAGCATGAGGCTCGTTCAGTGCTTGAAGGAAGTTTAGACTAGAACAACGACACAGTCCCATATGGTGTGCTGGGAAACCAAATGCCAGTTTTACAACTCTGATGTGTTTCTCATGAAAGACAACAAACACTCAAGGCTTTTCTTCCTAAAGGCTCAAGAGCACCTGACAGTACCCCTGCTGCCCTTACGTTGATGGCTAGTGCGCACAGCTGGTACTGCTCCAACGTGATGATCTCGTGGTAACAGGGCTCCTGTGCCAGCTTCACAATAGCACTCCCAGCAGCAAGTCTCAGGCGGGACATGTCTGGTTTACTAAAACAGAAGCAGAGACAATCAATGTAAGTAAGACTGCTTTCTGTAGGTCTGGGCGAATCATTCACACCTCATACATCTAATGTTTAAAGTAAGAAAGCAAAAGGTGCCCTGCCCTGAGGAAACGGGAGCAGGAGAGCAGGCCCTGCCCTGAGGATACAGGAGCAGGAGAGCAGGCCCTGCCCTGAGGACACGGGAGCAGGAGAGCAGGCCCTGCCCTGAGGACACGGGAGCAGGAGAGCAGGCCCTGCCCTGAGGACACGGGAGCAGGAGAGCAGGCCCTGCCCTGAGGACACGGGAGCAGGAGAGCAGGCCCTGCCCTGAGGATACGGGAGCAGGAGAGCAGGCCCTGCCCTGAGGACACGGGAGCAGGAGAGCAGGCCCTGCCCTGAGGACACGGGAGCAGGAGAGCAGGCCCTGCCCTGAGGACACGGGAGCAGGAGAGCAGGCCCTGCCCTGAGGACACGGGAGCAGGAGAGCAGGCCCTGCCCTGAGGACACGGGAGCAGGAGAGCAGGCCCTGCCCTGAGGACACGGGAGCAGGAGAGCAGGCCCTGCCCTGAGGACACGGGAGCAGGAGAGCAGGCCCTGCCCTGAGGACACGGGAGCAGGAGAGCAGGCCCTGCCCTGAGGACACAGGAGCAGGAGAGCAGGCCCTGCTCTGAAGACACAGGAGCAGGAAAGCAGGCCCTGCCCTGAGGACACAGGAGTGGGAGAGCGGGCCCTTTCCTGAGGACAAGGGAGCAGGCCCTGATCCAGGACTCTGAATGGACGTCATCCCAACATCTACCCCATGTATGACCTGCTGGAACATATGAAGGGGCTGGACCTGCAGATTCAAAGATTAAGAATCTCCTTGATACACAGCAACTCCAGGATGTCCAACAGCAGTCCCAGTGAGGATCCGGTAATGACAGTGTAGGCCTCCAACCAGACCCATGACTCGTAACAATGAACATTTGAAAGTAAACATATGTGAACAAAAGGCTATACTGCGTGATACACTATAGTTTCTGTGACAAGAGTTTTTGTTTGTCTGTTTTATTTTATGGGGGGGGGGAGTGGGGGGGGCAGGGGGAGGAGAGAAATTTTGGTGCATGACATGTAAATCATAGACATTCAAGAAAAAAAAAAAAGCGAAAAGCTTTCCCTTTGGTCTGATCATTCTTCACCTCAGAATGTGCACTCTGAAATCCTAGGCCAAGATGTTATTACAAAGCAGTTTTCTGGAAGGTGACAAGGTCACACAGGCAGAGCCCTCAGGAATGGGATTACTGGGTTTATCAAGAGGCTGAGGTGGGGCAAGGTGAGGCTTGTTTGCACTTTCTGCCTTATGAGAACACACCAGTAAGATGTTGAGTCTACATCCAACACAGAGTGCTCACAGAACACAACCCATGCCATTCTCTCTTAAATATGCCAGTGCTAGCTACCACTAAAGCTATTCAATTTCCTAGACCTCCATACCCTAAGGTAGGCAGAACTAGAAGACATCTATGTGGATGTGGGTTTGCCTAATAAGCTTTAAGTGTAGTATACTCATCTCTGTGTGTGAGGTGTTTACTCAGAGAGCAGCATCAACGTCTTTGCTTGCTAATCTGTCTGTCACAACTACCGTACTAAACATGAAGCATGGTACTGAAAGCAGGTGCAGGAGCTAAGCTCCTACCACAGGCACGCAGAAGAGAAACAGCTGGTAAGTGGGAGATCTGCATTTGAATGTGCGTAGTTTGCCTTTGCCAGTGTTCTTAAGTTCTCAGGATCAATAACTAATAAACTAATTCACACAAAAAATGTAATTAATAAATTGGGGAGAAATGTATTAATACTAAGGATTTTCTCTGCCAGGATGACTGAGCAGAACAAACTTACCTCAAATCCAGTATGAATTTTAAATCAAAGTATTCTTATTATATGGAACTCCTAAACATGGACATGTTAAAATATTGAGGGAAAACAAGTTAGAGTAAAAATGGTAAACACATGACCTGTGTCTACAGAATGCAGAGGTTACTGTTTTATTTTTATTATTTCACTAGGCACTATGTGCTGTTTAGTTCTAGGCACAGGGGACACTGAGTAAGACATCAAGGAGAAGACACTGGGGCGGTGGTGGAGGCTGTGTTAATAGCATACACAGTCCTAGGCTTGATGCCCAGCACTGTCACAGTGGAGTGGGAGATGGGAGGGGGACTGGAAGAAGAGGATGAGGATGAAGGCAGAGCAGCCGACACGTATTAAGTACTTAGATGTACTGAGGAGTGAAGGTATTCTCCTATTTATACTGCTAAGAAGTGACACTAAGCAGCATCTGAGAACAGCTGCACATGCCAGCTAGTGCTGATGTTATTAACACTCCCTCCTGTCACCCATGCTCCTGTTTGCCCTGCAATGCCGTGACTCCTTCAAGTGACCTAGTGTGCCTGCTGTGCCACAGTGGTACACTAAAACAGGCAGCAGTGAGTGGCACTGAGAAGCTAGGGTAACGGTCAGCTAACTAGAAAGAGTTAGGAGCTGGGGTGGAATCTGCCGTCTTCAGTATGTAGCTTTAGGATCTGAAGCTAAGGCTCACTCACAGTTCAGTTAACGCTTTGCATCCTAAGACAACAAAACCAACGCTTCAGTCCCTCACGGAAAAATGACATCATCTTTGTCTGGGTTGTGCACAATCTCCCCACAAACCTTATCAGTTCTAGACTACAACGCAAACAGTAGCTATGGCGCACAGTACAGGAAATGGTAAGGGAAAGTCTACGTATTCTCAGCTCAGAAAAAACAATAGCTTTCTGGGTTGTTTTAGATGCCTAGGTGAGGACTTATGGATGAACAGGGAGCACTACATTATGTTTCATCATAGAAACAAAAAGAGCATGTGTGTCTTAAATTACTGCATCGAGTACATTTTTTGTTCTTTTTGTTTACTGTACTCTAGAAACAGATTCAACAACTTGTTTTTTTCCCTTGAGACACCAACAAGACCATCAGGCAGTAGTTATGGCAGAACTGTCAGACACATGACTGCTATATTGTGATAACCACCATGTAAAAGCATATATCAATAAAAACACATGAATACCTACAAATTAATGATAATTACCTTTTAAAAACAAATTCTAACATATAACAGTTACACCAAGAACTAGAATACTGTGCAGTGCAAACACGTGCTAAGTGCGTACCTAATTTTCCCTTGCTCCGTCAGATCCCCATCACTGTGCAGTATCGTTGTTAGTAATCTCAGGGTGGACGTTCCTGATTTACTGTGATTATTTTTCATTCCAAGTAGCCATCGAACCATCATTTTAATAGCCTGAATCTATTTAAAAGGCAAATTGACCAAAAAAACAATGTTATGTTTAAAAAATTTCTACATCAACCTTAAAAACTAGAAAAGCGTAGATGTATCTTAAGCAAAGACAAAATAAATTCTTCCTTTTTATATACAGGAAGATAACAGTGTTTTAAGTTAGAGTTGTTTCAACAACCAGGAAATTGGCACAGAACCACATCACCGAGTGTGAGTTATCCTATGTTGGTGACCTGATGTTCCTCAAGCACATACCTCGCCCTTAGCACCTAGAACTAGAATCGTGCTAACTTTCCTAAGCAGAGAAAGCTGCTAGCTGCAAACCGTATGCAGCCTTCCTACCCAAGAGTGGACACCACTTCTGCACACTCTGTGATGATTAAGCGGAAGCACTTCTCTGCTCACGGTGCTCCCTGACACAGGTCTTTATGTTTTCGACTTAGGTCAGCTTTTTGAAAGACCAAGACAACAATAACTGAGCCTGAACAGTGCTGGCACAGTGGTTCCCAGCATGCCTTTCCAGAGTACGTGGTGAGTACAGAGCGCACACTCTGTCTACATGGCCTATCTTCTCACCCATTGCTGCGTCTAAGATAAAAACTGCTGCATAAGACTAATCTGAGACCCAAACACAACGAGTACCAGTCAGTGATGCCACCAGAGTAGGAAGGGCTGCGCTGGGGGGGGGGGGGGGGTGACACGTCAGATTCCAGGGCTGCAACAACGGGCAAGCCTACCTCAAGCTATGGAGTTAGCACACCCAGGCAGAGAGAAAGGCAGCAGGACAGACAACGTGGGCGCGAGCCCAGAGAGTGGTAAAAAACTCTAAGAAAAATGTCAACATTCCATATATTTTCTCCTAACCTTCAAATCTTGACAAATTCACTGAAATGGAGGTGACACATATTCAGGAATTATTAAAAGTTGTGTTTGTTTGTTTGCTTGTTTGTTTTCCAAGACGGGCTTGTTTCTCTGTGTAGCCTTAGCTGTCCTGGACTCCCTTTGTAGACCAAGCTGGCCTCAAACTCACAGAGATCTGCCGGCCTCTGCCTCTTGAGTGAGGAATTATTAAAGGTTTTGTAATGAAAATTGTTTTATTAAATCCCAAGAAAACACTTAGGAGGCAGAGGTAGGCGGATCTTTGTGAGTTTGAGGCCAGCTTGGTCCACAAAGGGAGTCCAGGACAGCCAAGGCTACACAGAAAAGCTCTGATTAAAAAACAAAAAGCAAAAACAAACAAAAAAACCCGAGAAACACAAAAGTCCCAAAGAAAAGCTAACTTTAAAGCCTGGTTAGTTAGCACTGCTGCTAACAGGTGGGGACCCAGGAGAAGACCAGCATCACCAGACCTTAAGAGGCTGGTCTCTAAGAAGCAGAGTATGGAAGCAGAAACAGCCTTCAGTCTTTCTCCTCAGCCTGGGTTGCTGTTACTGTTCCCGAGGCCCTGGCTGCCATCACTGCCCTACGCTCTCACAGTACATGGAAGACTGCAACACAATACAGGTAAAACCGGGACTCCAGTGGCCATGCTCATCCACTGACACAGTGAGTAAACTAAGGAAAACAGACTTATGGAGGCTACTCACTTTGACCATTGTCTCAGGAGAGACTTCTTCATCTGGAACCCAAAGTTTAGTTGTCTTTTTTCCTGGAAGCTAGGCAAACAATGAAAATATTAAAATGTAAGCATGAATTCTCATGGCCACTTAGTATTTCCTGAATAAACAAAATTTATACCTAAACAATGACAGACAATACTGATGATTCATCTAGCCCCATTTACTAAATAACCCTGGAAGGAATAGTCTCCCCAGTACCAGGGTGTGGGCTAAGATTGACTTTTTAACACACAATCTATTCCATAGACCCTTTTAAAAGACTGGTGATTCAGTTACTTAGGCTAGCAAGCAAAGATAAGGATGAAAAAAAACCCTAGCACTAAGAGGTGAGTGTGCATTTGTGTGGAGGTGTATGTTGCACTTGAGTGTCTAAAGGCAAGAAGTCACCCTGATGTCCTCATGTGCTATCACTCCATAGGACCTGGGGCGCACTGATTTAGCTAGGCTGGCCAGCCAGCTCCAGGGTCTAGCTCTGGGCACTGGGCCATCTCTAGGCCTGTGAGTCTGTGTCACATGTTGCTCTTCATGCTGTGCGGCAAGCACTCACTGCGCTATCTCACCAACCCCAAGAACTGTAGAGGTTTTGTTTGTTTCTTTTTTGGAGACAGGGTTTCTCTGTCTAGACCTGGCTGTCCTAGACTCGCTTTGTAGACTAGGCTGCCCTCAAACTCACAGCAATCTGCCTGCCTTTGCCTCCCAAGTGCTGGGATTAAAGGTGTACACCACCACCGACCGGCTAAGAACTGTAGTTTTAAGGAAAAGAAAAGGTAGGTTTTAAACTCTTAGCCAGGCTCTGTGGTATAAGCCTATAACTCATCTACTCAGGAGTCTGAGGCAGGAGGATCACAGGCCTGCCCAGACTACGGTATCTGTCTCCTCCCTCTCCACCACACAAACAACTGCCACTTAATCAAAACTCCGTGTCCTTATATAACTTAATTCCATGAAAATTGAAATAACCACACCTGGGTGTTATTTTCTGACTTCCAAGGGGTCAAATGCCTTTAAATGAAAGCAGCTGGGGGTGCTGTTATGCACCTGACCTCTCTAGAACAAACACTATGAAGACAACAACTCTAAATGTACAGCTCACCCGGTCATTCATGAGAAGGTCCTTCACAATGAATGTTGCTACCAAAGACTTCAGGGGAGCAGCAAACTGGTCAGGGGCGAGCAGAGCAATGTGACCAATGGTGACCAGTGGTGTTATAAGGTGTTCCAGGTTGCTGGGATCCAGGCTTTTGTGCAGAGGCTGGGAATGAAGGGTAGGAAATAAAGCTCTCTATAGACACCAATAAAATTGCTCATGTATTTCACCTTCGATTTATAAACACTACAGAAGTTTAGACCCCATGTAAATAGTAACTCAAGCTTAAGTGTGGACTTCCACAGCTTACTGGCACTCAGAAGACACTGAGTTGAAACACTTAGTGTTGCCCACCTCACAGTGTAGAACTAGGTAAGGAAGTGTTTCAGTATCAACCCTGCTACACAGCATGTGTCTGTGGCCATGTATATGAATGCCAGCAAATGCTAGGCCCATCGACAGCCATTGTCCTCCTTCCTAAGCGTGAAGAAGGTTCTGCTTTGCAGCTTGCCCTGCAGTCAGGGACCCCGCCACACTGAGGTGGAATGAGCACCGTGTCTTCTCCATGGTGCAGTCACAGTGGGCAGGACTCCAGCAGCAACACAAAGGACTACCAGTCAGAAAGAATACATGTCCCTAAGCCTTTCAACACCAAAACACTGAAATACAATTCTCAGTAGCAAAACAATTTTTCCTATGAGTAGTTAACTAAAGTTTGGGTGTCTTGAAAAATTATAGCATCAAGTACTAAATTCCATTTTAGTATTTTTCATCTGATTTAAAACCAAACCTTTAGTAAGTATCTTGTTACAACAACAAAAAGTCATCCTCACTCAGAATGACAACTGGCGAGTGGGGTTAAACGTTACAGATAAGAAATCAGAAGAAGAGTGGCTGAACTGTGCCCTCGTTAGTGCTAAAGGAGGGAGGCAGCGTGTGTGTGGCTAGGCTGAGAGGAAGGCGCCATCTGAAACCCCAATGCTTCCTTTTAATGAACATTTCTGAGGGCTTGGGAAGCGGCTCTGTGGCAAAGTGCTTAATGCACATCATGGACAACGGACTGAGCGTGCACCCTCCACACCACACAACGCACAGGCTGAGTGCATCTGTGACTCCGATGCTGGGGAGGCCGGGCAGGAAGAGTGCAGCTAAGCCAGCTGAATGCGTGAGGTCCAGATTCAGTAACAGACCCTGTTTCAAAATTAATGCTGCAAAGCAGTTGAGGATGACATGTAGTGTTGACCTCTGGTCTCTATAAGAAAGCGTGTGCCTGTGTGTGTGTGTGTGTGTGTGTGTGTGTGTGTGTGCGCGCGCGCGCACACACACACACACACACACACACACAAACACAGAAACACAGAGGAATACATACACAGAAAGCAAATGTGGGTTCTCTGTTCTAACACTGAACATCAATTACTGCAAACCTGACAAGCAATATAAACTACACTTTCCCAACACACTAGGACAATACAAGCTTTCACAAGCCAGATCATTTGATGACTTGACCTTTTGCTAGCCCTGGTCACTTCCCTCAATACTGTCACCTTGTTCATACCTAAGTATCACTCTGCTGGTCACACTATAAACAAAAACATGGTTGCACAAACGTTTTTAATTCTATTACTACTTAATACTTTCCCACAGTACATTACTAAGCTTATTTTTGAAAAAAAGAAAAGTGAATGGCCAGATCATGGAATACTAGCCACCGTGGGAAGGCTGGCAAGCACTAGGAGGCACCTCCTCAGAAGGCAGCATGGCAAATCTTTCCGCAGCCAAGTTATGTCAGAGCTATTCTCATGGTGACAACCATTAAAGGAAAAAAGATTGATCACTAAGAACAAAATCAACACTAATTAATGAAGTCATCTTTATAAATAAAAACAGACATCACTAAGTGCATAGAAATTAAGGTAGATTACTTGACATGTAAATCCAAGTGTTATCTGGAAGATGAAAAGTGTATCCTATGAGACATTTTTAACATGATACATGAAACTATGATGAAATAACACAGAAGTTTGTACCTCACAGATAAACATCAACACGGTGACGGGAGGAGGTTAGTGTGATCTCCAAACCGCTCACACTGCCATTCAAAGCTCCAGACATGAAAATTATAATCATGTTTACAGACTTTTCTACTACTTTCTGTTTTATTATAACGCTATAAACTATTCTCATAGTTGGCCACAATAAAATAACTCAAGGTCAAAGTTACTTAACATGTGAAGAAAATAGTATGAAACATTAAAAATGCACATTATATTAGCAGTTAGCTCAGTCACTTAAATCTAAAGTTATTTACATTACCAATTAGGACTAAATTACACTCAAAATTCAAACTGTGAAGGCTGTTATATGACTGAGCGTGACAGCACTGTCACCGGCTGTAACTATAGACAACAAGCACTCAATACATACAGCAGTGTCAAAGGTGTCACACAGGGTTTGACCTCTGAACCTAAGGAGCCTTAGACCTATGGAAACCAGTTTCCTGTGGTAACCACTACCGATGCTGATTTGCTGATCCACATCCTGACAGTACACAGTATGATACATCTCTGATTGAGGACATTCTGCAAAGTCAGTATTTATTTTTTAAGGAATTAAAATGTTTTCCTTACCTCAAATATCTGTGCAAACTGGGTCTCTTTACTAGAAAATATGGCATGAATACAATGGATGGCATACTTGGCTTGACGAGGTGGTCCTTTTTTGGATTTGTGATGTAATACAGGAAGCAAGGCTCTAAAAAAAAATCAAAGAAAAGTGACAAATAAGAAAAGGTTTTATGTTTACATTCACAGATTAGTACTGTCTTGACTATGGTCCAAGAAGCTTCTGTTTGTAGAGAGAAGTTAATGCAGATATTCTTATTTGTCAAGAAAGTGACAGGTGCGTGCATGGTCTTACAGGGCATCTTCATCACCCTCTCCAAGGCTCAGTGAACAGTGCAGAAGAGGGACAACAGAGGCTAAGTGAAAGAGGATGGGGACGGGTCCTCCAGACAGCACGCTCCTATCCACCATGAAGCCACAGCAGCATGGCCACCCACACAAGACAGGCATGCCATCATGGGTAAAGAAACGGGACTCTCAGAAGGTTCCCTGCCCAAGAAGCGACAAGCAGCTAGAAAATGGTTGCTTCAATGCTGTGGTCACTGTTAAGTTGTCCTGACTCAAGTCAATAACCCAACCCATGTTCATCTCAGGAAACACACACAAGTGAGGGCAGCCGCCACCGCTGTTTACCAACTCCAGTCTCAGTAAATGGGACGGTCTGCTGAGTCCTCAGACCACAGACTAAGTGTGGCCATCAGAAGATCCTACTAAGTAAAGGATAAACTGTACTTAAACTAGAGTTAAGACAGCTCTGGCAGACATCCCATAATGGTCTAGTATAATAAGAAGCCATTCCAACATATTTTGGGTTTTTTTTTTTCCTCCTCTGCATTTTGGTACAGTTAGTGATATCTTGCTCCATACTTAAAAGAGCCTTTTGACTTTATATTTTCACCTTCTGATATTTATCCACATTTGTTTACACTTTCCATTGTTGATAATGTCTTCTCTTTTTTCCTCTATATTTCTTTTTCCCCCCTTCTACTGTATTTTTAGTACTATTTGGCTTTAGCTTATTAGTCTTAAAAATAAAATTTTAGTTTTACTTTTACTTCCTTCCTTCCGCTTATCATGTTCATTACTGGGCAACCTTCTTTCCTTTCTTCTGTTTATTAATCTCTTGTTCCCTTCACCTTTACAACCCTACTTCTCATTTTTCTTTTTTCCTTTTTTTTAATAAAAAAAAAAAAACTTGTCATACAATGCATTTTAATCATGTTACTCTTTCAGCTTAAAAAATAAGCAACATACACACTTACACACAAACGGAAACCAAAACGCACAAGCAAAAGATCAATAAGACAAAAAAGTTCAAACAAAGCAAAATGGAAAAAAAAAAGTCTACAAAAATACCAATGACTTCATTTTGTCTTGGCCAACTTCCCCTGGGCATGGGGCCTACAGTGAAGTGCAGTTAATATCCCAGTGACATGTCACTGGAAGAAACTATTTTTTAATTTGCTAGCACGTATCAATTACAGAGCTTCTTGGCTAGGGAAAGGACCCCATCTGGCTTGAACCTGTGCAGGCAGGAAGCTATGTAGCTCTGGCTGTTCTGGAACTCACTCTGTAGACAAGGCTAACTTCAAACTCAAAGATCTACAGCTTCTGCCTCCCAAGTGCTGGGATTTAAGGACTGTGCCACCGTGCCTGGCTTCTTTTCTTTCAGTTAATTGTACTTTCTTTTCTACTTGTTTCCTTTCCTGGCTCCTTTCTTAGCCCAATCATTTGCTTAAATGATTTTAATCCCATTGCACAGTTTATATCACTTGTGCTTTTTTTCAGTTTTATGTCACTGATAGTATATGAGTGGCATTTGATTATTTTAAATCTTTCAGTATCTTGTTTAGTTTGGTGTAGCTGCTATAGCAACACTTTGCTTTGTCCACTCTGAGTACTGACAGGGAGTGAGCCTTTGGGAGCAAGCTGCTCATTAAGTGGCCCCTTAAAACAACATATGTGTCAATCATAACTCAGAAACACATACACACACACACACACACACACACACACACACCCCACCACCACCACCACCTCCACCACCTCATTAAAAAGAAGCCAACAAGAACCCTCAGAAAGATCATAACCCCCCCCACCCCCACCCCACACACAACTGGATTCAAGGATGCTAAGGTAGGTAAAATACTGGAAGAATTCCTAAGTTTACTTGTAAAATTATTAGTGACTTCAAAGAGGATATAGCTGGGGAGTGCAGTTAAGCAATCAGTCAGTACAGGGCCTGGAAAAGAAAGCCAGCAGCACAGGTGAAAAAGTCACTATATTCAAACACTAAAAGGAAGAAAGATAAACAAATGACCCCCACAACTGGATGAAAAAACAAAAGGGGAAAGGATGTGACTGGTCCCAGGTTTTGGCACCAGATAACAAAAAACAAGGCAGAGAAATAAAAGGGAAAGACCAAGACTGTTCCTAGGTGTGGTGGAAGAGGCAGTTCATTGCAGGCAGGTGAGAGTCCATCCTGGACACCAGCAGACTGAGCTGGCCATGTAAGGGGAGGATGGAGGGGAAGGGAGATGGGGAACAGCAGAACAAGGTACAACAGGCAGAGGCTGAGGACAAAGAGGGCCAGTAGGCCAAGGGCTGGACTCTGTAGGGAAAGGCCACCCAGTGCCCTGCGCTGGACAGCCCATGGTAGGTGCGGGGTATGGCAGCCAGGAGGGGCCTGCAACAGGTAGGGACTGAGGGCTGCAAGGACTTGGGGGTCACGTCCACTTTCATATCTTAATGGACACCTCAGCCATTTGTCCCAGTTTGAAATCTAACAACTTCCACAAATACTCAGATATGATCAAGATGCCAAACTTAAGGATCCATGCAGAGGGGTCAGTAAGAAGTGAAGGCCTGGAGAAACCATTCAATGCAATTGTAGAAAATACCCCAAAGCTAACAAAATGGTCATCCAAGCACAAGAACTCCACATAGAGATGACCAGAGAAGAAGGTCTTCAGAGCACACCACAGTCAAGACACGCAAGGTGTAAACAAAGATTATTATTTAAAAATATAAGAGAAACCACCAACCCACAGGAACACACACACACACACAGAGAGAGATAGAGACAGAGAGACAGAGACAGACAGAAACAGAGAGATAGAGACAGAGAGACAGAGACAGACAGAAACAGAGAGACAGACAGAGACAGAGAGAAAGTCCATCAGACTGCCCACAAAATCCCTAAAAGCCAGCAAAGTAGACTCATGTATTTTACTGCCAACCAGATTCCTAGATCCAGCAAAGTTATCTTTCAGAATTGACTGGGAGATAAGGACCTTCCTAAACAAGCCTGAGGTAAAGCAGCACCTTGTCACCAACCCATTGATGGTGCTGTTTCCTCCCTTTTCTCCTAGAGGGGAGACAGAGGCCAGGCTCCTAGGATTAGGAACAAGACGCTAAAGAAGTTTAAGGGCTTCATGGATTCTGAAGATTGCTACCCTGAGAGCGCTCTGCAGGGCTGTAAAACCAGGGAACACACACTATGGGAATGTCCCCCCAGCGGTCCCAGCAACCACATGGTGGCTCACAGCCATCTATAATGTGACATGATGCCCTCTTCTAGCCTGCAGGTGTACATGCAGACAGAGCACTGTATACATAATAAATAACGAAACCAATTTCATGTGGGAGAAAGGTGAAGAGAGGAGACTTGGGAAGGACTCTGTCACCCCCAGAAATGCAAGCCCTCAGAGCACTAATGCTACTTACTACTAAGGAAGAAATAAAGGAGTGAACATTATTCTAACCAATAGAAAAGTAACCACAGCAGCTTCAGGAGTTCGGGACCTCTCCTCTAACCAAATGCAGCTTTTGATAACTGTTCAATTAAAAGACAGGGAGACCAGCCAACTGAATCCAGCTATCTGCTATAGCCAACTAACATGCTTCAGTGGCACCTGTTCACAGACCCAAGAGTGCAAACTCAGTTACCAAGCAAGCGGAAGCTAAAACCAGGCTGGCATCGCTAGTGAGATAATAATGCAAACTTGAAGTCAAACTTAGTCACAAGAGAATGTTTAAAAAGGCAAACACAGCCTCCTAGATTTTGATGGTTACAAAGGTATACAATGGGAACAGATCAGCCTCTTCAACCAAGGCTACAGGAAAAACTGGATCTCCTCAGCATGCACAACAAAACTAGGTCAAGGACCTTAATGTAGGATTCTGAACTCTAGAGGGAAGGCGCAGGACTAAGGCGCAAGCCAGGACTTTCTGAGAATAACATCAACAGCCCTCAGGAAATAATCCCACAATCAACAAATGGGATTGCACCCAAGTCAACACCTAATGCACTGCAGCAACAGCAGCAGCCAATTACAGTGATAAGAGTACAGGATGAGAAAAACTAACAGCTCTGTAGCCACAGGAAATTAAAATACCAAATGAATAAACCAAAACTCCCAGCCCCAAAATGAATCAATAATGGCCAAATTAATGGAACAGACATTTACCAAAATAAGACATACCGACACTTGGAAAAGTGCTCAGCCCCCTTAGCTATCAGGAAAATGCAAAGGAAAATCATATAGCGATTCCACGTCATCGAGAAACAGCAAATGCTGTCAAAGAGAGCTGCAAAGACCACCCTCACACATGGCTGGTAGCAATGGGAACCGGATGGGCTGATATGGGAGTCAGTAAGCAGTTTTCTCAAAAAATTAAGACTAGAAGTCCCAAGTGACCCTGCTGCACCGCCCCTGGGTCCACCAGAAGAGTCGAAATATGTCAGACAAGCACCTGCAAATCCATGTTAGCTGCACTACTCACAACAGCCAAGATGTCCACCAAGAGTTCAGTGCACAGGAAAATGTAATTGTATGTAAAGAAGTGAGATCAAAGATGACACATGCATAGCACACGTACATGCGTGCTTGCGTGAGACCCACTGTGTGTGTGTTTGTGTGTGTGTGTATGTGTGTGTGTGTGTGTATGTATGAGACCCATTATCTTGCACACTAACTAAAAAGAAGAAATAAATGGAAACCATGCCTAAAAGGATATAGGTAAATGGATACTGAAATAAACCTAAATTGAAATCAAGGATTCACTTCTTGCTAGCTCCCACCTAGAACTATTTCCTGTCTGAATGTTAAATCCCTCCCTGAGATTAACGAGCACACCCTGGTCAATAGTGGACGTCTAACTGAGATACTCTGTCAAGTGGAGATACAATCCATGGTATACAGTCACACACAGTTCCAGTGCACAGCCGTCTGCTCTCTGCTCTGATCTGGGTAGCAGGCCTATTATCCCATAAGGAAATATACATCATGAACTCACAATTTGACAAGACAGCTCCAAACAATAGTGTCTCTTTTTACTGGAAAGACTAATGCTATAAAATTCTGGTAGGTTTTTGCTTTTTAGATTTACTTATTTTACTCAGTGGGCACTTATTGTACACATGAGATGATCTGTGTTCAATTTTCATGGAACCCACAAGGAAAAGTGAACTGACTCTCCTGAGAGTTGTCCTCTGACCTGCTCAGGTAAGCCTGCACAGGTGTGCTTAAAAGCATATGCGCACACTCTTCCTTTCTCCCTTTCTCTGTATCTCCCTCTTCTCTCTTTCTCTGTATCTGTCTTTCTCTCTCCCTCCCTCCCTCACACACACACACACACACACACACACACACACACACACACACACTTAACCCCTCTGAAATTTCTCATAGCCTTAGCTGCTTATGAACTGTCTATCTTGTGTTACTGTACACCAAGAACTACTTTATCATGAAATAGCTTTTAAGGTTTTTGTTGGTGATGATTTTTTCAAGACAGTGTTTCTCTGGGTAGCCTTGGCTGTCCTGGACTCGCTTTGTAGACCAGGCTGGCCTCAAACGCACAGAGATCCACCTGCCTCTGCCTCCTGAGTGCTGGGATTACAGGCCTGTCCACTGTGCCTGGCTTTTAAATTTTTAAGCAACCCAGAAGTATTACAACAATCTACCATGCTTGTCTTTTATTTTATAAATGTAAAATACCAACCAATGCTTTCTCACAGAAAAAGAGATGTTTACATTCATTCATAAAGAGTTAATGTAAAATAATTTTCCTCGAAGTTTAGTTACTCAAGAAACAGTATATGCAAAATATTTATCAGAAAAAGCCAAACTCACGATCTTATATGTGGGAAATCCTCTTCAATTTTGCCTCCTGTGTTTTTGAAAATTTGTAGGGCAGCTTCTGCTACCTTTTCATCGTCCATTTTCAGACAGGCCAGAAGGGATTCAAATGTCTCAGCAGAATGAAATGAGATGGGATGTGTAAAAGAGAGCACCTACACAGAAGGGTACAAACACTGTATGTAAGCCTTTCATGTTTGCAATGTGCGTGTAAAGTACATACTAGAAATAGCAGTAATCAAAAATCAATTCGAGACTAACTACGTTTATGTTCCTGTGTGGAAAATCAATATATTTCTAGTCAAAATAATTTGGACTTTGACTGATGCTTATTTTTTTCAGGGGAGGGCATGAGGGTAAGAGAAAAGGGACATACAGGAAGTTTAACAAAGCATTACTCCTTTTTTCTTTTCTTTCCTAAATAACCATTAGAAGAGACTAGATAAGATTCTAAAAAAAAATAATAAATTAGAAAATGTCTATATACTTACCAGATCATAAAAGGTACTATATAAGCGTAATAACCAAATCAACATGGCAAAAGCAGTAAAAACAAAAAGATGAAGTACCAAGAAGGTCAGCGCTAAGAACAGATCTAACAGCCTTTGAAGAAGGCAATGGCAGGTGGCTCAGCTTGGGAGGGTGTGTGCCCAGCAGGTACACAGCCCTGTTTGATCCCCATGGTGTATAGAACTGAAACTGGAGGTGTGAGCCTATAATTCTACCATCAAGGAGTGGACACAGGAGGACAGAAAGTCAAGGTTACCCTCAACCACCTGCAATGTGAGGCCAGCCTAGGCTACATGGGAGCCTGTCTCAAAAACAAACAAAACGGCAATGAAGCTGGGTCTAGCGACACACACACTTCTGACCCCAGCACTCAGGAGATAGGTAGATCTCTGACTCTGTGGACAGCCAGGTCTACACAGAAAGACCCTATCTCAGAAACAAAACGAAGAAAAACAGGCAATAGAAACGTAATAATCTCAAGGAAACCACATACCTAGTAAGAGAAAAGCATATCAAATACTCCTTTGTATGTTCTTGTAAAATAATAGGTCATGCTTAAATTTTTAAAAAAATTTTGTACATGTGTGGGCATGTGTCTGTGAAATATGCACACAGATGAGTGTGTTCATCTGTCTGTGAGAATGTGGTGGTCAGAGGTCACCCTCCACCTTTGCTTTTGCACTGGGGTCTCCACTGAACCTAAGGCTCACAGTTTGAGCTGCTGGAGCTGGTTCACAAGCCCCCCAGGACCTGCCTGCCTCTGTCTTTTTCACACCGGGGATGGGATCCAAACTCAGGCCCTCGCACTTACAGAGCGAGCACTTCTCAGCACCATTACAGGATTCAAAGTTTAGAATAATAAAAATCAAATACAAGATGTAAACATACCGAACAACAGAAAAATACTATAGTGTCAATTTCACAGACTTGTAAATAACCAGAATAAACAACGTTATTTAGAGATACATACAAAGATGCAAATAAAAAGCTAAAAGTTCAATAAAATAAATACAAATTTCAGGGAAATAAATGATAGATGTGATGGCAAAGACAAATATCACTAGGAAAATTAATACAGCATTCTGAAATTCAGTGTAACTGAGTTACCATAGTTTACGGTTTCATGTGGTTTGAGTATGTCAGTAACTGAGGGCATGCCTTTGAAGGACATGACTCTTACTGTGTCTGATTTCTGGCTGCCACAAGATTCGCAGCTATAGCAGGTGTGGTAGCACACGCCAGGACGCAGAGGCAGGTGGACCTCTGTGAATTGGAGGCCAGCCTGGTCTACAAATTGAGTTCAAAAAACAAACAAACAAACAACAACAACAGCAGCAATAAAAAAATTTTAAAAAACAATGACAAAACACAAGACAAGCAGCTAAAGTCTACTGATTTCTGTCTCACCACAGACCCTGAAACAATAAAGTAGCTATGGAGTGAAATCTTAATCGATCAGCCAAGTGCTTCATGTTTGCAGCTGGTTTTCTCAGGCATTGTGTCATGGTGATGACAGGCTGGCTAAAACAACAAGTGGGTACTGAAAACTGGCACCATGGCTACTGCCTACGTCTGATCAGGAGGCTCAGAAGCCTCTGAAGCTGGTTCATGGAGGAGCTGGGAAAGCCAGCTAGAAAGAGGCTAGGATGCCTTCTCTGGCTGGAGCTTGACCAACACAATGCTGACAGGAACAAGAAGGATCAAGGCTTGACCAGGGTTCTTCTGCGAACTGCATTAGAGATGGGCAGCATGGTCAAGTCTAGCACCTTGTCCCTGCTTTGTTGTGTCTTGAGGATGTGTGTGACGCTATAGTTAAAAGTGATGAGCCAGGTGGTAGTGGCGCACGCCTTTAATCCCAGCACTCGGGAGGCAGAGGCAGGCAGATGGCTGTGAGTTCAAGGCCAGCCTGGTCTACAAAAGCGAGTCCAGGACAGTCAAGGCTACACAGAGAAATCCTGTCTTGAAAAACAAACAAACAAACAAACAAACAAAGCAAAAAAGTGATGGTAGGAAAACAACATCAAGATAACTTGGTATTTGGAATACAGCATGGAGATTACTGGCAGCTTTTAGTTGCCTTTACACAGTAAGGAAGAAAAAGACAAAACAAAGGATGTAAAAGCCCTGCATTTTACCTATAAACACAGCTGGGCTGAAGAAGGTGCGCTTACTGACGAGATCAGCAAAAAGAACCCAAATACTCTGTGCAGCAATAGGAGAGGTGCCTTGCAGGCCCCGACTCAGACTGTGAGTGTGCAAAGGCGTTAGCAAGGGAGCCACAGTCGAAGTGTGTGTAGCTCCTGCTGATTTGGTGGCAAACTGTGGCAACCTCCATGTAATGCTAGCTTTTCAGACATGAAAAATGGAACTGTTATGAGTCAGGGACATTTCCATGCAGATTTCAAAGCAGGATCAGAATCCCTGCTGACAGCTCCTGACAGTGTGACATGCAGCTCCGACAGCGAGCCCGGGGCTGTACTGAAGACCCTAGCAAAGTGGAGATGCCAGACTACAAAATGTCTGCTGTGGAAGATTCTAGGCAGTGCACAGACCCAGCCCATAAGAATGCTTATAGGTCCTATAGAAGAAAGGGTGTAGGGCAGGGCTTCCAGGCCCTCTGAAGCGCATGCTGTGTGCTGCATGTGCTGGACACAACATCGCAGGAGCCAGTCTGTTTTTTACTTATAGCAAGTACTCTCAGGGAAGATGTTTTTAAGTTGAATTGTTTGAAAACAATGGAGCAGCCAATACCTTGAAGCTCCTTGGAAATGAAAAACACGTTCTACAATATGAGATAAACATGAGCTTTAAAAGCCAAGGTGAAATAATACAGTTTAAATCTGGAAGTGCCTCCCAGAGGCTCCTGTTTGGTTACAAGGTGACGGGCGTGAGGATCAGGAGGATTCTAGCTTCCGCAATGGCCAGTGCACTTGGGAATCACAGCCAAGGCGTGCCCTGGAAGGGTGTGGGTGGGAAAGGAATCCCCCCATGCCCTTCTCTTCTCTGTATTTCTCAATGGCCACAAAGCCCCTACCTCTGGTCCATAATGTGTCCGCTGCCATGATAATCTTGCCTCACCACAAGCCCAGAGACAAACAGGGCCGAGAGACTCTGGCCCAAGGCCTGAGAACCACAGCCAGGATGAGGCCTTCTTCCCTCCATGGCCTTTCGTGATACTCTGTCAGAGTGACTGACCAAGTAACACCCTGCTTGTCGTTAGTATTAGTTGTGATACCATAGTTTATAGCCTAATTATAACAGATTTTTTTGTTATTGTTGTTTTGCTTTTCAAGACAGGATTTCTCTGTGTAGCCTTGGCTAGCCTATACTTGCTTTGTAGAGCAGGCTGTCCCTGAACTCACAGAAATTCGCCTGCCTCTGCTTCCCAAGTGCTGGGATTAAAGGCGTGCGCCACCACTGCCCGGTGTAACTATAATAATTTTATTCATCAAATATTTCCCATTAAAAAGCAAAGAAAGTTAAAAGTTCATTCAAATCAAATTTTTAAAGAAAAGACTGCTATAGCAGTAGATATATAAATGGTAAGAATTTAATGAAAACAGAAATTATTACTAATGTACAGAAGGCAGACATGGTAGTGATTATAACACTGTCTGTACTGTGCAGATAAGCACATTCTTTTTTTTATTAATTTATTCATATTACATCTCAATGGTTATCCCCTCCCTTGTATCCTCCCATTCCTTCCTCCCTCCCATTTTCCCCTTACTCCCCTCCCCTATGACTGTGACTGAGGGGGACCTCCTCCCCTGTATATGTTCATAGGGTAGCAAGTCTCTTCTTGGTAGGATTAACCCATTCTTAAAAACTGAAGCATGATATGCTTGTAAACATTAAAAAGATTGCTATTTTCACAGACTATATATGGCATTTAGGAACAATTTCTTTGTAAAAGACATAAAAATTTATACATGAAAAAAACGTGTCAATAAGAATTTTAATTGTATGTGTGTATGTACAAGAATTCTGAAGGTCTTTGTTCTCTTGGATCCAGGAATAACTTTCCGGCTTAAAAAAAAAAAAAAGAAGAAGACATGCAAAAATTTTATTTTAGTATTGTTTATATGAATAAAACTTGAAAATTCTAAATAGCCAGTAATAAGAAAGTGACAATGTTATGATACATCGAAGTGGAGTAATCAACCATTTCACATTTATTATTTTTACCAGGAGCCAGCATGAACTAAGAGATGTGCTGCATGTATGTCGTGCGTGTGATATGTGAGATGTGCTGCTTATGTATGATGTGCCGTCTGTGTGTGATATGTGTGAGGGTGTGATGTGCCGTCTGTGTGTGATGTGTGTGATGTGCAGTCTGTGTGTGATATGTGTGATGTGCCGTCTGTGTGTGATGTATGTGATGGTGTGATGTGCCGTCTGTGTGTGATGTGTGTGATGTGTGTGATGTGCCGTCTGTGTGTGATGTGTGTGATGGTGTGATGTGCCTTCTGTGTGTGATGTGTGTGATGTGCCGTCTGTGTGTGATATGTGTGATGGTGTGATGTGCCGTCTGTGTGTGATATGTGTGATGGTGTGATGTGCCGTCTGTGTGTGATGTGTGTGATGGTGTGATGTGCCAACTGTGTGTGATATGTGTGATGTGCCCTCTGTGTGTGATGTATGTGATGGTGTGATGTGCCCTCTGTGTGTGATATGTGTGATGGTGTGATGTGCCTTCTGTGTGTGATGGTGTGATGTGCCATCTGTGTGTGATATGTGTGATGGTGTGATGTGCCGTCTGTGTGTGATGTGTGTGATGTGTGTGATGTGCCGTCTGTGTGTGATGTGTGTGATGTGCAGTCTGTGTGTGATATGTGTGATGTGCCGTCTGTGTGTGATGTATGTGATGGTGTGATGTGCCGTCTGTGTGTGATGTGTGTGATGTGTGTGATGTGCCGTCTGTGTGTGATGTGTGTGATGGTGTGATGTGCCTTCTGTGTGTGATGTGTGTGATGTGCCGTCTGTGTGTGATATGTGTGATGGTGTGATGTGCCGTCTGTGTGTGATATGTGTGATGGTGTGATGTGCCGTCTGTGTGTGATGTGTGTGATGGTGTGATGTGCCAACTGTGTGTGATATGTGTGATGTGCCCTCTGTGTGTGATGTATGTGATGGTGTGATGTGCCCTCTGTGTGTGATATGTGTGATGGTGTGATGTGCCATCTGTGTGTGATATGTGTGATGGTGTGATGTGCCGTCTGTGTGTGATGTGTGTGATGTGTGTGATGGTGTGATGTGCCGTCTGTGTGTGATGTGTGTGATGGTGTGATGTGCCGTCTGTGTGTGATGTATGTGATGGTGTGATGTGCCCTCTGTGTGTGATGGTGTGATGTGCCTTCTGTGTGTGATGTGCAGGATGTAGTGCCTTTGTGTTATGTGTGTGATGTGATGCATGTATGTGACGTGTGTGATGTGGTTCATGGGTGTGACATGCTGTCCCGTTGGAGGTTGGTCTGATGCATTTTGATGCTAGTTACTGTTTGCTCTCTGTGACCTACCTTGCCTAAGAGCCTAACCTATTTGACCAATGAAAGGCGTCCAACTAAATTCAGGTATCCACTCCCTTAAAAATCACATTTTGTCATAGTCTGACAGGGGTGCGGGGAGAGCTCCGAGAGAGCACCCATGGACCAGAGCATTTCACAGGCACTGTTCCTAGCAGCCTGCGGGCCCAACTCTTACAGAGCAGAGATGGCTGCAGACACGTGGCCGGGAGGAGAGGTGGAACTAGGAGGCTGGCAGTCTTCTAAACTGGCCTGGGAAATGAAGTTAACCACCTAGAAAAATAATAAAATAGAACCTGCTATGGTTGCTTTCCAAGGCGCCATGGCAGAAGACTCCTGGATCTTCTTTGGCTTTGTTTTGACGGTTATGAATTTGTCTGCAATGTGCTTAGTCATAGTCACACTTCTCCATAGCCTCTCTGAAAAAGTCCAGGGAGAAAGGCAGAGAGCCGAGAGCTGTGAGGCTCAGTTCCTGGCCACAGGAAGGGAAGAAGGAACCAAACTCTTGTCCACAGAGTTGATGGTGGCTGGGATTCAGAGCTCACAAGCGACAAGGTGTCTGTCAGCTCTTTCTGGAAAGGGTCCACCAGAAAGAGATAGCAGTAACTAAATTCCAAGGAATGGTGGACAGGGTTTCACTAACTGAAGCCTAAACTGGCACAACTGACCCAAGACTTAGGATTTTCTTGTTTCCCTGCTTGATTTTTGCTTGAGACGTCTGGAGATTTTGACTGGAATTGAGATGAAATATTTGAGCAGGGTGGTGGTGGCACAAACCCTTCCTCCCAACACAGACAAACACAGGCGGCAAACTGGTCTCCACAAGGTGTGGCCCCTGCTGATAAGTTTCTTGCAGAGACAGCCTACGATTTTTCCTTAAATTTACTATGTACATTCCTTTTTCTTAACAATGGATTATATGTCCTTACTGATCTAAAGGATGGATACACATCAATCTCAGGTTTATGTAAGGAAAAATGATGCAAATGCTCTAAAAAAGCCAGCCAATCTCTTTAAATGTGGAGCTTATCCCTCCAAATGGAGTTACTTTCACAGGAGACAGGTGACGGTCACATCAGATGGAAAAGACACAGAGGACTTACATACTACACGTTAGCCCAGTTAGGTCCCCAAAACTCAAAGGCTACAATTCATATCCTTAAAAGGGTAAGCTCAGGGCAACCGGCTTGTCTCTAAAGCGAGATACATTTTCTTGGGAAACAGGTAGCGTCCTAGCCTATACATCAGGCACCACAGAGCCTAGAGAAAGACATTTAGAACTATACCATCTTGTTTTGATTTCAATAAGATAATAATTGTATGTTCATTATTAATGGTGATGCTATACTTCCTCTTTGAAAGAGATCAAAATGAAACAGACCTGGATGAAAGGGAGACTGCTAACTTAAGTCAGTCTATACTTACATGAATTCAAAATGCAGAACAAGCAGTTAACTTATTTTGTTAATCCCACTACATGGGAATAGCTCTGAGACTGGCTGAGACATGAGTGTCTACGCATAGCCAAAGTTTCCTGTTGGTTACAGAATACCCATGATTTTTTATTAGATGCCATTCTTCATATGGCATGAATGAAGATCTGCAGATGTCTTTCTTCTGCTCATACAAAGAGCAGAGAACCAGCCTTAATTGTTCTGTGCATCCTGCACACCTAATATATTTATAGTCTTAGGATTGTATAATGCTTGTGAGAAATTAGATGTTTTCAGAATTAAAGAACTGGACACTGACGCTGGATCAGACCTGACAGGATGTATTCCTCCAGCATGCTGAGACACTGACATCCTGCATCCTTCATGTTCCAGCCCCAAGTGCTTTGGTTGCTGTTCCTCATCATCCTCCTGAGCCAAACTGGCTGGTCCTGCAGTTCAGACTGTCCCACAGAGGACTTATATTAAGCCTGGAATTTCTCAACTTTTAGAGACTGGACCACAAATACTACTCCTAGCTTGTTTAACCATTTTTTTTCCCAATTTTATTTGGGCCCCTACTTAGGTATTATTCTCCCCAAATCAGCCAGAAGAAACTTTAAGAAAAAGATGCCCCGAATACCTTAAAGGGGGTTGTGTAGGTTTTTAGTTGCTTTCTTGGGCTATAGATAGGTACTGTCTTTGGGAGTTGGTTATAAGTTATTATTGGTCTTATTCAGAGAGAAAACAAGGTTGGAATTAGAGATTTTTCTCTTTTCCTGTATCTTTCTTTCTAAGGCATAGAGGTAGGGGTTTAAAAGAAAGAAAGAGGAATATAGAAATACATAGGGACGATAGGACAAAGAGAGATTATTGAATCAACTCCTCAACTTAAGGCCTTGTTACTCACAAATAAGATTAATTTTAATTCACTGATATAGAATTTTGTATACGGATGCAAAATAAGTTTAATTTTTGATACACTGAAGTAGAATTCAAGTTTGATATTATTCTTCACACATTATATTTCTACTCTTATATGAGGTAATATACACATACAACTCAATTAATACATGGTTTACTTCCAATACTTTTCTGATAGTGCTATTGCAGGCTGTTTTGGATAATTAAGTAATACAATTCAATTATTAGTTGATCAACTTATGGTCATGTCAAGTACAGGAATATACATGCTAGGTTTAACAGATAGATATGATTCTATGGATAGATATGGTAAAATAGTTGGATATGGTCTTCAAAAACCTCAGAGACCTACAGAATATGGTATTTAAAAATGTTATTATTATTGTAAAGATTCTTTGACAATAAGACAAGTTAACTTCTGGCAACCCCTAGTCTACCTCAAAGAAGATGATGAGCATCGAAGAACCTCCTTATGAAGAGGGCTTCAAATGTGGCAAAACAGCCACTGGACAAAAATGTCCTTTTATCTGCTACAGACAAAATTCTGCCTAAAATGGGCAAGCTTTGATGCAGGCAGAATTGACCACCAGACTCTGCCAAGACAGGATAAGCAAGACCTCAATAGTTCCTGATTCACAAATATGTCTGTCAGATACGTTGAAACTGAAGAAGATGCTCCAACATTAGAGAGAGTTTTGGGTGACTGTCCAGGCAGCAAACTGTCTCTGTCATATTCCCCCCCCCCCCCTTTTGGAAGCTGCTAATCTGAACTTCCTATTTACTCAGGTAGTTAAATTTGTTACTTCTCAGGTCTCTGATGGGGTTGAAGACCAGAGAGTTAGTTTTAAAATTAAACTTAGTAGTTTAGGAGTTAAGAAGATACTTTTACGTCTAGATAGATATTTTTAGGTTGATAGATTTGAGCTTTGATAGATATTGATTTAGGTTCAAAACTTTAGACTCACCAAAATAGAACAGATAATATTTTCTTCAAAGTTGCCAAATACCTTTTGATTAGACATTATGTATGTAAGTCTTACCTATTTATTGGTTTTTGTCATTTTTCATAATTGTTCTGACTGTACATAAAAAGAACAGCCTTTTTATTTAGAGAGAAATAGGGGAATTGTTAGAGGTTGGTCTGGTGTATTTTGATGCTAATTACTGCTTGATGTCTCTGTTGCCCAACCTGTTTGACCAATAAATGGCCATCACACCTGGGCAGGGAAAATGGGATAGGCGTGGCTAAGGTTCCCGGCTTGGGAGACAGAGAGGATCTTGGGAAGAAGAGAGACCAGAGGGAGGAGAGGAAGAAGGAAGGGTGTCATGGGTTAGGTGGAGGAGAAGCACATGGCTGACACAGATGGAGATTCAGCCCAGATGAAGAACATTAGCAAATATATGGGATTGTCGATGGGAGGTAGCTTGATAGAAATTATCAGAAACAGATGGCATGGGATTGGGGCAGGGATCCCATACCTGCCCCACTATGGGAAGTAGTTTAGGGGATTGATATCTGCCCTGCTCCAGGTTAGTTAACTAAGGCTATTTTAAAATATAACAAGTGTCTGTGTCTTGACTGATTGCTAGTGGGCTAGAAAATATTGCCACAAATAATAATTATAGGCCTAATAATAAACACTATTACGGGGGTGGGGGAAGGGCTCAGATGCAACTAATGCCCCAACCACTCAGCCCATGTGATAACAGTTGAAAGTCAACACTCTTAAAAATTCTGTCACTGAAAAATGCTTATCTTTAATGAAGAAAACAAAATAGAAAAATCAGCATGGTTTTAAACTAAATAAAAGTGCATCCTAACTAAATAAATTAACTAAAGAGAAATTTAGAAGCTAGTGTTGATGAAGGAAAGGCTCATAAACACTTTGTTACTATCATCACGTTGTCACACCCACTGCCATCAGGCGGCTCACCCTGTGGCAGAGGACACCTCTCCCTCACTAATGGGTCCTCGGTAACGGCCTGATAAACTAACATTAAGTCCAACAACAGAACATGAACTGGAAATATGGAGACATTTCTATATGATCATTTTGTTTAAACCAAGAAACTTTTCATGAGGCTACACAACTTCGAGAAGCAAGCCTTAGGAGCAGGTGCTACAAATCACCTACAAGTTGGAAAGCAAGCCAAGCAGATCGCTCGGTCTACACAGCGATTTCCAGTCAGAGCTACACAGTGAGGCATTGCCTTTAAAAAAACCACGAAACCCCACTTGTGTGTTCAGACACCTCAGTTTAGACGAGTGCTTACCTTCAGCAGCTCAAGGCCTGCCCTGATAGCTTCATCAGTTGGAACACCCTCATCCTCATCATCCGCTGTTCCATCGATTGACTTATTCACTTGCTTGATAAGAGCACTGAAGTATGACAAGAAAACGCGTGTTATTTCTTTCAACTCTAATACATCAGCAGGATCTGAGCAAAGTACCTAAATACTAAATAGCTAACTACATAGTGCACAGTATTTTTATATGTTTGTTTCCCAAACATTACTCCTGTAAAACAAATTACAGAAAAATAGCTTCTTAAAACCAGTTCTTTTCCTTTACCCATTCAAATGAAACCAAAACGCTATCAGATTTTCTCTTTTTGAATGTCATCTGTACCTTTACTGGTGTCTTTCCCATAGAAGGCCTAGCATCAAACCCATGAATGATTATTTTCTGTCTAAAATACATGTCATTCAAAGGGCAGCATTAAGCACTCTAAATCTGTCTACTAACTAATACTCTGTGTCAGACAACAGTCTAAAGTCAGAAGCCACAGACCTGCTGCTATCATCCTTACAGGGAGACCATGAGAAAAGCAGCAGTGTTTGTCAGTTTTAGAAACAGGCTGATCTTGCTGTAAATAAGCACTGGTAAGCGCTGACAATGACTTAACACAATCATTCACACCAAGGGCAGCTGTTCTTTTTACAAGCATCAAGCAGTAACAGTGTGGACATAAAACACACCAAAATAAAAGTATATGCAATGCTGCTCCTTAAAATATTTAGTAGACTCTTTCTTTAAAAAGTGGATGCTCGAGCTGGGCGCGGTGGTGCACGCCTTTAATCCTAGCACTAGGGAGGCAGAGGCAGGTGGATCACTGGTGAGTTCAAAGCCAGCCTGGTCTACAAAGTGAGTCTAGGACAGCAGGGCTTAAAAAAAAAAAAAGGTGTATGCTCAAATTTAATATGAAACAAGGAATAAAGTGTAACTGTCTCCCTACTTTCCTACATACAAAGCCTATTTCTGGCTGGCAAGATGCTTCAGGGTTTACAGGCCTTTGCTACACAGCCTGATGACCTGAGCTTGATTCACTGAACCCACAAGGTAGGAAAGAACTGATCCTGCAAGCTGTCCTGACCTCCAGATGTGGGTCACTGCTTTTTGCTTGTTTTCTGAGACAGGGTTACTCTGTTATACAGAAGCCTGGCTGTCCTGGACTCTTTGTGTAGACCAGGCTGGCCTCGAACTCACAGAGGTCCACCTGCCTCTGCCTCCTGAGTGCTGGGACTAAAGGCGTGCGCCACCACGTCCCCTGGGTCTTTGCATATATACCACTCTACGCACATCCACATATGCAATCATGCACACGCTAGTTTGCATTCACTTGTCATTTTCCTGAGTGCGTCCTCCCTGTTTCCATACAACGAGTCTCCTCTGGTCTCACACGTCCAATTACCCAAATGAAAACCTCCAACCTGAATCTTACTCCCAAGAGTACCATGGTTCTTCTGCACAGTAGGATTATTAAAGTTTTAATTTTTGCTTTCTTCTATAATAATGGTAGGAAGACCACAAGTACATAAACACACACATGAACAGCAGCAGCCAACGAGGACTACAAACAAAGTCCTGACAGAAAGTGAGGTTCCTGGTAAGGAGCCACTAGGAGCAGGCGCTCTGAAGAAGACAGAGAGTGCGGCAAAGTGGCAAAGCACTAGTCATACACAGCCAGGGGGTAGCATCTGCCAGAAAAATGAGAGACTGGGAAACTATTTTTAAAACTACCTAAGTATTCATTGAGGAACCAATGAGAAGTATATCATATATAATGAAAGCCACACTATATGTTAACCTAAGAAATTAACAATAACAACAATTCAGTGAGAAGATAGAAACAAAGCTCTCAGAACAAGAGTATTTTTCTCTGTCAGCGAAAGTCAGCTAAGAAACTCAGAGGGTATTCACACAGAGAAGCTAAAATATATAAAATGACTAGTCGCTGACAGACTCTTCATGTCCTTGGGGAAGGCAAAGTCTGGATCCACGTACAGCCCTGCCCATCACAAAGATAAATTGCGCCTGTTGCCACAGTGTGGGGAGAGGGAGCAAAGGGCTTACTCTGTGAGACACCTGCCAGGAAACCAATATGGGTCCATGCAAACACACTAGAAGGTGTCCAACAACAAGGAAGCACTTCAGTCAAGTGGGGATAGGTAAAAATCTTCAGTAAATGATTGACATAACCATCATACACAGTAAAAAAACGGTAAACTCCAGACCAATTTCAGATGAAAATGTACAAGATAAACTTGTTAATATACCAAAGTCCAAAAGAAACCAAAAATCAAAACCAAAATACAATTATGTAATTTACTATTTATTAATAGATTTAGAATAAAACATTGGGATCATAGCCTTATCTTATCATTTTTGTTTCTCTGAGGTACCCATAGGAAAATAAAAGAATCCCCCAAAGAAATGCAATTAGCCAAAGAATGTCTGGTGAAGAATTTTTCTCCTTACAAATGTTCATCAGCTGTAAGACAGACAGACAGACAGAAAGAAAGAAAGAAAGAAAGAAAGAAAGAAAGAAAGAAAGAAAGAAAGAAGCCGTAAAGGCAGCACCATTCACCCATCTATAAGGCACAGAGACTGGAAGGCAAAGAAAGAAAGAAAGAAAGAAAGAAAGAAAGAAAGAAAGAAAGAAAGAAAGAAAGAAAGAAAGAAAGAAAGAAAGAAGCCGTAAAGGCAGCACCATTCACCCATCTATAAGGCACAGAGACTGGAAGGCAATGCCCGATGGTCAGGCACAGCACCTCTGTGGAGGTTGGAGCCATTGCCTCAGTCTAACACCCAAGCCTCCGTTCCATACCTGTAGGGCAGTGCCCATGCCACTAACTTCCCAAGATACGCTCCAAGCAGGAGTGCTACTTCTTGCTGCTACTTGTGACCTAGCACACTTTTGCATTGCTGTCAGTTCCTCATCACTGACACCAGAGTCTGTCAGCTCACAACATATACCTTACCAGTGAAAACTTTCACCATTTTTAAGTTTTAGAAACCTGAACAACCCAGTCTTCCTTCAGCTCTCTAATTTCCCTATGAAACGGTTCCCACATCTGTCCATAATATTTTTCATTTTCTCTCAATTTCAGCATACCACTCAATTCTCATAATTTCATTTTAAACTCAACGTTACTTGATTAAAAGAAAAAAAAATGTATCCAGGTGTGCCGGCTTACACCAGGAAGTCCAGCACATGGAAGATGGATGCAGGAGGATCAGAAATTCAAAGTCGTCCTCAGCTACATGGTCCGTTCAAGGAGACCTTGAGCTACATGACAACCTATCTAATTAAAGAAAAGGCAGAAAAAGGAAAAAAGGAAAGGAAGGGGAAAAGTAAAAAAAATTCCTTGCCATGTCCAAAGAATAGTTAATTACAGGTTGTCTTCATCTACTTCAAAAAGAAAAAAAAAAGCCCCTTTTATTCTCTTCAAGGTGTCTGGCTTCATTATCTGGATCTGAACCTTTGTATTCCGACTCCTTACCTCCTATGTACAGTGAAGAAGTACCTTTGGGGTACTCTTTTTAAACCTTCCTCAAATACGCTGTCTTCCCCATCACACCAGCATCTATGCACTACAAGCACAGCCTTGAGTAATCTCTGCTCTCCTCCACTCACCACCTCACTCTGTAGTTCCCAAAGGAGAAAAGAGTAAAGTGGGCGCCCCAGAGCAGGCCACATCTGATCCCAGGCACACCGCACGATAGCAGCGACATTCAAGACACCATTTCCTTATGCAGTCAGCCTGGCCTATGATACTCTCAATGCCTACAGTACTCTCTCAAACGGATCTGCTCCTCTGTAGGTGAAATAGCACCTGAGACAGACTTTTGAGCTCTCTGAAGTAAAGTCATACAATGAAGCGAAAATGAAAAGCAAGAAAAGCTGGCCATCTGAGTCTGGCCGAGCACCAGCTACGTGCGCGCGCGCACACACACACACTGTGGCAACGACTGCAAGCACAAGCACAGGTTCGCAGCTGGCTGGGTGCACGTGCATGATGGGAACACCGAGACGCTTGAGTGTCTTTAAGGACAATACCTGATGGACTCAGTGTCTATGTGTACAGGTGCTATCCTCTCCAACAGAAACTTGATCATCTCCAAAAAAGGGTTCGTAGGCTGTTTAGGGTTGCCCAACTTCTTAGTTATTTCACGCTGAAATGCAGATTTGTAAATTATTAAAAATATATACTTAAACACAGCATTACATTAAAATATTAAGAAACTCTAACATTCTGTAGTAGTGGTACTGAAAAACATAAATCTAAAAGAGCTGAGTTAACTTTAAAAAAAAAACAAAAACTAGATTAAGAACTGAGTACATTGCAAGTAAATGAGACGCATATTATGCAATATAGAAAAAAACTGAACAGTTATTTTGAATAAAAACACGGTTAGATTGCTACCTCACGGCACACATCAGGCTGGGCGGTGGTGGCACACACCTTAAACCTGGCACTCAGGAGGCAGAGGCAGGTGGAGCCCTGACAGCCTGGTCTACAGAGTGAGACAGGACAGCCAGCGCTACACAGAAAAACCCTGTCTCGAAAAACCAAACACAAAGTAAATAAATACATAAATAATAATAATACGTTCAAAAGAATAAAAATATAAGAGTAAAATCAGAAATGGAAAGATAAACTTCAGCAAGCAAAATTACCAAAGAGAACTGTTAAGAAACTAACTTCCTAGACTCACTCTGAAGACTCTCTTCAGCCTACCAAGGAAAGAGCCAAGGATAATCTTTTTCCAAAACGGACCTCAGGAAGGTAGATGAGTAAAAACACTAAGATAAATATTTCTAACTTACGTTGTAACTAAAATACCCTGACAAAAGCAACTTAAGGGAGGGAGAATTTATTTGGGCTAACAGTTCCCAAGGCACACACAGTCAACCACAGCAGAGAGGCTGCAGCTGAGCTTGCAGGAGCTGGTGCTATCATAGCTCAAGCAGGAAGTGAGAACAGTGAGTGCGTGCACACTGCTGCTCAGCTCCTTCTCTGTCTACACACAGTCCAGGGTGCCCTCCTAAGCAATCTGTAGCAATCAAGATTTTGTTTAAAAAAAAAAAAAACTGTTATGAACGTGTTACGCAGCAGAGCAGATGAACGGCATGAAGCTGTGATCTCAGTTCCTTGGGAAACCAAAGCAGGAGTTTATGCTCAATTAATACAATCAAGACAATCCTCACAGACATGCTCGGAGACAGCATTAGTCTGGGCAGCAAGACCCCACTTCAAAAGAGAGAGGAGAGAGGAGGGGCGAGAAAGACCAAAGTGCTAGTGCTCATAAGTTACAGTGCACATATGAACAACATGCTCTGAGCTATGAAATTTTTAACACTATGAAAATGAAATGTGTAAAATTCTCTATGTAATATAATCTCATTGTGAAAGGAAATATATCAAGATTAATGGCAACTATCTGTAGAAAGATTATAATTTATCTGAACTGTTAATTATTTAACATTTTATAAAGAGAAGGTAGGTTTCCTGAGAGAGGTCCGTGTGTCCCCATGTGGGCTCTCCCGCTGTCCCCTTACCACACAGCCTTCAGCCTGCTTGCAGGAGCACGTGGGGCTAACAAGGACTTCTAGCTGTTTCCGTATTTTCTCATCGTCTTCCAACACTTGTGTGAATTTCTTCATGAAATCCTGCGCCTTACCGGGATCTGGCAAATTTCCTTAAAATAAAGTTTCATAATTTCTCAAACTGATTTGAAAAAAAACATAAAACAAAAACAAAAACAAAAACAAAAAACAGTACTTTCTATTTTGTAATTCTAATTAATAACCCTTATCTACAAATTGCCTTGAACAAATTATGAAGCACCATCAATACTTAAAATTTGCAAGAGAAATATGCTCTGGAGAAAATACGGAAAAGTATCAGAGTGAAGAGAGGCCCCGGGAGAGGTCGAGCAGCAACCAGGTGCTGCTGCTCATGTTGGAGAGCAGGTAGCGCTCACAGGCCCTGGCATGTGCCTGCTGCGATTGCTGCTGCTCAGCCTGGCAAAGAAGGCCACTCTGTAATGTCAGCCACGGGGCTCTTCTACACGTGTATCAGAGCTCACTGAGGAAACGCTGATCCTATCTAACTTTGCTTTCCTAGCTATTTAATTAACTGCTTTAAAAAAACTACACTAGGATAGCTAATAAAGAAATTATAACTATCTTAAATGTAACAGCAAATTCAGTCTTCAAACTGACAAGCAATTCTGAAAATTCTTAAGTCTCAGCAAAAATGAAAAATCACTAGTGAAAATCCTGTACTGTGGTAATCATACTAAACACTTGCTATACAGCCTTTTCATGTCTCACGTCATATACAATAAAAACTAGTATAAAGAAAAGAGGCCTGGCTTGGAGGCACACAGTTGGGAGCCAGCGGCAGGCGAATCTCTGAGTTCAAGGCCAGCATGGTCTACAAAGTGACTTCCAGGACAGCCAGGGCTACAGGGCGAGATCCTGTCTTGAAACTAGACACGATGACTATAAAGACAAATATCTGTACAATCATTCTAAAAAGTAAATTTTAAGCAGACAAGTACCGGGGACAAGCTGTTAAAAGGTTGTAGTGTAGAACTTTATAAATTATGTTCCAAACACTACTAACATGTCACTGGAACGTAACAGTATTGAGAATTTAATAGTGTTTTTAAACAGTTTAAGATCCCCTTTACAATGGATAAGATACTATTAAGGCCTACTCTTTAGAAAAATAACATAAAAGATGGTGAGAAGTAAAAACAAAACAGCACCAAAGAGCCAAATTCAGCATTTTATAAATGCACAGGAATCCTTTTCTTCCCTTTCTCCCTTACACTATTAACACCTGCAGGATACCAGCATTCCTGGAGACAGAATCTAGAAAAGACTGTAGTTTTTAGAAGAGTCATGGATGGCCACAGCCATTGGCGAGGACGAGCTTGGAAGCTGGAGAGCTCCGAGGGGGGTCACTGAGCAGCTCTAGTCTCCGCGCCTCAGTAGCACCTTAGTTCTGAAAGCTCTCTTCAAAATGAGTTCAAGAGACAGTCACTCCCTGACTGTTCGCTCTAGTGCTCTGGGGCTCGCTCAAAACAGCTGCAGCACTTAGCTCAGCCCACGACCTCTCCAGTCTTGTCAAGTGTGGTACACCCACTCTACCAGGTGTCTCCATTATCCTGACAAGCTACACACAGTGACCTCCGAGGTGAGGAGAAAGCAACTAGTGGCAGAGACTGATTTCAGAGGAGGGAACAAAACGCAGACTCAATGGTTACAACTAATCTTGTGTAATGACTTAGCTCTCAAGAATAAACACATGTAAAAAAAAAAAAAAAGAATAGACACATGTATTAAATCCTTTGTAAAACTTTTATGATGTACGATGCTGAGAACAATTTTTAAATCTACACAGCACACAGAGTAAATGAAAATTGGGGAGGAGGGGAAGAAAAACTGAGTTGTCTATTGTGTAGCAAGCAAAACACTTTAAGAATCTAGATTACTACAATCTAAAATAATTTAAATCATATAAAGCCTTCATTTAACTCTTAAATTCTATAAAGATTGAAACAACTTACTTGTAATGACCATCACTTTAGAAAATATGGCCTTGACACTGGCATCTGTCTGAAAATCACACACAGAAAGCACAATTAAACTAAGAACCACAGGCATGTTGACAACTCTGCAGACCCCACAGCAGCATGGCTGAATCTTTCTTTACATAAATGGGTGGACTAAGTTCCTGTCAGTGGTCAGGAAAAGAGCAGCTGCACAGAGGAGCATCAAAAGCAGGCATGTGAGTTTGCCGTCTCCCACCTGGTCTAAGCTCCTAGCATACTGTCTGGACCCTCACACCCTGAACAGTTCCTAAATCAAGACTGACGCCATCCATGTGAACAGCAGGACACGCACATTCAGCAGTGCTTCTGCACAGCTGCCCTGAGGTCAGTCAACCACGCACTGGGCAGCTGAGAGAAGCACATGCAAGGGCTCCCCCAGGGGCGTGCTGACTCCTAGCGCAGCAGCCCAGAACCCGTGTGTACCAGCAGCACAGCACTGAAGTAAGGCTCAGTGTCTGCTACAAAGGAACACACATTCCCAACAGGTCCGAGATACTCACTGACCATAGTAAAAAGGTTAAATTATGTTCAATAAAAAATAAAATGGTGCTAGGTGAGGGTGTGCAACGTCTTTAATGGCCAGCACTCAGGAGGCTGAAGCAGGCAGGTATCCGTGAGTCCCAGGCCAGCAAAGGCTCCATAGTGAGACCCTATCTTAAAACACAAAAAGGGCCAAGGAGGTGGGGGATGGCAGGAGGCAGCACAGGCCTTTAACCCCAGCACTTGGGAGGCAGAAGCAGGTGGGTCTTCAAGTTTGAGGCCAACTCAGTTCCAGGCAGCCAGGGCTACATGGAGAAACTGTCTCAAAAAGTAAACAAAAACAGAACAAAAAACCTTTCAAACATAAACCAATTACGCAAACAAGTGGTCTAAATTAAAATGCCTCAGCTTTTAAAACCTTCACATCACAGAGATTGTAAAAACCCAGTGAGTCCCAGTAAGTCACTAAGACAACCTCTGCTAATAACACATCGCCAAGCAGACAACTCAGACAAGCCCTACTGTGCATCAAACAATACTGCTCTATTTGCTTTCATCCTACACACAGGTGTATGTGATGGGAGGACTTCAAAGGCAATAGCTTTCAGCTAGTAATACAATTTTAGAACTTCACTAATTTGTTATCCCTGAATGTAACTTAAAATGACCAGGCAACATTTCACAGGCAACATTTTCAGAAAGGAGGGAACTTATCAGTCTAATGCCCTGAAATAAAATAAGTATTTCCTGGATGAATGCCACCACTTCAGGGGCTGGTAAGATACTCCAGTCAGCAAGCTGCTTGCTGTGCAAGTACCAGAGCCTGAGTTTGAGTCCTAGAATGCACAGAACAAGCCAGGCATGGTGCACGTGCTGTCAGGCCTAGGGCTGAGTGGCAGATGGAGACAGGTACATCTGAGGCTCCATGGTCATCCAGCACAAGCTATCTGGCAATCTAAGGATCAAAGACTCTGTCTCAAAACAATGCAAAACCCACAGAAAACAAAAACAGTCCTGAGAAAACCACCTGAGACTACCCTCAATCCTACACCATACACACACACACACACACACACACACACACACACACACACACACACACACAGGGGGGGGGAAGGGGGGAGAGATCACCACCCCATAATGCCATAAAATCACTAGAATATTCCTTCTTAGTAAAATTGTAAAGATATTAAGCTATAATTATGGTAATAACTACAATGCAAAGTTGCTAAAAAATTTTTTCTTTAAAATTCAACTTACTTTTGGTTGCTTAATTAAATCAAGCAAATCCTTTACTTGATGTCGGAGTAGGTTTTGACACTTCCACATTTCATTCAATGCTCTGAAAAACACAAAAACATACAAAAGGGGCTAAAAGTCCTTTCAGAATATTCTAGCTACTGAATTTTAATAAAAGGGGGTGGGAGGTGAAAGACAAGACAGGAGGAACAAGGTAAAACTCAAAGATAACACAACTGGCAGCCTAGAGGCAAAGACTCAAATGTGAGCAGAACAGCAGCAAGCAAAGCCACAGGGATCTGGGATGCTGCACTTGGCTTTGTATACAAACAGATGACCTGCAGGGCATGCCTGTCACCCCAGCACTCGGGAGGCAGAGGCAGGCGGATGCCTGTGAGTTTGAGGCCAGCCTGGTCTACAGAGTGAGTCCAGGACAGCCAGGGGTACACAGGGAAACCCTGTCGCAAAAAAACAAAAATTAGGTGGAGCATATTTGTCATGACGTGGCAAGACTGCCAAGACTGTGAACCTAAGAAGGAAAGGAAGGACCGAGAAAGCAGTGCCCTGTCATGTGCTGTGCTAAGAGGGAATCTAAGAACAGCAGGAGACAGACGCAGAAGACAGCGGACATAAAGGTTTCTAAGCTATCTATCCCGTTATGTGGAAGGAGGCCGTCCATGTGTGTGGAGGCCAGAAGACAGTCTCAAGGGCCATTCCTCAGACAGCTTCCCTCCTTTGTTTGAGACAGGGTCTCGCATTGGTTGGATCGCTAGCTGGCCAGTAAGTCAGGGATCTTCACAGCTCTCACCCACTGCTGTGCTACGCTCTGACCAGGAGCAAGTGTGAGCACTTTACTTACTGAGCCATCTCTACAGCTTACTTTGCATAACCAAATCGTCCAGCACCACACACATGAGGCACTGACAAGAAACAGTGACCAAATGCACAAATGTGTAAACCAACGAAGACAACTGTTTAATATAACCATTCTTTGAAACACTCTCCTGTGTTCTGAAATGCCTTTGGGTTTTCTTTTAATACAACCAGGTTTAAACTTGGGAATTTGCTAACAGTTAAGAGTACTGTTCATCATCGGACACCTTAAATTTTAAATAGTGACATTTTACTATTTTTCAGTGTGAAAGTCCCAAAAAGTTTCACTGGCATTATTAATGAATATAAATTCACAAGCTAGCTGAAAACAAAATGGTCACCTGCCAGAGAGCTATGAAAATCTAAAGCACAGTATAAGTTGCATAAATAAAACAAATACTTTCAAGGAAAGTCTGTTAAATTACTCCTGAACTCCAAAGGCAGAAACTCTGGCTTCTAGAAAAATCATAATTTACAAGTTCCAAAACACCCACATGCTGAAACTTGTCTTCAGTTAATATAGATGAAATTATATAATCTAGTATATTTATCTCTTAAATATGAAATCCCAGGAAATTCTAAAATCATTACAAACTATGACTACAGCTGAAATAAAAAATGGCCCTAACTGACTAAGAATTTCTATTACAATGTATTTAAGAAATTTTTCTCTTTTTAAAATTTTTATTTAAGTAATATATTCAGATCACATCTCAGTTGTTGTCCCCTCACTTGCATCTTCTCGATCCCCCTCCCTCCCTCTTTCATCCTATTCCCCTCCCCTAGGCTGTGACAGAAGGGGACCTTGTCCCCCACTATAAGATCACAGCCTATCCGTTCTCTTCCTGGTAGCCTGCTTCCTCTTGTCTCCCCACCAAGGGGAAGTGGTCAATAGGAGGCACCAGAGTTCATGTCCGAGTCAATCCCTGCTCTCCACACAACTGTGGAGAATGTGGTGTCCGTTGGCTAGACCTGGATAGGGTTAAGAACATTTTCTTAAGAATTTTAATTGAAATATTAAATAGCAAGACATTAGCCCACGTTTACTGTCTTGATGGGGGGTGGTGGGAGTGGAAGGGGGATAACAGAAGGCGATGAAGGTGAAAACTAATTCAGGTTCTCAAGAGGAGGAGGAGGCGGGAAGACTTCTGTGAGTTCAGGGCCAGCCAGAGCTACACAGTAAGGCCCTACCTCAAAACAAAACAAAACAAGAAAGAAAAATGTGACTGCAGACTATATACATAATAATCCTATCTGTGCAATGTGCAAAAGTAAGTGATTAAGGGAATGGTACACACATATACATGGTACTTGAAAGCTGTTTTAATAGAAAAGCAGGCTGCAGCGCATTCCTGTGGGGAGGACAGGAGGATAAAGGAGTTGGGTAGCACATTCAGCGTGCTAAGTATCACAAGGGTTCATCACTCACATGTTATTACCACACCTAAGAAAATGCAAAGGCTTTTGGGGGGAAACAAATATATATAAATTAAATTCTAAGAAATTAGCTAATATAGATGATCAGCTAATTTCACAAAGTCAGACAGTAAGTCACTTTTGCATGACACCTACCTTTAAACAGTTAAGTATCATTGTGGACCTCTTACAAAATCAAAGCCCTACAGGCCCCAGTCAGGCAGCATTTCTGCCCGGGTCTTATAAGAAGGAAAGAGGCTGTGGTGCTATGGTGTGCACTTCTAACCCACTCTCTTCTGTGTTGTCTGGTAACACTCCTCCTCACCCAGCAAGTCATAGCATCAACCAGTCACAGCAGTGGGAAGTGCAGGGCAGTCCTGAAGACCATCCTGCGGTGCAGGCAGAGTTCCAGGACACTTACAGCCCTGAGGATGCTGGGTAAGTACCAGCCCACATGTTTCCCACTCTCTTCTAAAGCCTCATTCCCAGTGATGTAGATTTACAGAAATATTTGCACCTTTTGTTGCTTCTTCAACATTCCTTCCACCTATACCTGCCTTCCTCATAAAACAACAAAGTATAAAGACAGATCTATATTTCTAAATTCTTCCACAGAGGATCTGGAGTGCCACTTCTAGATTTTTACTTAAAAGTGTGTTTATTAACATATTCTTTGTTTGTTTGCTTTTGATTTTGTTTGTTTTTGTTTTTGAGACATGGTTTCTCTGTGTAGACTTGGCTGTCCTAGACTCATTCTGTAGACCAGGCTGGCCTTAAACTCACAGAGATTTGTCCGCCCCTGCCTCCCTGAGTGCTGGGTACCACCACACCTGGCTGGTAACTTACTCTTTAATGGTATCTGGTTAGGGCTGATTTTGCTGGATTTGCTATTAACATGTGCTCCAAGAGGACACATACCAATCATACTCCATCCACTCTAACGGGCCATCATCTATATCATAGAAAAAGGCGGAGCAACTCAACTAAAATAACCAACAACTGGAGAACGTATTCCACCTTCTGAGAAAAAAAAAATCCCAGCACAGTGAAGTTAAATAAACAATACTAGTATGTGTCACTATGTGTAGCTAACAGGTACCGTGCTGGAGCCACATGGCCCCGACTTCATATCCTGGCTCTTACTGCTGCCTGCCTGTCAAATTGAACTCCCTATGACTGCTCATCTTGTGTAAAACGTAAACTTCTGCGGTTACTTTTCAGTTGTAATGTAAAGCCAGAGACAGAGGTACATATTACAGGACTCCAAACAGCACATGCCAGCACACCACAGCTCCACGTAAAGTGACAGGAGTGCATGTAAGTATGGAAATAAAGACTAAGTCCCTTAAATATTTCAAGTTCCCTTAGACTTCTAATTTCAGAGCACTTTCTCCTCAACAGCTCTAATTATGTTTGCTGGAATAACATGAGTCTGAATGTCCGAACCTACAGGAAGTGTTCACGCCTTCATGTGATTCAGTTAGGTCAGCAGTCTATCTACTATATCCAAAGCCAATTCCTTCCCTGGCCATCTGAAGGGCCTTTCTGAATGAGACATGGGAGTGACAATGTATTTGTGAGCTCTGCCCTAATGCTAACCTACATCACTATATTGAGGACAAACAGCATAGAAAGTTTCACTCTACTACACTACAGAATAATTTAAATTAGTACCGTGTTAAGAGTAGGAAGATAGTATTTTCATAATGTGGACCTTTTTAACACCTGGGGGGTGGGGAAATAGGTATATCACCTTTCTTGAAATGCCATCAACATGAAAATCTAGAGAGAGAGAAAAATCAAATCCTTAATGATTTCATGCCAAATAACTAGCCAGTGTTAACTGGTTTTATATCTGCTTAATCAAATGTTGGTGAAAGAACTTTCTAAAAAGAAAAAGAAATAGCCCATTAATTTATTGTGTCTTGAACCTTTAAACAATGATTTCATTATGATAACATTTACATTACTTAGGCTCCCCCCGCCCCCCCCCCCAGCCACACACTACAAGAGCGGAAAGGCAGCGTGGCTCTGGAAACATACTTCACAGCATTCAAGTCCAGGGTCGCATACAAGTAATACAAGCACTTCATCCGTTCCGTGGTTTCCAAGTTGTGAGGGACCATGTACTGAGCAAAGATCCGCTCAACAAGTAACCTAGAAAAGAGAAGATTGTAAGTGTACTAAGTTTGTATTTAAAATTCTAAAAGCTGCAAAAATCATAAATTAAGTAAGCCCCTTCTTTCCAGGGTAGAGAAGACATTTCTGTCTAAGAGGGTCCAAAGGGAAGATTTAGCTCTGTATGTGTGCAGCAACCCTACAAACAGCTGATGACTGCAAAATGACCTTGGAAATTGTATATCACATACTAAATTTCCATAGTTTCTGTATAATAAAGTTCAGGAAACTACGCCAGGTCCCTCTAGAGATCCAAATATCAATATCAAATTGAAGCTACAAACAACTTTTTATCACTTTGACTTTTCATCACTCTAAACTAGAGACGTGGCTAGTGACGGCACAGAGAGAGCGGAGAGGAGCTGCTGCAGCCCGCTCCTGGCTCCTGTACAATACCCAGGCCAGTAGTCACTGCCACTGGAGCCACAGATACCCAGGGACAGGGCACCGAAATGTCATATCAAATTATAGCAGGAATGTGTGCACTGGTGCCTCACGCTCAGGTGCAAAAGCTGTTATTTAATAAAAAGTATTTCCTAAGATACATCATTAAATATTAACAGTCTATGGCAGTGGTTCTCAACCTCTGGGTTGTGACCCCTTTGGGGAAGCAAACAATCATTTCACAGGGTTGCATGTCAGATAGATATTCAAATTACAATTCATAACAGTAGCAAAATTACAGTTATGAAGTAGCAAGAAAATAATTTTATGTTTGGAGGTCACTACAACACTGTGTTATAAGGTCCCAGCGTTAGGGAAGATTGAGACCCACTGGTTTATGGCTTCTTCTCCCAGTGGCTTGCTATAGACACACATTTTGGAATACACTAACAATTCACCAACTCAGATTCTAAACAGAATATAGTGTCTACTGAGGGCTATAACATATTTTTTAGAAATTTATAACCTGCCTTTAGTCTTGAGTGAAAAACATTTAACTTAAACTACCTAAAGGATTTATTTTCACATGAACTGTGTTTAAAATGTGACAAACGTCCTTTTAATGTGTTTTTCTATATAACAGAACCTTAAATGACAACAGCTATATTCCTACTTTTAGATATTACCCTGTAAAAAGTTAGTGTAAAAAAAAAATCTACTCATCCAAAGTCATCTATGCAGGCTTCATCTACAGCTTTGCTTGCGGGAAAACTCTGCATTATACGTGCCCTGTACTAAAAGCAGGAGGGTATTTGAAGCCATAAAGAAAATACGAAAAATGTATTTAACATCAAAGCTCCCTGTGAAAAGCATGTGTCCACGTGGTCCATGACTTACCGATCATCAATGCTGTTCTGATAATATATGTGTAGCAGCTTGTCCTTGACCCAGGATATCTGTTTTGCAGCATCTTTGCCAGCTGCAGACTGTAAAGCGTATTTCTTATAAATCTGGGCAAGTCCCATCATGGCTTCTTTACGTACTCGCCACTTAAAGCAAAAACATATAAAAGTTCTTTTTAAAAAGTGCTTCTGTTACCTGTGGTGGTGGCGCATGCTGTTCGTCTGAGCACTCAGGAGGCAGAGGTAGGCCAATCTCTTGAGGCCAGCCTGCTTGGTATACAGAGCAGTTCAAGACAGCCAGGGCTACACAGAGAAACCAAAACAAACACAAGCTTCCATTATGAATTCCATTATGTAATGGTTAACCTTCAATGTCAGCCCGACTAGATTTACAGCTGCCAAGGAAACACACTGGGCACTATGTGAAGTGCTTCCAGGCAAGATTAACTGAGAAGAATTAACAGTCTCTCTCTCTCTCTCTCTCTCTCTCTCTCTCTCTCTCTCTCTCTCTCTCTCTCTCTCTCTCTCTCTCTCTCTCTCTCTCTCAAAATAAAGATTTATGTATGCATGTATGTATGTACGTATGTATGTACGTATGTAATGTATATGAGTGCTTTATTTGCATGTACACCTGCACACCAGAAGAGGGCAGTGATCACATTGTAGATGGTTGTGAACCACCATGTGGTTGCTAGGAATTGAACTTTAGGACCTCTGGAGGAGCAAGCAGCGCTCTTAGTCACTGAGCCACCTTTCTAGCCCAAGACAACTCCCTCTTAATGTGGACAGAGGCATCCTCAGACTAGGGTCCCTGGCTAGAGAAAACTATAGCTGGCTGAGCACAGTATCAACTCTTCACTTTACATACTCTACCTTATCTGGACCTCAGATGCTTGCAAATTATAATTTCATTATTTAGGGGGGAAAGTATTCTCAAATGACTACTAATATACTTCAAGTATTAAAAATAAAACTCTGGGCCAAATAGCAGTGTTGCAAACCTTTAATCCCAGCACTCAGGAGGCAGGGACAGGTGGAGCTCCGTGAGTTTGGGCTAGCCTGATCTACAGAGTGAGTTCCAGGACAGCCAGGGCTACATAGAGAAACCCTGTGTAGAAAAACAAAAACCAAAAAAACCTCTGCTGGGTATGGTGGTGCATATCTATAATCTCAGCACTCATGGCAGCAGAGAAAGGAGGATCTCCTTGAGTTCATGGTCAGCCTAGTCTATAGAGAGAATTCCAGGACACCCAGGAGCTACATAGTCAGACTGTCTCAAAAATAAAATAAAAATAAACAAAAGCAAGACAAACCCCTCTGGGAATTAACCAGTCCTACTTACCCGTTTGTCCAATGTTCGCTCTCTCACAAAGTTAAGTAAGTGATCATTGACTAGGAGAATGTCCTTTTTAGCAGCTGTTACTATAGACACAATAACATCGTGTCTGATCGCTTCCTCAGGGTCATGTGACCTCACTTTAAGATACTCTGAAAGGTAAGAGCTTATGATTAAAATTAGAATCATGTCGTTTTAAAAAATTGGAAAGATCTTTGCAAATCAACAGAGCAAAAGCAAACCCTCAGTAGAATGTTCACTATTCCAGGAAAAGCAAGGGAGCAAGGGAAGGAGTGGGGCTGGTCCTTCCCTCACAATCTAAATGCCATCTGCAACTGAAAAGGGAAGTTCCCCTCCATTCCCAGGGCAGGGGAGTTAATGACATGCATGTGTCACTGCTAAGCCGTCAGGTAACGTCATTACTGTTTTCCATATAAAATAAAATCTTCTACTCAGCTGGTACTGCTAGGAAATCGTGGGGTATGTCCATTTCTATCCTGTGAGCAGTGAAGCCCTGGATCTGGCTGCGGAAGGAGAAGAGCTAAGACTGGCCGACCAGATCTTGTCTACCTGGGACCCAGCCAGCTGAAGCCGAGGTACCTACAGTGAGAACCTCCTAGGAAACACCTCATTGCAGCAAAAGGAAACTTAGGAACTTCAGATTCATTGCTTTATAGTGAACACTTTCAAACAGCTTTTTGCTTAATGCACATGCATGTGCATGCACACACACTACCATCTATGTGGTCATGACCTACTAAGGTTTCTGAGAAAACAATCTAATGCAAAAAAGAAAGAAAGAAAGAAAGAAAGAAAGAAAGAAAGAAAGAAAGAAAGAAAGAAAGAAAGAAAGAAAGGCAAATTGAAGGTGGGGGGAAAAGGTTATTGCTAATTTTTTTAAAGAGGGGAAAAAAACCTCCCCACCAAAACTAAATTCAGAAAAAATAGAATTAATAACATTATAAGATTATTAGATTATAAATACCATTATAGTAATAGACTAAATAGTATATAAAATATTGTGTTATAATAATAAAAGAATATCCAGAAGAAGAGGATGAGAGAACACAAAGTGAGAAATACAGACACAGACACAACATACACACCCAGGAGTGAAAGTGAGAGAGACAGAGAGAGAGAAAGAGACAGAGATTTGTGGGAGAGGTGTTAAACAAATGAAAAACGGGCTGTTTTAGATCTGACTGACAATAACTCAATATATTTGGAAGCATTACTATGATAAGCTACTACTTAAAATACTGAAGATGGACTTTGTTTACACAGAAACTCAGAGGTAACAGAAGGCCTGAAGGCACACTGAGATCGAAGGCAGTCTGAAATGTGCAATGTGGGACTTAAATAAATAACTGTTCAAATACAAAAGAATAGAGTAGTAAGAAAAAAATGAGAACAAACAAAATCTGTGGGACACAAGGGAAGGAAATGGGCAATGCAAAGAAAAAACACATAATGAAGACTGAAGTTCAACTCCATCAAAGGCACACATGACTTCAATGAAATGCTTTAACAGGACAGCACTATGGTCAACCACATAAAGAAGACAGCAGGTAACTATAAAATCCCAAGAGTGATGCAGACCAGACTCCAGAGCTACCTTTAGTGGCTCTGCAGGGCCACTAAAGAGAATGGCCTGCAGGGATTCTGGCGGTAATTATCCCTCCTTCTCCTTTTAATCTCATAAGCACAACAAATGCTAACATTTGTACAGAAGATATACATGGCTGTTCATGATTAAAATTAAACAGGTATATGATATCCTCATTACTTCAGAAATTGGAAGTGAAATGCTTAATGCTTATATAGATTTTAAGTCATCTCCATTAATTCTAGTTAACTTGGTTAAAATGACTCACTTAAGTTCATAAAATATCAGAGCATTAAATGTTAAAAATCTTCAAAATCAAGACCTATTCAAGTTAAAATATTTGAAAATGTGCAGTTGTTTTTAAACAAAGAGCTACCTTAATTCATGAAATTACTTCCAAAAAACTGTTTCTAGTGTGCACAGGAACTATTAATGAATAAAGAGAAAAGGCAGCTATCAGAAATACCTAAGAGAACGGTTTTCTCTGTGAACGTTTTTGCCCCCTCTATGATGCTTTATTTTCCTCACTGAAGAACATCCAGGAATATGTGCTATTACCTGTTAAATCCTTTGCTAAATCAGGATGGTTCATGAGGCAGTGGCTAGCAAATTTCACACATTCCAGGCGGATTGGTACGTGGATATCATTAAACCTGATAAAAGATTAAAAACAATAGAGTGCTCTTTAAAACAACCAAAATAGATTATTTTAATCTATACTTATTTTGCATTTTTCTCTTATTAACAAATATAAAAATCCAAAATAGGGGCCTGGGAAGATAATGGGATTCATAAGGTTCTTGGTAAAGGATCTAATTTAATTCTGAGCATCTGAATAAAAAGTTGAATGTGGTGGCACACACTTAGGACCCCAGTGGTTCTTAAGAAGAAACAGGGACGCCTGTCCAGCCAGCCAAGTTAAATCTGCAAGCTGAGGTACTGATGACACTCTAGCTTGGGTATTGTGACACTCCAGCTCGGGTACTGATGACACTCTAGCTCGGGTACTGATGACACTCTAGCTCAGGGACTGATGACACTCTAGCTCAGGGACTGATGACACTCTAGCTCAGGGACTGATGATACTCTAGCTCAGCTCGGGTACTGATGACACTCTAGCTCGGGTACTAATGACACTCTAGCTCGGGTACTGATGACACTCTAGCTCAGGGACTGATGACACTCTAGCTCGGGTACTGATGACACTCTAGCTCGGGTACTGATGACACTCTAGCTCAGCTCGGGTACTGATGACACTCTAGCTCGGGTACTGATGACACTCTAGCTCAGGGACTGATGACACTCTAGCTCAGGGACTGATGACACTCTAGCTCAGGGACTGATGACACTCTAGCTCGGGTACTGATGACACTCTAGCTCAGGGACTGATGACACTCTAGCTCAGGGACCGATGACACTCTAGCTCAGGGACTGATGACACTCTAGCTCGGGTACTGATGACACTCTAGCTCGGGGACTTATGACACTCTAGCTCAGGGACTGATGACACTCTAGCTCAGGGACTGATGATACTCTAGCTCAGCTCGGGTACTGATGGCACTCTAGCTCAGGGACTGATGACACTCTAGCTCAGGGACTGATGACACTCTAGCTCGGGTACTGATGATACTCTAGCTCGGGTACTGATGACACTCTAGCTCAGGGACTGGTGACACTCTAGCTCAGGGACTGATGACACTCTAGCTCGGGTACTGATGACACTCTAGCTCGGGTACTGATGACACTCTAGCTCGGGTACTGATGACACTCTAGCTCAGGGACTGATGACACTCTAGCTCAGGGACTGATGACACTCTAGCTCAGGGACTGATGACACTCTAGCTCGGGTACTGATGACACTCTAGCTCAGGGACTGATGACACTCTATGTCACAGTCAGTGGAGATGGCAGCCTCTAGAGGATGACAAGAGGCAAACATCTGGCCTCCATGATCACAAGCACACACCCTCAGGTACACTCATTTGTATGTAGATACAGACATGCACTAAAAAAATTCATAGTGGAACAAGACCATTTTAATAGTTTCTGGGCATATTACTACATAAACTAGAATATTCTCTATTTATATCCTGTTAGGACTGTAAAATTCTGAGGAACTTGTGTTTTCCATTGGACTAATAATGACAAATGCTTCCCATAGTTACTGTATTTCAAATATGTCTGTTCTGTAACTGTGTATGTTTATATGCATTATATGCATATAATGCATATAAACATATTATGTTTTATAAACTTGTATATGTTCATTTAAATTTTATACTATGTCTGAGAAGAGATTTCCTTGGTGTTTTTTTCTTAATTATAGAACACAAACAAGTGTGTGACAAACCTTACTCCGTTAAGTTTATATCCTATGTTCTAAATTATATCCAAAAATTGTTCTTATCCTATTAACCATAAGAATTATCTCATTTCCAACTAATAACAAGACCATCTTTATACTCTCTATCTACACCTTATTTACCTATAACAGGACGGCCTGTAAGTGTTCACCCACACAGTGCCTGCCTACGAGTCGGTGTCCCTATCTTCTTATTCTGATGTCAATTAGCAGAACCTTTCACTCCTACATCCTACAGATGGGTCGTCAGGGTTGGACACATACCTGTATTGGGCATGGGATTCAGATTCCTTAGCCAGACAATCTGACAGCCCTGCATGCGTATTATATCTAATTGTCCATCAGTTATTAATGTTCAAGGTCTATATACAACAGTTCCAAAAGGCAGACCAATGACTTAAATTTTGCTTACATGGCAATAACATTAAAGCCAAGGGTTCTCAGTAAGTCTGTGTTACTCTTTTTTTTGAAGATTTATTCATTATGTATACAATCTCTGCCTTCATGTAGGCCAGAAGGAAGAACCAGATGACATAATAGATGGCTGTGCTTACTTCTGAAAAAATCAAAGGCTCAAGTATTTTTATCACTTAACACTAAAAGACACAGCTAGAGTGATCAAAGCCGGCAAGACAGCTCAGCAGGTGAACACAACCTGAGCATCTCATGACCTGAAGTCAGCCCCTGGGATCCGTGACAATATAAACAGGAAGCTGAGGATGGAGCTCAGTGGTAGTGCGACTGTCTCGCATGCACAGGAGGACTCTGGTTCAGTCCTCAGTACACCTAGCACCCCTCAAAATATCATGTTTTTAAAAGAAAACTGTGTCTTCAACTTCAGCAGCAGCACATTATTTAAGATGCTCTTATCAGGGAAAAACATTGTTCTATGAAGTACAACATTCTCTTAAGGCCCAGGTGTCCAACATCGGCAACGCTCAGCATTTCACGAATAAGCATATAATTTATGACTATTATAAAGAAATATATCTATTAAAATACTTGTAGCTCCTCAGGTCTGGTGGGGAACTTTGTTTTTATTGTTTTGTTTTATTTGAGACAGGGTCTCACTAAGTAAGTCTTGGCTGGCCTAGAACTCACTATGTAGACCAGGCTGGTGTCAAACTCACAGAGATCTGCCAGCCTCTCTAGTGCAGGGACTAAATGTATGCTATGCATCACCACAACAGACTTAAAGGGCTTTTTCTTTCTTACTCTCTGTGGTGGTGAGATTCAAACCCTGGGACTTACAGTGCTAGGTTAAAGTTATAGCATGGACCTCCATTCCAGCCCAAATGTGGTGGTATTTGATACTGTACACAGCAATGGTCTGTTTCTGACTCTACTGGACAGTAATTAGATGCCATCCTGGTTTGTGAAGATGCTCTCAGTGACATTTGCATAACACATCTTAAGATGTGTCCCTTTCATTCACCCACACCCAATTTTTAACTAAATAAATGAACTTGAAACCAAGTTGCAATAGCTTAAGCTGCTTCAATGCTTTATCTTATTGTAAGAAATCTAGAAATCAGAAGCAAAATGTTTGTAAAGGTGTAAAGCTTACTAGTCCCTTAATATTATCAAATTGAGTCAAATCAAAGCTAAGAAATCAGATTGGACATTTAAAGACCAAATCAAAAGGCGTCCATCTCACCAATCAGAAAACAATCCAGCCAGGCGCACACCCTCACCAATCAGAGAACTGACCAGCCGGGTGCAGTGCTGGTCATCTCTACTCTCAGCACCCGAGAAAGAAGACAGACAATTCAAACCAAAAGATGAGACTTAGTAAAGCCACTGACATCAAAAAGGGAAACAGTCATAGCATTGCAAATACTGAAACACAGAGAAAATGGAATCATGGTCTTGAATCCTATTTGTTTGATAATGACTTGACTCTTTTATCTGTTCTGAGCAAGGTCTGAAGGATTAAAATCTTCCCTCATCTGGGTCAAAGTAGTTTCAGCTAGAATATCTACAATGCTTTTCTATTTTTTTAAAATATTTATTTATTTATTTATTATTATGTATACAGTGCTCTGCCTGCATGTACACCTGCAGGCCACACGAGGCATCAGATCACACTGTAGATGGTTGTGAGCCACCATGTGGTTGCTGGGAATTGAACTCAGGACCTCTGGAGGAGCAGTTGGTGCCCTTAACCTCTGAGCCATCTCTCCAGCCCTGCTTTCATATTTTTAAAGTCAAAGATCTCTTTAGTGAAAGCAATGAACTTTTCCCACAGACAAGCAGTAAATATAAGCCCACTCACAAGTTTCATGGGCCACTGTAAGCAACAGAGAACCGAAGCACCTGTCCTCTAAGAAACACAGAAGCTGTATTTGATGGCACATACTTAAGCCCAGGCAGGAGAATCACAAAGGGAAGTGGGGGAGGGAAGGCAGGATGCAACTACCTGCCTCTGCTGCAGAGCTGGAACTAAAGAGCAACCGCCACATTCCGCTGTCATTTGCTGTTACGCTCACTAGTACCTTTACCCATGCAGTCTCCCAAACCATCTAACTAGACAGAGCATGGGGAGGAGCTACCGCAGGTCAAGCTGCAAAGTCAGCTGCAATTACTGCTTTGATTATAAGTTTATAGTTGTAACAAAAACTATGAGACAGCCTTAAAAATGTTCCATTTTTCAAAAATCACCAAAGACAAAACAAAATAAAAAGATAAAAAAAATTTTCAAGTACAGCAGTCATTACCAACATTGAAAACTATATATTAGAAAAATCCTTCATTTATTTTTAAGTTAGAGTTTCACATAGTCTAGGCTGTTGTCAAGACTGGCCTTAAGCTAACTAACTTTCTTTCTTTTAAATTGAGAGTATCTGCACAGGAAAATTCCCTATAGCTCACACCCTTAGTAGCTGCACTGCACCCAACCCCACTGACTATACACGGCACTATCGGCAGTGCTCAGGTCATCCTGTCTACTAACCAAGGTCTCCAAGCACTGAGAAACTACAAATCAATAGTTTTAAATTATACCTGGTATAAACTTATAGAAGTATCCTGTTATATAGTTTTCAACCATGACTAAAATAGAAAAAGGGCTTTTCTAGCTAGCCAGAAATCTGTCCTCTCAGCATCCCAGCTAAGGTTATGCCATGGAGACTGCTGTCTAGACACCAAGTGTAGAGTCAATACCTCATCCAGTAGGGACCATAGGGAAGGACTTGTCCCCTTTACATCAAAAATGACTTCTGTGAGCCTCTTTCCACTCTGGAAACAATGTAAAGGTCTACACTACACTGCACTCCCCACACTGCACAGCCATCAGACTGCAAGGAGAGTTCATATGTTCATGTGCTTAAGGTTTAAACATCACAGTGTAAAATCCAGTGCTCACTGATGTCTGTAATGTAGCATTCTGGAGAGAATTATTCCTTAAAAATTTAGTTTAAGAAATAATCTGGCCCTCGGCCAAAAGACTGAGTTTTCTGATTTCTGTCTCACACCTGGCATTTTAGTTGTATTATTTTTTCCGGTTGGTGAGCTTTTCTTCTTCCAAGAATAGTCACAGATCATTGGTAAGTTTGACTGTGTCTCTAGCAAAATTACTGTGCTGACTGGCCCAGACCTGGAGTTCTGAGGTAAGCAGTGGGAAGCCCTGTCTGGTCCATGCAGGGTTCGTCCAGAGCTGGAGAGTGAGGCCTTCACAAAGGGCTGGAAGTCTGCAGCCCCGCCTTCTGTCTGTGGTCTACAGACACGGTCTCCTGCTGCATCTCTGCCACCTCTTACCCACCTCCTTCCCTGAAGCAATGTCAGTTTATTGTTTTGGTCTTTAATCGACCCAAAAAGCATCTAGCAGCTACATAGAAAAGTTAGAAATGAACAGTGTGTTGCTTCTTGTGACGTGTGCCCTTAACCTTCTGATCTTCCTGTCTCGCTACACCTGGTTTACATGGTGCTGGAGACCGAGTGCCATAGGGCCTCGGACATGCTAGGTAAGCACTGTACCAACTGCGTTCTATCCCAAGCCTGAAAACCCTTCACTCTGATGATTTTGAAAGCAGAGCTTAAATGTGCACAGCATTAAAAAACAAAACAAAAAACAAAAAAACCCCAAAAAACAGATATGGATATAAACACATATTTTTTTAGAAACAGAAAACCACAATGTACCTGCCCAAGTAGCACTGCCAGAGGGGTTTGTTCTGAGAGGCCAGTTCTGAATCCTTTGCCCCAAACATTTTTGCCAGCAGCTTAACCACCTGGAGGCGTTCTTCATTATCATTGCTCTAAAACAAAGCACAGTGTCCTTAAACCTCAGAGTCAACACTCAGAACATGACCTACCCTAGGATTTCCCAGACCCGCTAATTCACACAAAACCTCTCCATGAATGCAGATGGTAAATGTAACAATATTCACAAAACTTTTCACAAAACAGGCAGCTATAATAAATATTTTAGCAGCCGGGCACAGTGTGCATGCCTTTGATCACAGCACTCTGGAGGCAGAGGCAAGTGGATGGCTGTGAATTCGAGGCCAGCCTGGTCAACAGAGTGAGTTCCAGTACCGCCAAGGCTACAGAGAGAATCCCTGTCTTAAAAAAAACAAACAAACAAAAAAAAAACAAAAAATAAAATAATCATTACATTAACACAGTACTGTAATGAGAAAATGTGTCTTAAGGTTCCTACTAAATATTAAAAGCCTCTCCTACAATTCAGGTAAATTTCTACTCAGAGTAAATTTTACAACTACTAAGGACTCTTGAAAAGTATGATTTTTTATACCAGACACTGGAAGAAGTAAATAGAGAACTCTTGTGTGTTTGTAGAAATAAATACGAGCAGGAGTCAGTTTCTACAGAATCTGTACAAACATCAGATTCGTAAAGGAAGGTCAACAGTGTGCTGAGGCATTAAGCATACAGCAAGCACATTTCTGCTTATTCATTGTATGCAGGCTGAATGTTCACCCTGAAGATGAAGATGCAGTTTTACTGTTGACTTTGTTACCACCAAATGACAATAGTTAAGTGATGGCCAGCTCAAATGCCAGACTTCCACAGAGAGTGCAACAGTCACATCTGTCAAACAGAACCGAGCTCAAGGTACTATGGATGTCACTGTACAAACAGTTCTTAAATTTTAAGACAGGGCCTCACGCTAGCAGTCAAGAAGCCCCTGTTGTAGGAGTTTTTCCTCCCTTCCCCAAAGCTCCCTGGAAATAATTTATTCATGAGATCCAATTATTATTTTACAACTACCAGGCCACATAGCTAGGCTCTTCTCTGACTAGCTGATAACTTAAAATAACCCACATGCTAATTTACATTATGCCACATGGCTGGCTACCTGAGCTCAGGCACCACATATCCATCCACTTTACATCTTGGCTGCTGAATCCTGAATCCTCACTCTATCGCAGAATCCCTTCTGCCTGCCAGATGCTCCACCCATTTCCTACCTCAGCCACAGGCCATAGGTTCTTTGACAGGTGTTACATCCATACAATACACAACAGATTCCCTCTACAAGTCCCCAAAAATAACCAAACTCTTCTGGCAACTTGTTTATTTGCTCTACAAATGGAGATTATACTCACAGCCATGAGTGATTTATATTCTGTACCTTCTAAATGTACTATCTCACCTAGCTCCTTGTGCCTCCACGGGCTTCTGTGTGGGGCTTTGAACCTGTGTGCAGGGCTTCTGATTCCTACAGCATCTAGACTCTTAACAGAGCTCAATTTCCCCCTCTTCTTCCCACACTACACATTAAGTTGGCTGAAAGCAGGGATAATAGTTACTTACTTTTATATTCCTCATAGTGTGTAAGAAAACACAATTAGGATTTACTAGAGAAAACCAGATTAACTGAGAAGTAATTAGATATGTTATTTGTGGTGGTGGTGGTGCACACTTTTAATCCCAGCACTCAAAAGGCAAAGACAGTCAGATTTCTGTAAGTTTGAGGCCAGCCTAGTCAACATACAGTTACAGATCAGCCAGTGATACAAAGAAACCTTGTCTCAAAAAAATAAAAATACAAAATAAAAACAAAAACTCACCAAAAGTATCAACCATATTTAAAAGAAGTTAGGAAAGCCAGTTAATCAAAGGGCTCATTTAAGAAATATATCACAGAAAAAAACAAACAAACAAACAAAAACAAAAAACAACAACAAAAAGAAATATATCAAAAATATACCCTAAACTAAAACAAGAACAAGTTACTCGTTATTCAGTGCCCACAGTACCAATATAAACTGTTTGGTTTATTTTTATTTTTAAAGTGGTAGATCAACATTTTTAGAAATAAGGAAATGCTCCAGGAAAATCATCCAACAACTTTTCTGGGTTGAGTACCGGGATCCATCAAAAGTTAGTGACGATAACTAGCCAGTATCCATCAAAAGCTAGTGACGATAACTAGCCAGTATCCATCAAAAGCTAGTGACAATAACTAGCCGGGACCCATCAAAAGCTAGTGATGATAACTAGCTGGGACCCATCAAAAGCTAGTGAGGATAACTAGCCGGGACCCATCAAAAGCTAGTGACGATAACTAGCCAGGACCCATCAAAAGCTAGTGAGGATAACTAGCCGGGACCCATCAAAAGCTAGTGACGATAACTAGGCAGGTTTAATTTTATAATGATTTGGTAGAGAAATCAAACTCCCCAGTTCTTCAAATGAAACTCAATTTATAGCATCATGTAATATCAGGGCAACAGAGATACACTAAAAACATTTCACAGATTTTTTTTTTTACCACAGGAAAGAAACTTAAAGCACAGGTAGCTGTGTGACACAGACGGATAATGAGGCCAAGCTACTCCTAACGCCCAATCAAGAGTTCAAGAAGACTGCTACAAATATGTGGAGCATGCCGCCATCCTGCTGATCTTTTTTTTCCCTTTCCATTTTTTGAGACAGGGTTTCTCTGTGTAGTGCTGGATGTCCTGGACTCACTCTGTAGACCAAGCTGGCCTCGAACTCAACGGCGACCCACCTGCCTCTGCCTCCTGAGTGCACCACCACCTCCAGCTCTGCTAATCATTTTTTTAAGTGGGATTTATTAGTAGGATGTCTACCATTAACTTGGTAGAGAGCACACCAAGCACTTAGAGACCCAGAGACAGGCAAGGCACAAAGCCATGAATGAACTATGACATTCTTTCTCATGTTGTAGTCACTAAACCAGTTGTAAGAACTCAAAGGCAACAGGCAATACTTTGCTGAACTTGTTAACACAGTCGTAGTATTTTTTACAATACTTACCTTTAACTTAAACTCAAGTTGGGGTAGAACAGAAAGTAGCAAATGGCTGTCAATGTTGTAGAGTTCCAAGATTAAGTCAAAGACATGCTCAGACAAATCACTGATAGATGTTTTCCCAAGCATCAGAACCTGGTTAAAAAACTGTTAAGAAGAAAGTATGTCATTACAAGAAACACCAAAGATAAACCATCTCAAGTTTTGATTATTATTTAATTAAAATTTTTATTATTATAAATGAAGTCTAACACAGAAACATTTCCACATGGAAAGCCACCACTCTCACCTAAAACATGAAACTCATTTTGCAGAGAGCAGCCCTGATACTCTGTATGGACTCACCATGGTTAATACCAGCAAATACCCTTACCATCCACTAAAACACCCTTACACCCTTACCATCCACTAAAACACCCTTACACCCTTACCATCCACTAAAACATCCTTACACCCTTACCATCCACTAAAACACCCTTACCATCCACTAAAACATCCTTACACCCTTACCATCCACTAAAACATCCTTACACCCTTACCATCCACTAAAACATCCTTACACCCTTACCATCCACTAAAACATCCTTACACCCTTACCATCCACTAAAACACCCTTACCATCCACTAAAACACCCTTACACCCTTACCATCCACTAAAACATCCTTACACCCTTACCATCCACTAAAACATCCTTACACCCTTACCATCCACTAAAACATCCTTACACCCTTACCATCCACTAAAACATCCTTACACCCTTACCATCCACTAAAATACCCTTACACCCTTACCATCCACTAAAACACCCTTACACCCTTACCATCCACTAAAACACCCTTACACCCTTACCATCCACTGAAACACTCAGCTGCACTCTGTGATACTCTGCTATCAACTCAAAAGCTAAAATATTGTCTCTGGGTTTCTCTTCAATCCAGAATAGAGTAGGGATTTCAGTGTCCACACGGGCAGGCTTTACAGAGGAGAGCTCCTCCTTGCTCTCAGGAAACAGGGCCCTTCCCCTGCTGCCCTTGCACATCAGAACTCCAGGTTCTCCTAGCTCTGAGTACAAAGATCTGCACGAGCACCCATCACTTGTGTTCTCGGTCTTTGGTTTTGATCTGAGTTAAACCATCAGCTGCGCTGACTCTCCAGCTTGCAATCTAACAAGGGACTACACCAGCCCCCATAGTAGCAAGAGCCAATTCAAGTAAATTTCCTCATATGCATGCACACATACACACATACACACTCTCACATGTTACCGGCTCTGCTTCTCTTGAGAACACTAAGATAATGATTCAGTCGCCTCACTGCAGCACACCTTGTTTACATTTGCATAAAAGAAATTAGAACATTTAAAATAAAGCTTTCTCGTACCTTCTGAGCGCTGCCTCACTCTGCTGTTCAACTGCACACCTTTATATTTTTAGTATGAAATGTCTTTCTAATCCTTTTCGTCTTCCTTTGCACTCTGATAAACTATGTGAACAGTTACAAAATCTGCAACACTAATTAAAATCCAACCAAGAGCATACGCAGGCAGCTGCTTTTAACTTCCACGCCAGGCCATCCATCATGCTACAACGCAATGAGCCAAGATATCAGGCATACTGACCAAGTTCCTTCTATTTAAAATCTTCCAAAAACGGATCCAGGTGTGCGGGTGCATGCCTTTACTACTTCAGAGCCGCAGAGGGAAGATCTCTGTGAGTTCGAGGACAGCCTAGTCTACATAGAGAGTTCCAGGCCAGCCAGGGCTACACAGTGAGACTCTGTCTTAAAAACTTAAAAACAAATAAAAACATCTAGCACTGTATAACATTAATCCAAAATATATATTAGCAGCTTCCTATGTCTCCTCAGAGAAAGAGTTAAGGATTCGAACCACACAAGGCACTCTGACTGCTTGCTCTGAAAGTTAACATACAACTTGGTTTCTCTTGTACTGCATACTGAAGGTACAAAGGCGAAGACTTCACATCTCCTTTGGCTTACTTCTAGCTTTTGGGCTCTATAAATGAAGACTGTGAACAGTGCAGACTACCTAGTCAAAAGTACGAGGACCACAGAGGAAGAAAGGCAAAGATGGGGCTGGAGAGATGACTCAGGGGTTAAGAGCACTGGCTGCTCTTCCAGAGGACCTAAGTTCAACTCCCAGAACCCACATGGTGGCTCATAAACACCTATAATGTGATCTGATGCCCTCTTCTGGTCTGCAGATGTACATACAGACAGAGCACTGTATACATAATAATAAATAAATCTTTAAAAGAACAAAAGAAAGAAGGAAGGAAAGAAAGAAAGAGGTGAAGATGATCAGACACACTGTATGAAATTCCCTGGGGTGTTTTGAGTAAGAGTGGCCCCACTGATTCACATACATGAACACTTAGGCACCAAGGAGTGAAACTTTTTGAAAGGATTAGAAAAATTAGGAGGTATGGCCTTGTTGGAGAAAGTATGTCACCAGGGGTGGGCTTTGCAGTTTCATAAGCCCACACCAAGGCCAGTGTGTCCCTCTGTCTGCTGCCTGGGCCATAGGAACGTAGCTCTCAGCTACTTCTCCAGCACCGCGCCTGTCACTATGCTCCCACCATAATAAGAATGGGCTAACCCTTTGAAACTGCAAACAAGCTCCAGTTAAATGCTTTCCTTTGTACCAGTTGCTTTGGTTTTGTGCTTCTTCAAAGAAATATAATAGTGACTCAGATATTCCCAAAGAATAAAAAATCATTTTTTAAGAAGAAAACAATTTCTCTCCTTTATTTACTGGTTTTCTAAAACAACTTGTTGACTTTTTTCCTTAGTCATCAATTTTGTGGAAAAGAAACATAAAAATATCAAGATGGGGGCCTGGAGAGATGGCTCAGCGGTTAAGAGCACTGACTGCTCTTCCAGAGGTCCTGAGTTCAATTCCCAGCAACCACATGGTGGCTCACAACCATCTATAATATGATCTGATGCATACGGTATACATAATAAATAAATCTTTTAAAAAAGATATCAAGATGTTAAATTCCAGTTCAGGTTGAAATTTTGTCTTTAAAATTTGTACTAATAAAAAATGTGTACTTATAAATTTTTCCTGTTTATAAAAAAAAAGTATTAGAGAGGCTAGAGAGATAGCCTACTGATTAAGAGTACTGGCTGCTCTTTCAGAAGACCCAGGTTCAATCCCCAGCACCCAGAATCCACATGGCAGTTAACCTCTGACTGCTGACTAAAGTCCCAGGGATTCTGACGGCCTCTCTGGCCTTTAGGGATACTGCATGCACATATACATATGGGCAAAACACTTACACAGGTAAAATAATACAAAAAAATTTAAATATCAGTAAAATCCCTCCATCTACCTTTTCCTTAACAAAGAACAAAAGTTTTTTTGCCAACTTGGCCATGACAGTGGTTAAACCATCACTACCTTCTCTATTACCCTGAAAATAAATAAATAAATAACCTTGCAAGCTGGAAGTAAAGAAAAACAAGTGCCTTACACAGGCCATCAAAAAATGTATTATTTGTGGTATACAGATGAGACATACATGCAGATTAAATACAGACATAATAAATATGAATAGAAGAGGGAAATGAGAAAACAGAGGCTAAGAGAATCTAGATATAAACACAGGGGAGGCGGGGGGAGAGAGATGGAATACTATGAGGGGGATTTTCTGGAGAAGAGATAGGGCATAAGCACAGGTGAGGAGTGTATATGAGGGCAGGAGGACGGGTGAGGAGCGTATATGAGGGCAGGAGGACGGGTGAGGAGCGTATATGAGAGCGGGAGGACGGGTGAGGAGCGTATATGAGAGCGGGAGGACGGGTGAGGAGCATATATGAGAGCGGGAGGACGGGTGAGGAGCGTATATGAGAGCGGGAGGACGGGTGAGGAGCGTATATGAGAGCGGGAGGACGGGTGAGGAGCGTATATGAGGGCAGGAGGACGGGTGAGGAGCGTATATGAGGGCAGGAGGACGGGTGAGCAGCATGTATGAGAGCGGGAGGACGGGTGAGGAGCGTATATGAGAGCGGGAGGACGGGTGAGGAGCATATATGAGAGCGGGAGGACGGGTGAGGAACATATATGAGAGCGGGAGGACGGGTGAGGAGCATATATGAGAGCGGGAAGACGGGTGAGGAGCATATATGAGGGCGGGAGGACGCGTGAGCAGCATATATGAGAGCGGGAGGACGCGGGAGGAGTGTATATGAGGGCGGGAGGACGCGTGAGGAGCGTATATGAGGGCGGGAGGACGGGTGAGGAGTGTATATGAGAGCGGGAGGACGGGTGAGGAGTGTATATGAGAGCGGGAGGACGGGTGAGCAGCATATATGAGAGCGGGAGGACGCGTGAGGAGTGTATATGAGAGCGGGAGGACGGGTGAGGAGTGTATATGAGAGCGGGAGGACGGGTGAGGAGTGTATATGAGAGCGGGAGGACGGGTGAGGAGCATATATGAGAGCGGGAGGACGCGGGAAGAGTGTATATGAGAGCGGGAGGACGGGTGAGGAGCGTATATGAGGGCGGGAGGACGCGGGAGGAGCGTATATGAGGGCGGGAGGACGGGTGAGGAGTGTATATGAGGGCGGGAGGACGCGGGAGGAGCGTATATGAGGGCGGGAGGACGGGTGAGGAGCGTATATGAGAGTGGGAGGACGGGTGAGGAGCATATATGAGAGCGGGAGGACGCGGGAGGAGTGTATATGAGAGCGGGAGGACGGGTGAGGAGTGTATATGAGAGCGGGAGGACGGGTGAGGAGTGTATATGAGAGCGGGAGGACGGGTGAGGAGCATATATGAGAGCGGGAGGACGCGTGAGGAGTGTATATGAGAGCGGGAGGACGGGTGAGGAGCGTATATGAGAGTGGGAGGACGGGTGAGGAGTGTATATGAGAGCAGGAGGACGCGTGAGGAGTGTATATGAGAGCGGGAGGACGGGTGAGGAGCGTACATGAGAGTGGGAGGACGGGTGAGGAGCGTATATGAGAGTGGGAGGACGGGTGAGGAGCATATATGAGGGCGTGAGGACGCGTGAGGAGTGTATATGAGGGTGAAAGGACAGATGTGGGAGGGGTGAGAATATGAAAAAGGCACAGTAATTTATGGAAATGTTATATGGGGGGGCTCTTTATTTATCAGAATAACTTAAAATGAATTTTTAAAAGGCAAGAGAAACTGTAAGAAAAAGAACTGAGTATCCACAAAGTCTATCTCTACAAGAATACTGACCCAGTGAGTCTGGCACATTCCTGCAGAGTGAGCCTCAATACATGGTCTGCAAAATGAAGGGCTATGCAACTGCTCTTCTTATGCAAATATAGGACAGCTGGAGGCTGCCATAATATTTTCTAATTTAGTAACGGCAACATGCAACTCTGACTAAAAATTACCTCACAAAAATTAGCAAAACTGTTTGGAACAGGTGAGTACATAACACAAGTTAAACCAGCAACACCTGTACCAGCATGAAAGCAGAGAACAGGAAAACCCATCTTTGGAAGGCTAAATTAAAACCTAGTTACACAAAGTTACAAAAAATTATTTCACTTAAGTAACATTTTTTTCTTCCATCATCCCAAGGACTGACCCCAGCTGGTATGGGCAAAAGCAAAGACTCACTGAGATTAGGCAACTTAAAATTTTTAATTATTACAACAAAGATCTGATATGCTTTTTAGTTCAACAATAGTAATCCTGGGCTGTACTCTAAAAAGTACATCATGATGATGACAATATTACTAAAAAGTGATCTAGTCAAGAAATTTCTGAATTTCCACTATATATGTTTTCTCTTTTTGGTCTGTTTGCTTTTTCTTCATTTTCACAAACTAATTGTGGTTTTAAATTTTATCATTATTATAATTTTATCTCATGCACAAGAGTGTTTGGCCTGAATGTTTACCTGTGCACCGTATGTGTGCCTGGCCCTTGAAAACCGAAAGAAAGCATCAGATCTCTGGGACTGGAGTGCTGTTGGCTGCTGACCTAGCCCTCCAGTTCCACAACTACTTTTATTTTAGAAAGAAAGTTTCCGGGACATTATGGGTCAGGCCTGTATCCTGGCCACTCAGGAGGCTGCAGCAGGAGTAAAACTTGAGCCTATGCATATGTGCTCAGCGTGATCACACAAGACTACAGCACACTCATCTTCTCAGCATTCACATACGTAGGGGTCAGTACACAGAGAGCAGACCTCAGCAGCCGTACGCACAGGACTATAAACCACACTGAAAGAAGGTAAGCAGGACTGCGTCCCCTCAGTGCCGGCGCCTGTCGGGCTGCGTGAGGAAGGGAAGTCTTAGTGTCATGCCACCTGTCACATCCCAGAAGACTGGTCCTACTACTGCACACATCTTACACAACACCGTTCAGTTCACTACAAAGTGATTTCACGTGTAAACACACAAAACTCAAGTGGAAAATAAGGCTTATAAGGAACTCTTAGGGGGAGGGCAAAAGCAATTCCCAACGACTTCGTAGCTAACCCTAAAATAAAGCAAGAAATAAAAAAAGCCATAACCATGGCAGGGCAGAAGAGGTGGCTCAGTGTGCACAATGCAAGCACGAGGAGCTCGGCCTGAATACCCAGCATGCAGAGGTGCAGTGACACGCACCTATAATCACAGTGACGGAAGGCAGACACAGAAGCATCCTGGTGGCTAACTGCCACTGTCCTATGAGAAACCCTGCCTGGAAAATAAATAAGTAATTTCGAGAGGTAGAGAGCTATAGAAGATGACCCCAAACATCTCTCTCTCTCTCTCTCTCTCTCTCTCTCTCTCACACACACACACACACACACACACACACACACTAAATGGAAAGACTTTTAAAGCTAAAAAGAGAAAACAATGGAAAAAGTACCAGAAATAAGTATAACTGAAATATGCTAGGAGCAATACACTATTCGACTAGCCTTTGCCCACCTCCAAATTCTAAAGAGGACAACAAAACCACAGGCATGCAGGCGAGAGGGGTCTCTAGTTCTATACGCAAGAACAGCAGGAAATTAATGTAACAGGAAGTATTGTTTTCCACTCACGTATATGGGATTGCTGAAAACATTTCCTTGGGCCCTTTTTCCTTTCTTACCTTTCACTGCCTTGTTAACCAGGCCTGAAATGAAAGGCTACTGTAACCAATTCAAAGCCCAGGAGACATCGTTTTACTCACTTTTTTTAATTGCTCAAATATTTATTTTCCTAAATCTTAGGAAAAGGCATTAAATAAGGTTCTCCTGAAACCCATCTGACTTGGAAGTATGACTGAAACAGAAGGCCCCAGGCAGGACTCAGTCAGTGTGCTAGACTGGGATAGAAAGCTCCAGTCAGAAGCAAGCAAAGCAAGGGGCAGATACAAAGCCTGAGTCTGGGTCTGCACACCTGGAGTACCAATAAAACCAATAATGTCAATAATGACCACCTCAGTGCAACCAACTGATGTCAAGCAACACCCACAATATAGTTGAAAGATGGTAGGAACCACAGTCCATCCTGGAGGTAAGTCATAGCATTAATCCTCTAGATACTGAAAGTTCATCTTCAAAGAAAATTTTGTTTTCCAATCCATCGCATGCTAGAATCTTTGAAATTGGAAAAAGCAGGATTTAAACAAGGCTATTTTCTAGTGTGCGTTACTTTTCATAGGATGCCTTTTAATGGCATCTTTTATAACCTGACCTTAAATTTTTATGTAATAAAAAAACCTCTCTTTCAATAAACTTTGCAATAATAAGATACATATAAATAAAAGACTGTATCGCTTTTCTCAAGCAGACAGATTTACATCCTTGCAGCCTCTTAGAGGTAGGTGAGAATAGAAGGCAAGTAGAAAGAACTGTTAAACAAGCCCAGGGCTATCATTAGCACTGTACTCCAGACTTGTGCTCCCAGAGGCAGTCACAAACAGTATAATATGGATGGTGCTACCTGCAGTGACACAGCTCAAAGAACTGTGGAGAGAAAACACAACTTAATATAAGTGAGGTGCTAAGAACTCTTTCTTCTAAAATAAAGAAAAGACGGTCACTCATACATGGGTTAATACTTAAAAGGGTTCATGTCACTGCAAATCTCCCTATTCCTTAGAAAAGGCACATTTATAGCAATCTCTCTCAGGGATAACAATTTATAAGCAACTTCCATCAAACTGCTACTGCAGTCAAATTTGCCTTCAATTTCTAGATCCTGATAGCGGCTCATACGATCTTATTGCACAAATCAATTTAATCTCCAAACGATGTAAGGAACTTCTCTGACTAGCAGAAGGTGCCATGTTTTACCTAATAGCCCTTAACTCTACTGCTAGCATTAGTGGCTTGGGGGGGGGGGGGGGCGCCCACGAATGCCTGTTGTCTCTCGAAACTTGAAAGAAACAAATTAAAGACACAAACAAGAGTTAGGCTTCCCCAAAACACCAAACAAAGTAAATCCAAGAAAGGAGAAATAATGAAACTCTGCCTGGTTAAACAGCACCCAAAACTTAAGTGTGGGTATTTGCTCACATGTGCTTCCAATGGTCTTTATGGTCTAGTTAACCCTCCTAAGTATTTGTGAGACTTACATTGGTAATATATGGCTCAATGGCTTGAGCAGTCCTCTTCAGCAATGCCTTTGCCAAATCATATGCTTGCTTGTTCAAGTTCTGGAAAACAGAAGGAGTATCTGTGTTATATGTGTCTACATAGCTGGCTGTGCTTGTGTGTACAGTGTGGGGACCAAGCCCAGAGTTGCTATGTGCTGGGCTTCTCAGCTCTACACTGAGCTCTCAACGCTGCCCTGTACCTCAACTATGGAAAGAAACTCGTATTTGTGTTTTAAAGCTGTCAATGAAATGAGACCTATCCATAAAAGAAAGAAGCTAAAGCCGCGTTCCTTGGAGACTCTGCTGGGGATCATAAGCTGTCTTCCCAGCAAAGAGCAGTGCACTCACTCCTTTCAGACCTTGTTCATAACAGACTGGCCATACAGAAGGGACAACAGAAGAAGTGTCTAGCCATCCTGAGTATCATCGGCCCCATCCTAACCGGCTCAGTGGACACACACGAGGTTAGGACAATCATTTGTTCCTAGTCATAACTAGTCAGTCTTTTCTCAGCCTGTTACTCCACCATTACCATCTCATCACACTGGGCCACTTTGTGTGCCTACAATAAAGCCAATTTGGTCATTAGCAGGGACGTGATGTCCCTCTAGCAGGATCTGTGCTAACTTTTTGTACTGAAGTTGCAAGTCGGTCTCACACACGAAGCCCTTGCATCCATCTGTTCTTGTAGACTAGCTCTAGTCTTCCCAAAAGGAGCGGCTTGTGTCTGGGCCTCGCTCTCTCCTCACATGTGGTACTTCCTGAGCTGTGCACTACCTCTCCCTTCCCTAACTATGGAGCTCTAGGGACTATTCCTTAGGCAGTTTGCCCCATGACCAGTCAGGCACGTCTCCGCAGTCGGCTAGGTTTCTCTTATTGCTTTAACTCCTTGCTGCTGCTGATGACGACGACGATGACAACAACAACGATGATGACGATGACGATGTAGTCTAAGGTTCCAGATCAACTAACTTTTTATTGCGTAAGGCTCTGGGCAAGTGGTATTTCCCAAGAGTTAGTCTAACCTCAAGTGTATTCAGCTTATTACTCATGTCACTGTCCTTCAATAGTATTCATATTTCTTGCTCATTTTAACCATATATTGATTACCATCCCCCTTCCTTTTATTAAATTTGCTAAGTTTTTGTCTATTATATTTTTCAAATTACAAATTTGAAGTTTTCAAGCAATGTCACTGTTTCTTATTTCATTCGTTTCTACTCAACTGCTTTTGTTTTGCTTATATATTTTATATATGTTTTTATGACTTCTTGTACCAGACAGCTGTCATTATAATTATCAAATTAATGATACTTGACATTAAGCTGGTAGTATTGTGTTTCACACATTATTTCTACAAACCCTCTGCACCTTAAAATGGCCTAATAAAAAGCAAATGCTCCATTCTCTTCATAACTCATCCAACTTTTGTTTTATATACTTTTCCAGAAAATCCATGTCCTTGCCCAATAAAGATGATTTGGGGCCCAAGTTAAAGATCAGTTGGTAGAGACCCTCTGCCCTAACATGAGGGACTGCTTGGGTTAGGTCTCAGCTCTACGTAACTGGGTGTCATAACACACTTGTAACCCCAAGAGCTCTCTAGAGGAAAAAGACAGGAGGAACAGAAACTCAAGGTTATCATCAATTACAAAAGCCAGTCTGCAATATAAGAGATCCTGTCTCAAAAAACCTACTATATTTATTATTGTGTGTGCATGTGTGGACATACATGTTCTGGACAGGAAGACATATATACACATATGTGTGCACATGTGTGAGGAGGCCAGAAGACAACCCTGGGTGTCACTCCTTAGACACCAACCACCTTTTCTCCTCCTCTTCCTCCTCTCCTCCTCCTCCTCTTCTTCTTCTTCTTCTCTTCTCTTCTTCCTCCTCTTCCTCCTCCTCTTTTTCTTCGATAGGCTAGGACAGCTGATGCATCTGTCATCAACTTAGAAGCACACAATTCCACACGTGGCTTTTTAAAATGTGGGTTTGGGAGATCAAACTTGGATCCACAATCAGCTTACCAACTGAGCTATTCCCTGTCGCTAATATTAATATAAAATAGCTATTCTTGTCTTGTTTTGTAGCTGTCTGTCAAGTCTTTCTCGGCCTTTTACAAATCTGTCTTTCCATGGCTGTATTTTGACTGTTTGTCTTATTATCATCAACCAACTGGATTACTCTGCAGCCCAATGTGACAACCTGCATAAATACGTAAACTCAAGTTGTTTACACCATTGCCATTATTTCTTCTCTTAAAATTCTTAAAATTCTAAGAATACACTTAAGTCCACATTCAACTAGCCCAATGACTATATTTCACTCCTAATTGTCTTTTTATGTGTCCAGTTATTGTAAGTTTTCAACTCTTATTTTTATTCTATTTTATTTATTTACTTATGTGTGATTTATTTACCATGGCAAGCATGTAATGGTCAATGGACAACTTCCAGTACTTGTTTTTCTGGTAATGGCTGTCTCCTGTGGGCCCAGGTGTTAGGATTCTGCTTCAGTCTGCCTACCAGTGATGTCATTGTTGTCCTGCCCAGGGCTATATAAAAGGACAAAGCCTCCTCCTGGTTTCTCTACTCTCTCAGTCTGTCTCTGTCTCTCTGGGGTGCCCCTCCCCCTTTCCTTCTCTCCCCATGCTCATTTAATAACCCTCATATAACATAATACCTGGTACCCTGTATCTGTCATTATCTTACACATCACCCCAGGTCACCAAGCTTCTACACTGAGCCACTTCAATGGCCTTAACTCTTATTTTGATGCCCTTAATTAATTTAAAATGTGTTATATCTTCAACCAACATAAAATTTGTTTGAATACCCAAAAGTATTCACTAAGCTATAATGAACTATCAGTTTACAAATGACTGAAAAGGACAAACTGTTCTGTCTAGGTTAAGCAGTCTAAGCCAAGAATTAAACTGTAAGGAGTTAATGGGAAGATTCCAGCTCCTCCCGCAGATAAGAAGAAGTCAGATCTCAGCATTCTTGTGTCTACAAATGTCTCTGTGCAGTGGGCCAAAGAAAACAGGCCTCAGGAAGCATCTATTGTGTGTACTGTTATTTAAGTGGTGCTGGGATCTTACACATGCCAGGCAAACTGGGCGGCCCTGAACTACACCCTCCAGCCCAGAAAGCACTTGTTTATCTTCCCTGACAAATGGACTTTTTCATGGCCGCAGTCTGGAGAGACAGAGGCTGAGTCCAAACACCAAGCTGGATACTTAACTGTGTCTGGAAAAGCCTTTTCTCCTGGGTGTTGGCATGGATGTAGGGGCCAGCAGGCCAAGAATCTGGCCAGTTACAGCCCCCATGGGAAGTCTGCTTTATCAACTGCTGGAAGCCTCCCTACAATGCCCAGTGGCAGAATTCAGATACTGGGCCTCCTACCTAATCACAGAGAGCTAAAAGCTTGAGACAGCAGGCCAAGCTCCCTGGTGGGATGCCTAAAAGAAAGACTGTGCCCCTAGAACATACAGTTCTTTCAAATAACAGTATAATAGGAATCTTGACAATGTGGGCCCTAAAGGGGAAAAAAGGTGCTATGTGTCTCATGAAGGGGTACACTGTGTGTGTTGGGGGGGGGGCTACAATATGCTTCTATGGGGTCTGCTCTCTACCTCTGCCTGCCTTCTCAGGGTTGTTTATTGGTGACAGGCATACGGCTGAGCTAGGCAGAATAAGGAAGAGGCAAACCATGCATCTGTATAGGATAGAAGAGATGGAGGCAATCACATCAATGCCTCTGATGTCATTTACTAAATACATCATCTGAATTTTTTAAATCTAACCCTAACTTATTCTTGAGCCTGCTTACTGTCAGCATTAACAGACTTCCCCTATGTTTTAAAATTTTAGATTAAGAGTTTGTTTCCAATGAAGAAGTACTTGTACCAATACTGTGTAAGACAGTATTGCGGTACAAAGCCTTTAAATTTAAACAAAAGAAAAAAAATAAATATTTGTTCAAACTGGTAATTTCTATGATCCTATCTTGAAGCTTGATCCCTTTTCAAACATACAATTGCTAGTCCAGCTGCTTACCAGAGTTGGACATTTTCAAAAGTGTAAACATACACACAGGGGAAATGCACACACTTGAGGTAAAAACACTGGTCACTAACCTGCCTGTACACTATCCAACCTTTCGGCTAAGATCCCAACTGGTTCCATTATGCCAACACATAAAGTTATATAACAGTAGCTAAGCAGCTATTAACTTGTTGCTGTATAAAGTAGGGGTTTCAGCACCACGGAAGTGAGGAATTAATTCTCCAAGATACAGTTAAGGGGAAGTTTTTTCACTGTAGATATTTGGGAGAGCTCACGCAGAGGCATCTGGAACATCCAGAGTAGTACACTGAGCATGGTAAGCGGAATGGGCCAGACCATGAGAGGACGACGGAGGGAGCACAAGCGGGAAAGAGGAGACAACGGAGCAAAAGAGCACGTGGCCAAAGGGGTAGGGTTATTTAGGAATGAAAAGCCCATGAGCTGGAGAAGGTTAGAGTAGGGGCCAGGTGAGAAGGCCCAGGATGCCAGCATGGTCTCTGCAACAGGTATCTGCAATGCTGAGAGAGCCTGGAGGCCAGTGTTAGCTTTGGTATATGCATACGCACCATGGATAGGCACTGGTCCCAAATTTCTTTTGGACCAGACAACTGTGTGAAACGCACCCTACACAAAACTCACTGACCATGAATATTTTATCACACGAACTAAGCCCATTATTTCTTCATTTAGTTGGTGACTAAGAAACATAAAGAGTTTTGTTGTCCCTTAAACAAGTGTCTTGATATCATTCAATCAATAAAGTCCACAGAACTAAGATCAAAGCAGGATAGATTCTATTTATAACATGAGAACAAATTCTGGATTAACTTAGCACGGTTTAGACACATTTCACATACCTTATGGGCAGGTACCAGATTTACTAAAACTGTATCTAAGAGCTCCTGAGATACTGTGTCCCCTTCACAAATGATAGAGCTCATGAGGTCCACCATGTGCATATGAACTTTCTGATTGTGGCCATTGCTGCAACCCAAAACAGTTATTTTATTTCAAATACATCTGAGATAGATATGATACTAGTACACATTATTACAAAAACGGTAAGATAAAATTGTATTACATCAAGCTTCTTTCTCTTCGATCTTAACACTAATGAAAAATATTTTTAAAGTGCATTACTAAATTACTTTCCCCTAGGTTTAGTCATTCTCACAGCCAAAGTAGTTAAATGAAATGTAATCTCAGTTCCATCTTAAATTGGACAAATATTTTAAAATTCTATCAAATGTTATAGATACACAAAATTTTCATCTTAAATTGGACAAATATTTTTAGAATCTATTAAATTTTATAGATATATAAAATTTTCAAACAACCCACATATATTAAAATGTCAATATAAGCCAGGTGTGATGGTACACTCCTTTAATCCCAGGAAAACTGACAGAAGCAGGTTGATCTCTGTGAGTGTGAGGCTAGTCTCATCTACACAGAGCTCCAAGACAGCCAGGGCTCATAGTGAGACCTTGTCTCAACAACAACAACAACAAGTTAATATAGTATGTAAGCAAGAAACATGTAATCCAAAAACTTAGTCTGATTTGCTTTTCTAACCAGTAAGTACATAAATAATAAGGTTTACTCATTTAGAACTTTATAGAGAATAAATGTAAATTAATTTATAATCTTAAACCAATATTTGTAACAGTTTATGTAGATTCACTGTAAACTAAACATCTTTACAATTACAAAGAAATGTAACTTATTTAAAAATCAACTTACTTTATAACTGAGAATAATGTTCTGTATAGTTGAGTAAAGATTTCATTACTATCTTCTAACTCAAAGCATATGTTATATGATTTAACCCATGCAATGTTCTAAAAGAAAGTAAAATAGGCAAATATTTTAGTTGCTAAAAATACACAAGAACAAAAAAAAAAAATTAAGTATCATCTCAAGTTATAATATGTTGCTTACCTCAAGTAAATAAAAATACCTATTGAATTGAGGGCTCTTTGTATCTTCTAGTCCCTTTAATTGCCTTGTTATAAACATAAATATATCCTTTAAAAAAAAAAACAAAGTAATGCTTAGATTATGAACGCTAAGAGGAAATGCACACTACACTAGTAGGGCTAGCTATAGATTATTCACCAACTTTGTAAACACATAAAGATAAATTGTAAAGAATAAAAAGGCAGAATTTTTTACAGTATAACTTGACATAAAGATCTTGGTATCTTAGCCAGGTGCAGTGGCCCTCGCCTGTAATATCAGCGCTCAGAAGGCAGAGGCAGGCAGATAACTGTGAACTTAAGGCTAGCTCCTGTATGGCCATGGCGGCTATGCAGAGAAACCCTATCTTGGAAAAACAACAACAGCAAAAGATCCTGATGTCTTGTAAATAAATACAATGCATGAATAACACAATGCACCTTATCATCCTTTACAGAAAAATGTCATATATACACATAGTATCAATGTACAGGAAAAAAAAGTTCATCACACAGCAAACTAAACAAAGTGAGTCAAGTAAAATCCATGCTATTATTAGAAGAAAGGTGCTGTAGTAACTGAGAGCTGAGGACTCCCTTGAAAAAGCACAACACATGAAACAACACAATAGTTATGTAGAAAATAAAGTAAGGAACATAAAATCCCAAAACACAATTACCAAGTTATAACACAATACATCACAGGTGTCAGTTGGTCAAGTTCCTACCCATCAGCACTTCTGCTTGGAGTAACTGGCCTCCCGGAACCATTTTCCAATCTATCCCTATCCTTTATTTTAGACTTTAAAAAAAAAAAAAATTCTCTTTCTACCTACCTGGGTCTTTAAAGACAGACAAAAAAATTACTTTCAGTCAAATTTTCCTGAGTTTCAGATGTTTTTGAAAACTGTGAAAAGACTAAAAATTGTAAAAAAATAATAATAATTCCTCAAAGAAATTTTATTACCTATCAATAAGAAGAAAGTTCTTCTATAAGTAAAATAAAGGGCAAAAATATTATCTGCTAATGACTGAGTAATACTTCAAGAGAAGTACTATAAAAAGTTCACCCCTGGGGCTGGAGAGATGGCACAGCAGTTAAGAGCACTGGCTGCTCTACCAGAGGACTCTGGTTCAATCCCGAGAACCACATAGCAGCTCAAAGTGTCTGTAATTCCAGCTCCAGGAAATTCAACACCCTCACACAGACACACATGCAGGTAAAACACTAATGCACATAAAATAAAAAGGAAAAAAAATATATCATTTTTAAAAAGTATATCCTTTAAAGATGGCTACATGAGGGTAGTAGTGTGTAAGTGCAGTCTCTAAGAACGAGCCCTTCCTCTGTTGTCTAAAGAACACTTAGACGTCAGCATGGCATAGGAGCTCTAGCACAGGTTGGAAATAACTGTCAAGTCACTCACAGCCTCCTAATAACCAAATGTCCAATAAGGGTTTGCTCATGACTAACAAACTCAGACTGAAAGGTAAGAAATGAGACTGACGATTCTCTAATATGTAACACTAGCAGATGTTGCACTACTGTAGACAAAAAATGGGAACTTGAAGCTAATCAGAATAAAAACAATCCCATGAATACTTAGAAAGCACCCTGAAAACACCGTAATTCTTAAGTTCTTTCCCCAAAACAGAAAAGGGGGAGTATGTAAAATGAGACCAAAGGTTGTTTCTAGTGCCAGAGAAACACACAGACTGGCAGACTGACTTCTTAATGGTTCAGCTAATCCTCACAGACCTTATTTAACACTGGCTGCTGTTTCATTGCTGTCCTAAGAGAGCACAGGTCTGCACCTGTTCTTTCGGATGCCTTTTCATCATTCCTAAGCCTTGAGCTAGGTCACTGTCTATACACACTGAGAAGACCACCACAGGGGTCAATAAGCTGCACAGCGGTCGTCTTTAGACGTCTTGTGGAACGTCAACAAGACAACTAGTAAGGAAGATCCTTGGCCTACAGAAGCAAATATGTCATTCCTGAAACCCCATGCACACAACACTATCCATGTGAGACATAACTATATGCCGAGCTCACGTGGCCTACTTTAAATTTTACTGCCCAATGGTGCAGCCCCCACTTCCCTCGTGTTGATATTCCCTATAATCCCACCCACCCAGATCAGGGACACTCCACACTTCAGCTGGCAGCCGCAGTCAAGGAAGCAAGTTCCTCACTGCAGTTGTCAAGAAGAAATAAGAGGAGCCCAAGGCCTGTGTCTGATTTGAGGGCTGTTGCTTTTCCTTACAGCTTAAGATAAATAACTAACACTATCATTTCTTAACTGATGCAAACTGTCTGCTACCTTTCCTACTATGGATAAATAATCTTCCCAAGAAAAGTCACTTTCTAACCATACCACTGACTTGTCACAAGTCACTTGGTGTCTGTGGTACAGCTCTCATTCAGGTTTCTAGTAAGGGCTAGCTGTTAAACAATGACTGTGGTCTTCATCATAAACTTTCAAAAGGAAAAGGAGGAACCCAAAATCATAATGAGAAACAAAACATCATGGTGACATAATATGAAAATTACAGTATTCATTGTGTGAGCCAGACTTCCCAGGAAAAACAAAAAAACCAAAAGACAACAACAACGAAACCGTGGTGCTGCTGGAGATCCTACAGGTGTGGGACTTAGCAGCACTTCTGTGCCTGTGGTATGCCACACTGCAACTCTACGCACCCCCGAGGCCTTGCTTCAGCCCCCTTCAGAACCAGACCTCTGTGTCTGACTAAATCCTTATGCCTTCTAGAATACCTGAGCAGACTGTAAGCTTCCACCAAGACAAGGCTCAATGCCACAGGCCAAGACTTCTCCACACCACTGTAATCCATGTAAAAATAAAAGAGTCCTTTATTTTAATGACTTTCTACTCTAAAAGCCTTGTGAGCCTGTCACCACATGGAGAACACAGTATTTCTGATAATCTAATCTAAACTCATGTTCTTGGGCCATGGTCACTCATATTTAACTCCAGAATAAAATATAAATTCACTCCTTCTAGGGTGAGAGCAGGTGTGTGAGCGCATGCATATACGCATGTATGTGTGTATTTGTACCATGCGTTGTGACTCTCTCAATCCGCTTACTCTGGGGGGTCAGAAATTGTATTTCAAAAGTTAAGTTTCATAACAAAGACAAGCTTAACAAAATATTGGTCCAGCCAATAAAACAGAATTCAACACAATTCTTAACTATTTCATTCATTCATTTAGTCAGCGGTAAAGAGCCAATCCACAGGCTTCCCATCATTACTTGCCTTTAGTTTATCGGGAGATGTGTACGGAGCCTCAGGAGCATAAATCCTGAAAATGTCAGCAAGGCAGCAAGCTACCAGTAAACGGACATCCTTATCAGGGTGCTTGAGGAAGAAGTCGGAAGCAAGATGTAAAGCTAGGTTTAGGTAGAGTTCCTTTTCCTCTTCAGAGTCCTGGTCCATGTCCATGAAAGTCTTGACCACCATCTATGCACAAAGACCATAAGATAATCAGTTGTTTCCTGTCAACACTCATGTCAGATAAAAGCCACAGTACTTACAAAAGTTCACCCAAAATAAATATACTGTCATCAGAAAAACCTAGCATGAGCTCCTTTTACAATAGAGAGTAAACAATTGTAAAACTGTAACTAGAGTGCCTTAACCAGGCGTGGTGGCACATGCCTACCACCCATGACTCAGAAAGCTAAAGCAGTAGGATCAAGCTTGAAAAGTCTAGTTTGGGCCACAAAGCCAATCTCTATCTCAAAAAAAAACTCATTAATGCTTACTGTTTAAAGCGGTGGTTCTCAGCCGGGCGTGGTGGTGCACTCCTTTAATCCCAGTACTTTGGGAAGGCAGAGGCGGGCGGATCGCTGTGAGTTCAAAGCCAGCCTGGTCTACAAAGCAAGTCCAGGACAGCCAGGGCTACACAGAGAGACCCTGTCTCGAAAAACAAAACAAAACAACCCAGCAGTGGTCCTCACCTTCCTAACACTGCTACCCTTTAACCCTCATGCTGTGGTATCTGTCCATGAAGTTATTTTCATTGTTATTTCATAACTGTAATTTTGCTAGTTATGAATTGTAATGTACACATCCGTGTTTTGCAGTAGTGTTAGGTGATCCTAGTGGTTGAGAACCACTAGTTTAAAGTACAAGAACTATTTGTCATTTATCCACATTATCTGCCAAGCAGACTTCAAGTTTAAGATTTACCCCATGCGGTGGTCATTATTTAAAGTCTGTACCTGTAGAAACTTATTGTCTCGCTATAAAAGTACTGTATTACTTAGAAATCACATCCTTCCTTTTTTCTAATAGTTCCATCCTAAAGAACGCTCTAGTATGAGAATTTAAGCTTCCAGCAGTTATGGTTAACATCCACTACCAACTTGAATGGATTTAGAATGACATGGAAAGAGCTCTGTTGAGTGGCCATGAGACTGCTCCAGAAAGGTTTGTATGAAGAAGACAGCCCCAGTACTGTGGGTGGCTTGGCTTCCTGCATGACTGAAAAGGAGGGGTGGTATGCAGCTACAGTCATCTCTGCTTCTGGACAGTGGGTGCCATGTGACCCACTACCTCACGCTCCTGTTACCAGGTCTTCTCTTGCCTTCATGGACTGCACCCTAAACTGTGAGCCCAAAATAAACTCTCCTTTCTTAAACTGCTTTTATCAAGTACTTTGCCATAGCAACAAGATATCACCCTAGCCATTAAGCCACTCCCAATGTGATTCTTCTACCAAGCCCCCCGCCCCAAAGACTATATAAGCAGATTCAAGAGAAAAGACCGTCTGGGGCTGAGAGATGGTTCAGCATTCAGAGCATGTGCTGTTCTTTAGAGGCCCCACGTTCAGCTGCCAGCACCCACACCAGGCAGCTCACAATGACCTGTAACTCCAGGGCCTGGGGATCCAACGCCCTCTTCAGACCTCTGTGGACACTGCATTCCCATGTGCTCATCATACCCAGCATAGAGACACATATAATTTAAAAATAAATGTTAATGTTTTTTAAAGGGGTGTCAAAGATGTATTCTTAAAGAAAAACACAACCTTCAGTTACCATGATGTAAGTAAGTGTCGTGGTAATACACTATGCACACTTCTGGGCCACAGTAAAAGAAAATATGATATGGACATCTCATTGGCTCAATGAGATAATCAATCCATGTGTGCATGTGTTAAGCAGAAACAAGCTGTAAGAAACAGATCTGTCCCGCCATCTGCGGTGGAGCCACCGCCAAGATGCAGATTTTTGTGAAGACCCTTACGGGGAAGACCATCATGCTCGAGGTTGAACCCTCGGATACTATAGAAAATGTAAAGGCCAAGATCCAGGACAAGGAAGGAATTCCTCCTGATCAGCAGAGGTTGATCTTTGCTGGTAAGCAGCTGGAAGATGGCCGCACTTTGTCAGACTACAACATTCAAAAGGAGTCCACCCTTCATCTTGTGTTGAGACTTCATGGTGGTGCTAAGAAAAGGAAGAAGTCTTATACCACTCCCAAGAAGAACAAGCATAAGAGGAAGAAGGTGAAGTTGGCTGTGCTGAAATACTATAAGGTGGATGAAAATGGCAAAATTAGCCAACTTCGTCGGGAGTGTCCTGATGAATGTGGTGCTGGAGTGTTCATGGCTAGCCACTTTGACAGACATGTTGTCTAACTTACTGCTTCAACAAACCAGAAGACAAGTAGTTGTGTATGAGTTAATAAAAAGAAGGAACTGAAAAAAATCTGTCTTCATAATTATTTTTTTAAAAAGGAGATGTAAACCAAAATAACGAAATAATTTAAATTCTATGAAGTTTTCTCTAATTTTAGTATTAGTAGAAATTATTATCTCAAGCTGTCCTAGCCGTACTTTTAGTAAAACTCAGCAAAATGATCTGTACTATTATTCTTCCTTCAAATGAGAATCAAGAAAACTGTCAAACCTGAAAGAAATGACATTTCAATCACACTCTGGCAAAAGGTAGCTATACAGTATCCACTAGGTGGCGCTACACGCACTAAGCGCTGACCAGGGCCACTGGGCTCTGAGTAAGAACTGCTTTACACGCACTGAGACAATGCTGTTCACAAAGCAGGCCCTCTGCCTGCCACACCTGATGGCAGATCCAATGGAGCCAATGCGGACTATAAAGGATCCACAGACAGAAGTGCTGTGCTACCACTTTAGCTGTACCTCGTGTGTGGAAAGACACAAGGGGTGGATAAAGAGACGGATGCACAGAACTAATTCTTTTTCCTTATAGTCTCTTCATATAGAGGGAATAAAGTGTATTTTGGATGCTACAGGAAAACCCAGAAATTATATAAAATGACAACCCATATGTTAACAATGTGTCATAATTCATAAAACTTATATGGGTATTTTTAAATAGCAAAATGTATTATCTTCCCAAATTAAATTCATTTCATATTTCTCTAAGGAGGAGTATGCTAAAAATCGTATGAGATGTGACTAAGGACAGGGCTGGAAACGTACACTAGCCAGCTTGCTGCTTGGTACAGCATCAGACAGTAATAAAGCACACTGCACAGCACTGAATGTCAAATAGTGTTCAGATCTCACTAACGACCATCACTAATCCCAGCATGCAGGAGGCTTACACAGGATTATGGGTTCAAGGCCAGCTTGGACAACATACTGAGTTCCAGGCCAGCCTGAGCTACACAGCAAGACTTGCCTTAAGAGGGGCAAAGGGGACTCTCAATTATAACTCAGATGAGGCCTCTAATTTTAAATATATTTAAGAAAATAGTATGCATCAAAGTTAGCAAACGTGAATCAGCTTGTACACATGTGGTTTGTCTTCACAGCACTGTTCCCACAGACACAAGGGGTTCTGACCTATCATTTCTGGGATAAACCTGAGGAAATAAACATGCCAGTTTCACAAAAAAATAAAAATAAAAATCAGTAGATCAAGAAAATGTAATGCACAGGAAAGTAGACACATCACACCTAAAGAGGCGAGCTTGGCTCTCCTGAATGAGACAGACACAGCTCCTAACTGACTGAGCGGCCAGAGCTTCCCTCCTGTCAGAAGTCTCCTGCAGAGCGGCGCTGCCGGCAGCACCGTTGCCACTCGCACCCCCACACCGCAGCCTTACATACTACTTCCATGACGCTCCTGGATCTTCAGTGATGAAGACAAGTTTTCCAACACCAACAATCAGGTAAAGAATAACAGATCAGCAAACATTACAAAATGTACATGTTGAATATTACATATGATCCACTAGCAAGTATAAGTTTGTGTTTTGCATCATTTGAAAGAAATGAGTATTATAATAACAAGATATCTACATAAGACACAGACACACACACACACACACACGGGGGGGGGGGGGGGAAGAAAGAGAGAACATTGCTCAAATGGAAGGGTGATCTTAAGCAACTGGCCAACCAGCTTCACATGGGCATGTCTGTTAATGCTACTTTAAACATTGTAACAGTCACAGGGACCATTAATACCCTGAAGAAAAAGGTAAAACATTATTCAACACAATCTAAAGAGACTCTTGTCACAGACAATGCTTCGTGCAAGGTGTACCTTCCACCTTCGTTTGTTACTGCATGCCAGAAGCAGAGACAGACACTAACGGTCAAGCCCTCTCTACCCTAAAAATAACCTACCAGAAGGTAACCTATAGCCTGGGACTCCTATAAATACCAGAAACTTCCTTTCCCAGACCTGAAGACAGGTGGAGGAGGGGTGGGGAGCATCTAGGAAGAACAGATAATTTGATAATGAACAGCATAAAAATATCATGGGACATGTACTAATCACTCTGCCAGTAGCAGTAGGGTCCCTTCTGTTCCTTACCTGCCCTATTCCCACAAACTCTTTCTCTGCCATCTGCTACCTTTAAACCCTAGCAAAGCAAATGCCATGGCCCTACGTGAAGACTCCCACAGAAACGCCCACCACTGCCCAGCTGTCTGAAGCACACACAATTCACTCACCTTTAACCGTCTCACCATCTCCTCTTTAGAGATTTTATCTGAGATTTCCTTGACACCAGGAGGGTAAGTAATCTTCCCATCGTTGGTCCTTGTCTTTGAATGAGCCATGATGGAAATGTCTGTACCCCTAAAGCAAGAAAATTATTAGGTACAAACTAAAAGCAGGCATGTACTATAATAAATGTAAAAGATAAGTTGTTACCCAACAATTTGTAACTGCCTCATAATTTAGGGTAATTTGGACATCTAATGAAAACTGTTCTACTGAACATTTCCCCAAATTACTGAATCAAATTTACTTTTTATTTTCATTAGTAGCAAGCTGTGTAATTTGCACTAACTCTCCCCAACCAAAGACACACAACAGAAAAAAATAACCAAAACAAAATATGTTTAAAGGAGGGCAAGGCAGGAATGGTGGTGAATATGATCAAAATTGGTTGTATGATATTCTCAAGGAATTACTATAAGTATATTTATTTAATAGAAAATAAAGTAACATAAATGATTCAGACAAAAAAATTATAGGGGGGAAAAAACAAAACAAAACCAAAACACCCAAGAGCCCAGAGAATTAAGTCGAACACCACAGCATATGTATCTATCTGGTCTCTGATGTTATCTGCCAACACCAACAAAGGCAGGGTTTGGCTTCACACATAACAAAAGAGACAGAATATCTGTAACTGTCAAAAACATAAAGACAATTCCAGAAATCTTTAAGGAATAATTACAAAAATAAAAGCTCAAATAGGCAAATAAACAATTACAAATAAGTAAAAGTTCAATAGACAAGTTCATTTGCAGTTAGTAAAAATATTAGAATTAAAACAAGAAAAGTTATCCAGGGCATAGCACAGAGAAACATAAAACTAAAGCGCCCTGAAGGAGGAAAAAGTCTAACCTGTGAGTCACCAAATATGTACAGGTCACACAACGGCACCAAGTACCTACCCCAGGACGGCACCTACCCCAGGACGGCACCTACCCCAGGACGGCACCTACACACAGGAACCTGGGAGGGTTGTAGAGGGGTGTTGGCGGAAGCTGGAGGGAGGGAAGGGTGGGGGAAAGAGGTGTAATCCTACTTCAATTAAGAAAACCTTTTCAACATAGTGTGTTGGCTTTGGGATTTTTTAAAAGCTTTTTTAAAAAGAAGAGCATTTGAAAACAAATAGGTGATTTCTCAGTAGCAACAACAAAAGCCAGGGGACAATAAAATCTCATTCAATATACAAAGCTAAGGAATGTAATTTTCAAGAACAAGTGAAATAAGACAAATTGGCCAAACAACATCTGATCGCTACGTATATGTGTATCTGTGTAAAGCACTCAGAGAATTGTTTAGCACTTTGTGCATATATAATACATGTGAGCAAGTGATCAGTAATAAGAAAATAGCAGAGGCAGGCAGATCTCTTGGGAATTTTAGGCCAGCCAGTGTTAAATAGACATTTAACTCATTTGTGTGTGTTTTTAAAATATAGATAAGAGAATTTTTAAGTGAAATATTAGAAAAATATTCCGTGAAAAAAACAAGCAAAAGAAAGTATATAATCTAAAGATACACACACACACACACACAAATGTGTGTGTGTGTGTGTGTGTGTGTGTGTGTGTGTGTGTGTGTGTGTGTGTAGGGCTCCAGGGTCCACTTCTTTGGATGTGCTCAAGAGAAACAAGCACCTATGTCTACAGTAAGGCAAATATACTGAAGCATTCACAGCAAACACAGTGTCTATCAAACACAGGATAGCTGAATTGCTATATTCATATGGCAAAATACAACTATGCAGTCAGTCAGTGATGTAGAGTAGCTCAGAAGAGCTGAAATACATGGCACACAAGATCCCAGAGTACAAGCTTATGCAAAACTTCTAAACAAGACAGACAAACCCGCACAATGTTCAAAGAGTTGTCAAATCAGAAAACACCTATGTGGTAAGTGACTTGTAGAACTATGATCTATAAAAACTTGCAAAAAGGCACTGTAAGAATATAATCACACAGTGACAAAAGAGGCGAGCAAGCAGCGTTTGAAGAACGCACAGGAAAAGGCGAGTGCATGAAGATCCAGCAGCACTGCCTCTAGAGCACGAAAGAAACCTCACACTACACAAGTGACTGCAGTAACATGACAGTAACACTACATATAGGCAAGAGTGTGAAAAGGCTAATCTCGGATATTCCTGGTTGCATAGCTACAGTAAAAATAATTCTGGTACTTTCTTATTAAAATAAAAAAATCAAGTATTTAACCCACAGAGCCAGAAATCACACTATTGTATATTTCCTAAGAAAATGAAAACTTTGATTTATAGAAAATGTTCCCAGGTTGAAAGCATTCCAAGTGTTTTTCAACAGGTGGAACTATGCTACCGCATACATAACAGTCACATGCACAAAGAAAGAGTCCAGCTCGAAGGGTTGGTTATATGCTATGGTTTCCTTCAAGGTGACAGAAACCTAGAAATGGGCGGCAGATGAGCAGCTTTAAGAAAACACAGGTGTAGGAGTGAAGAGGCAGGAAGCAACCCCTCTTGGCTGCACTTGTGCGTACTTGACGCTCTCTATAGCAGCGCTTCTCAAGCCGTGAGTTGTGACCCCCTTTCACAGGGGTCGCCTAAGACCATCAGAAAACGGAGATTTAATTACCATTCATAACAGTAGCAAAATTACAGTTATGAAGCAGCAACAAAGATAATTTTATGGTTTGGGGTCAGCACAACAAGAGGAAGGATATTACAGGGTCACAGCATTAGGGAGGTTGGGAACCACTGCACACAGAACCACACAGACCCTGCATACAAGGGTAAGAGAACTGGGGCGCTGGCTCAGGAGCTAAGTACTGGCTACTCTCCCAGGACTCACGCTCAATTCCGAGCACCCACATAGGTTCACAGTTGTTTATAACTTCAATTCCAAGGGATCTGATGTCTTCTTCTGGTCTCTGGAAGCACTAGACACATAAGTGACGCACATACATGCATGCAGGCAAAACCACAAATTAAAAATTAAAAAATCGCTGGTAGTGATGGTACACACCTGCAATCCCAGCACTCAGGAGGCAAATGCAGTTAAATCTCTGTGAGTTTAAGGCCAGACTGGCATACTGAATGAGTTCCAAGACAGCCAGGGATACACAGGGAAACCTTGTCTCCAAAAAAAAAAAAAAAAAAAAAAAACCATAAAAATTCAGGAGTAAATTACATAAATTCTACCAACTAGCACTGTACCGTGTGAACTTCTTGGTTTTGTTATAAGTACATAAGTGTGCAGGGGCAGATGCATGATGGTTGATAGGTTCAAAATACTATTTTTGCAACTTTCTGCTTATAATTATCCCAAAAGGTTTTCAAGGAAAAAAAAAGGTAAAGATAAATAACAAAGAAGTTTAAAAACACAGTAGAAAGATGCACTTTCATGAACCTGAGAAAAGTTATGAAAACTACCTATCTGAAAAGATACTGCATTCATGAAATAAGGAACTAAAAAGTTTCAAACATTGCAAAAATACATCCTCCTTCGGATAAGGGATTCAACGCAATCATCACAGCAAGCTTTGGTTCTGAGGTGAGGATGCAGCTAAGTGAATGGAGTCTCCGGTTCATTCAAGGAAGACCTGGGGCTGCGAGTAGAAGAGTGACAGCTGGGTATGGTGGGACCCACCCGTAATCCCAGACACGGCCTGGAGTTCCAGGTTAGTCTTTAGGTAGCAATTTCCAGGCCAGCCTGAACTATGAGACTTTGCATTAAAAAACAAAACAAACAAAAAACAGGAAGGTAGCCACACATTTAAGGGGGTGTGTGTGTGTGTGTGTGTGTGTGTGTGTGTGTGTGTGTGTGTGTGTGTGTGTGTTCACAGCTTCAAGAGAGAGCAAGGGTAGAGGCTGTGGGGTCACATAGGAGGTGGGAGGAAAACGAAGGGGGAAATGATCTAATCATTTCAATTTTTTAATTAAATAAAATATGAAAAAAGCAAAAACAGAAGAAGACAGAAAAGGGGTAAAGAATGTGGGAAAGCAATAGCGGGGAGAGACTGGAAGGGAAGGGGAGAAGGAAAAGTAGTGAGAGAGAAAAGCGAGGCAGAAGCAAAAAAAAAAAGAAAAGAAAGAAAGAGAAAAATTTATTCTACAAACATACAAAAGGCCCTAAATACCAAGACATTAAAGGAACTAAAAACAGTGAATGGACTTGGTTCTACCAACACTAAGCCCAATACAAAGCTGAAGTAATTTAGATAATGTGGTGCTGGTGAGGGGAAAATGATTCAATGAGACGTAAGATGGAGTAAAACAGACTCATAAACATGAAATTTATATAAAAGTGACAGGATAACACGGTATCAGCCACTAAGGACAGAGCAGAAAGTACTGCTATTACCAACTTCACAGAAACATTAAATGAATTCTGGGTAGATTAGTAGTCCAGATATTAAAACCAAATGTAAAGGCCGTTAGAATGTGAGGCGAGAGCAAGTACTGTTTGCCGAGGCCCAGGCTCATGAGTGTGCTCCTCTAAACAAAGGCCAGGACAAGTCACCCTGGGGAGCAGACTTCACACCCTGCACGCGTCTGCAGTCTGCGAGGGCCAGAGAGCCAGCATAGATGAGCTGCTCGGGCTCAGACAGCACAGAATGCTCGGATTCAGTAATTCAAGTTACTGTGTGGCCACTCCTTGTACACATCTCAGCAGCAACTATGGGGAAAACGAGGAAACTGGACCT